>NC_052146.1:264870859-265607082 GCF_902713615.1 Scyliorhinus canicula
CCGGGTCTGTCTCTCTCCTCCCCCCCCCCCCAAACGCCGGGTCAGTCTCTCTCCTCCCCCCCCCCCCCAAACGCCGGGTCAGTCTCTCTCCTCCCCCCCCCAAAACGCCGGGTCAGTCTCTCTCCTCCCCCCCCCCCCCCAAAACGCCGGGTCTGTCTCTCTCCTCCTCCCCCCCCCCCCAAAACGCCGGGTCTCACCACTTCCGCAGCTGGTGAAACTGACACGTATCGCGTCAGTCCGCTGCTGGCCCCTCCGGGAACGGAGAATAGCCGCCTAAAAGAAGGCCCCCATGCCGGAGTCACCCACACCAATTATGCTCGCCGGAAATCGGCGTTACGACGGTCTGCGGAGAATTTCGTCCCATATCTGAAACAAGTGTACATGAATGGACTTTCAGAAATTACACCTGCTATTCCAGCCATTAGAAAGGAACTGAGATTTCCTCATAAACCTATCTATCCTTCTGTTCCACCAAAAGGGAGTGTACAGAAGCGGTATTTACCTAAACGTCAATCAACCATCATCGAATGGAAAGTATTGCATTTATAACAGTATTAAAACAAAAATCTTCATCACCAAACATGCTTGTTCCTAAGGCTGTAAAATTCTTATAATCATTCTTTATCCTCTCTGTATGGCTTGTCAGGTCTACAGACCTCTTCGCCCAGGATTGTACATTTAAGTGACCTACTGTTAGATATTCAACAATGCTCTTCATTTGGGATGTGAGAAAGTACTGCTGAACACCCCCATGTTCCATTTTCCCTCGATACAGAGGTGCTTGGCTTCTAAGTTGATACCTCCACATAGCAGTACAATGGAGGTCAGTAATTTTGTCAAGTTGACAATTCAATGTAATCACTCCCATTAATACTCCAGCTAGTCTGTTATTTTGAGAAGAGAAGTATAGGTTGCCAGGTCATGTAATGGCATTATATTTGTGAAGTTGCAGAGGAGGCAATGCAGTAGATTTTCATCATTACCAAATGGGCATTCGGCATCCTTTGAGTGGAACACAAAGAGGGATATTGGACAAGTAGGTCTTGTACCCCAACAGCTGAGCCCATTTGCTTTTCTATTTCTTCCTAAATTAATGAGTGAAAAAATAAGCTGAGTTCTATAATAGACATTCAATCCTCTCCACCTGATTCCCCTCTCAATGTTTCACAAATATGGTGCTTAATGACCAGACAATAAAGGTGAAAACCTATCCCGAATTAAACTTCTACTTTATACAAGACTAGCGAAAGTCGAATAAGACCCATTTGAGAATTTTCTTCCAATCTGGTTATCAACCAATTCCAGAAAATTAGCAACTTCCTAAAATCCAGAAATGATGGTGACCATCTTTTCAGCAATACGAAAGAAAAAATATTTCCAAAGTTGATACATTGCTCAGCTGTTGGCTGCGATGGCAAATGTGACAGAATTGGGAAGTGGTGAAGGCAAAGCTTAAGTGAGGGGAGGGAGTTGCTAATTTTGGATTGCTCTAACCAACTACTGGCATGGACACAAAGGACTGGATGGCTTCCTTTGAGCTGCAAGCCTTCATGATTTTAGTGTTCCAATTGAATTATTTATCGAATAATGGATGATCCTAAAGGAACCGCATTGACATGAACTAGAATGATTCGTTGAGAGTGGTGGGAAACATTTGGCGGGATTTTCCATTTCAGAGACTAAGTGCTGACGCTGGGACTGAATTGCAGGTGTACTACCATACCAATAGGGGCGCCAGTTCTGAGCAATTCAGGACCAGCTAATGGGCCAGCAGGCTGTAAGAATAGTAAGTAACTGAGAGGATGTTCCGAAGTGAAGGCAAGCGTTCAACAACTTGTTAAAAATCATTAAATACTTGGTGACCTTTGGCTGCATCCACACCCAGACAGGCATCTGTAGGTCTATCTGGAGAACGGGCACCCAGGTGGCCACCACATGCCTATCTCCAGGCAGTCAATCTGCACCCCTCCTCCAGATACACCAGGAAATTGCAGATTGACCAGACAATCCCAGTCAATCTCCTTTTAAATGCCCTTAACAAGGCTCTTAAAGTTGGTTACTTGTTTCTGGGGCTGCCCCAGATCTGAACCTGCCTCGGCCAAAATGGCTAGCACCGGGAATGGGGTCAGGAATCCGGCAGGCTGGCCACACCAGTATTTCTGGCCCCTATCCACCTGCTCTTTCAAGCTCTGCCGATCCTTAAAGTTCAGCCTGTAATGTCTGGTGGAAAGAATGAATTGTGACTTCTCCAGCAATACTGAATAAAGTTTATTTAAATTGATGTCGGAAATATTTCAAAGATTGCAAACGTTACAGAGTGTTATCATTTTTAAAACGACTCAGTTCTGGTAGAGTAAGGATGAAAGTATTCCTTCCCCATGTGTCGAAAATCTATAATAACTTGTCTCTTTGTGGCTTGTTCTGTTTACCATACAGTCATAAAAAAAATGATCTTTCAGTTTAGTCTAATTAGAATGCATAATTAGGTTATAACATTTGAAGTATTAATCTTGTACCATTAATCATTTATCTGCTTGTACCAGCAAACTATGATACTTCATATTGACGCAGGTCCTAAAATCATCACCTTATATAATATGCAATTAATGTCACTCGTTTATATTACAGTAAAATTAAAAATACGATTGGTGATCTCCCAGAAAAAACTTGGGAATTCCAGGCAACAGGCCACCATTTATGTAAGCCTGTTACATGGGGATACAGTAATACACCACTTCCCAATATTTTATTATGTCCCTGTGATATAGCTCATGCTGGTTCATGATGCAGATCCATGACAACAGCGTGGGTTTAATTCCCGTGCCGACTGAGGCTATTCTTGATGTGTGGTGATCCTCAGGTTAAATCACCACCAGTCAGCTCTCCCGCAGTCACCAAAGTTTGGTTACTTTACTTCTACAAATGTTTAATTCAGTAATAACATATTGATGCACAAAAGGCACTGCATTAACAAAAGGATACTTACTCGAAATGTGAAGGTGACATATAAATGATCTCGAATTAATGTACAGATATTATCAGAGAAAATAATTGTATGAACTCTGTTTGGGACATTGAGTCTGCTAACCTTTAATGAATCAGATAAATTACAGTCATCTCTTAATTTCAGCATTGAGAAAATATTTCATCTGTGTCCTTTCGCTTGGTGGTAACAATGATGTCTGCTCCACAAAAGTCTGACATTTTGAGTCCAGAGTGTGGGCTGCTAACTAGTTTAATGTCATTCGAACTAACAATGAAAAATGAGATGAAATGAAAATCACTTCTTGTCACATGTAGGCTTCAAATTAAGTTATGTGAAAAGCCCCTAGTCGCCACGTTCCGGAAGCGTCTGTTCGTGGAGGCTGGCACGGGAATTGAACCGTGCTGCTGGCCTGCCTTGGTCTGCTTTCAAAGCCAGCGATGTAGCCCTGTGCTAAACCATGTGCTAAACCAATGTTAATCTGTACAAAAGATTTTAAGTAAAGAGTTGGACTGCATATTGTGATATTTTAAGGTGAGGTTTTCATGGAGTAGGTGGGAAGTTTGAGTGCGGCAGTTTCCTGACTCGAAGTTCCTTCTCCTTTAAAAAAGCCCCTGCCCACAAAATTTTCATCCCAGGGAGGGTTTGGGAGAGAGTTGGGCCTGCAGCCTCAGGAGCGCAGGCTCAAGGCGACAATTGGGACAGTGAATGGTGAGGCTTGCAGGATGGAACACCCGCCTGTGTTTACTAGGATATTGGCTCCATTGCAATAATTAATATCAAGCCCTCGCCCTTCACCTCCTATCCACCCCACATATCCTCTCTGGTCCCTTTTTTGTCTATGCTCCCTCATAAGTCCATGCTCTGTTATAGAACATAGAACATAGAACAGTACAGCACAGAACAGGCCCTTCGGCCCTCGATGTTATACCGAGCATTGTCCGAAACCAAGATCAAGCTATCCCACTCCCTATCATTCTGGTGTGCTCCATGTGCCTATCCAATAACCGCTTGAAAGTTCCTAAAGTGTCCGACTCCACTATCACAGCAGGCAGTCCATTCCACGCTCTAACCACTCTCTGAGTAAAGAACCTACCTCGGACATCCCTCCTATATCTCCCACCCTGAATCTTATAGTTATGCCCCCTTGTAACAGCTACATCCACCCGAGGATCTCTGAACGTCCACTCTATCTATCCCCCTCATCATCTTATAAACCTCTATTAAGTCGCCTCTCATCCTCCTCCACTCCAAAGAGAAAAGCCCTAGCTCCCTCAACCTTTCTCATAAGACCTATCCTGCAAACCAGGCAGCATTCTGGTAAATCTCCTTTGCACCCTCTCCAATGTTTCCACATTCTTCCTATAATAAGGTGACCAGAACTGCACACAATACTCCAAATGTGGTCTCACCAGGGTCATGTATAGTTGCAGCATAACCCCGCGGCTCTTAAACTCAAGCCCCCTGTTAATAAACGCTAACACACTATAAGCCTTCTTCACGGCTCTATCCACTTGAGTGGCAACCTTCAGAGATCTGTGGACATGAACCCCAAGATCCCTCTGGTCCTCCACATTCCTCAGAACCCTGCCGTTGACCTTGTAATCCACATTCAAATTTTTTCTACCAAAATGAATCACCTCGCACTTATCAGGGTTAAGGGCCATTTTTCGGCCCAGCCTATAACAGCCCTCCACCTCATCCACTACTCCAGCAATCTTGGTGTCATCAGCAAATTTACTGAACCACCCTTCAGCCCCCTCCTCCAAGTCATTGATAAAAATCTCCCTCCATGGGCCCTCTGGCTCCTCCATAGCTATCCACTCAGTATCCATTCTGGGTAAACCTCAGAATGTCTTTGAAATGGACACTAAAAAATATTAACTTCTAACACTTTAATAGAACTGTTGATTAAACAGACTTCATACTGAAATAAACCTTATTCATAAAGGCATTAAAAATTAAATGTCCTCCAGTGGTCAATCTGTGGTTAAAAAAAACCAAATAATTGTTCACTTCCCACATTCAAAGACAGTTGATCATTTAATTACTTATTAAACTGTTAATCAAAATTTGCACACTGCCCCCTGCTGAGATAAGTGGTTCTGACAATTCAGCCAGACATTCATATTGGACTTAGATGTAATAACAAACACTGGAAAATCTAAACAATAGAGTCAATTAAAATGTAAAAAGACAGATGGGGTGAAATTCTCTGTTTTTATGTTCTTCCTCCGGAGTTGAATTGCCGCTGATTTGCTCTCCCGATGCTTGGTGAGGGTTGTGAGGGATTCCCAAGGGAATCCCACTATCGGCCTGCCATTTTTAGCAGGCGGCCTGGTAACGAGATCCCACGACTGCCCCCCTCCCTCCCCACATCATAAATCAGCCCCCCTCTCTGCATCGCATATCAGCCCCCACCCCAGGAATATCTGAATAAGTAAGGGGATGACCTGACCTGCTTGCCCCCAGAGGCCCATTAAATAAATGGACTACCCACAGAGGGACCCTACATAAGGGATCCCCCCACAGAGACCCCTAAATAGGGGGACCCCCACAGAGGCCTCCGAAATAGTGAAATCCTTCCACAGAACCCCAGAAATGAGCCTCCCATGAAAAAGGAAACCTGTCAGGAAGATCCCCAGAAAACAGAAATCTGTTAAGAAGTTTCCCCAGAAAGGAGACCTCTGTCTGGAAGCTGAACAGCAGCCCAGACAGAGGCAGTGAAAAAGTACTGTTGTAACACTCACCTGGGCAATACACCTGCTGGCTCAGACAGAGGAAGAACCACATGTCAATTCCTGGAAAGAGAAAGCAGTGACCTGTGTTTAAACCCCTCAGACCCTTGAACTGCAAGCCATTCATTAATTTCCCTTAGTGGGATGTGATTGACAGCTTCCACACAAATACACAGCCGTGAGCCTTGCTTCATTCATGTTTTTCATGGTCCAGTAACTCTTAAGTGCTGGAAATGTATTCCAATCATGCACTATTATGCTTGACTGCTTTTAAAGTGCCCAGCTGGAAACTGACAGCACTTAACTCTCTTTGAAGTGGTTGATGTTTGTAAGTATTATGTAAGCACTTCAGAGTTTCTGAACTATGAAAAAGATGAATGGTCTGGCATTGTGGGGATGGGGGTGGGTGGTCCTCAGGTGGACTTTGGGACATTCCCCATTAAGGGGTTACCCCCTTGGCCCACAATGAGGTCCACCATGTTCGAGCCAGATTTGTCCATACTTGTTGTAATTTACGCCTGCGTGATTCCTGGCCCAAAGGACCGGAGAATCGCGAAGGCCCGGAGAATATGGTGCCTAGCCCGCTAAGTGGATGCAAATGGGTCAGAAAGACCAGTTTTGCATCCATTTTCATCCCCCTGCTGGCATGTGAGCGAGAACCCTGATTCAGCCTTATGACAATCCCATTTTTACCTCTGATGCCTGATTCTTCACCACATCGCAAACCCCGCTGCCATGATCTTTTTTTTTAAAGTTATACCAAGATGATGGGGAGGTAGTGGCCTAGTGGTATTGTCGCTGGACGTAGAACATAGAACATACAGTGCAGAAGAAGGCCATTCGGCCCATCGAGTCTGTACCGATCCACTTAAGCCCTCACTTCCAGCCTATCCCCGTAACCCAATGACCCCTCCTAACCATTTTGGGCAATTTATCATGGCCAATCCACCTAACAGCACGTCTTTGGACTGTGGGAGGAAACCGGAGCACTCGGAGGAAACCCACGCAGACAAGGAGAGAACGTGCAGACTCCGCACAGTCAGTGGCCCAGCAGGGAATCAAACCTAGGACCCTGGCGCTGTGAAGCCACAGTGCTATCCCCTTGTGCTGCCTTGCTGCACGAGTAAACCAGGGACCCAGAGTCATGCACTGGGACCCGTGTTCAAATCCCGCACGGCAGATGGTGAAATTTGAATTCAATAAAATTCGGGAATTAAAAGTCGAAAGTTGACCATGAAACCATTGTCGATTGTCATAAAAATATATCTGGTTCACTAATGTCCTTTAGGGGAAAGAAAATCTGTCATCCTTACCTGGTCTGGCCTACATGTGACTCCAGATCTGCAGCAATGTGATAGACTCTTAAATGCCCTCAGCGATGGACAATAAAGGCTGGCAGGCAGCGATGCCCACATCCCATGAATGGATTTTTTAAAAATGTCCAGGAACAGATGTTTTTTTTTCTTTTTGAAAGCTGCTGTAGATTTTTCTCAATATAAAAGCACTCTGGGCTTTTAAACCACCCCAGATAATTATCCCAGAGATACCAAGCAGTGCTTTTCTCAGTTGTGAATGCATAAGTGCACTTCCCTACTCTAATGCATGTCAATACTTACACAACACGGATCAATTTAAGGTCAGTATGCCTTTGCAGGACATTTGCCTGTAATCAATCACTGCAGTAAAACACACATAAAGTACAATCCAGCTCTAGCTAGTGAAATTGAAAGTTTTTTTTAATGTATTTCAAAGCCTGTCAATGATGGAATTCCAGGAGCAGGTGGCTGATTTTTTCCTGGTTTCCCCATCTCGAACTGGGGTTCTTCTGTGGTTTATGACTCCTCTGAAAGACCATGAACCAAGTCTAATTGTAGAAGGGGCCTGACTCCACTAAAACTAATGGAGGTGGGGAGGAGGTTATGGACTGCCCATTCCTGCGATGGAGCCAGTAGGGTGGGGGTGCTCTGTGCATGCTACCCATACACCATGCTGCCAAAAATGACTGGATACAGGAACAGGCAATAATCCGGGACTTGGGTCCCACTCGTCATTTTTGAAAGGCTCCCAATTTGGACCGACCCACCAAAAACCCAGGCCATTTACAGATAGGGGGCAGATGGACGATATTGCACCCCCCACCCTTTCCGCAACCCTCCTGCTCCAAGCTTCATGCCTCTTTCCAACAATTCAGCAGGAATTGATGCATATATATTCACTGTGAATCTATATACTGTTAAAACAAAGGGAGCTGTTCAAATATTTATTGTGAGACATCTTCTTCTCCTAAAACTGGAGCACCCGGATGAAACCCACGCAGACACGGGGAGAACTCCTCACAGACACTGACCCAAGCCGGGAATCGAACCTGGAACCCTGGAGCTGTGAGGCAGCAGTGCTAGCGACTGTGCCACTGTGTCATGGAAGTCCACCAATCCTGTCTCTGAGATGGTGAATTCTGCCCCATGTTCTCCTGCTGGAGGGGAATTTTACCCGATTTACATTCCACCTGGGAGTGCAAATAATAATCTTTATTGGTAATAATCTTTATTATTGTCGCAGGTAGGCTTACATTAACACTGCAATGAAGTTACTGTGAAAAGCCCCTAGTTGCCACACTCTGGCGACTGTTCAGGTACAAAGAGGAAGAATTCAGGATGTCCAATTTACCTAACAAGCACGTCTTTTGACACTTGTGGGAGGAAACCGGAGCACTCGGAGGAACCCACGCAGACATGGGGAGAACGTGCAGACTCCACACAGACAGTGACCCAAGCCAGCAATCGAACCCGGGTCCCAGGCGCTGCGAAGCAACAGTGCTAACCACTGCACCACCATGCCACAACCGCAATTCTGTTTCCCTTGCCATGCAATTGATGTGCGGTGAGGAATGAGAGTGATTCCCGTGGGAATCCCGCTATCTGGCCGCCATTTTGAGTGGATGGCCTGATAGATGCCCTCCTCATCCCGCCCCTTAATAGGGAGACCCCCCCCAGGGACCTATGAATAGGGAGAGCCTGCCAGCGACCCTCAAATTGAATGAACCCCCACAAGGACACCCTAACTGAAGAAACCCCCACAGGTACCCGCACCTAAAGAAACCGCTCCACGAAGGCCCCTAACTAAAGGGTCCCCCCAAAGGGATAGCAGCTGTGGGAGGGGAGAGACAACCTGGCACCTGATCACCCTGGCATACTGGCATGACCACCCAAGGATCTCCAATGACCTGAGAGTTCCCCCCCAGATGCCATTACGGCTGGTCCACGTTTGTTTGGACCAGTACTAAACAGCACCTTGGTGAGGTCTCCCAGGCATGGCCGCTGAGTACAGGGCACTGGGTGAATACGGCATCCTGGTATTCAGAGCTTATTTAAATAATCAGTGAGGGTGAGATCCAGATATCATGTGGTGGAGCGAGTTGGGTGCCCTGCGCGGAGCCCAATTTGGGACTTTAGCGCAATTTACCCATTGTGCCCGGCTCTGCCCAGTATCCAATGCCTCGACAAAAATCAGTGAGCAATGGGCATGTATCAGGAAGCTGGCACATCACTCATGGGTGTGAAATTCCGGGGCATGCCCACCTTCAGTCCAGTCTCCTCAGCCCAATAAAAATTGCATCCTATGTGCTGGTCGGATTTAGAAACACAAAGTAGTTTTGTAACTGTGTGATAGGTTTTATCTGAGCTTGATTAAAATTTGTTTATGAAGAATAGTCTGAGAAGATGTAGCAGCTGTCGTTTCAAAGGTGCTTATCGAAGCCAGTAGCTTTTTGACATATGGCCATCTTTTCAGAATCAGGGCATTGTTTACAAAATAAGGTCAGATCATGGACAGAATTTAGAGCCTGCGTTAGGCGTCAGCATAAACGGGAGCAAAATCCTGCAATGTCACCATCTGCGGCCATGATCAGCAGGACCACGAAGCCAACCTCCACCGATTTCTCCAAGCCGCTCAAACCCTCAATCTCACCTACAATTCTTGCCAGCGAGATCCTGTTTCCATGACCCTCGCCCCGTGACATAACAGGGTGAGGCGACCATCAATTCACTCAAAGACACGAGTAGAAGCAAACCGAGGTTTTAATCAGCTTAGAACAGTGCCTGCCTGCGACTGGTACAATACTGTGGACCGCTTACAGGTCAACTGCTCTTTATACTTCCTTTCAAGGGGAGGAGCCATGGGCGGAGCCCGTACATGCCCCAACATATCCCCCTGTGGGTGAAGCCATACAATGGCCAATAGGTGGAGCCCATAAGGTCAACAACACAACATAGCTGTAACACAATGGCAGAACATGATACTAATACACTGGTGAATTACTAGTGCTATACATTCACCACATTCGCCACTTGTTAAAAAAATGAAGTCCGGCAGAGGTAACGGGCTCATAAGTTCAGCGGGTCCGGTGCACGGATTGTACGCTGCGATCGCCGACGCTCTGGTGTTGCTTCTGGTCCGGGTGTCGGGCTCATCCATGCTGGCATCGGAAGTGGGGCGGGTGCGGGCACAGGTGTGGACTCCAGGAGCATCTCTTCTGGAGCTTCATTCCTGTGGACTGGTGTGGCGGGCGGGAGGGAGCGCGGGAGCCATATAGGGGCGGGGCGCTGGACACGGTAGGTTGGGCGGGATATATTGGGGGGGCTGGGGTGGTGGTGGTGGTGGTGGTGGAGCTTGTGGGCGCCAGGACCCGGAGGGAGATGGTATCTTGTCGGCCATCGGGGTGTTCGACATAAGCATACTGGGGGTTGGAGTGCAGGCGCTGGACCCTCTCTACCAGAGGATTGGGCTTATGGCTCCTGATGTGTTTTCTGAGGAGGACTGGCCCCGGTGTCTTCAGCCAGGACGGAAGCGAGGCCTCTGAGGTAGCTCCCCTAGGGAAAACAAACAAGCGGTCATGAGGGGTCTCATTCGTGGCCGTGCAAAGGAGGGACCTGATAGAGTGGAGCGCATCGGGGAGGGCCTCCTGCCAGTGAGAAACTGGGAGATTCCTGGACCACAGGGTCAGTAGGACAGTCTTCCAGACTGTCGCGTTCTCACTCTCCACCTGCCCATTTCCCCTGGGGTTATAACTGGTAGTCCTGCTCGAGGCAATGCCCTTACTGAGTGGAGAAGGAGTTGCAGGAGGGGGCGCATATGGTCAGGGTCGGGCCCTAGGACCCCGTTCTCCACGACGTAGCTGAGGATGGCTAGTCTGGTTGTGCAGAAAACGCATTTCTCCTTGTTGTAGGTGAGATTGAGGGTTTGAGCGGCTTGGAGAAATCGGTGGAGGTTGGCTTTGTGATCCTGCTGATCATGGCCGCAGATGGTGACATTGTCCAAGTACGGAAATGTGGCCCGCAGTCCGTACAGGTCCATAATGCGGTCCATTGCTCTTTGGAACACCGAAATCCCATTCGTGATGCCAAAGGGGACCCGGAGAAAATGGAAAAGGTGGCCGTTTGCCTCGAATGCCGTGTAGTGGCGGTCCTCCGGGCGGATTGGGAGCAGGTGGTATCAGACTTCAGATCCAACGTGGAGAACACCCGGTAGTGTGCGATCTGGTTTACCATGTCTGCGATCCGGGGAAGGGAATATGCATCGAGGTGCATATACCGGTTAATGGTTTGGCTGTAATCAACCACCATCCAGAACTTTTCCCCGGTCTTGACAACCACCACGTGAGCTCTCCAGTGGCTATTGCTGGATCGATGACACCCTCCCACAAGAGATGCTGGACCTCGGACCTAATGAACGTCCTGTCCTGCAGACTATACCACCTGCTTCTGGTGGCGACTGGCTTGCACTCGGCGGTGAGGTTTGCGAAGAGAGGGGGAGGGTTGACTTTTAGGGTCGCGAGGCTGCATATGGTGAGTGGGGGCAGGGGCCCCCCGAACTTCAGGGTTAGGCTCCTGAGGTTACATTGGAAGTCGAGTCCCAATGGGAGAGGAGCGCAGAGGTCTAGGAGCACATATAATTTAAAGTTAGCGTACTCAGCGCCCTGTATTGCTAGGGTTGCAGTAGTGCACCCTTGGATTTACACCGAGTGTGACCTAGAGGCGAGGGAGATGGTTTGTTGTGCTGGGAAAATTGTGAGCGAGCAGCGTCTTACCATGTCCGGGTGAATGAAGCTCTCTGTGTTCCGGGAGTCGAAGAGGCAAGGCGTCTCGTGCCCGTTAACCTGAACGGCCATCATGGAGCTCCGGAGGTGCTTGGGTCACGACTGGTCCAGGGTGACCACGCTGAGCTGCGTGTAGCCGGCGGCGTGGTCAGAGGTGCTGGGGCGACCCTGCGATGACTGCCCATATTGATCATACGCATCGAGCAGCGTAGCAGATGGCGGGCAAGATGGCGGACCCCGTTGGTCAAGCGTGGCGGGCGATGAGGAAGATGGCGTCCAAGATCGCGGCCCCCGTGGATCACACGTGACCGGCCGCGTGGGGGAGGATGGTCAAGATGGCGGCCCCCATGTGTCGCATGTGCTGTGAGGGCTGGAAGATGGCCGCCCCCACTGATAGCACGAGGTTGATGACGCGTTTGCGGAGCGTTCCATGTGCTGAGTGTCCGTAACGGCCTGGTAATTACAGTTGCATGCGAGGGCTTTGAGTCGCGTAGGTAGTCATCTAGCGACTCCCCAGGGCGCTGGCGGCGAGTGGTGAAGATGTGTCGCGCGTAGAGCTCGTTCACGGGCCGTACGTAGAGATGTTCGAGCGTTGTGAGGGCGTCTGTATATGAGGAGGCCTCGTCGAGCTGAACAGAAATGCGATGGCTCACTCATGCGTGGAGGAGGCTCAGCTTCTGTTCATCGGTGATGGACGGCGTGGAAGACTCAGCGGGATAGGCCTTGAAGCATCGAAGCCAGTGCAAAAAAATTTATTTTGCCTCCGCAGCCTGCGGATCGAGTTCCAGTCGATCAGGTTTGAGGGCCGATTCCATAGTTGTGTTTAAGCTGATTAAATTGCTGCGACCATCAATTCACTCAAAGACACGAGTAGAAGCAAACCGAGGTTTTAATCAGCTTAGAACAGAGCCTGCTGCGACTGGTACAATACTGTGGACCGCTTACAGGTCAACTGCTCTTTATACTTCCTTTCAAAGAGAGGAGCCATGGGCAGAGCCTGTATATGCCCCAACATATCCCCCTGTGGGTGAAGCCACACCATGGCCCATAGGTGGAGTCCACAAGGTCAACAACATAACATAGCTGTAACACAATGGCAGAACATGATACTAATACACTGGTGAATTACTAGTACTATACATTCACCACACAGGGTTCCCACCCAGGAAGGCCGGGAACCTCATTGAAATGTATTAGCATTCATTAGCGAGGCATCCCACCAGGACCTCCCCCTCACTGAATATTCATTACATGCTGGGGTGATGTCACGCCAGCCGATTTACAACAGCTGCATAAAAACGAGAACCTGGCAAGCTAATTCCTGATGGGAATATCAGAGGTGAGCACTCATTTTACCAGAATCCTCAAGGGGGTCGAATGGAGAGGGGGCCCCGGTGAGGATGTGGGGGACCAGCTGAGGGATCCTCTTGGACAGGTTGAGTCTCGCCATGGGGGTGGGTAATGATCACAGCCCTTGGTGGACTTTCATTGTTGCTGGCTGGAGGTCTCCAAGGGGTTTGGCACCTTGTGTACAGTTAGCACTATTTGGGTCCCCCTTGCTGGGGTTAAAACGGTCTTCCCTCAGAGTGAATGCTCTTCTGGACTGATAGCTGGATGTAGGTGGGAGGGGTAAACATCACAGGGTCAGCATAAGGGGCAATTGTGAAGCCTCAGGTGGGAGTCTCATGAGAAACCAGGCTGCATGGGCAGTGCGGGGGACTGTAACGTGGGGTGATGACTAGCTGCATGAGGGCAAAAGGACCCTCACTCAAGGGGGACAACGAGAGCAGACAAAATGAATCCCCAGCCTCAGGCTGTGATATGCAACCTCAGGGCAGGCACTGTTTAGATGTGAAATGTCACTGGTCATGGAGTTCGGGCTATCAGAAATGTACTCATGGGTGGCTGGATGCTCAAGTTGGAGGCTTCTTTAATCCATGACTAGTGAAAGCCAGTGTGTGTGTGTGTGTGTGTGGTGAGGGGGGGGGGGGGGGGCAGGGGGGCAGGGGGGAGCTTGCTCACAGTTGACTGTGCATTGCAGTCTTGACATGAATCAGGTGAGCCTTGCCTGACACAGGGGGAAGCCAGTTCCTAAATCCTAGGTGGGATTCTCTCAGCCTGGGGCCGGGCCGGAGAATCCCTGTGACCGGGTCACGCTCCCCCCCCCCCCCCCCCCCCCCCCCCGACGCCAGCACGCGATTCGGAGAATCGGCGCCGGCGTGGTTTGTGCGGCGCCCGTCTCGGGCCGCTCTACGCGGCCGGCCCACCGATTCTCAGCCCAGGATGGAAATTAGAAACTTGCCTCCAATGAGGCAGTGAGTGTGCAGGCCATCTCCCGGATGCAGCACCTCAGCATTGAAGGCAGCAGCCATCTCGTGCGCTTTCCCCGGAGCCCCACGCATGCACGATGCGAACGGGATAACGAAGCGACCGGCACCCTCACTGCGCAGGTGCAGACATTTGCCGACCGCAATGCGCATGTGCAACGACGTACACCGCGTCACGGCGCCGACGTCATGACGTGCCCGAACTGTGGCAACGCTCACTTAAAGGGACACTGCCCTGCAAGTGGCCGGCGATGTTTAAACTGCAGGAAGCCTGGTCACTATGCAGCCTTGTGCAGGTCTGCACCACCAGTCAGCCTTAAATTCAATCCATCAAGGCGCTGTTGTCCCGACCACCACCTCTCCGGCGGTCAACCATGATCAGACACAAGCCACAGAGACTGGACTGAGGAGCATTTGTTCTGTTTGCTATGTTCTGTGTTCTCGCATTAGACAGCGGTTTTCACATTTACATATGTTCACATCCACTGCATGTATATATGTTAATATTGGCCTAATCTTGTAAATACGTTCACATATGCCATCCAAACATAAAGGAAAGGGGAGATGTCATGATATGCAGACACCCACACACACACACATAATGATATATAGACAAGCAGCTTATGGATACAGAGAACAGGACATGGCCAATAAGCAGGCAGGACACTTAGGGGTGGGATCTGACTATAAAAGACACGAGGCACTCACACTCTGCCTCTTTCCACTGATGAACATCTAGAGAATCAGTCAGGAGTGTTGTTACAATATTACACCTCCAGTACGTTGCTAAGAGCTAGTCTGGTTCAGTCAGACAGAGTAACCACACTCAAGTTAGCAGAGAGTCGAACTCACAGAGAACTGTGCTAACTGTGCTATTAGTTCAATAAACCTGATTGAACTAACCTCAAGGTCTGGAGTATCTTTCTGATCTAAGCTGCATCCAGTTGCAGCCAGTGTTAGACCAGTGTACCTAACACAACAGGACGCTGACTGACCTTCCTGATATTCACGACTCTGCCTTTGTAGCTTCAGAAGCGAGATGGCATTGGTGCACGAAAGGGGCATAAGGAGAGAAGAAAGTTAACTTCCATGAGGTTTACACCATGGCTGCATGTGTTGAGGGTTTTCACTTTTGTCTCTTGCCCCACCTCGCCCTCTGTACAATTGCGGTCCTGCTCCGCCCGGCCAGTTCAAGGGCTCTTTCCCAAAGCGGGTTAGGGTTTTCAGCTCAGGTATGACTCCTGCAGTCTGTGCCCACTCACACTGGTCGTGCACAGGTTTGCCCTGCAGTGGGACAGATGAGAGAGCGTAGGTAGGAGTTGTGCCAGGTCAGATGGTTTTGAAGCCTGGCATGTGTGGGAGGTGAGTGGGAGTGGGGATGTGAAGAGCAGAAGAGCTACCATGGGGAGTGAGAAGGGGGAGGATGGCATGACAAGTATTGAGGCCTTGTGAGGTGGCTGAGAGTGGGATCACCATAGAGTTGTGAGGGGTGTGTTAAGGGGTGCAACGGGAGACATGAGGAGGCAGCTTACCCTGGCTGCACGAAGAAGGTCACTCATCTTCTTCCGGCACTGCAGCCCTGTCCTCTTATGTAGCAAGCTGGCGCTCCCAATCACGCCCACAGCTCTCAGGTGGCAGGACACCTGCCCGATCAGCTGTAGGGGGTCTCCCTTCTGCTGGACCCCATCCAGGAGCTAGCTGAAGGCTCCATTGTTGAAGCATGGTGCAGTCATTCCGGCAGCCACACCCCCCCCGATTGGACTTGGAACAAGTACTGGGGAGGTGATTGAAAGAAGCACCCCACTGATTGCAGAGATTAACCGGGGTGAGTGAATCAGAGACAAGCCATCACAGGCACGGCGTGAAACCCGTGAAAAACATTTTCTTTTTAAAGTGGCTGAATATTTGGAGATTTTTCTCGCCGATACGCCAGCAGGATTCTCTTCGGTTTTCTCATTGAAACCAACACATAAAAAATTGGAAAATTCCTTTTCATATGTTACAGATTGATGGCAATATGATTAACTGTTGAAGTATAACAATATTTGACAAAACAGTTTAGAGTTGGTAACGGACCTGGTTCTGTTTAAACCACTGCCTATTAATATTTTAAAGAAAGGATGGACATCAGTAAACTACATTTCATCCAACTTTTCAATTAATCACCTACTTTTACAAGGTTGCAGATCAGTTTTGAACTACCATTATTAATTGCATGAGGGTGAATGCATCAAAATATTAGACCAGGCCCAAATTGGTTTCAATGGTTAATTTTTGTATGAGGGCAGCTGACATAAAGCTGATGGTGATGAGCATGAAATCCATTAAATCCAACTTTGATACCAGGTTAGCGGGCACATGACTCAGGCCCCAATATAAACTATGAAATCTAAGAATTAGAGAGCGCGCTGCTCTGTCAAAGAGTGTGACATATGGAAAATGGGTTGGCAACGGATCAAGTTCACAGCTTTTAATGATTCTAATTAAAGTAAATTTAACTGAGTTCAAGGCAGCTGCATCAAAATGGACTATTGACCTTTGACAATAAGAAGTGTGATATTGTGATTAAGTGGAAATCCCAGGAGAGATTGCATTTTAAGAATCAGTAAGTAACAGGTCAAGAAGTCCAGATTTATCTGAGAAGTAATTATGTTGACAATGCAAAGCCTAGGATTAAGAGATCTTATAACAATGTTTTTTTTTTTTTAAATAATTTTTATTGAATTTTTCAAAATACAAACATTTTAACCCCCCCTACATTTACATTTAAATTATAACAAAACAAAGTCAAACCCCCCTACTTAACAAGAAAGAGAAAAGAATCCCCCCCCCCCCCCTACCCGCGCATCCCCCCCCCCCCCCCCCCCCCCCCCGCCGGCGAACCGACAGTCAGACCAACTTATCATTTCTAGCAGCGTCCTCGGGCAGGCCTTGCCCGTGCCACCGCCGCTACCGTACTTCCTTCGTCGTTTTCCCCCCCCCCCCCCCCCCCCCCCCCCCCCCCCCCCCCCCCCCCCCCCCCCCCCCCGGGTTGCTGCTGTCATGGCCTCAGTTTCTATCTCTGATCCAAGAGGTCTAGGAAGGGTTGCCATCGCCTGGAAAACCCCTGCACCGACCCTCTCAGGGCGAATTTGATCCTTTCCAATTGGATAAAGTTTGCCATGTCGTTTAACCAGGTGTTAACACTCGGAGGCCTTTCGTCCCTCCACTGAATCAGGATCCTCCTCCGAGCCACCAAGGACGCAAAGGCTAATATTCCAGCCTCCCTCGCCTCCTGTACCCCCGGTTCCACCCCAACCCCGAAGATCGCAAGTCCCCATCCTGGCTTGACCCTGGACCCCACCACTCTCGACACCGTCCCTGCCACCCCCTTCCAGAACTCCTCCAGTGCCGGACATGCCCAAAACATATGTGCATGATTCGCAGGGCTTCCCGAACATCTAATACACCTGTCTTCACCCCCGAAAAACCGACTCATCCTTGTCCCCGTCATGTGGGCTCTATGCAGTACCTTAAATTGAATGAGACTTAGTCGCGCACATGACGACGACGAGTTAACCCTCTCCAGGGCGTCTGCCCATGTCCCGTCCTCTATCTGTTCCCCCAGCTCTAACTCCCACTTATCTTTCAGCTCCTCTACTGGTACCTCCTCCACCTCCTGCATAATCTTATAGATGTCCGAGATCTTCCCCTCCCCGACCCAGACCCCTGATAGCACCCTCTCACTCACCCCCCTGTCGGGGAGCGCGGGGAACCCCGCTACCTGTCGTCTGGCAAATGCCTTCACTTGGAGGTACCTGAACGTGTTCCCCGGGGGGAGCCCAAATTTCTCCTCCAGCTCTCCCAGGCTCGCAAACCTCCCCTCTATAAACAAGTCCCTCAGTTGTCTAATACCCGCCCTCTGCCAGCTCTGGAATCCCCCTCCTGTGTTTCCCGGCGCAAATCTGTGGTTCCCTCTTAGTGGTGCCCCTATCAGACCTCCCACTTCCCCCCTGTGTCGCCTCCACTGCCCCCAGATCTTGAGGGTGGCCGCCACCACCGGGCTCGTGGTATACCTCGTGGGAGGGAGCGGCCATGGTGCCGTTACCAGTGCCCCTAAGCTTATGTTGCCGCAGGACGCCCTCTCCATGCGCTTCCAGGCTGCCCCCTCCCCTTCCATCATCCACTTTCGTACCATCGATGTATTTGCCGCCCAGTAATATCCGGAAAGGTTGGGTAACGCCAGCCCTCCACTATCCCTACTCCGCTCCAAAAAGACCCTTCTAACTCTCGGGGTGCCATGTGCCCACACATACCCCATGATACTACTCGTTACCTTCTTGAAAAAGGCCCTGGGGAGGAAGATGGGCAGACACTGGAACAAAAACAAGAACCTCGGGAGGACCGTCATTTTAACTGACTGCACCCTCCCTGCTAGCGACAGCGGCACCATGTCCCACCTCTTAAACTCCTCCTCCATCTGCTCCACCAGTCTGGAAAAGTTCAACTTGTGTAGGGTCCCCCAGTTCTTTGCCACCTGCACCCCCAAATACCTAAAACTTTTAACTGCTCTTTTAAAGGGGAGCCTCCCAATTCCCTCCCCTTGGTCTCCCGGGTGTATTACAAAGACCTCACTTTTCCCCAGATTTAATTTATATCCCGAAAAGTCCCCGAACTCCGCTAGTATCCCCATTACCTCCGGCATTCCCCCCTCCGGGTCTGCCACATACAACAACAAATCATCCGCATAGAGCGAGACCCGATGTTCCTCCCCTCCCCTTGTCAGTCCTCTCCACCCCCCTGAACCCCTCAGTGCCATCGCCAACGGCTCAATCGCTAATGCAAAGAGTAAGGGAGATAGGGGACATCCCTGCCTAGTACCTCGATGGAGCCCAAAATATTCTGACCTCCTCCCGTTTGTTACCACACTTGCCATCGGAGCTGAATAGAGCAGTTTTACCCACTTGATAAATCCCTCCCCAAACCCAAACCTTTCCAACGTCTCCCACAAGTATTCCCACTCCACCCTGTCAAATGCCTTCTCCGCGTCCAGCGCTACCACTATCTCCGCCTCCCCTTCCACTGCTGGCATCATAATCACATTTAACAATCTCCGAACATTTGTGTTAAGTTGGCGTCCCTTCACGAACCCCGTCTGGTCTTCATGGACTACCCCTGGCACACAGTCCTCTATCCTGGTTGCCAGGACCTTTGCTAACAGCTTGGCATCTACATTTAAGAGGGAGATAGGCCTGTAGGACCCGCACTGGACCGGGTCCTTGTCCCGCTTCAAAATCAAGGAGATCAGGGCCTGCGACATTGTTGGAGGCAGAACCCCCCCCTCGCGCGCCTCATTGAAGGCTCGCACCAGCACTGGACCCACCAAGTCCACAAATTTCCTGTAAAACTCCACCGGGAACCCATCCGGCCCCGGCGCCTTCCCCGCCTGCATCTGGCCTATCCCTTTAATTAGCTCCTGCAGCTCTATCGGCGCCCCCAACCCTTCCACCAGCTCCTCCTGTACCTTTGGGAACCCCAATTTGTCGAGAAAGTTCTTCATTCCCCCTCTCCTCTTCGGCGGTTCAGACCTATACAATTCCCTATAGAAGTCCCTAAAGACCCTATTCACCTCTTGCCCCTTCTGCACTACATCCCCACCCCTCTCTCTCACTCCCCCAATCTCTCTGGCTGCATCTCGCTTACGAAGCTGGTGTGCCAGCATCCTGCTCGCCTTTTCCCCGTACTCATACGCCGCACCCTGCGCCCTTCTCCACTGCATTTCCGCCTTCCTAGTGGTCAGTAGGTCGAACCTGGCCTGCAAGCTACGCCGCTCCCTTAATAGCCCCTCCTCTGGCGCCGCCGCATATTTCCTATCTACTTCTAGGAGCTCCCCCACCAGCCTCCCCCTTTCCTGCCTCTCCTTCCTCTCTCTGTGTGCCCTTATGGAGATCAGCTCTCCTCTAATCACTGCTTTCAAGGCCTCCCAGACCGTCCCCACCTGCACCTCACCTGTGTCATTCGTACCCAGATAGTTCTCAATGCCCGTTCTCACCCTTCTGCACACCTCTTCGTCCGCCAACAGCCCTACATCCAGGCGCCACAACGGGCGTTGGTCCCGCGCCTCCCCCATGTCCACGTCCACCCAATGTGGTGCATGGTCCGATATCGCAATGGCCGAGTACTCCGTGTCCTGCACTCTCGGTATCAGCCCCCTGTTCAATACGAAAAAATCGATCCTAGAGTACACTCTGTGGACGTGGGAGAAAAAAGAATACTCCCTCGCCCTAGGCCTACCAAATCTCCATGGGTCTACCCCTCCCATCTGCTCCATGAACCCCCTTAACACCTCTGCCGCTGCCGGCCTCCTATTCGTCCTGGAACTCGATCTATCCAGCCCAGGGTCTAACACCGTATTAAAGTCCCCTCCCATGATCAGGCCCCCTGCCTCCAGTCCCGGGATGAGGCCCAGCAGGCGCCTCATAAAACCCGCGTCGTCCCAGTTCGGGGCATACACATTTACCAGTACCACACTCTCTCCCTGCAGCCTACCCCTCACCATCACGTACCTGCCCTCCTTGTCTGCCACCACCTCTGCCGCCACAAACGACACTCTCTTTCCCACCAAAATCGCCCCCCCCCCCGGTTCTTGATATCCAAGCCTGAGTGGAACACCTGTCCCACCCACCCCCTTCTCAGGCGGACCTGATCTGCTACCCTCAAATGAGTCTCCTGCAGCATTGCTACATCAGCCTTCAGTCCCTTCAGGTGTGAGAAGACCCTTGATCTTTTGACCGGCCCATTCAGCCCCCTTACGTTCCACGTGATCAATCGGGTCGCAGAGCGACCCGTCCCTACTCCCTGTCGATTAGCCATGTCTTGTCCCTTGCTCGCCCCGGGTCATCCCTTCTTTTCTGACCCGCTTCCCATAGCGATGGCCCCCCCCACCCCCACCCCCCCCGGCTCTCCCCTTCTCGTCCCTGGTCTTTCTAGCAGCAACCCGGTGTCCCCCCCCAGTCCCCCCCCCTTCCCCCCCCCCCCCCCCCCCCTGGCTAGGACCCCTCCTAGCCGCGATGTACCCCACATCGTACTCCCGAGAGTCAGCTGGTCTCCGCTGACCCGGCTGCTCCTGCCACATTCCGACTCCTCCCGGTTCACCCCATCTGCGCCCGTGAAAGATCCCCTTAAAACCCCCGAGAAAGACCCGCATAATCAACCCGCTCCCCCCCGTCCCGTCTCCCCAACTTAACGATATAAATACAAATACCCAATGGCAACTAAATACATAAATACTTAACTACATACTTAAATAACAAAATAATTAACTAACTATCAACTAACCGCGTGCCCAACCATCACCCTCCATCAAACAGTATAAATAACCGCAGATAACCCTAACCCGAAAAGAAAAAAAAAAAAGAACCAAAAAACCCCCCCAAGCACCCAAAGAAAAAGGGTAGGAGGGGTAAATAACTAAGGGAAATTGGAAACGGGAAAAAACACCCCATAAGAAGCTAACGACCCACAATAGAGATTTCAACAGTACAAATATACAGAAACACCCACCAACTCGAAACCTTCAAAATATTCAGAAAAGTCAACCGTTCGAGAAAAAACACCCCAAACACTCCACGAAACTGTTACCCAGTTCCGACCTGGCCTGAAAAAGAAAAGGGCCACTTGCACAATCAAGAGTCCCCCGGCGGCTACGACCGCCGGTGCTCCCAGGTTTTAGTTCGTGTCCAACTTTTCCTCTTGTACAAAGGTCCAGGCCTCCTCTGGGGACTCGAAATAATGATGTTGGTCCTTGTAGGTGACCCACAAGCGCGCCGGTTGCAACATTCCAAATTTGATCTTTTTCGCGTGTAGCACCGCCTTTGTCCGGTTTGTACCGGGCCCGCCGCTTTGCCACCTCCGCACTCCAGTCCTGGTACACCCTTACCGTCGAGTTCTGCCACTTGCTGCTTTTCTCCCTTTTAGCCCACCTCAGGACTTTCTCTCGATCACTTAGCCGCTGGAACCGCACCAGCACCGCCCTCGGGGGCTCGTTTGCCCTAGGCCTCCTGGCCATGACCCGGTATGCCTCTTCCAATTCCAGGGGCGCCGGACCGGCCCCTTCCCCCATCAGGGAGCTCAACATCTCCGCCACATATCCCGGGAGATCCGACCCCTCCAGGCCTTCTTCCAGGCCCAGGATCCTCAAATTTTTCCTCCTCATCCGAGTGTCCAGCTCCTCGAAGCGGCTCTGCCACTTCGTGTGGAGTGCCTCGTGCGCCTCCACCTTTGCCCCGATGACTGTGGCCTCCTCCTCCCTCGCGGCCATCTCCTGCTGCAGATCTTTAATCGACGCCTCTTGGATCGCCTGGGCTCCCACCAACCTGGTGGCCGTCGCGTTCATGGACTCTAAGAGTTCCACTTTCATCTCCGTGAAAAAACGGAGGAGAGCGGCCTGCTGCTCCTCCGCCCATTTCTTCCACTCCTCCGGTGCACCGCCGGCCGCCATTTTGATTTTCTTCCCCCGCTTTTTTTGGGGAGCTGCTGCCGTTTTTCTTGCCGCTCCACTCCGGGTACCGACCATAAAATCGGTCTAGTTCTCCTCAGGGGACCTTCCCCCACCGGGATTCGTTTTTTCAGCGCCGTTGGGGCCCTCCAATTGGCCCAAAAACACCTTTGTTGCAGGAGCTTCCAAATGTGCGGCTTAGCTAGTCATAGCCGCAACCGGAAGTCCTTATAACAATGTTGAGAAGAGTTTCCTAATGGAAATATTAAATCCTCCAATGCACTTTCATTGCATTCTGATTGGATACTTTGGCACAATTTGTAAGAAATTAGGTTTAAAATATCTGTGTGGAAATTACATGTTTCTGCTGCCTTCGTCCTTTGTCATTACCTGCTAACCAGCAGCTGCAGAAAACAATAGATTTAATTAAGAAGCAGAATTGCATGATGGGGTCAAAGACCTTTATCATTGAAAGATGTGTGAGTAGGATTTCCCTCAGGATTAGAATACTACAGAAATAATAATGCGGATGAATTCTGTATAAGCACTAGAAATATGCCTGTACATCTTCTGGTACTTACAAACTGATGTGTTTACATGAGCCCTTGTATCAGATGTGCTGATCATATATTATGTGGAACGTAAAATTACATGGGTCCATAGAGTTGGGGATATTGTTAAGCAGATTTAAATTTGATGACAGGAGTACTACAAAACACTATTAAATATTCCAATTTGTTCGAAACTAATACTATTAAATAGAAGCACCTGCTGTGGCAGCTGTTAAGATGCCCATAGACACTGGGCGGGATTCTCTATCAGCTGATTCTGGAATCAGGAAATGCAATTGGGTGGAGAACATCTTTGATGGAACATCATTGCTGCTGCCTACAAGGCAGCCCTGCGGCTGCACACGCCGCTGATTGTCCACTCTGAACTGAGGGCCACAGGGCGTATGGGTGTCCCCCCAGGCCACCCCACCAGGTGCCCTCTCGCTCCATCTGACCCATCAGCAGGATGGACACGTTCCAGCACAACCTGTGCCACCTTGTTGGCTGGGATGGTGTGTGTGGGGAGTGAAGTGTGTATATGCGGCTGCAGCTTGTCAGCCTCCTGAGTGTCAATCGTCAATCCTGCACCGTTTCCCACTGGAATCAATTGTGTTCCACGTGGCGCCGATGCTAGTCCCTCAACGGTTGTTGAATCGGCCCAGGTGCAGTGCCAGTTTTGCTGTCATGGAAGCCCACTATCCCTGCCCCGGCGTCAACACTTAGGGCTGGATTCTCTGATTTTGAGGCTATGTCCGGAGCATGTGTCTTGTCTTACGACCAAAATGTCGGCACGCCACCACACTGAGGCTCCATCTGGTGGGGGACTAGCATCCGCACCATGTAAATCCCCGGCTTTACCTGCAGATATGGATGGAGAAATGCCGGGTCCATGGCCGCATATGCACATAGCAGTAACCAGAGGCGGCTATGCCATACAACATGGCGCCAGCTGCACGCAAACTCAACCTGCCAGATAGTGCTCTCCCTGTAACCCCTCTCGCCACCCCCAGACCACCCCCCACCAGTCCCCCCAGCCCCCGCCGAAGCTCCCCCGGCCGGCAGAATGGCTCCCCCCCCCCAGACTGTGGAAGAACTGGACACAGTCCGCAGCCGCCACGTGAGGTCCCCGAAAACTGTGGGCACAGGCGATCGATGCCGACAAGAAGTCAGCCCCTCGGGGGTGGAGCATCAGGGGTGGGCCTTAGGTGATGTCATGAGGCCGTCTCAATGGCGTGCGGCGTACTTGGTGATTACGCTGCTTTTGAGGGGGTTGAGCATCTGTAAAACAGCGCCGCCCCCGAATTTGGTGTAAAAACAGATTCTCGGGCCAATCGCCGAATGCGATTTCGGCATCAGCAATCGGAGAATTCCGCCCTAAGTCTCAGGAATGGAGAATTCCATTGACCATTTTTTTTTTTGCATTAAAAGAAAGGACGGATGACATGACTAGGTTTCACATTTAAAGACCTTTACTGTAACGAACAGACTAAAAGCTCTTTTTACTAAACATGGCTGGGATTCTCCCCTAGCCGGCGGGCGGGGGGTCCCGGTGTAGCGGAGTGGCGCCAACCACTCCGGTGGCGGGCCTCCCCAAAGGTATGGAATTCTCCGCACCTTTAGGGGCTAGGCCTGCGCCGGAGTGGTTGGTGCCACGCCGACTGCCGCCAAAACTGTCACCAACTGTCTTTGACGCCGGCCGGCATCGGGGCTGGCTGAAAGGCCTTCGCCGGTTCGCGCATGCGCCTGTGCGTCAGCGACCGCATATGCACATAGCGGTGACCAGAGGCGGCCATGCCAAACAACATGGCGCCGGCTGTGCGCAAACTTGACCTGCCAGATAGCGCTCCCCCTGTAACCCCTCTCGTCACCCCCAGACCACCCCTGGTCTGGGGTGGGGGGGGTCTCTTCCACCTCCACCATGTTGGAGGCCGTGGCGGCGGCGGAAGAAAAAGAGTGCCACCACGGCACTGGCCCGCCCGCCGATCGGTGGGCCCCGATCGCGGGCCAGGCCACCATGGGGGCACCCCCCCGGTGTCCGATCGCCCCGCGTCCCTCCAGGACCCCGGGGGCCCGTTTGTGCCGCCAATCCCACCGCCACCAGAGGTGGTTGAAACCACATCGGCGGGATTGGCCTGTCAGCGGCGGGACTTCGGCCCATCGCCGGCCGGAGAATCGCCGCGGGGGGCACGCCGATCGGCGGGGCGCGATTCCCGCTCCTGCCGATTCTCAGGTGGCGGAGAATTCCGGCCACGGTGGGGGGCGGGATTTACGCGGCCCCGGGCGATTCGCTGACCCTGCGGGGTGTCGGAGAATTCCGCCCCCTGTTTTGTAAGCAATCTATACTTTAAGCTACGGAACAGGATTTCCCCCTTTTACTTTTAACACAACTGAAATACACTTCACAGGTAAACTTTACACTTTGCATTGACATTTAATTCTCACGGACCCAGTCCAAGGGGATTCTTAGCTCCTGAATGTTTACTTCCATTCCTTTCCTTTCACAATCTGGTAACGTTAGAACTCTATTTCATGGTGTAGATTTTTCCTGATGAATTTCCTGGAGGGCAAGCTACATGAATCTTTTAGGCACATTGAAAATGATTACAAATTTGGTCTTTTTCATCTGAGTGTGAGTTCTCGCCTGCATTCCTGCATGGTGAACTACAGCGACTTTGGGCCTCCAGCTGCTCTCTTTCCAAGATCCTGGCAGACTGTCGGTCTCTGTGAGTTTCAGAGCTATCTGTGAAACTGTTTCACTCTCAGAACCCAGCTTCATGGCAACATGAACCACATAGGCCTTGTATCCAGGTAAAAATATTGATAATCTATCCTTGAGACCACAATTCTCTCTCTTAGAAGTAAATGGACAGTTTAATGTAACCGTATAAAAGCCAAGTTAATTCTGGTAAACATTTTCAATTTGGAGGAGGAAGAAGAGTTTCCCAGAAGGAATCAGAGACAAGTGTGATTAGACCAGAGGCGCACTGCTGTATCTGACTTTATTCCAAAGGACTGGACTACAACCAAGGCAAAGCCATCTAGGTACATAACAGGAGATCTATTTTCCACTTGAGCGATGCAGGATCAGAATTATATTATTTCTTTCAAACAGAATGAGAGTGGCCATGAGAGTGATGACAGCCTTTAATTTCCTATCATACTGGAAAGTTCCAAAACATCACCGGCAGTATATGCCCAATGAGTCAGCCCTCTGTGTACCAATGCATGAAGCTGGTGACAGAAAGATTACTTACCAGGGGAACCTGTTCTCTCTGGGAAAGGCAACAGCACTAAGATTTAGTGGCAGACTTGTCTGAAGTGCAAGGCATCATAGTATTTCGTAATATATTTTCAGTTAGAACAGTTGGAAAAGCCACCATCTGAATCTACAAAATTGATTTAAGTGACTACATGAACTTTCGGCTTCAAAAATCACAGCATGTTTTTTAGATTTCCAGACTTTGCTTTCTTTTTTCGCTCCCTTTTTATAACATAAGGAGTTTGAGCAATTAATGCGTAAGACCTATTCAAAAGTAGGCATCAACGAGTGCTATTAACCCAATCATACTCACTGTGCTTTCATTTCATTCCATTATTAATTTAAGGAGAAGGGTAGCTGGACGGGTGACATCTTGTTGACTATGTATACTCTCTGAATGCTGACTGCTAACTCGCAGAAGGAGCCACATAATAAGAGCTGCATGTTAAAACAGATTCAGAGTTGTGAACAAATCAAGGGCATCCTTGATTTTTGAACGAATTATGGCAGCTTGGTGGCACAGTAGTTAGCACTGCTGCCTCACAGCGCCATCGATCCGGGTTCGATTCCAGCCTTGGGTGCCTGTGTGAAGGTTGCAAGTCCTCCTCGTGTCTGCATCGGTTTCCCCCGGGTGCTCGAGTTTCCTGCCACAGTCCAAAGATGTGCAGATTAGGTGGGATGACAGGGACAGGGTGGGGAGTGTGCCTAGGCAGGCTGCTCTTTCAGAGGGCAGGTGCAGAGTCAATGGGCTGAATGGCCTTCTTCTACATCTATGCATCCTGCAGTATACTTGATCAAGGTTTCCAGAAAGCAGCAAAGTATTTCATCCTGCATAATCGGCTGCACAGTGGTCAGCACCATTGCTTCACAGTGCAGGAACCTGGGTTCGATTCCAGGCTTGGGTCACTATCTGCACGTTATCCCTGTGTCTGTGTGGGTTTCCTCCGGGTTCTCCGGTTTCCTCCCGCAAGTCCTGAAAGACGTGCTGTTAGGTGAACTGGACATTCTGAATTTTCTCTCAGTGTACCCGAACTGATGCCGGAGTGTGGCGACTAGGGGATTTTCACAGTAACTTCATTGCAGTGTTAATGTAAGCCTATTTGTGAAACTCATAAAGATTATTAGAATTCCACCTTACTGGGAGAAGTTTCTATGGAAGAATAAAAACTTGGACGTATATAGTGTCTTCGACAGAGAAAAACATCTCAAGGTACGTCGCAGAGGCAATGATCAAATAGATCAGCCACTTATGGAGATATTAGGGAGTGCTGATCAAAAGCTTTGCCAAAGAGTTAAGTTTAAGGAGTGTGGCTAAAGGAGGAGAGAGATGCAGTGAGGGTTAGGGAGGAACTCCAGAGCTTTGTGCCCTGGCAGTAAGGCACCAAAGTCGGAGCAGTTAAAATCGGGGATGTGTTAGATACAAAAATTGGAGAGCACTGATACCTTGGATATTGTATAACTAGAGGAAGTTATAGAGATAGGGGGAGGGGCATGCAATGAATTGAAAGCAAGAATGCCAACTTTTAAATTGAGGTACTGGTGGTCAAGGAGCCAATGGAGATCAGCAAGCACGGGGATGATGGGTGAAAGGAACTTTGGTGCGAAGAAGAATACAGGCAGCACAGTTTTGGATGGACTCACCTTGCAGACAGTGGATCAGCCACCACATATTCCCTGCAAGCAATTATTTTGTTGGCCTACTGGTAAACATTATATGTAACAGTAACATCGGGCATGACTCCGCAACCCCATTGTGCCTGGCATGGATCAGGGGGCAATGGGTCAATTGCTCGCAAGTCCCAACTGGGCTTCGCACCGGGCCGATCGCGAATCATCCAACTTACTCTGCCCGATCCGGATCTCGCCCAGCACCCCCCCCCCCCCCCCAAACACCTGGGCATCTTGCCACTGCCGACATGGCATGGGCTCCTGGGTTCCCAGGCAGTGCCACCTGGGCACTGCCAGGGTGCCAGATGCACTACTGTACCAAGGTGCAGGCTGGCAGTGCCAGTGTGTTCAGGTGCCAGGGTTCCCTTGCCATGTAGAAGGGGGCGAGGTGGGGTTTCCAAGGTTGAGGGGATGGGGGGGGGGGATGAGAAAAACTAGAGGGGGGCTGAAAGTGTGGGGGCGGGAGACAATCAGCGCAGCCTTCCAACATGGCGCTCCGATCTGTGGGGAGCTGAAGTTCGCAAGCAGGAAATCTATCTAAGTGCAGCCTTGGTGGAGTCTCCCCGAGGCGAAAGAAAACAGCCAAGTACCGTTGGATAGTGAGGTGCTTATCGGCACTGCAGCCACTGAGAATCACCCTGCTAAACGCGCCATTCAGTGACTGTAACATGAGTCCAATGAATAGCACCCATTATTACCCCTGACCTTGACTAACTAGAAAGTGACCAGGGAGGAATTTCTAATAATTGACTGATGAGGCAATGGTTGTGACAATGTGGTATTGACCATGCTCAACGTAGCAAAGTGAACTTTCAAAAGCTGATCAGCTAGAAAGTTATGACAAATGTATTTAATTTATTCTTTAATGTTTGGTTTTATTATGTTACAATTTGTAGAGCTTAGGCTGTGAACATCCTATTTGGGTAAAGATAAAGAAACTATTAACTTTTCATTCTGATGCCCTAAAATTTGCTTTTATGCAACTTAAATTTTCAATAATAAGATCACAATGGGGGATTAATGGGAATCCATAACAAAGCTTATTTGTCGTTAATGTTATTATTTTAGTTTCAAAACTGAATCAATTCAGTGGTAACAGCACTGGATACAAGTGTGCACTAGAGAGACAATGTGGATTTTATTTGGGTGTGACTTACATGCAGTGCGAGAAGTTTCTATATTTCAATAGAGCCACCAACACATCTGGCGGTGTCACACATGTGGCAAATTTGTGCGGCACTGCTTAGATCTTGAATGGGAATCATCAGCTAGCTAGGTCTTCCGTACTGATTCCCTTCCTTCACTGAAAACATTGCAGAATGAGTGGAAAAGTGAAAAAAAATCAAATGATATAAAACAAAAAGACTTATCTGGACGGAACGGTGGTATAAGATCAGAGAATTAACATGCAGGCCTGCACCAATGATGGAAGGAAAGTTTGTCCTCCCTGGTTGTTCTGGGGAAAGAAAAGCAAGTGCCATAAATGTGTAAATCCTACACAGCACGAGCAGCAGCAGCAGTTTTTATCATTGCAAAAAAAACTATCTGCTTTAGATGCAGCTTCTTAGCTTTCAAACCTCCTGAGGCGCGTTGCACACAAATTGAAAATGGCACCCTTGCTTTCATTCCATTTGTTTTGCTTTCACCACATTAGCTAAGTGAGGCTTCAGTGAGCTGAAAATAGGTCCTCAGCTCCTGATTTGCTTTAAGCTCAACAAGAAGACACCTGTTATAGTGTGTGAGAAATTTACATCAGCAGGAAATTTGCCAAGCAATGTTGCAAGAACAAATGTGTTTTTAATCTGATCAGAACAAAATTCTAGTTGGTGCTCGTAGCAACTTTGAACACCCGCTACCGCTGAATGCTTCCTTTATTAATGTCAGTGAACAGAAAGCCCAGCAAGCAATGTGGGAGTTGTTAATACTGTCACTCCTACATCATTTAAAATAAATTAAGTTGACAACTCTCCCCACTTCGATATTTCCCAGACTGAAGGTTACTTCTGGGGCAATACTACCTACAGCACAGGAGAAAATTACTTTTGCATCTGTACATCTAAGCCACTCGGTTGTATCTATTTACAGGCCTTACACTAGCTGCTGTTCAGTTTTTGCTTTCCAGTTGTACAGCTTTCAGGTTCAGATGCAGAATGGTGAAATTACTGCATTGTGGATGGATTGGCAGACTTCAATCTCCCGAGTTGCATAGATGGCACATATTGGGGACGCTCATATTAGGAAAAGCACATAGCTGTTTCTCGGGGGCTAATATTTACCTACCCTACCTGACGGGAAGCTAATGGATTCAGGCCGGGCACCTATTTCATGCTCCATTCCATTGCCTTGAATGGGAAGTAATACCAAACGGGTATCTGCTCAGATTCCATCCATTCCCTGTCAGATGGACTAGGTAAAAATCACCCTGGTTCTAAAAATGTTATGCATTAGGAAAACTTCATGAGACATCGGATGGCAATGAGACATTAACTTCTTCCCAGGGATTACGCAAGTCCAGTGTTTCTCCATGCTTTAGGATTGTGACACTAAACAACTGCTTCCTCCCTGCCCACTCCTGTTCGTGCCATCACTTGAGTATAATTATTTTTTGCACTGAAGAAAATGTAGTTATATTGTTTGCCAGTCTCTCATGCACCGTTGAAGCAAGTGGAAATAAAAACAGAATTGGTCCATTTCCACAAATTAGGTGAATTGCAGAACAATTCTACAACCAACATATGGAGGAGCCATCTTGAAAACTGGCGTACGGCATCCCTGTGTGAAAGCAAATTTAGAAAAATATTGGCAACCATTGGATAATTTTGTTAAATGTCTGATTGAAAATAACTCGCAGATGGAAACCATCTGCAAGGGAAAATGTGAATGAATGGGAGCTGCAGATGTCCTTGAACAGTCACAATTCCTGAGGAAAATAAAGCCTATACATGTTCGGGAATTTGTCAATTTTAAGCAAAAGAACCAACTACTTTGAAACATTTTAACGTGATGTTACAGTAACTTTATTACCTTATTGGAACGCAAATGCAAAAGTGATTGTGCGTCTGTGTGTGGCTCAGTGTTTACACTGCAGACAAAGAAGAGTACGTTGGCTGAATATTTGGAATTTAAGAGGAGAATGTTAAATTTATACTCAGTCTACTTAAACTGGCTAACTATTATACCACACTTTTCTTTGTTCAAATACAGTATGTGGTTTAATATAAAGTTGACAAACAGCTACACTGCCACTGCCAACCTGTTAGTCGTTCCATGGTACTTTCAAACCGCATTGTTCTTAGCAGCAGCATTTTTAGGAATTTAATGGAAACTGTTATGAATCCAACACACATTTGACTCAATGGGTGGAAGTTAATCCATAATGCACCATTCCCGATGGCTATTTCCATTTGTGTGTCGGGAGCTGCCATGAGATTCATGCAAAAATTTAAAGAGTTGGAGGCAGACACGTGAAACAGGTGCAATTATGCGACAGAGGTGGATTTCTATTGGAGGACAGTCAGCAGGTCCAGGTGGGTTATATAAAAAGCCAAAAAGGAGTCTCTGCATCAAGGTCCCAACTTTCTTCGCCACTTCTTTTTTGTTCTGTGCACCCCTTCAACCATCTCAGCCCGTTTTAAATTTTGCCCCTGTCGCTCCCCCCTCCACCCATTAATCTTTATTGTCCTAGGATACCCCACTGTGACCAAACACTCTCCACGTTACTTTGGAGATGTCAGAGTCAAAAGCAAAGCCTGCCTCATGGTTCAGTGTTGTCTCTCTGCAGATTCTCCTCCAGGCTATTGGTGAACGATGGGGGGGTGCTCTACCTGAATGATGGCAACAGGAGACCCTCCCGCCAGACCATGAAATCCTGGACAGAGATCGCAGATGAGGTTACCAACTGTGGGGACCACTGCAGATCCTGGGCCCAGTGCAAGAAAAGGGTCAATGACCCAATTTGATTCACCCAGATAAGTGGCATGGTGACATAGGGATTGTCTCTTCTGGGCATCAGGTCATGTATTTATGCAAGTGTGTAGCAAGGCTTGGCAGGTGACTGTATGATCGGCCACAGAACCGAATGACATTTGAGGCCTAGGTACACGGCCATTTATCTTAAAGTAGTATTTGAATCAACCTAACTCGTCAATAGGGTAGTATGTGTGATGGGCTGTGAAATCTTAACTCTCCTACCGATCAATAGACCCATTACTATAACGTGAAGGGTGAGGACGAGCTGATGGACTTTGACCTCAAGGGTCTAACTTTTGCTGTGAAGGAGGTCTCCTAATTGCAGGACAACAGGACAGTTGAGCTGCCACTAATGGCAAGGCTGAATTGGCAAGGTCTCGGAGTGAGAATGCATCAAACCTGGTGCTGCCAAATGAATGCTCAGGACCACACAATGCATTTTGCCACACGCAGAGACTGTGTGGAACTTTAATGTGTTTTTAAAAATTCTCCTTCGCAGGTCCCCGTCACCCAGAACCCAGACCTCAGCCATTCCAGGAGATCATTGGGAATGATGACACCTGTGACTGAGGCATCATCACCTGCCTCTCCCCTATCCTCCACCAGCTCATATACACCCACCCGGATCATGGAGGAAGTCATATTTCGAATCGGGGGCCCATTTCTGCGAGTAATGTGTTGCTGATAGTTAATTTGAGGATTAAGTCATGGCAGGAGATCCCAGACCCGCGTCATGTTCCTCTTGTGTGGTATTGGAACCCTTCCGGTGTCGATGGCTCCCTCACGTGCAAGAAGTGTGTCCAACTGCAGTTCCTGTTAGACCACTTGACAGCTCTGGAGTTGCAGATGGATTCACTTTGGAGCATTCATGATGCTAAGGAAGTCATGGCTAGCACGTTCAGTGAGTTGGTCACACCGCAGTTAAAAATTACTGAGGGAGATAGGAAATGGGTGACCACCAGACAGAGGAAAAGTAGATAGGCAGTGCAGGGGTCCCTTTCAGTCATCTCCCTCCAAACCAGGTATACAGTTTGGATACTGTTAGGGGAGGTGGCTCACAGGGGAAGATGGCAGCAGCCAGGTTCATGGCACCGTGGCTGGCTCTGCTGCACAGGAGGGCAGGACAAAGAGTGGCAAAGCTATAGCGATCATGGGCGAATTCTCCGACCCCCCCACAGGGTCGGGGAATCGCCCGGGGAAGGCGTAAATCCCCCCCTCTGTGGCCGGAATTCTCCGCCACCCGGGAATTTGCGGGAGCGGGAATCGCGCCCCGCCGATCGGCGGGCCCCCCGCAGCGATTCTCCGGCCCGCGATGAGCCGAAGTCCGGCCGCTGTCAGGACTCTCCCGCCGATGTGGTTTAAAACCACCTCTGTGCCGGCAGGAGCAGGCAGTGCGAGCGGGCCCCTGGGGTACTAGGGGGGGGCGCGGGGCGATCGGACCCCGGGGGGTGCCCCCACGGTGGCCTGGCCCGTGATCGGGGCCCACCGATCGGCGGGTGGGCCTGTGCCGTGGGGGCACTCTTTTTCTTTCGCCGCCGCCACAGCCTCCACCATGGTGGAGGCGGAAGAGACCCCTCCACCGCGCATGCGCCGGTGGTGACGTCAGCGGCTGCTGTGCTCCGGCGCATGCGCGGACTCAGGCTGACCGGCGAAGGCCTTTCGGCCAGCCCTGACGCCGGGTGGAGCGGGAGCCAATCCAGCGCGGGCCTGGCCCCTAAAGGTGCAGAGAATTCTGCACCTTTGGGGAGGCCCGACAGCAGAGTGGTTGGCGCCACTCCGCTACGCTAGGACCCCCCGCCCCGCCGGGTAGGGGAGAATTTCGGCCCACGTCTCAATGGTAAGGGGAATAGACAGGCGTTTCTGTGGGCCCAAAAAAGACTCCAGGGTGGTATGTTGAGGGAGACTGTGACAGGCAGTTTCCCACATGCTGGGAGGACTGTTGGGGAATAGCTGAGTACCAGGCTGATGATGTCAGCCCTCTGGTCATGATCACGAACAGTCTGCTGGAAATGCAGCAGAGATTAGGGGGACTACTTACAGAAATAGAATCCTAGAATTTACAGTGCAAAAGGAGCCCATTGAGTCGACACTGGCCCTTGAAAGAGCACCCTACTTAAGCCCACACCTCCACACTATCTCCGTAACCCAGGAACACCACCTACCCTTTGAACAATACGGGGCAATTTAGAAATCCCATCCATCCAACGTGCATATCTTTGGACCATGGGAGGAAACCAGAGCACCCGGCGGAAACACACACAGATACGGGGAGAACGTGCAGACTCCGCACAGATAGTGACCAAGCCGGGAATTGAACTCTGGTCCCTGGCACTGTGAAGCAACAGTGTTAACCACTGTGCTACTGTGCCGCCCATGTCAGGTTATGTGCAGTTTTGTGTGGACCACAGACGAGTCCATGTAAGTCGTGAAATCAGTGCAGCACTGGCTTGACAAGAGGGGGATTGAGGCACCTGGACAGACCTTGCTCCAGGTGCCCCTCCTTTTCAGTGAAGCATGGAGCTTTCATTGTGCACAAAGATGGTGGAGGGCACTCCCACGGTGAGCAGACTCTCATCTCCTCTGTTATTGACCCCACTGCCTCCCGTAAGTGTGATGTGGAGATGCCGGCGTTGGACTGGGGTGAGCACAGTAAAAAGTCTTACAACACCAGGTTAAAGTCCAACAGGTTTGTTTCAAACACTACAAACATACCTCTTCATTCACCTGAGGAAGGAGCAGTGCTCCGAAAGCTAGTGTTTGAAACAAACCTGTTGGACTTTAACCTGCTGTTGTAAGACTTCTTACTGTGCAGTAAGTGTGACTGAGAAAGTTGCCCCTGAAACTGTGCAAGACATCCCCCCTCAGTAAGCCAGAGAAACCTCAAGACCCCAAGCCTCGAATGATGCCCAACAAAGTCAACGCAGACAACTGGGCATCAAACTCAGCAAGCTGCCTCCAGCTCAGCTACTGATGTCGGGGCCACACCAAGACATAATGGTGGCAAAATAAAACTGAAGAAACCCAGCCCCGGTTCACTGCCCGTGTGGAGTTTGCACATTCTCCCTGTGTCTGTGTGGGTCTCCCACAACCCAAAGATGTGCAGAGTAGGTGGATTAGCCACGCTAAATTGCCCCTTAATTGGAATTTAGCTTTAAACTGAAGAATTCATGAGAGTATTAAGGTGGCATGGGTATTTTTACAAAATTCACTTTATCGCATAAATATCGCACAATACATTGTTTTCATTTTATTTATATGTGCATCACGATCAGTTTTGGTGAATTGCTTAGTCAAAGTCATAATGAGACTGGCGCATCTCATTGAAGGCTGCAGGGGAATGTTGGGCATCTCCTATATTGTGCACGAAACTGTGGTATTGTGTGTCTGCAATCAGTCTTTATTTGATATTCATTTCCATTTTGATGTTTGCCAGTCTGTGGGGCATAGAGGAACATGTGGGCTCTGCAGATACGCCATTATTTACATTATCATGGAGATTGTCCGAGATTATGTTCCACAGGGACAATTAAACTGGTTTATGTGAAGTCAGAATCTGTAATCTGAGAGCTCGGTGACGACAGGCTGCTTGACATGTGTCCACTGGCGAACTGGGGGAGTAAGTTGACAGGGGTTGGTTACATTGTGAACAGCCAAACATGCCCTGGCAATGGGACAATGGTCACTTCGTTCCTTGGCGAAGCTTGTGTATGTGAGATTATCCCTGGGGTCTGGAGTCTGGAGCTGGTTTAGCTCAGTGAGCTATACAGCTGGTTTGTGATGCAGAACAAGGCCAGCAGCGTGGGTTCAATTCCTGTACCAGTTTACCCGAACAGGTGTTGGACTGTGGCGACTAGAGGCTTTTCACAGTAACTTCATACTTGTGACAATAAAAGGTCATTATTGTTACTATTATCTCTCTCCATGAGCCTAACATCCAGTGAAGGCTCATGTACATTCATATCCTCTTCCTTAGGCTCATCGCATTCATTCTCACTGTTGCTCCTCCCTGTCACCCTGATCCAAGGGTCCGTCGTGTTGTATGGCCATGTGTGCAGTGTATAAAATACCACAACAATCCATAAAACCCCCAATGGTGCATATTGCAAAGCTCATCTAGGCCTGCCAAGGCAGGGGAAGCAGTTTCAACAGGTCAATGGTCTGTTCTGGCTTTGCCAAGGCAGGGAAAGCATTTTCAACATGCCAGGGTCTGTTCGGCAATGGCTCTGGTGGAAGTATGCATTGTGTTGTAGAACTCTTCTGCTGTACTCTGGGGATGTCTACTGATGTCATCAACCAGGCCTTGAGGGCACAGCCCTTTTCCAGGACCAGTTGTCAACTTGGGCAGAGCCTGGAGAAGCTCAGGTAGCTGCATATTCCACAACGTTTGAAATTCATGAAAGCTCCCTGGGAAAAAAGCCCAGTTCTTCGTGATTCTCCTCCTGTGGTTTCAGACATTGAGGAAATTGAATCCCTGGTGGTTCACAGTTACTGTTGGTATTTCCAAGGGAGCTCTAACGGCAAAAGGGTGCAGTCAGTTACCCATTACACTCTTGGTAAATGACCGCAGACACATCGATGCCTCCCTGCCATAATCTGGCATGATAAAAAAGGGCATTGGCCACCTTCTTGCTGTTAAGTAATGGCTTAAGAGACATTCCAATTAGTTGTCTCATTTATGTTAAGTATCCAATAATTGACACTGATTATGTAAAGGGGCTTCACGTGGCCTTTGTATCAGGTGATGTGATGATAGAGTTTTGTGCAGAGTCTGTTAAAGTGAAATAAAGGTGGAGGTGAAAAGGAGCAGAACTTTTGACTCTTTATACAACAGCAGCTAAACGTCAAGCACTTGATGCACCTGTCTGGCAGTCTGCGGAATGTCATATGTCACCCGTGGCGCCCTGAAAGAAACAGGTAGTAAAGACACATGGGCGCAATTCTCCGCACTCACGACGGTGCGGAGAATAGCGGGGTTCGTAAAATTTTACGGCCACGCTAGTCCGACGCCCTCCCGCTATTCTCCCCCCCCCCCCCCATGCCCGACTCCCGACACGAATCGCTGCCGCCGTTTTTTTACGGCCAGCAGCGATTCTCAGCTGGCCGATGGGCCGAAGTCCAAGCCCTTTACGGCTGTTTTTACGAACGGCAAACACACCTGGTCTGGCCGTTCGTAAAAACGGCCGTAAAGTGCTGATTTTTAAAACCATGGCACCGATTGGCACGGCAGTACCACGGCCGTGCCAAGGGTGCCATGGGCCCGCGATCGGTGGGCACCGATCGCGGGCAGCGGGTCCGATACCCGCGCACTCTTTGTCCTTCCGCCGCCCCGCTGTATCCATTCGCGGGGCGGCTGAGGGGCATCCCGGCCCGCGCATGCGCGGGTTTCGCACAAATGCGCGATGACGCCATCCGCGCATGCGCGGGTTGGAGTCTTCCAATCTGCGCATGCACGGTTGACGTCATGTGACGCGTCAGCCGGCGCAAACTCTGGCAAGCGGGCTTTACGAAATTCGTTAAGCCCGCGATGCCGGAGTTTACGGCGGCGGCATGCTAGCCCCGACCGGGGACCAGAATCGGTTCCCGGTCGGGGAGGGGGGGGCTGGCGTCAAACCCGCCCGGGTTTGACGCCAGCCTTACGATTTCTCCCTCTCTGGGAGAATCGCGCCCATGAGTGCCACAGTGACATTGAGTCCACAAGCATGGAGCTGCTGCCAACACATGGCTCCATGTCTTGCTGCCGGACCTGACAACTATCTGTCCCTTCCTGGGACATTCTCAGGCGTCTTAGGCATTGTCTCTTGGACATCTGGGGTAGTTTGTCTGCACCCTGGGGGTGTGCTAGTGCATCAGTGTCCTTATTCTCTGATCCAATTCCTGGATAACCGTCTCCTAACTGACCTTAAGCCAGTGATACAAGATGTCACAATTGAATAGTTCTTGCGTGGGACCATCAATCTCCATAGCAATTAAAATCAATCAGCCCCTGTGCAAAGAAAAACAAGTGTTAAAATATTCTGCCTTGTGCATGAAATTAGTGAAATTTAAATTGTGATATTTAAAAGAAGAGATCGCTTTCTTTATTGCAACCATCTTTGATTTTGTACACTTAGAATTACTTCTATAATTAGCTTTTGTAACCTTATAGTTCTTTTACCTTTCATTACTTTGGAATATGTGTTAGCTAAATGTGTTGTGTTATATTTACCACACCAATCACTTTTAAGTGCTAATTTTACCTAGACTTAGTGTAATTTTTGTAACTTTGTAAGTTTTGTAAAAGTATTCTGTATTTTAATGGACTTATACCAAGCACTGACAGACAAAAAAACATACTTTGGCAAAGCAGTTCTCTGAACAAAAACACATTGATAACTCTTGTTTTAATGAGGTTCCACAGGACATTCTGGTACCTGTAGATCAGTTAGACATCTGGACTAATGAATCCATGTTCCCAGCTATCACATGCTGTCTTATCTCAAATAAATCAGACATCAAAACCATTCTAAAAAGACTTTAAACATTGATCATGGCTATGCACTTATATTCTATACATACACTATATAACGTTTAAGCATTAACCACTTTGTAATCTTAATTATTATTTTTAAGGTTATAAGCAACCTTGCCACTCTATACTTTCTTTTAAAAGTAACTCATCCCAAGTTACCACAGAGAGAAAATGATCACCCAGCAAATGGCCTGTAAAAAGTCAGTGATAAGGGTCTGATTTAACAACAATTCAGCAAGTCTGAGACAATAAGCTCTGTTGCTCTATTAATAATGTTGGTGAATCAGAAGCCTTCTCTTAGATCGATCAAATGACCACACAACCAGTTAGTTAGTTCAAAAGTTGCAAACACAATATCTACTACAAGTTAAACTATCAGCTACAATAATCTATACTTAACTTCAGGACAACCGGCACTGTGCAAATGGATAAGGCCTTTATCTGGATTTCACTTGGCTGGTTCGATGAAAGTGACTCTGTCTCTGCTGGGCTCATCCGTCAGGTAGCAATCGTTAGTCTTGAACTTAGCTGGCTGTTCCTGCTGCAATTGGGCTGGCACAGGCCGGATCCAAAAGAGACAGAACACATGGCTGTGTCCTCTTTTATCCCTCTGGGATTTCACGCTCTTTGGGGCGGTCCTTAACCTTGGACCCAATAGTTCGACAGGGCTCTGAGCATTGTCTTCGATTTTGGCCAATAAAGGGGTGGGTGCCTTGGTAGCTGGGTGGGTCCATAGTGGTCATTGACCTTGGCAGTTGTGCTTTCTGAGTAAGGGGAGTGGTGCCGATCAGTCTGTGGCTGTACTGGTTGCTTGATTGGAGTTCTATTGTCCTGGGAAAATGGGCCATGAAAATACAAACGAGCGGGGGTTTCGATCAGGCCTAGGTACCTGTGTTTCAGATACACATAGGCTCTATATCTGTCGGAGTTCTGGATTGGCTATAATTCCCATGGTCCTTTGTAGGTGGCCATCTTAGATGGCTACAGCTCGAGGTATCATTTATAAGGGTGTGACAGCACATTTCCGCTATCCTGAACAAATGAGCTAAGAAAATATAATTAAAACATCCTTTTATCTTAAGACAGACAAGTTGTGAATAAAGAGAAACCCAACTCAAAGAAGCACAAAAAGCAAAAGATAACCAAGTATCGGAAACGTAGAGTACCACTATCATTCCTCCAAACATGGCAGGCAGAGACTTGGGAGAACTATCAAGCGTCAACACCGTGTGAATTTGTAAGTCAGAGGCTTGAGGTTGGGAGAAGGGAGAACATAGAAACACAGAAATTAGGAGCAGGAGGAGCCATTTGGAGACCATTCATTATGATCATGGCTGATCATCCAACTCAGTAACCAAATTGTGTGTTCCCCATATCCAATGATCCCCATTTGCCCCAAATGCTATATCTAACTGCTTCTTGCAAACACACTCTGCGGGATTCTGGGTTGGCGGGATCCTCCACTTCGCCGCACGCACTCACGCAGGAACGAGAATCCCGCTGCTGGCAGGGGAATGCCGCACCGGAATACAGGGCTGATGGGACGGAGAATCCCACGCACAATGTTTTGGCCTTAACTACTTCTTGTGATAACGAATTCCACAGGCTCACCACTCACCGGGTGAAGAAATTTCTCATCTCTGTCCTTAAATGGTTTACCCTGTATCCTCAGACTGTCACCCCTGGTCTGAACACCCCACTATCGGGAACATCCTTCCTCCATCTACCCTGTCCAGTCCTGTTCGAATTTTATAGGTTTCAATGAGTTCCACCCCTCATTCATCAGAACTCCTGCAAATATAATCCTAACTGATTGATTGAATCATATGACAGTCCCGCCATCCCAGGAATCAGTCTGGTAAATCTTTGCTGCACTCCCTCGAGAACAAGAACATCCTTCCTCAGATAAGGAGACCAAAACTGCACACAATACTCCAGGTGTGGCCTCACCAAGGCCCTTTATCAGTGCAGCAATGGGAAACCCCATTGGCTGGCTGCAGGAACTGCTCCCTGCTCCTCCACTTGAATCCTCTCGCAATGAAGGCCAGTATACCATTATCCTTCTTTACTACCTGCTGTACCTGCAAGCTTACCTTCAGTGACTGGTGTACACGGACAACCAGGTCTTGTCGCACATTCCCCTCTCCTAATTTATAGCAATTTAGATAATAACCTGTTTTGTTACCAAAGAGGATAACCTCAAATTTCTCCAAATTATACTTCATCTCCCATTCATTTGCCCACTCACTCAACTTGTCCAAATCACAGTGAAGGATCTCTGCATCCTCCTCACAGCTCACCCTCCTCACAGCTCACCCTCCTCACAGCTCACCCTCCTCACAGCTCACCCTCCTCACAGCTCGCCCTCCTCACAGCTCGCCCTCCTCACAGCTCACCCTCCTCACAGCTCACCCTCCTCACAGCTCGCCCTCCTCACAGCTCACCCTCCTCACAGCTCGCCCTCCTCACAGCTCGCCCTCCTCACAGCTCACCCTCCTCACAGCTCATCCTCCTCACAGCTCGCCCTCCTCACAGCTCACCCTCCTCACAGCTCACCCTCCTCACAGCTCGCCCTCCTCACAGCTCGCCCTCCTCACAGCTCACCCTCCTCACAGCTCACCCTCCTCACAGCTCGCCCTCCCCTCCTCACAGCTCGCCCTCCTCACAGCTCGCCCTCCTCACAGCTCGCCCTCCTCACAGCTCGCCCTCCTCACAGCTCGCCCTCCTCACAGCTCGCCCTCCTCACAGCTCGCCCTCCTCACAGCTCACCCTCCTCACAGCTCACCCTCCTCACAGCTCGCCCTCCTCACAGCTCACCCTCCTCACAGCTCACCCTCCTCACAGCTCGCCCTCCTCACAGCTCACCCTCCTCACAGCTCACCCTCCTCACAGCTCGCTCTCCTCACAGCTCGCCCTCCTCACAGCTCACCCTCCTCACAGCTCGCCCTCCTCACAGCTCACCCTCCTCACAGCTCGCCCTCCTCACAGCTCGCCCTCCTCACAGCTCGCCCTCCTCACAGCTCACCCTCCTCACAGCTCGCCCTCCTCACAGCTCACCCTCCTCACAGCTCACCCTCCCATCCAACTTGGTGTCGTCTTCAAATTTGGAGAAATTATATTTTGTTCCCTCATCTAAATCATTAACATATATTGTGAATAGCTGGGGTCCTTGCACCGATCCCTGTGGTAACCCACTGGTTACTGCCTGCCAAGTTGAAAAAGACCCGTTAATTCCTGTTCTTTGTTTCTTGTCTGCCAACCAGTTTACTATCAATCTCAATACACTACCCCTAATCCCATGTGCTTTAGACACAGTCATTAAATTTTAAATAGACATTTAATTTTACACGCTAATCTCTAATGCAGGACTTTGTCAAAAACCTTCTTAAAGTCCAAATATGACACATCGACTGGCTTCCCCTCATCAACTCTTCTAGTTACAACCTTAAAAAATTCAAGCAGATTTGTCAAGCATGATTTCTTCTTCATAAACCCACGCTGACTCTGTCCGATCCTGCCACTGTTTTCTAAATGCTCTGCTGTAAAATCTTTGAAAATAGATTCTAGAATTTTCCCCATTACTAATGTTAGGCGTATTGCTCTATAATTCCATTTTCTCCCTACCTCCCTTTTTGAATATAGGAGTGATGTGAGCTATCCTCCAATCTGCAGGAACTGTTTAAGTCTAACCTGGAAGAAGACCACCAATGCATCCATTGTTTCTGGAGCCACTTACTCTGGGATGTAGATTATCAGGCCCTGGGGATTTATCAGTCTTCAATCCCATCAATTTCCCCATTAGTAGATAGATTTCTCTACTTATATTGATCTCCTTCAGTTCCTCGCTCTCACTAATCCCTGTACTCCCCAACATTTCTAGTATCTGATTTGTGTCCTCATTTGTGATGACAGAACCAAGTTCCTGTTCAATGCCATTCCCAACATCACCACTGCAGTTTGAGGGTCTATATAACTAGGGGGCATAGCCTCAAAATAAGGGGAAGTAGATTTAGGACTGAGTTTAGGAGGAACTTCTTCACCCAAAGGGTTGTGAATCTATGGAATTCCTTCCCCAGTGAAGCAGTTGAGGCTCCTTCATTACATGTTTTTAAGGTAAAGATAGATAGTTTTTTGAAGAATAAAGGGATTAAGGGTTATGGTGTTCGGGCCGGAAAGTGGAGCTGAGTCCACAAAAGATCAGCCATGATCTAATTGAATGGCGGAGCAGGCTCGAGGGGCCAGATGGCCTACTCCTGCTCCTAGTTCTTATGTTCTTATGTTCTTATATGATGCCCACTAATGTTTTTTGCCCCTTGGTATTTCACATATCTACCCTTACAGATTCCACATTGTCAGAGATAATAGCCTTCCTCACTATTGCTTTAATTTCCTCTTTAACCAGCACTGCCAGTCCACTGCCTTTTCTTTTTTGTCTGCCCTGTCATGTTATTCACCCCGGAGTAACATGGACTGCAACACGATGCAGTTAAATGATCAAGCATACACCAAACGTAGGCGTTGGTTCAATACGATTTATTGAACTTCAGTAACGAAGCACACAGCTGCCTGTGGGTTGACTCTCTACTACTCTAAGTAAACTAACATTAACTATCTAGACCAGGCTAGCTCTGATTCACATGTAGAAGGTGTTGAATGATTTGTACACCCTGACTGTCACTAAAGTTGTCACCAGTGGAAAGAGGCAGAGTGCTGATACCTCGTGTGTTTTATAATTGGAAGCCCCCCTTTGGTGTTCTGTCTGGTGATTGGTCGGGTTCTGTTCTGTATGTTGATTGGCTCACCTGGGTGTCTGTCACCTCCTGCTTTTACCTCATGATGTGCATGGGTACATATTATGACGTGTCCTTTCTAAATACTGAATACCCCAGGACATTCAGTTCCCATCCCTGGTCACCCTGCAACTATGTCTCCGTAATCCCGATTATATCATACTCATTTATGTATATTTACGCGATGAGTTCATCTGCTTTATTGCGAATGCGCCGCGCATTAAGGCACAAATGCCTTGCTGGAATTCTTTGAGGACATTACAAGCACAGTGCACAATGGGAAACTGGTGATGTGGTGTAATTGTATTTCCAGAAGCCACTCGACAAGGTGCCGCACAAAAGGCTGCTGCATAAGATAAAGGCGCAAGGCATTACGGGTAATGTATTACCATGGATAGAGGACTGGTTAACTGATAGAAAGCAAAGACTGGGGATAAATAGGTGTTTTTCTGGTTGGCAATAGGTGACTAGTGGTGTACCTCAGGGATCAGTGTTAGGTCCGCAATTGTTCACAATTTACATAGATGATCTGGAGTTGAGGACCAAGTGTAATGTGTCAAAGTTCACAGATGACATTAAGATGAGTGGTATAGCCAAGTGTGCAGAGGACACTGAAAGTCTGCAGAGGGATATAGATAGTTTAAGTGAGTGTGCAAGTGTCTGGCAGATGGAGTTCAATGTTGATAAATGTGAGGTCATCCATTTTTGGTAGGAACAGCAAAACGGACTATTATTTAAATGGTAAAAAATTGCAGCACGCTGCTGTGTAGAGGGACCTGGGTGTCCTTGTGCATGAATTGCAAAAAAGTTGGTTTGCAGGTGCAGCAGATTATTAAGAAGGCAAATAGAGTTTTGTCCTTCATTGTGAGAGAGATGGAATTTAAAAGCAGGAGGTTATGTTGCAGCTGTATAGGGTGCTGGTGAGGCCACACCTGGTACTGTGCACAGTTTTGGTCTCCTTACTTGAGAAAGGATGTACTGGTACTGGAGGGGATGCACAGCAGATTCACGAGTTTGATCCGGAGTTGGCTTATGAGGAGAGACTAAGTAGACTGGGACTATATTCATTGGAATTTTGAAAAATAGAAACATATAAAATTATGAAGGGAATAGATAGGATAGATGCGGGGAGGTGGTTATCACTGGCGGGTGAAAGCAGAACTAGGGGGCATAGCCTCAAAATAAGGGGGAGCAGATTTAGGACTGAGTTGAGGAGGAACTTCATCACCCAAAGGGTCGTGAATCCATTCAATTCCCTGCCCAGTAAAGCAGTTGGGGCTACCTCGTTAAATGTTTTTTAAGGCAAAGGTAGATAGCTTTTTGAACAGTAAAGGAATAAAAGGTTACGGTGAGCACACGGGTAAGTAGAGCTGAGTCCACAAAAAGATCAGCCATGATCTTATTGAATGGCGGAGCAGGCTCGAGGAGCCAGATTGCCTACTCCTGCTCCAAGTTCTTATGTTCTTATTAAGTTTGTCTTTTTGACATTACTTGACTCACTCCCAATATTTTTCACTGTGGCCCTGTTTGAATCTGGCTCTTGGTTTCTCTGCCGATCACTTTACTTATCCCCCTTTCCACCTTTTGTTTTTGTCCTTGTTTCCACCTCCTCTGACTCCTTGCATAGGTTCGCATCCCCCTGTCATTTTAGTTTAAACGCTCCCCAACCACTTGAGCAAATAATTCCCCTCGGACATCAGCCCTGGTCTTGTTCAGGTGCAACATGTCCAGTTTGAGATGGTCCCAATGCCCCAGGTTTCCAAAACCCACGCCGCACTCCATCTCTTCAGTCACGTATTCATCCAATATATCCTGCTATTCCTACGCTGACTAGCCACGTGGAACTGGCAGTAATCCTGAGATCACTACTTTTTGAGGTCTGACTTCTCAATTTCCTCCTAACTCCTTATATTTTGCTTTTAGGACTTCAGCTCTTTTTCTACGCATGTCATTGGTACCGATGTGCACCACGACCACTAGCTGTTCACCCTTCCCCTCCAGAATGTCCTGTAATCGTTCCAAGACATCCTTGACCCTAGCACCAGGGAGGCAACATACCATCCTGGATTCTCAGTTGAGGCTACAGAAACGCCTATCTAATCTCCTTACAATTGAGTCCCTATAACTATAGAAAGTAAAAATTACATGGCAAGTAGTTTTACTCCATCGGAAGGAAGGAAAGTTTTCTGTTGAGAAGAAAGAGGGATGTTGTATTATGTGCCTCTATGCCATTGGAAGAAAAAGGTGCTCAGCAGTGTTCAGGTTAAAGCGGGATGGGTTGGGTTAATAGCCCTGCCCATGTTATGATGTGTGGAGTCAAATGGTAATAGACTGAAAGAGAACATAGTCTGCATGGGAGAAGTTGCACTATGAATGACAGTAACAGTAACTAGGATCTGTAAATAGGTAAAGATTAACAATAAACGGCTCATGTTTGAACATACATGTTTCAAGGTCTTATCATGGAGACGTAAAACAAACGCAAAATGCAACATGGTGTTCAGTGGTAGCACCATAATACAACAGCCAGTAAGAGTGTGGAGTGTCCTTGGAATTGCAACCTGTGACATTCCACCCTCCCTTTGGTTTCTTCCACTTCACCCCCATTGTCCTTCACCCTCTCAACATCACTGGGTGCCTTCCCTCTGCTTGTTCGGTAACCCTTGAACTGGTCACTGCTCCATCACCCAGGACACTGTCATTATTGAAGTGGATATGCCATCTCTTCCCTTTCAGACTATCCTCAGTCACACCAAGATTCATCCTCTGACCTTAGATCCTGCCCTCATCATCCTTAGAACCTTCATTAGATCCCATGACCTCCTCTATAAGACCTTTGACTGTCCCTACCTCAGACTGGAGCTGCCCCTCCTCGAGATCAATTCAAATGCCCCACTGTGAATATGACTTTTCCCTCTAGCCTCTCACAGCCAGCAAGCTGAGTTTGTCCCACCGTGCCCAACTTTGGATTGACCCCTCATTCAGTCTATCTTCACTGATGGGCCCTGACAACAGCCAAGATTTCAGGGCCTTCGCACTGCACACATCCACAGCTGATCCCAACCACTGCCTGGCCTGGAACTGTTTCCCAGTCCTCCATACGCCTGCCTGAACTCCCCACACCCACTCACCCATGTGATGTCCTTGCTGGTTCCAACCCTCCATTCAAACTATCATTCTCCTGCTCCTCTCCCTTGTGCTGCAGAGTTTGACAGAGACAACTGCTCACCTCAAACACAACTGCACAAAACGGACTAGTGCACACCACCTGTAAACAAACATGGACACACTTCCATGGAGCTTGCATGCGGCATTGACTTAATCTTGAAGGTAGGATATAATTACAAAAAGTTTCAAGATAATGACTGCTTATGGCATGCAAACATATTGCAAGTAGGAACCCGCCAAGGGTCTGCTTGAGGCCTGAACCATCACTGCCACAGTGCCAACTTAATGTTTTACTCTGAACACATAGTCGCAATTCTGAAATTTCGGTTCTCACCTAATGAATTCACCCTGCCCACCAGATTTCACACTCGAGGAGTCAACATTAAATTCAGCCTGATGTGCTCTGTCAAAATGTGAAAAATCCTGTCAAATGTATTCACTGGTAATTGTGAGAATTTGAATGAAATGCATTTTAAATACCCTAACGGTTAGTGATCCCATTGTGCATAACTGAACTATAAAGTTAATACATGAGATAGTTTTGATGTTTACCTTTCTTTAAAGCTATTCAATTACTGTGGAAGTGAAGAAGTAGCTGGAACAAAGGCATACATGAGAATGAAGGAAGGTGGTAATTTGAACAGGTGCACGGTTTATAGCTTAAGGTGCTAAGATCTGGCATTGCATTGAATTGAGGCTCTGGTGTAGGATTAGAACTTGTCTGTGCTGATGTGACTGATTGCAGGCACGATGGGAAGGCTTTGGCAAACTTGAAATGAGACCTGTTGGCGGCGATTCTCCCAAATGGAGCCCAAGTGTTCGCACCGTCGTGAACGCAGTCGCGTTTCACGACAGTGTGAAATGGGCATGGGGACAAACGATTCTGGGGGCCAGCACGGCACTGGAGCAGTTTACACCACTCCAGCCTCCCTTCCTGGCGCCAAATGGCCGCCACGCCAACCCGCGCATGTGGAGTTGGGCCGTGCCAACCTTCCACGCGCCGGCGCGACTCAATATGGAGTTGATGTTCAGGGGCCGGCCGCGCAGGAAAGTAGGCCCGGAGGGTCATCGGTGGACCTCGATCGCGGGCCAGACCCATCGGAGGCCCCCCCTGGGAACGGAGCCCCCCCCCCCCCCCACAGGCCGCCCCACCCTGACCGTTCGCGCAGAGTTCCCACCGGCAGCGACCAGGGGTGAACGGCGCCGGCAGGACTCTGTCGTATCCGCACGGCTACTCGGCCCATCTGCCGGAGAATCGGTGACCCTGCCGATTCCAGCAGCCCGCGGCGCAAATGTCGGCGATTCTCCGGACCTCGGAGAATCGCACGCCGGCATCAGGGCATCGTGGCGGGTTGCAGCGATTCTCCAGCCCTGCGCGGGGCTCGGAGAATCGCCCCCGTTACCTTTTGACCAGTGACCTATTTAGAGTCTGCAATGCCCTGATGGAAGGATTGCGAAATGCCAAGCAGAACGTGAGCTGACACTTTTAACCACAATGTCTGAAGAATGGATCTGTGGTTAGAAGAAAGACATCATTCGACAGTTTGAAGTAGGATGAATTTGACCTGTCTCGGACACGGGTCAGGAAGAATATAAAAACCAAGCATCGAAGAGTCTTTTTCAGCGGCAAGCAAGATCAACTGGTGCGAATGCAGTGACTCTGAGTGATGGCTCAGAGACTAGAACAGACCTCTGAGAAGAATTTGGCCAATTCAGTTCAAAGGGGTAATATCGACTTATGTCTGCAGCTGTGAGTCTTGAGCCAAATTGTGATCAGTTGTATAGCATACAATTTGAATATATGGTGTATTTGATGCAAGTTTAGTGAATAAATCGTTTTGAATCAAGGTTCTGTGTGGAATGCTTGTTTGATATGTGACTGTTGGACCTCTTGTGTGAAGATACAGAGGCAGGGGTTCAACACTAGTGTCCTTGGGTTTTAATCTACAGTAGTTTACCTTGTCTATGTTCATCATTTTGGGACTCACATTGGGCGAGTCATAGTGTAAGGCTTCACCTTCAGTATGATATTGTATCTGAATCACACAATTCCTCTGTTTGCGTGATTTTCAATATGTCCAGGCAGCCACTGCAATAATATCCAAGATTACTGTAGTTTCAAGACCATCCAAACTTCCATTCTTGAAGTGTAAGCTTTTCACGATAGCACGGGCATTAGTCTTTTGCCGTGCTTCTGTTGAATTATATTATAGAGATAACAACGCTGTACTTATCTTTATTGAGTTAGAATAAGAACAGGTCATCTTGCCACCTTGTTATTATTCTTATAAGGGAAGACTAGAGGACCCCATAATCCACTTACAGAGAGGACAACTATAGGAGTTGCAATGTGTTAGAATATAAATTACATATTAGCAGCATCGGATTGATGTTCAATGAAGTATATTATGATTTAATTTTAAAAAGCTTAATAACTAATAATTTACTTTATTCCTGCGACTTATTACATTATCTGTTGCATACCTACGTAGTGATGTTCAAATAAGGATTATATACTTTTAAAGGAGTTATTTGAGCGCTCCATAATAATGCAACATGAAGTTGATAAAAAAGTATACTCAAAAAGTATACATCCCGTGCAATAGTGCAACAATTAATCACATGACGAACTGAACACTAATAACATTTTTAATTTCTGGCCAATTTTTGATGAGAGTTTTGCTGTCATTTCAAAATTCACCCACTGCAGCATAAAGAAAAATGTGCCAGCGATATTATGGTTCCTGGGCCTCATTATAATCTACCAGTGTATTTCCCACATAATTTGCTTATCCTATGGGAAGCCCATCCATTATTAGAGCACAATTATGTGAGCGAGAAGAGGCAAGCAAGCATTGAAGACAGCAGCCGGTCATTGAGTGTAGCTCGTTACAGAGTGTGAGCTTGGGAGTTTGGTGAGTGAGTGAGGAGGTTCACTAAAGTAGCTACCTTAACCTTATGTTGAAAATAGCACAGAGAATGATGGATAACATTAAAAAAGAAAGGGGGATTCAATCTGTGGGCCAGCTGCATTCTGAGAAAAATCAAAAGCATCACAAAGAAACAGGTTACGCAATTGGTCGGTGAGTATTTTGCTTATTTATGTTTCAAAACTCAGGTAATTTAATGGCGATTGTCAGGTTTGATTAGTAGTAGTAAGGTTTACTATCAACACTAAAGCTTATTAGGAACCGTAGGATGAAGGTTTATAGTCTCCAGGTTGATAATAGTCTGTAACGGTAAAGCATGGTAGTGGGTGGAATAACCATCCTATCACATATGGAGAGTCGCAGACACATATGCAGGAATTGTCATTAGCTGCAGATACCTGAGCTCCAGGTTTTGGAACTTGATGGCTGGGGTCATTGTGGCGCATCTGCAAAGGTAGACCTATGTGGATGGCATGTTTAGGGAGGTGGTCACACTGCAGGTTAAGAGAGAATAAACGGGGAGGGGAGGGATGACCAGCAAACAGTGCAGGAGCACCAGGCAGGTGGTGCAGGAATCTCCAGGGTCCATCTTGCCAACGAACTGGTTTTCTGTTTTGGATACTGGTGAAGGTAATGATTACTCAGTGAATTACAACCAGTGCCAAATCCAAGTCACCACAGGAGGCTCAGCCTCCTGATGGAAAGATGGAAGAAGAGTGAAAAAGCCAGATAGGAAAACAGGTAAGCATTTCTGTGGCTGTAGATGGGACTCCGAATATTATCTGCAGCCTCCCTGGTAACGGGAGTCAAGGATATCACTGAACAGCTGTAGGTCATGATCCCAACTCAGTACCAACAACATTGGATCTTATTCCCCTTTCTACCTCAAAGTAGATTTTAGATCATTAGGGCAGAGATTAAATAAGCAAGACATCAAAGGCAGTCTTCTCATTATTACTTCCAGTGCCATATGTTAGTGAGTACATAAATCGGAAGATAGAGCGAATGAACACATGGCTGGAGAATTGGTGGAGGAAGGAGAGCTTTATGTTTCTCAGGGATTGGGACTAGTTCTAGGGCAGGTGGGACGCATACGAGGCAACATTTTAAAACTTAACAGGACCTGATCCAAAATCCTCACAGGCAGATTTTCTAATACTGTTCAGGAGTGTGCAAATTAGCTTAGCAGAGGCATGGGATTCAGACAGGGAATTTATATACGAAGAAAAGAAAACAAATCAGGTAATGATAGGAAGAAAAGTAGGAAGCATCATTGGAACGCAGTGGAACTAAAAATAGCACCAAATAGGGTTGAAATACAGAAAAATGCTTAAATGGCAAAATTAAAGGGACTGGAGATGAATGTATATTGCATTTGCAATAAGGTAGATGAATTGAAGGCACAAATAGAAGTAAATAGGTATCATCTAATTGCCAATACGGAGACGTAACTGCAGGGTAACCAAGGCTGGTAACTGAATATTATAATAATAATAATAACCGCTTATTGTCACAAGTAGGCTTCAATGAAGTTACTAGCAAAAGCCCCTCGTCACCACATTCTGGTGCCTGTTCGGGAGACCGGTACGGGAATTGAACCCGTGCTGCTGGCCTTGTTCTGCCTTACAAGCCAGCTGTTTAGCCCACTGTGCTAAACCAGCCCCTAACATTCCTGTTTGAACATTCCTGGGGCTGCAAGGCTGAATGTAGGAGTGCCAAAGCCTCCTGTTGCAGGACATGTTGCGGGGTGTGAGCGCATTGCCAGTGAAGCGGAGGTTCCTGCCAACGGAGTATCCAGCCCAATGTCTTTAATTATCTACTCCCAGGGGAACTCCAGAGATCGTAACAAAATCCATTTGGACTCTCTTTGTAAACATATACAGGCTGGAAAGAAGAATGATTTCACTTTTACAACATCCTTTTTTGTAAGTTTAGAGTACACAATTCTTTTTTTTCCAATTAAGGGGCAATTTAGCGTGGCCAATTCACTTACCCTGCACATCTTTTAGGGTTATGGGGGTGAGCCCCACGCAGCCACAGACTTTTACACCATCTTCATTCCACCTTTCACAGCCACAGAGTCTGGTTATAGAATCATAGAATTTATGGTGCAGAAGGAGGCCATTCAGCCCATCGAGCCTGCACCGGCCCTTGGAAAGAGCACCCTACCTAAGCCCACACCTGCACCCTATCCACTTTATCAAGTAACCCCACTTAACCTTTTTGGACACTAAGGGCAAATTTAGCATGGCCAATCCGCCTAACCTGCACTTCTTTGGTTGTCTTTCAAACCAAGATTTAAAAAAACATTACTGCAGCAGATACACACACACCCTAACTCAGGCTTTTTAAAAAACATTACAGTACCAGATACATGTAATACAATATATATACCAATTTCTTACATTTATCGCAGCTCATTGAACCTGGGTCTGAACAAATCCTTCTCAGCTTGGCTGACTGTATCTTCTGTGGCATCCTGGATGCGAACTTGTCCCCATTGTAAATTTAGCATTTCTGTACCTGCACTTCTATTATCCATATTGGTCATCTTCCCTTGTAGTTTTAAAAGTTGCTCTAGTTTCTGAAAGAGTAGAATACGTGAGATTAGATAAATTGGTACACACTGGCCTGCCAAACATATGCTCTGTCAGTGATGTGCAGCTGCACTTAAAGGTGTCGCTCTCAGGGGTAGAGTTTGCTCAGTCCAACCACATTTGAGTATTAGGGTTTCATCATGCGAATATTTCATTCAGCTAGCCTATAGATCTGGGGCAATGAGAAATAGAAGTAGTGTGATCAACATTCTACTTCTCACACATCTCCTGAAATGCCTTGCCAATATATTGGGAACGTTTATCCAAAATGATCTCTCTAAGCACGCCAAATAAACTGAAAAAAGCACTTAGAAAGTGTGTGAGACAGTTTTGCTTGACATATTGTGCAATTGTTGAATAATGGGGTACTTAGAAAAGTGGTCGACGATTATGTTGAAGTCAGTGCTACGGGCACAATAGACATCAGAAGTGATTTTGGGCATGAGTGGGCAGGAATCAATGGTCTTTGTGCTGACTTGAGATACTTTCTTGACATACCTCACAATTCTTAATGATGGTTTCTATGTCATTGCTCATACCTGGCCAATAGACTGGTTCTCTTGTGAGTCAGTTCATCCTATCTATGCCCATGTGTGAGTGGTGAAGTTGTTGAAGAGTTTCAGGTTGCAAAGGTCCTGGTATGATGACCTGTTTGCCTTGTGACATCTGACTGATTCCATGGAGTGTCAGTAATGTGAGACCTCGGCATGCCAGAACACCTGCAATTATTGGGCTGTTTCCAGGATTTGGAACATTTGTGACACCACGGGAAATTGTGTGTACTTGCACTCTGGATTCTGCACATGGAGTTGGTGAACCCCTGTACGCTGTAAGATTAATTGTAGTAGGTTTTGCAATGACCTTCTGTTCCTGTGGATCTGACTTAGATTTTGCAGGGACAGTATGTTGGCCAGAAGATTGGATTGGATTTGTTTATTGTCACGTGTACCAAGGTACAGGGAAAAATATTTTTCTGCGAGCAGCACAACCGAGTACATGAAAAGAAAAGAAAAAAGAAAAGAAAATACATAATAGGGCAACACAAGGTACACAATTAACTACACAACACCGGCATCGGGGTGAAACACACAGGGGTGTAATGTTAATCAGGTCAGTCCATAAGACGGTCGTTTAGGAATCTAGTAACAATGGGGAAGGAGCTGTTTTTGAGTCTGTTCGTGCGTGTTCTCAGACTTTTGTATCTCCTGCCCGATAAAAGAAGTTGGAAGAGTGAGTAGATTGGGTGGGAGGGATCTTCGATTATGCTGCCCACTTTCCCCAGGCAGCGGGAGGTGTAGATGGAGTCAATGGATGGGAGGCAGATCCGTGTGATGGACTGGGTTGTGTTCACGACTCTCTGAAGTTTCTTGCGGTCTTGTGCCGAGCAGTTGCCATACCAGGCTGTGATGCAGCCAGATAGGATGCATCTGTAAAAGTTGGTAAAAGATAATGTGGACATGCCGAATTTCCTTAATTTCCTGAGAAAGTATAGGCGCTGTAGTGTTTTCTTGGTGGTAGCGTCGAAGTGGGTGGACCAGGACAGATTTTTGGAGATGTGTACCCCTAGGAATTTGAAACTGCTAACCATCTCCACCTCGGCCCCATTAACGCTGACAGGGGTGTGTACAGTACATAGAACATAGATAGAACATAGAAAAATACAGCACAGAACAGACCCTTCAGCCCACGATGTTGTGCCAAACTTTTGTCCTAGATTAAGAACAAATTAATCTACACCCCATCATTCTACCGTAATCCATGTACCTATCCAATAGCCACTTGAAGGTGCCTAATGTTTCCGACTCAACTACTTCCACAGGCAGTGCATTCCATGCCCCCAATACTCTCTGGGTAAAGAACCTACCTCTGATATCCCCCCTATATCTTCCACCATTCACCTTCAATTTATGTCCCCTTGTAATGGTTTGTTCCACCCAGGGAAAAAGTCTCTGACTGTCTACTCTATCTATTCCCCTGATCATCTTATAAACCTCTATCAAGTCGCCCCTCATCCTTCTCTGTTCTAATGAGAAAAGGCCTAGCACCCTCAACCTTTCCTCGTAAGACCTACTCTCCATTCCAGGCAACATCCCGGTAAATATCCTTTGCACCTTTTCCAAAGCTTCCATATCCTTCCTAAAATGAGGAGACCAGAACTGCACACAGTACTCCAAATGTGACCTTACCAAGGTTTTGTACAGCTGCATCATCACCTCACGGCTCTTAAATTCAATCCCTATGCTAATGAACGCTAGCACACCATAGGCCTTTTGCACAGCTCTATCAACTTGAGTTCAAAGATCTATGAACATAGACCCCAAGATCTCTCTGCTCCTCCACTTTGCCAAGAACCCTACCGTTAACCCTGTATTCCGCATTCATATTTGTCCTTCCAAAATGGACAACCTCACACTTTTCAGGGTTAAATTCCATCTGCCACTTCTCAGCCCAGCTCTGCATTCTATCTATGTCTCTTTGCAGCCGACAACAGCCCTCCCCACTATCCACAACTCCACCAATCTTTGTATCATCTGCAAATATACAGACGCACCCTTCAACTCCCTCATCCAAGTCATTAATGAAAATCACAAAGAGCAGAGGACCCAGAACAGATCCCTGCAGTACGCCACTGGTAACTGGGCTCCAGGCTGAATATTTGCCATCCACCATCACTCTCTGACTTCTGTCAGTTAGCCAGTTCGTTATCCAACTGGCCAAATTTCCCACTATCCCATGTCTCTTTACTTTCTGCATAAGCCTACCATGGTGAACCTTATCAAATGCTTTACTAAAATCCATGTGCACTACATCCACTGCTTTACCTTCATCCACATGCTTGGTCACCTCCTCAAAGAATTCAATAAGACTTATGAGGCAAGACCTACCCCTCACAAATCCGTGCTGACTATCCCTAATCAATCAGTGTCTTTCCAGATGCTCAGAAATCCTATCCCTCAGTATCCTTTCCATTACTTTGCCTACCACTGAAGTAAGACTAACTGGCCTGTAATTCCCGGGGTTATTCCTATTCCCTTTTTTGAACAGGGGCACGACATTCGCCACTCTCCAATCCCCTGGTACCACCCCTGTTGAAAGTGAGGACAAAAAGATCATTGCCAGTAGTTCTGCAATTTCATCTCTTGCTTCCCATAGAATCCTTGGATATATCCCGTCAGGCCCGGGGGACTTGTCTATCCTCAATTTTTCAAAATGCCCAACACATCTTCCTTCCTAACAAGTATCTCCTCGAGCTTACCAGTCTGTTTTACACTGATCTCTCCAACAATATAAGAAGATATGAACATAAGAACTAGGAGCAGGAGTAGGCCATCTGGCCCCTCAAGCCTGCTCTGCCATTCAATGAGATCATGGCTGATCTTTTGTGGACTCAGCTCCACTTTCCAGCCCGAACACCAGAACCCTTAATCCCTTTATTCTTCAAAAAACTATCTATCTTTATCTTAAAAACATTTAATGAAGGAGCCTCAACTGCTTCACTGGGCAAGGAATTCCATAGATTGACAACCTTTTGGGTGAAGAAATTCCTCCTAAACTCAGTCCTAAATCTACTTCCCCTTATTTTGAGGTTATGCCCCCTAGTTCTGCTTTCACCCGCCAGTGGAAACAACCTGCCCGCATCTATCCTATCTATTCCCTTCATAATTTTATATGTTTCTATAAGATCCCCCCCTCATCCTTCTAAATTCAAACGAGTACAGTCCCAGTCTACTTAACCACTCCTCGTAATCCACCCCCTTCAGCTCTGGGATTAACCTAGTGAATCTCCTCTGCACACCCTCCAGTGCCAGTACGTCCTTTCTCAGGTAAGGAGACCAAACTGAACACAATACTCCAGGTGTGGCCTCAGTAACACCTTATACAATTGCAGCAAAACCTCCCTAGACTTAAACTCCATCCCTCTAGCAATGAAGGACATAATTCCATTTGCCTTCTTAATCACCTGTTGCACCTGTAAACTAACTTTTTGCGACTCATGCACTAGCACACCCAGGTATCTCTGCACAGCAGCATGTTTTAATATTTTATCATTTAAATAATAATCCCATTTGTTGTTATTCCTACCAAAATGGATAACCTCACATTTGTCAACATTGTATTCCATCTGCCAGACCCTAGCCCATTCACTTAACCTATCCAAATCCCTCTGCAGACTTACGGTATCCTCTGCACTTTTTGCTTTACCACTCATCTTAGTGTCGTCTGTAAACTTGGACACGTTGACCTTGGTCCCCAATATGGCCCCTCTCATTCGTAAATACTGAAGAAAAGTATTCATTCAAGACCTCTCCTATCTCTTCAGACTCAATACACAATCTCCCGCTACTGTCCTTGATCGGACCTACCTTCGCCCTAATCATTCTCATATTTCTCACATATGTGTAAAATGCCTTGGGGTTTTCCTTGATCCTACCTGCCAAAGATTTTTCATGCCCTCTCTTAGCTCTCCTAATCCCTTTCTTCAGTTCCCTCCTGGCTATCTTGTATCCCTTCAGCGCCCTGTCTGAACCATGTTTCCTCAGCCTTACATAAGTCTCTTTCTTCCTCTTAACAAGGCTTTCAACCTCTCTTGTCAACCATGGTTCCCTCACTCAACCATCTCTTCCCTGCCTGACAGGGACATACATATCAAGGACACGTAGTATCTGTTCCTTGAACAAGTTCCACATTTCAATTGTGTCCTTCCCTGACAGCCTATGTTCCCAACTTATGCACTTCAGTTCTTGTCTGGCAGCATTGTATTTACCCTACCCCAATTGTAAACCTTGCCCTGTTGCATGCACCTATCCCTCTCCATTACTAAAGTGAAAGTCACAGAATTGTGGTCACTATCTCCAAAATGCTCCCCCACTAACAAATCTATCACTTGCCCTGGTCCATTACCAAGTACTAAATCCAATATGGCCTCCCCTCTGGTCAGACAATCTACATACTGTGTTAGAAAAGCTTCCTGGACACACAGCACAAACACCACCCCATCCAAACTATTTGATCTAAAGAGTTTCCACTCAATGTTTGGGAAGTTGAAGTCACCCATGACTGCTAACCTGTGACTTCTGCACCTTTCCAAAATCTGTTTCCCAATCTGTTCCTCCATATCTCTGCTGCTATTGGGGGGCCTATAGAGTACTCCCAACAAGGTGACTGCTCCTTTCCTATTTCTGACTTCAACCATACTGCCTCAGTAGGCAGATCCTCCTCGAACTGCCTTTCTGCAGCTGTTATACTATCTCTAATGAACAATGCCACCCCCCACCTCTTTTACCATTCTCCCTAATCTTATTGAAACATCTATAACCAGGAACCTCCAACAACCATCTTCTATCCAAGTTTCTGTGATGGCCACCACATTGTAGTCCCAAGTACTGATCCATGCCTTAAGTTCACCCACCTTATTCCTGATGCTTCTTGCGTTGAAGTATACATACTTCAACCCATTTCCGTACCAGCAACTACTCTCCTTTGTCAGTGTTACCTTCCCCACTGCCTCACTACACGCGTTGGCGTCCTGAATATTGGCTACCTTAGTTGCTGGACTACAAATCCGGTTCCCATTCCCCTGCCAAATTAGTTTAAACCCTCCCGAAGAGTACTAGAAAACCTCCCTCCCAGGATATTGGTGCCCCTCTGGTTCAGATGCAACCCGTCCCACCTTCCCCAGAATGCGCTCCAATTATCCAAATACCTGAAACCCTCCCTCCTACACCATTCCTGCAGCCACGTGTTCAACTGCACTCTCTCCCTATTCCTAGCCTCGCTATCACGTGGCACCGGCAACAAACCAGAGATGACAACTCTGTCTGTCCTGGCTTTTAACTCCCAGCCTAACTCCCTAAACTCGTTTATTACTCCATCCCCTTTTTCCTACCTACATCATTGGTACCAATGTGCACCATGACTTCTGGCTGCTCACCCTCCCCCTTAAGGATCCTGAAGACACGATCCGAGACATCCCTGGCACCCAGGAGATAACATACCGTCCAGGAGTATCGCTCGCGACCACAGCATTTCCTATCTATTCCCCTAACCATTGAATCTCCTATTACTATTGCTTTTCTATTCTACCCCCATCCCTTCTGAGCCCCAGAGCCAGACTCAGTGCCAGAGACCTGGCCGCTAAGGCCTTCCCCCAGTAGGTCATCCCCCCCCCCCCCCCCCCCCCCCCCCCCCCCCCCCCCCCAACAGCATCCAAAACAGTATACTTGTTCTGAAGGGGAACGGCCACGAGTGATCCCTGCACTGTCTGATGTTCGTTTTCTTTCCCCTGACTGTAATCCAGCTACTCTTGTCCTGTACCTTGGGTGTGGTTTCCTCCCTGTAACTCTTCTAACTCCCTCTGCCTCCCGGATGATCCGAAGTTCATCCAGCTCCAGTTCCCTAACACGGTCTGTGAGGAGCTGGAGTTGGGTGCACTTCCCGCAGATATAGTCAGCAGGGACACCAGTGGTATCCCTCACCACCCACATCCTACAGGAGGATCATGCAACTGCCCTAGCCTCCATCCCCTCTTACCTTACAGAATATAGCTGCCCTGTGGCCCAACTGGAAGGCCGCCCTCCGACTCTGTTCCCAGTCAGCTGCACGCTCTGTAAACTCTTGGCTCCCTTCTCGCTCTTTGAGGAAATGAAATGAAAAGAGGACCCTCCTCACCGAACTCCCTCAGTCACCAAACTCTCACTCTAGCACTCAAATGCACACAAATTCAGCACTCCCTCAGTCACCAAACTCTCACTATAGCACTCAAATACACCCAAAATCAGCACTCAGTGCAGCTGGCTCGCTTTTATACTGTGAATCTAGCCTCTGAAAACTGGCCTAATCCAATTAACTAATTAAAAAGCTCCAGCTGCAAGTACCTACAAGTAGAACCTTTGTTCAAAGGTGATTGAAAATTCACCTTCTTCTAAACCAAACAGCAACTTTTAAGTTAATTAACTAAATAAAAGAAAGACTAGATTTTAGATAAAAATGAACCCTTATACTCCCTCAGTCACCAAACTTTCACTATAGCACTCAAATGCACCCAAAATCAGCACTCAGTGCAAACCTTTTCTTTCTGAAGTCAATAACCAGCTCTTTAGTTTTGCTGGCATTGTTGTTGCTGCACTACTCCACTAGGTTCTCAATCTCCCTCCTGTATTCTGCTTCGTCGTTATTCGAGATCCGTCCCACTATGGTCGTATCGTCAGCAAACTTGTAGTTGCAGTTGGAAGCAAATTTTGCCATGCAGTCATGTGTGTACAGGGAGTATAGTAGGGGGCTAAGTACACAGCCCTGTTTTGAGCACTTTTGTGGAGGAGGTGTTGTTGTTTATTCTTATTGATTGTGGTCTGTGGGTTAGAAAGTCAAAGATCCAGTTGCAAAGTTAGGAGCCAAGTCCTAGGTTTTGGAGCTTTGATATGAGCTTGGCTGGGATTATGGTGTTGAAGGCGGAGCTGTAGTCAATAAATAGAAGTCTGATGTAGGAGTCCCTCTTGTCGAGATGTTCTAGGTTTGAGTGTAAGGCCAGGGAGTGTAGGGCCTGCTGTGGACCGGTTGCAGCGGTATGCAAATTGCATTGGATCAAGGTGCTCTGGGAGTATGGCGGTGATGCGCTTCATGACCAACCTCTCGAAGCACTTCATTACGACTTAAGTCAGGGCCACTGGATGGTAGTCATTGAGACACGTTGCCTGGTTTTTCTTTGGCACCGGTATGATGGTGGTCTTCTTGAAGCATGTGGGGACCTCAGAGCGGAGTAGGGACAGGTTAAAGATGTCCGCAAACACATCCACCAACTGGTCCGTGCAGACTCTTACTGCACGACCAACGATTCGATCTGGACCCATCGCCTTCTCAGGGTTCACTTTCAGGAAAGTTAATCTGACTTCGGAAGCTGTGATGGTGGGTATGAGTATGTTATGGGCTGCTGGGGCACTCAACAACGGATCGTTGGTTTCCTACTCGAACCGAGCATAGAATGCATTGAGTTCATCGGGAAGGGGTGCTCTGCTGCTGGAGATACTGCTCGGCTTCGCTTTGTAGCCCGTTATGTTGTTTAAGCCTTGCCACAACCGCCGAGAGTCTGTAACATCCGTCTGTGACTCTAGCTTGGCCTTATATTCTCTCTTGGCATCTTGGATGGCTTTGCGGAGGTCATACCTGGATTTCTTGCATAGGTCAGGGTCGCCTGACTTGAACGCCTCAGACCTATCCTTCAGTAGGTAGTCAATCTCGCGATTGAGCCATGGTTTCCAGTTGGGGAATGTATGTACTGCTTTCTTTGGCACGCAGTTGTCCACACATTTGCTGATGAAGTCTGTGATGGTGGTAGCAGACTCATTTAAGATTGCCCCCAGAGTGTCAGACTCTGATTGAATACTGGCACGTTTCTCCAGAAAAACAGCCACGTTTTCAGATCAGACTTTCTGGCACCTAGTGCATAGAAAATCAGGGACATAGTTTACGCAGCCACTCCTACGGACAGGAAGGACCACTCCCACAAAATTAGGGTGCAATTCCCACCCCCCACCACCACCACCTCAGCAGTATCATGAACACCTCTCCACACACCCCCCCCCCCCCCCCCCCCCCCCCCCCCCCCCGCTCCCCACCACTAGCACAATAGCACTATCGTGGGCACTTCCTCCCCACCGCCACAGTAGAATCGCGGGCACTTTCGTCCCCACTACCATGGACATTCTCACCTTCAGGGTCATTGCGCCACCCCTCTTGCTGGCATCAGGGTGATCCCCTCTCCCTCCCGACCACACATAAGGAGAACCCCCCTCTCAATGGATGAGGATCACACCCCACCCCTGCCAGGCCCCCTTGTCACTCTCCCTTTCTTGTGCCCCCTTCATCACTGTGCCCTGACAGTGCCACAGGTGACTCCAGGTAACCACGGGGAGGCTTTGTTCTAAGTGGAAGCTATGGCGTTAAGCCCTTAAATTCTATTAAAATGTATTTAAATTCATTGTAATCAGGTTCACACCCTTTCTTGACGTGTACCTGGGACGGGAATCGCCGGGGGGCGGGAGGGAGGGGGATTCATGCGACGTCACTCCGATGCCAGTCCGCCAGTCTGCTCTTCGCGGCCCCCCCCCGACGATTCTCCGCGCACGATGGGCCACCGAGATAGGCCGAATGCCGCCGGCGCCGTTCACGTGTGGTCCTACCTGGCCTACTGAGCGGGACCTCGGCGTTTCACCTTTGGGGGGGGTGGCGTGATGGGGGGGAGGGGGGATTCAACCCTGGGGAGGGCTTCCATGGTGGCCTGGCCTGCGATCGGGGCCTACCAATCGGTGGGCTGGCTTGTCCTGGTGGGGGCAAGCTGAGTCCCGCCGGCGCCGTTCACATGTGGTCCTACCTGACGGGACCTCAGCGTTCATCCTGCGGGGGGCGGCCTGCTGGGGGGGAGGGGGGATCCAACCCTGGGGAGGGCCTCCACGGTGGCCTGGCCCGCGATCGGGGCGTACCAATCAGTGGGCCGGCTTGTCCTGGTGTCCTGGTGGGGGCCTATGTTCCTCTACGCGAGGCCCCTGTAGCTCTCCGCCATGTTGCGCCGAGGCCAGCGCGGAGAATGCAACTAGCGTGCATGCGAGAGTTCGCGCCGGTCATTGAGCGCATGCGCGAGTTCATGCCAGTCGTAAAGCGCATGCGGGTGTTCACGCCGGCCGTAGCGCGCATGTGCAGGCCCGCGGCGCCGGTTCTGACGCCAATATCGGCAGCTGGAGCTGCGTGACTCACCTCAGTGCCGTGCTGGATCCCTGTGACTCACCTCAGTGCCCTGCTGGATCCCTGCGACTCACCCCAGTGCCGTGCTGGATCCCTGTGAGGTGCAGGATCGCTGCTCCTCTGCAAATTTGGAGATAATACATTTAGTTCCCTCATCCAAATCATTAATATATAATGTGAGCAGTTGGGGTCCTCGCACAGATTCCTGCGGTACCCCAGTAGTCACTGCCTGCAAATCAGAAAAAGACCCATTTATTCTAACTTTTTTGTTTCCTGCCTGCTAAACAGCTTTCTATCCATCCCAAGACATTGTCTGGAATCCCATGCACTTTAATTTTACATAATAATCTGCTATGTGAGACCTTGTCGAAAACCTTCTGAAAGTCAATAAATCCCATCCTCCAGTTCTCCCTGGTCAACTCTACTAGTTACACCTTCAAAGAATTCTGCTAGATTTGTCAAGCGTGATTTTCTTTTCCTAAATGCATGCTGATTACACCACTGTTTTCCAAATGCTCTGCTTTGAAATCCTTCATAATAGACTCCAGCAACTTCCCTACTACTGACGTTAGGCTCACTGGTTTATAGTTCCCTGTTTTCTCTCTACCGCCCATTTTGAATAGCGGGGTTACATTCACTACCCTCCAATCTGTAGGAACTGTTCCAGAATCCAAAGAATTTTGGAAAATGACCACTAATGGATTACTATTTCTAGGGCTACTTCCTTAAGTATTCTGATGTGGAGATGCCGGCGTTGGACTGGGGTGAGCACAGTAAGAAGTCTTACAACACCAGGTTAAAGTCCAACAGGTTTGTTTCAAACACGAGCTTTCGGAGCACGGCTCCTTCTTCAGGTGAATGGAAAGGCTTGTTCCAGAAATGTTTATATAGACACAGTCAGAGATGCCCGGAATGCGAGCACCTGCAGGCAATCAAATCATCAAAGATGCAGAGAGAGAGGTAACTCCAGGTTAAAGAGGTGTGAATTGTCCCAAGCCAGTTCAGTCGGTAGGCCTCTGCAAGTCCAGGCTTGTTGGTGGGGGCCGAATGTAATGCGACATGAATCCCAGATCCCGGTTGAGTCCGCATTCATGCGTGCGGAACTTAGCTATAAGTTTTTGCTCAGCAATTTTGCGTTGTCGCGTCTCCTGAAGGCCTCCTTGTAGAATGCTGACCCGGAGATCAGAGGCTGAATGTCCTTGACTGCTGAAGTGTTCCCCAACTGGAAGGGAACAGTCCTGCCTGTTGATAGTTGCACGATGCCCGTTTATTCGTTGTCGCAGTGTCTGCATGGTCTCGCCAATGTACCACGCTTCGGGACATCCTTTCCTGCAGCGTATGAGGTAGACTACATTGGTCGAGTCGCACGAGTATGCGCCGCGTACCTGGTGGGTGGTGTTTCCACGTGTAATGGTGGTGTCCATGTCGATGATCTGGCATGTCTTGCAGAGATTACCCTGGCAGGGTTTTGTAGTGTTGTGGTTGCTGTTCTGAAGGCTGGGTAATTTGCTGCAAACAATGGTTTGTTTGAGGTTGCGCGGTTGTTTGAAGGCCAGTAGTGGGGGTGTGGGGATGACCTTGGCAAGATGTCCATCCTCGCTGATGATGTGTTGGAGGCTGCGAAGAAGATGTCGTAGTTTCTCCGCCCCAGGAAAGTACTGGACGACGAAGGGTACTCTGTCAGTGGTGTCCCGTGTTTGTCTTCTGAGGAGGTCGGTGCGGTGTTTTGCTGTGGCGCGGTGGAACTGTCGATCAATGAGTCGAGCGCCATATCCACCACCAAAATGGACCCCATCAGTCTCGCGGCAGATACGGAGGAATTCATCAGGCGAATGAGGCTCCGGGAATTCTTCCACAGACCCCAAGAGGCCGACAGCGAACCCAGGGACATGACCAATGAACCGGAACAGCAGACCGCGAGATCTGCAGTGCAGCAACCGAAAAGGAAAGAGTCAAATTGGACCCCTCCGGAAGGCCGCTGCCCTAGACTCGACATGTATGCTCAAGCCGTCAGAAGTCGTGTCAATGCCAGATTCATCACTCGCAATCACAAGGCAGCCTCAAACGTCACCCAAGCACAACGCAACGCCATCCGCACTCTCAAGACCAACCGCAACATCGTCATCAAACCAGCAGACAAAGGAGGGGCCACCGTCATACTGAACAGAACAGACTACTGCAAAGAAGTATACCGACAACTCGACAACCAGGAACACTACAGGCAGTTACCCGCAGATCCAACCAAGGAACACATCCGCCAACTCAGCAGACTGATCAAGACCTTAGATCCAGACCTTCAGAACACCCTACGTGCTCTCATCCCACGTAATCCCCGCATTGGAGATCTCTACTGCCTCCCGAAAATACACAAGGCCAACACACCAGGCCGTCCTATCGTTTCAGGCAATGGGACCCTGTGTGAGAACCTCTCTGGCCACATCGAGGGCATCTTGAAACCCATCGTACAAGGTACACCCAGCTTCTGTCGCGACACGACGGACTTCCTACAGAAACTCAGCACCCTTGGACCAGTTGAACCAGGAACATTCCTCGTCACAATGGATGTCTCGGCACTCTACACCAGCATCCCCCATGATGACGGCATTGCTGCAACAGCCTCAGTCCTCAACACCGACAACTGCCAATCTCCAGACGCAATTCTGCAACTCATCCGTTTCATTCTAGACCACAACGTCTTCACCTTCGACAACAAATTCTTCATCCAGACGCGCGGAACAGCCATGGGGACCAAATTTGCACCTCAATATGCCAACATCTTCATGCACAAGTTTGAACAGGACTTCCTCACCACACAGGACTTTCAACCGATGCTATACACCAGATACATCATAGAACATAGAACATAGAACATAGAAGATACAGCGCAGTACAGGCCCTTCGGCCCTCGATGTTGCACCGACATGGGAAAAAAAAAAAAAACTAAAGGCCATCTAACCTACACTATGCCCTTATCATCCATATGCTTATCCAATAAATTTTTAAATGCCCTCAATGTTGGCGAGTTCACTACTGTTGCAGGTAGGGCATTCCACGGCCTCACCACTCTTTGCGTAAAAAACCCACCTCTGACCTCTGTCCTATATCTATTACCCCTCAATTTAAGGCTATGTCCCCTCGTGCTAGCCACCTCCATCCGCGGGAGAAGGCTCTCGCTGTCCACCCTATCTAACCCTCTGATCATTTTGTATGCCTCTATTAAGTCACCTCTTAACCTTCTTCTCTCTAACGAAAACAACCTCAAGTCCATCAGCCTTTCCTCATAAGATTTTCCCTCCATACCAGGCAACATCCTGGTAAATCTCCTCTGCACCCGTTCCAAAGCTTCCACGTCCTTCCTATAATGAGGCGACCAGAACTGTACGCAATACTCCAAATGCGGCCGTACCAGAGTTTGGTACAGCTGCATCATGACCTCATGGCTCCGGAACTCAATCCCTCTACCAATAAAGGCCAACACACCATAGGCCTTCTTCACAACCCTATCAACCTGGGTGGCAACTTTCAGGGATCTATGTACATGGACACCGAGATCCCTCTGCTCATCCACACTACCAAGAATTTTACCATTAGCCAAATATTCCGCATTCCTGTTATTCTTTCCCAAAGTGAATCACCTCACACTTCTCCACATTAAACTCCATTTGCCACCTCTCAGCCCAGCTCTGCAGCTTATCTATGTCCCTCTGTAACCTGCAACATCCTTCCGCACTGTCTACAACTCCACCGACTTTAGTGTCGTCTGCAAATTTACTCACCCATCCTTCTGCGCCCTCCTCTAGGTCATTTATAAAAATGACAAACAGCAACGGCCCCAGAACAGATCCTTGTGGTACGCCACTCGTAACTGAACTCCATTCTGAACATTTCCCATCAACTACCACTCTCTGTCTTCTTTCAACTAGCCAATTTCTGATCCACATCTCTAAATCACCCTCAATCCCCAGCCTCCGTATTTTCTGCAATAGCCGACCGTGGGGAACCTTATCAAACGCTTTACTGAAATCCATATACACCACATCAACTGCTCTACCCTCGTCTACCTGTTCAGTCACCTTCTCAAAGAACTCGATAAGGTTTGTGAGGCATGACCTACCCTTCACAAAACCATGCTGACTATCCCTAATCATATTATTCCTATCTAGATGATTATAAATCGTATCTTTTATAATCCTCTCCAAGACCTTACCCACCACAGACGTTAGGCTCACCGGCCTATAGTTACCGGGGTTATCTCTACTCCCCTTCTTGAACAAAGGGACCACATTTGCTATCCTCCAGTCCTCTGGCACTATTCCTGTAGCCAATGATGACCTAAAAATCAAAGCCAAAGGCTCAGCAATCTCTTCCCTGGCTTCCCAGAGAATCCTAGGATAAATCCCATCCGGCCCCGGGGACTTATCTATTTTCACCTTGTCCAGAATTGCCAACACTTCTTCCCTACGCACCTCAATGCCATCTATTCTAATAGCCTGGGTCTCAGCATTCTCCTCCACAATATTATCTTTTTCTTGAGTGAATACTGACGAAAAGTATTCATTTAGTATCTCGCTTATCTCCTCAGCCTCCACACACAACTTCCCACCACTGTCCTTGACTGGCCCTACTCTTACCCTAGTCATTCTTTTATTCCTGACATACCTATAGAAAGCTTTTGGGTTTTCCTTGATCCTTGATCAAAGGTTTTTCCTTTGGACCCACGGCGAGACATCACTGAAACGACTACACGATGACATCAATAAGTTCCATCCCACCATCAAACTCACCATGGACTATTCTCCAAATTCAGTTCCATTCTTGGACACACTCGTCTCCATCAAGGACGGTCACCTCAGCACCTCGCTTTACCGCAAGCCCACAGATAATCTCACGATGCTCCACTTCTCCAGCTTTCACCCGAAACACATTAAAGAAGCCATCCCCTATGGACAAGCCCTCCGTATACACAGGATCTGCTCAGACAAGGAGGAGCGCAACAGACACCTACAGATGCTGAAAGATGCCCTCGTACGAACGGGATATGGCGCTCGACTCATTGATCGACAGTTCCACCGCGCCACAGCAAAAAACCGCACCGACCTCCTCAGAAGACAAACACGGGACACCACTGACAGAGTACCCTTCGTCGTCCAGTACTTTCCTGGGGCGGAGAAACTACGACATCTTCTTCGCAGCCTCCAACACATCATCAGCGAGGATGGACATCTTGCCAAGGTCATCCCCACACCCCCACTACTGGCCTTCAAACAACCGCGCAACCTCAAACAAACCATTGTTTGCAGCAAATTACCCAGCCTTCAGAACAGCAACCACAACACCACAAAACCCTGCCAGGGTAATCTCTGCAAGACATGCCAGATCATCGACATGGACACCACCATTACACGTGGAAACACCACCCACCAGGTACGCAGCGCATACTCGTGCGACTCGACCAATGTAGTCTACCTCATACGCTGCAGGAAAGGATGTCCCGAAGCGTGGTACATTGGCGAGACCATGCAGACACTGCGACAACGAATAAACGGGCATCGTGCGACTATCAACAGGCAGGACTGTTCCCTTCCAGTTGGGGAACACTTCAGCAGTCAAGGACATTCAGCCTCTGATCTCCGGGTCAGCATTCTACAAGGAGGCCTTCAGGAGACGCGACAACGCAAAATTGCTGAGCAAAAACTTATAGCTAAGTTCCGCACGCATGAATGCGGACTCAACCGGGATCTGGGATTCATGTCGCATTACATTCGGCCCCCACCAACAAGCCTGGACTTGCAGAGGCCTACCGACTGAACTGGCTTGGGACAATTCACACCTCTTTAACCTAGAGTTACCTCTCTCTCTGCATCTTTGATGATTTGATTGCCTGCAGGTGCTCGCATTCCGGGCATCTCTGACTGTGTCTATATAAACATTTCTGGAACAAGCCTTTCCATTCACCTGAAGAAGGAGCCGTGCTCCGAAAGCTCGTGTTTGAAACAAACCTGTTGGACTTTAACCTGGTGTTGTAAGACTTCTTACTTAAGTATTCTGGGATGCAGATTCTCAGGCCCTAGAGATTTATCTGCCTTCAATCCCATTAATTTCTCCAAAACTATTTATTTATTAATTTCCTTTAGCTCCTCACTAAAACTTGTATTTCTCATAACTTCTGGTATATTATTCATGTCTTCCGTTGTGAAGACATAAGCAAAGTATGAATTTAGATCCTCAGCAGCCATTTCTTTGTTCATTGTTATAAATTCCCCCATTTCTGACTGTAAGGGGCTTACATCAGATGTTATCAATCTTTTTCTCTTTAAATACCTATGGAAACATTTACAGTCATTTACACGACAGCTGGGCTGTTTATTCTCCCTGGGGCTTCACTTGTCTCCTCATACCAAAACAAAACTATACACGTCCACAAAGGGGAGGCAGTGGCGTAATAATGGTACTGCCACGTGATTAATAATCCACAGACCCCGAGTCATGCTCTGGGCAACTGGGTTCAAATCCCACAGATGGTGAAATTTGAATTATATAAAAAAGTCTGGAATTAAAAGTCTAAAAGGTGCCCATGGAACCATTGTCGATTGTGGTAAAAACCCATCTGTTCACTAATGTCCTTTAGGGAAGGAAATCTGTTATCCATACCTGGTCTGGCCTACATGTGACTCCAGATCCACAGCAATGTGGTGTACTCTTAAATGTTCTCAAGGATGGGCAATAAATGCTGGCCTCCATCCCGGGAACGAATAAAAATAAAGCACCAAATTGGTGTACCAAATTGGGATACCCAAGCAGATAATGTCAGCTAATTTTGTGACGTTAAGGCAGATTTTCATCTGTTTCCATACCTGGTAATTCCAAGAACAGGTCGCGAATTTGTCGCCAGGGGCTTATAGCTGAGGAAGCCACTCCGCATCAAGCACGGCTGACCAGGAGTCCTTCCCTCTCTTACTTCCAGTCAGTGTTGTATTCAGAAGGATTTGCAGGTTGATCTATTTGACTGCGTTATGAACGCACCTTCCTTGGCCATCACGTCTTAGGGTGCAACCCAGAGCTTCTGGCTCAGAGGCAGGGATGCTTCCTACTGCACCACAAGACCTCCTGGGTTCATTTAGATGTTTGCATTTTAATGAAGGTTTTACAACTCTATAGACTGGGTGGTTTCTTAGCAACCAGGAGCCCACAGAGAAAAGCAGGAGCAGTTTTAGGTCAGTTGAAATAAGGTCATCCAGGAATAAGCAGCTTCTCTCAGAAATTGCTGGAACAGGTAACACATGAAGGGAGACTGCAGAGAGCAGATCCCAAACTAAAGACCAGAAAAGTCCCAGAAACCAGGGAATGAGACAGAAGAAAGTCCCAGGATGACTTTGAGGTCAGAAAACTGGCAAAAATGGGTTCTGTTCAGTAAAGTTGAGAGTGAGGAACAGGGAGGCTGTAAGTTAAAGATAGGCTGCAAGATGCAGATGTGGGGATGTTGGCTTGCGAGAGGTTATTGACACAAACGACCCAAAGGTTGGCGACACCTTACTACGGCCTGTGGAGCAGTGGTCCTCTGTTGGCATGTTTGTCTGGTTTCTGAGAGAGTTTGCGGAAGGTGAAGCTCAAAGACAGGTGGTGATCTAGGGCAGAAGAAAACCAGAATTAGTTGTTGCAATCCTAGAGGTCAATCCTTGGTCAAGACATCCGAGAGAAAGAATCATTTGGGAAAGGATTCCAAGGCGTGTTCTTCGAGAATGGGGATTGGAAATCCTTGTGTGAAAGGCCGAGTTCCAGTGAGACTAGGTGGCTCGCAGAGTCACAAGCATCTGGGGGTATTGGGGATGGGGAATTACTAAGAAATCCATAGAATTTTTTTTGGGTGGAGCCTGCCAGTTGGATTCAGTGTGTGGTGTGTCTGACCACATTACACCTGTTGGTTTACATAGACTGTGTACTTACTGAGATAGATTTTGTAAACTATTATCCTTACAAATCTGTATATATCTGTGAAGGTATAGTTGGTGCGAAGGAGTAGTGTATTATAATTAATATTTTCTTGTTTAATAAATGTTTTATTATTTTTTTAAACATTCATTGTGAGACAACTCACAGCTCCAGGGACCCGAGTTCAATTCCAGCCTTGGGTGACTGCCTGTGTGGAGTTTGCACTTTCTCCCAGTGTATGTATGGGTTTCCTCCGGGTGTTCCGGTTTCCTCCCACAGTCAAAAGATGTGCAGATTAGGTGGATTGGGCATGCTAAATTGTCCCTTCGTATCCAAAAGGTTACATACAGTTATGGGGATAGGGTGGAGGCATTGGCTTAAGTAGGGTGCTCTTTCTAAGGGCCGGTGTAGAATCGATGGGCCAAATGGCTTCTTCTGCACTATAGGGATTCTATGACATCAGCTGACTCTTGTGACTCTATCCAGTCTTTCATATATCTGAACAAAAGAATAGCTGGGTCCCCCCTGGGATCTGACTTGCCAAGTAGTAACAACAGCTGGGATTGTAACAAATGTCTTTCTCTCCTTTTTTAAAAATATCATTAATGATGTTTAATTTTTTTTTTAAATCTACATATTATTTGGTATTGAATCACTCATTTCTATTACGTCCAGAGTCTGTGAGACTTTGCAAAATGTCTTAAACCCTGCAAATTTAGCATGATGATTGGAGCATGCACCTTTTCTCAACTTCCAGAATTAGTGTAATAAGCTTCTGGCGCGAGTAATACCTGTCAATTGAAGTTCATCCATTTCAGGGGAGGGAAGCATGTTCTGGATTTTAGAGGGACACAGCTATTTCTGGTTGCAATGATAAATGACTAATCTTTCTATCCGTGTTTAGTAATTGTGCGATTGGCAGGGTGCGATGACCAATGGATGGGACAATGAGAGATTGCAATTACGCTAGAGGGGGAAGATCTACTTGTGCTGTTTATACTGTGTAGCAGGGTACTGAAACACACATTACTGCTAATGCCAACGCCGCAGTGGTACAATATTTTTAATCATACCGTCATATCTGCTGAGGTAGAAGATCCCAGCATTATTTTATCATGTAAATTTTGAGTATGCATGGCATGTACAATTACCTGACCTCAATTTGGCCTTGTCAAGTTTGTATGCCTCCCATTAATGCTCATTAGGAAGCATATACTCATTACAACTTCTTTACACATCATTGAAAGCTATTCCCAGGACAAAAAATTGCAGCTATGGCCCCTGCATAAAATATTTTCCAATGCTAGCATCCACAGTGTGTCCCACACAAGATTTAAGTACCACTGTATTGTGCTCCAGCAATTTCAAATTCTCCTCCCTCCTCCAGTGCATTGCAAGAGGTTGAGAAGCTACGTTTAGAAGTGAGCTGAACATTAATTGTATTTAAGCATATTTCTTGGTAGTGACTACACTTCAAGAGTAATTCATTAATTCAGCTGAGAAATCCTTTAAAATGGTTTGAGGACGTGATGGTTGTTGTCACCCTAAGGTGCAATGTTTCGAAGTGGATTTCTCCACAGCAGTGTGATATTGTTCAGAACAGTTGGCAGATCGGGGGTCTTGTGTTTAGATTAAAGTATTGATTGATGCCAGCTCAGATAGAACTGATTTCCTTTCACTATGTTATGTACTGTACACAAGAGGAAGGCTCGATTTAGAACTGTTATCCCATAAATATTCTTGAATTCTGTGATATGCATGATAAATATATGTATGGAGTGCTATTTTGTCACATTTGGTATAAAATCAAAAGCCATATGATGTTTTTCTGGTGCTTAATACATGTCTATCGCTCCTTTAAAAAAACTAAATTTCATGTATCATAAATAATTGAAACACAATCTCCATTCCTTTTTTCATTATACATGTCCACGAGTGAAATATTTTAAAATCTGTGATATCATTCATTATTAATAAATTGACAAATGAGATCATAAAGAAAAGAACTACTGCAATGGTTAGAACTCTTGGATTTCTCAGAGTACAATCATTTTCCAGAGGTTTTGTTAATGTAGGTTGATTGAAGAGTGGGTTTGAGCACTAACACTTTTACCTCCAGGATTCTTTGATCAAATGCAATCCTGGTCAATTAGATGAAAGGCTCCATTCTACAAGATTAGGTTGCGTGTACAAGATTATGAGGAGCATGGATAGAGTGGATGGGCAGGCACTCTTTCCCAGGGTGGAGGGGTCAGTCACCAGGGGGCATAGATTTAAGGTCCGTGAGGCAAAGGTTAGAGGAGATGGGTGAGGCAGTTTATTTTTACGCAGAGGGTGGTGAGTGCCTGGAACACATTGCCAGGGGAGGTTGTGGAAGCAGATACATTAACGGCATTCAAAAGGCATCTTGACAAATACATGGATAGGACAGGTATAGAGGGATACGACACAAGGAAGTGCTGAGGGTTTTGGCAAAGGTTAGTATCATGACCGGTACAAGCTTGGAGGGCCGAAGGGCCTGTTCCTGTCCTAATTTGTTCTTTGTTCTTATTGATAAAATCTTTTTGTTTTTTGATTTTTGTTTGCAATATTTAATGCATGACAATAAGCGATTATTATTGTCATAATTACTGCTAATGTTAAAATAATGGCAAATACAGACAGCTTGTATGAAGGAGGTTTGAAGAGATGAACCAAATTAATAGTGAGCAACAGAGTCTGGCACGAATTTGCAAATAATGTAATACTATCTGGAGTTAAAGTGGAAAGCTCAGACTTTCTGACCTCTGGATGATTATACCCCAGGTGTAACCCCCAAAGATGCACGTCTTGATCCCTCGGATGTCCCAGCGCACTGATTACCTGGGAAGTTTGGACATCTGATCGGCAATTTCTCTGTGCCTGGAACCTTCCCAAAAGTCTCCAACCCTCAGTCAGAGTCAGAAATGTTTGATTGCCGCATTGGATCTCAGCCTTAGATAAGAGGTGGCTCCCCAGGTAGGGAAATTTTACACCTTTTGGGAGGGTTTCTCCATTGATCTTGATGGATGGAGAGTCCGGATCTTGCCCTTGGGTGGGTCGATAAAGGACTTGAGTCTTCTTGAGGTTGAGACCGATTCTTTGGTATGCTTCTGCAAAGGTGTGAAGCAGAGCTTGCAGATTCTCCTCTGAAAGGGCATAGATGACACTGTCATTGGCATCTGAAGCTCCATGCGTGATGTCAGTGTTGTTTTCTTCTTGGATTTCAAGTGGTTGAGGTTGAAAGGTTTTCCATCCAGGACGAGAGTCTGCGATGAATGTGACATCCATGCTGAAACCTAAATCCTTGTGTCCAAGGCAGTCGTCCTCCCATCTATTCTGTATCGTTCAGAAACTTGGACTACGTACAGACACCACCTCATGGCCCTGTAGAGGTACCATCAACCCTGTCTGAGACAAATTTGCCGCATCAGCTGGGAGGATAGACATACTAACATCAGCATCCTTGAAGGAACGAAGAGCACCAGCAGAGGCCATGATCATCCAAAACCTACGGGCCGACCATGTACCAGAGTCCTGAAAGACAAAGCAAATTCTTCAACCAACTCGAGGAAGGCTCCGGAACAAGAGGAAGTGTTTCAAAGACGACCCGAAAGCTTACCTGAATAAATACAACTTAATACTCAATGTCTGGGCCACCCTTGTTCAGGGGAGACCTACTGGGAGGAACCTCCAGATCTGAAGAGACCCAATCCTTCAAGAACATATGATGGCAAGAGGACACCCAGAAAAGGAGCCCGAGAAAGTAATAATAGTCATCTCGAGTAGATGGACCAATCCCACCTGCCAAGTGCATCGTCGGAGATGTGACTCTCGGATCGGGCTCATCAGCAACCAAGAACCTACAAAACTTGTGACCAGTGGCAGAGCTTCTTACATCGATAATCATACCCATTGGTGAATGATTGCCGAAGAAGAAGAGAGCCAGGGACTTTGGAGGGTCCGATTTTAGTAACCTGGATAGTTACCTAGTAAATGTTAGACAGAATGAAAAAAACAGCCCTTATTCCTGGGTAACTAATCATTCACATTTACTACCCCGACTCGCATCACTGTCACCCTCAAACTGCCCCTCCCAAACCCCTATCACCTGAACCTTCAACCACCTGATTCTCCAATCCCTTCCTCGACCGTGTTCCTCCCCCAACCTTCCGACTTCCTCCACGGCCCAACCTCACCATTCTGCCACCTTACCCCCAGTTGGCCTTTGGCCAAACTGCCACCTCCCACCTTACCTACCCTTGCAACTTACTCAAAGTCATTCATTAACACACTGAAAAGCCATTTAAATGTAGCAAAACTTTTAATGTTAGTGTATGAAGACATACCAAAATATGGCAGGCAGTGCTGTAAAAAGGGTGTGTGGCTTGATGATCGTGCATTATAAGGAAGGACTCCCAGGAACAGGTACTCTCCGGATTTCTGAAGAGATCTGGTACCGGGACAGAAATGCAGAGCTCTGATGGGAACAGAGAGGCTGGGAATTTTCCCAGGCTGGGTGTTTTCTCGTCCCGAGCATGGCGGAACAAGAATAGACTGGTACACAAATTGAGAAGAGATATGGCAGTCTGCAGGCCTGCACATGTTGGGCACACCAGAGGTTCCGCCTTGGATTTCCCCAGCGAGTGAAAAGTTTTTAAACAAAATTTTCCATTTTAACAGCATTCGTTAAAAGTGATGCTATGTGGGACTGCAGGGATAAATTAGACACGTTTAAGCACTGAACCTCGAGGGAGTTTAGAATGTTATTTAGAGATGAACAAATTTAATTGCAGATTAAGCAAACTAATTTCACAAGGAATGGATGTAATCAAGATTATAAAGGCGGTAGAGACAGAGGTCATTTTATGAGGCTGCATTGCAGTGAGAACTTGTAATCCACACTGCACTTTGGAAATTTGGAGGTGCCATTAATGGTCAGCACAATTTTCTAAGATGCGCTGTTACTTTACAAGGATCCCCTCCCTCTCTGACACTGGGGTGTCACAAAATTATCCAAATCTGATTTGCCTAATAGCAGTGCTGCCTGTCACTATCAGTGCATGGGTTATTAGTGAAATGTGCATATAATTTCAGCAGCTTTTAGCTGCCAGTAACCGTTAAATAGGTTTTAATTTTAATTAGATTCCCATCTTTTCTTTCTCAGCCCTTTATTTAATTTATCTAAGTGTCAAAGTTGCTGTTACTTAATTAAACTACATATGCATTCAATGTCACAGTATTATGGAGTCAGCGGACAAGTTTTCCCAAGCTACTGGAGACAGATTTGGAGGTGGGACAAACAAATTTAGGAAAATGTGGCCAGTTTGTCAACACGTTCCTGCCTCGGACCACTTTTTCCAGGGCTGGACTGGGCCATTTGGAGGCTACCCACACATCCGGGGAAGGAAGCCAATGAAGGCAGATTAAGTAATATTCAGTGATATTTCCCAACACAGGACAACATTGCTAACGTCATTTGGGCCCCACACAGTTTCAGAGGAGATGGTTGCACAGCGGGAGGTCAGAACTGCATGAGATTTCAAAACTTTTAAATATTTACTGGCAGGAAATGGTAAGGCTGATTGATGCCTTAGCCACAAGCAGCAGCCTGGAACCTTCACTCTGAAGAGTGCACAAAGTCCAGTGAGGCTCACATCTCCAACCAAATTCTAGTGGGAGCACGATTCTGATATCTGGAGATCAGTCGAGAACCTAATTTACAGTTGTGATACAATATCCAAGTTTACTGTGTCATGCAGAACATTGCATTCAGATCGACCAGGACTGGAAGCTGAGCCCACATCCTTTTGCTCATGGGGATGGGAGGATAGATCTGGTTGAAGTGCTGCACTCCCGATATAAGACCATCCATAGGACATAGGAGCAGAAATAGGCCATAAGACATAGCAGCAGCTATGTTCTGCCATTCCATGCAGCAAGGACCCTCCAAAGGTGCCTTGAGATTAGTTGATCTCAGCACAGAACAGGAATTGAATGTGGGTTGTTGCTGATCTGTGAGGCCCACATTTTCCTTCCATTCATTCGTGCGATATGGGTGGCGGTGGCTAGACGTTAATGGGCGTTCAGAAGGTGGTGGGGAACTGCCTTCTTGAACCTCTGCAGTTCATGTGGTGTAGGCACACCCAGGTCTGAGGTATGTCAGAAATAGTGTGTGGATCTCCTGGAAACTGATGTCTTTGATATTGCTGCAACTGAGACAGTGTCGGCCGCTCCCCTGATAATGATAGCACTTACATTACATCCTTGTCTGTCCTGCTGTTGCCACTCAGCTGCATTGTCATTGGTGACATTATGAAGGCTGCCGGTCACCTTAGTAACAGGCCAAGCTATATTCACTTCTTGCCTTCAGAATCCGCCTGCTGTCCTGAATTACAGAGCACTCAGGGAGGTGGGTTCTAATTGCTTGACTCAAGCAAGTTCAGGCCTGACGTCGTGTTGCTGCGAAATGGTTCCGCACCCCAAAAATGTCAAAATTTGGACAATTCAGCCCCGAGGTTTTGCTGGCTGAATATTTTAGCATATTTTACTTCCCCAAAAAAATTCTGAAATCTTTCCCTGCTGAGAATTCTATACGTGCAAAGAATTATGAAATCATAGCTCTTCAGTTTTTTTTCCTTGAATGGTTAATACCTTTTTTTATATATCCATAAACCCCTGACCGTGAATGTTCACATCCCATCAACAATACTTACGAGAACATCTATTATATTGTCCAAGTTTCATTTGACGATATACCTGAGATTATTAAGAATAACCTAGAAGAGATTCAGTAGAGGAAAGCTTTTATCTAAAGTTGATAATCAGGACCCCTCTGATCGCCTGGCGGCAGATGCATTGTATGTTTTTGCATTTTACCTTGCAGGTCAGCAACAGCCCAGGTTCAATTCCTGTTCTGTGCTGGGATTAACTGATCCTTGCTGCATGGAATGGCAGAAAATATCGGGAGTGCAGACCTCTCACTTGGCTAAACCGCTGGCTTTTAGAGCAGACCAAGCAGGCCAGCAGCAAGGTTCGATTCCCGTACCAGCCTCCCCGGACAGGCGCCGGAATGTGGCGACTAGGGGCTTTTCACAGTAATTTCATTAAGCCTACTCGTAACAATAAGCGATTTTCATTCATTTCATTTCATATATCCTCCCTTTCCTATGAGCAAGGAAGCAGACTCACCTCCCAGTCCTGTTCAATATGTAGTGCAATGGTCTGCACTACACAGAAAGCTTGGATATTTTCTCAGGCCTGCAGACTGGCCCACATATGATCTACAGATATCAGAAGTCATGCTTCCACTAGAATATGGTTGGAGGTGTCAGCCTTACTGGACTTTGTGCATTCTTCAGAGTGAAGGTTCCAGGCTGCTGCTAGTGGCTAAGGCAGCAAGTCTTAATCTTGATAATTCAACATCCCACTTGTCCATTCTGTAATGATATGTATAATCTAAGGAGAGGAAAGAGTTAACAAGGTGATGCTCATGTATATCAACACTAGATGGCATCACTGAATAGTCTTGTAAAAGGCTGCATCCCTAAGCATTCTGAGAAAGCTGTGGGAGAAGCTGATGAAGAAGGATAGTATGAGGTTCAGTTAGAGTGTAGGTTCTATTAATGAGAGATAATTAACTACTGTAACATAGATTCAGTGTGCGAACCAATTCAAGTAGTGTAAAATAAACTAGCTTTGGTTTAAAAATATAGCTTTATGTTCTTTGTAAACACTACTACGACTTTGGCTATCTTGAAGAACAATACAAGGAACATAACATGCTACCAATAGTGTAAATTCATAACATATAACACATTTCTCCTGTCCCAAGCATTGTGGTTGCTTCAGGGGTATCTGGCAGTCATGTTTTGTGGTGGCTGGACAACATTTGGACATTGATGAAATGGAATTCTTTGCAATATATATATGTCATGGGATAGCTGTAAGGTGTTTTGGGGACTATATGATTGCTATCAATGAGGCCTTGCACATTTAAAAATCCAGTCAATTGGTTGAAGCACCTGTACAAAAGTTCAAGGTGACAATTGTTCTTTTCTTTTCTTTTTAAAAAAAATTTACAGTACCCAATTATTTATTTTCCAATTAAGGTGCAATTTAGTGTGGCCAATCCACCGAACCTGCACATCTTTGGGTTGTGCGGGTGAAACCCACGCAGACACGGGGAGAATGTGCAAACTCCACATGGACAGTGACCCAGGGCCGGGATTCGAACCCGGATCCTCAGCGCCGTAGGCAGCAATGCTAACCACTGCGCCACTGTGCTGCCCCAGGTGACAGTGGTTCTGACAGAACTAGCCAGACTATCCCATGCTGGATGAGGCCAGCAGCTAATGATCTGCCTGCCTCTTACTAGGTGTGAGTGGATTAATCCGGGCAGGGGGACTCGTAACATACGGCTCTTTATGCAAGACTGCTGGAGTAGCGATTGAGTCATGTAAAACAGAAGTTACCTGTTGGAATCATAAAGATTAGAATTCAGTCTTTCGAATTCAGTTGTGTCAAAAGATTGCAGCTGCAGACTGGGGCCACAGTAGTGAAGTGACAAAATGTTGCTTGGCCCAGTCAGTTGGCAATCTGCTGGCTTGACAGCATGTCACGTTGTACTGGTGACATTTTACAGGAACGTTAACACAGAACAACCTGGCAAAGACAAGCAAATAAGGGATGAGAACATTGCATAAGAGACAGGGAAGCAGATGCTGTTATTTTAGGGCCTGATCTGCAACACCTCCTTGATGGGAGAGAGGGGATGATGAGTGTCATGGCAACAAATTTACCAAAATGTTTACTTGCGCTCAGTGAAGAGAGCCAGCACTGGCAATGAATGCTCATGCTCTCACTGGGGTAGGAAAGGCAAAGCCCCAGCTACTCTCTCTTCTTCCTTGGCAAGCCAGGTATCTTTGCTGCCCTTTTGTCTGGGGAGGTGTAAATAAAGTTGATCAATCATGGCTGCCTGGAGTTGAGCATGTGTCAGTCTTACATGACACCAAAGTATGGAAATCGGCAGATTTGTATTTGAGTGTGGCTTATCCCTGCCTGTGAATGATATACCTGATTAAAACTGGCGTGAAAAAGGCAAGCATTGCACAATATTTTAGTTTTGATCACATGGTGGGGCCACTTACAAGTGCTAATCATGGTACTTGGTGTAAATCCATGAATCTTATTGTATAGTCACAAATGTTTACAGCATGGAAACAGGCCCTTCGGCCCAGCTTGTCCATGCCACCCAGTTTCTATCATTAAGATAGTCCCACTTGCCTGCGCATTCAGCCCATATCCCTCTGTACCCACCCTGCCCATGTAACTGTCTAATTGCTTTTTAAAGGAACAAACTGCACCCCCCTCTACCACTGCCTCTGGCAGCCCGTTCCAAATGCTCACCACCCTCTGTGTGAGGACATTTCCCTCTGGTCTCTTTTGTATCTCTCCCCTCTCACCTTAAACCTACACCCTCTAGTTCGAGACTCTTCTACCTTTTGGAAATCAAATCTCCTTTATTTTCCATGACCAGAAATGATTTATTTCCTTTAACTGTTATCCTTAAAGTCTCCAACAGAGGAAGCTATTACATAAAAAATATGTATTCTAGTGTTTTTGTTATAAATTATCCCTTTCATCACAACATGAAAATCCATTTTCAAAAAATCAGTACAAATAAATCCATTGTCTCCCCAATAACAACTACACCAATTAGATGAGCAATAATATGAGGACATTTTGTTTTGAAATGTGACATATTCTTTAACCTAACTGTGCTCACACCAGCAAAAATAATTGGCTCGAAGGATGAGAGTGGACAACTTCCAAGTAATAATTTTACTGCAATTACTGCAGCGGCCTTTTGCCTAGACTTAGTCACAATACATTATGGCCCATTACATCTGGATCCCTTTGATTTCAATTGAAGTTAAAGGTCACCGACTCTGAAGTGGTCTCCAGTTGGAGCAAGTCAGATATAAAAACATGCATTTATATAGGGGTGTGAATTTTCTCAGGGATTCCCCAGCTCGGCCATCAAAACTTGATTAGAGGAGACACAGTTTCCATCAGGGGAGTTTTGAGTCAACAGGCAGCATTTAATGGAGGTGATGAGGGTCTTGCCTGCTGGCTGCAAAGCTGGTGAGGGCACCATGTTGCCTATTTCGGGAAGCCCCACCAAACCGGGCACCTAACTGGGCAGCGAGAAACTTTTGATCCCAGGGGGCAGAGGTTCCTCATTGGCAAATGAGAAGCCAGCAGCTCTTCATTGCTTGGCAGTGCCACGAGGAAGGTGGAGGCTGCTGCCAGTACTACATCCACCCCAGGCCGAGGATTGGCGATGGATGCAGGCAAACGGGAACGAGGCCACGGGTTGGAGTTCGCCGGGGAGGGGGTTTGGCAGCAAGGGCAAAAGGAGTGGCATTCAGTGGCCACCTTTCTTCCTGAAGCGGAGTCCTTTAATTAGGCAATGAGTGCCTTTGAGTGAGGGATCCTGCCCCGGAATTCCGTAAGCAACCTCGAGGATTTGCTTTTCACATGGCAACTGCCCTACATACCAGCAGTGACAGGATGAGGCCTCAATTAGCAGCAGGATAGGAAGGCTGTCCAAGGGCGTTCCTGCCACATACCTAAAGCAAAGTAGTGCTGGAACGGAACCTGTGATGCTCCCGCTTGTTTAAATGCCCCCTCTACCAAACTCACCAAGGGAGAGGGCATAAAATTCCACCCAACAAGTCAGGGGGCAGAATTTAATACATGCAACGTGGGTCCCACCGGTGGACCCGGAAATTGGTGGGATTCCCGAGCCATTTGGAATCAGAGCTGCTATTCCACTGATTTCTCATTGTTGCCTCTGCTGCCCCAGTTTCTATACCTCAGTTTTGAATCTGTCCATGTCTATGCCTGCTACCGCTTTGTTCAACTTTCTATACCTCAGCTCCTTTCCTGGATCTGCTTGCACTTGGGAATGCGGATGAGTTAACTCGCCACTGACTCTGACTTCTGACACAGTTTCCAGTTAATGGTTGCCGTCTCTTTGAATGGAATGTGCTTTTTCTGTCTCCGAGACCTCCTGGGCTATGGACCTAATACTGTGTCGCTGACATCCCGCTCTGAATGTCCCGGCTGCACCCTAACGTCTCCATCAGCTCCGGAATGAGCCTGTCTCAGAATCAGGCTGGGACCCAGCTGGGTCCTAAGATCCAGCAAACCTCTGACTGATGTCGTGCCTTGGGGCACCTGCCTCCACCTGATGTGCATCATCAGCAGTGTGGTGCTCACCATATTGTTCCCCAGAAGCCAGTCCGCTAACATTCCCCACCGAGGTGTGTGTATCCGTGCTGGTGGAGGGTGAGGATGACAGCTGTGCCGTGATTATTATGATGGCATCCTCGGAGCTTTCCTCTGAGGTGTTGTCCTGAGAGTCAGGAGAGGGGGCCGCCTGGGATGGGCCACAGCTGTCAGTTGGAAGGCCTGCGGGATAATGGACATGTGGTCAGTGGTAGGGATGGGTGAGTCAGTAAGTCAATCACTGTTCACGTTTGACAGGTCCTCCAGGTAGAACCCGGTGGTTCCTCACCTATGTGGTGTCCGCCAGCCTCCACGTTGGTGACCGCCCTGTCTCGGCTACACCAGTCACTTCCAGGGATTCTTATGTGTAGCATATCTTCGCCAGTCTGGGCCCTTTCCTGGCAATTGTGGGAGAGCTTTTCCTGAGGAGATACAGAGAGGGCATCATTTACCACACACGTGGTTTACAATGTGTGAGGGGTGTGTGAAGGAAGGGATGGGGGGGTGGGCTGAAAGGAGGGGGGGGGTTTAAGAGAGTGGGGGGTGGAGAGAGGGTTGGGGGGGTCACATGCAGAGTTGGGGGTGGCAAGGTCTCAGGGGGCCTTGGTGTATACTCACCCGTGCTGCCCGGTGTAGCACGTTGTAGGTCATTGACCTTTTTCCGGCACTGGAGGCCAGTCCTCCTGGTCACACTCCCAGTGCGCACAGCCACCGCCACCTCATCCCAGGCAGTACTGACTGCCCTATCGTTGACCCTCCAGGACTCTCGGGGGGGGGGGGGGGGGGGGGGGAGACATAACATCCATCTTGGCCCCCACTGCTCTAGGAGTCTCCCCAAACCTGCATTCCCAGGGCAGCACGGTGGCGCAGTGGGTTAGCCCTGCAGCCTCATGGCGCCAAGGTCCCAGCTTCGATCCCGACTCTGGGTCACTGTCCGTGTGGAGTTTGCACATTCGCTCCGTGTTTGCGTGGGTTTCACCCCCACAACCCAAAGATGTGCAGGGTAGGTGGATTGAACATGTTAAATTGCCCCTTAATTGATTGGGTACTCTAAAGTTATTTTTAAAAAGACCTGCATTCCCCAATCTCGGGGCCGGTCTCCTGGGTGCCATTGTTGTCAGCTAGCTGGAGTTGTCTGAGCAAGTGCTACTCAAATGTTGTTCGACCTTGTTAGCTGGGGGCTGGCGAGCACTGTGCCGGTGAATCGGCTGGCGAGCCTGGTGTACCATCAATTGATGACAGACGAGGAGTCGGGAGAAAAACTGTGGCTTTAATCAGCTTAAAGACACCTGCTGGCAGCCGGTCCCAGAATGAGGGCAGGGCTGGAGGTTGGCCACCTTTATACATGAGCCCGAGGGGAGGAGCCTCAAGCAGAGCCAGCAGGGACTAGCCCAGGCATGGAACAATACAACAGTACAATACAATACAGTGGTTTACCACATTCACCCCCTGTTTTAAAAAAAAAAAAAGAGTCCGGCTGGGCTGAAGCGGACGGGTTGAGTTATAGATCGAGTCTGTCGGGGGCTTTTACTTTCCGCTGTGACTGCCTCAGTCCCGGCTTTGGTGTGGATATTGGTGTTGGATGAGATGTTGAGGCCTGCGTGTCCAGGAGTGTGTCATCTTCTGCGTCTCGTAGTAGATGAGTAGCAATGGAGGGAGACGGTGTAGAGGCGGGGGTGGTGGTGATGGTCACTGGGGAACCTGTGGGTGCCAAATCCCGAAGGGAGACTGTGTCCTCCCGCCCGTCATGGTGTGCCACGTAGGCATATTGGGGGTTAGCATGGAGGAGAAGGACCTTTTCGACCAGTGGATCCGACTTATGGCTCCTCGCATGCTTCCGGAGGTGGACAGGCCCTGGGGCCGTCAGCCAGGAGGGGAGCGAGACACCAGAGGTGGACCTCCTGGGGAAAACAAACACCCTCTCATGAGGAGTCACATTGGTGGTGGTACACAGGAGCGACCAGATGGCGCATCAGGAAGGACCTCCTGCCAGCGGGAGACAGGGAGACTTCGAGACCGTAGGGCAAGAAGGATGGCCTTCCAGACCATCACGTTCTCCCCCTCCACCTGTCCGTTTCCCCGGGTGTTGTAGCTGGTAGTCCTGCTTGAGGCGATGCCCTTGGTAAGCAGCAACTGACGCAGCTTATCACTCATGAAAGAGGAACCCCGATCACTATGGATACAGGTGGGGAAACCAAACAAGGTGAAGAGGTCGTGCAGGGCCTTAATGACTGTGGCAGAGGTCATGTCGGGGCATGGAATGGCGAAAGGGAAACGTGAGTACTCATCAATGATGTTTGGAAGTACACGTTACGGTCAGTGGAGGGGAGGGGCCCTTTGAAATCGATGCTGAGGCGCTCAAAGGGGCGAGAGGCCTTTACCAGATGTGCTCTGCCTGGCCGATAGAAGTGCGGTTTGCACTCCGCGCAGACCTGGCAGTCCCTGGTCATGGTCCTGACCTCCTCGGTGGAGTAAGGCAGGTTGCGGGCCTTGACAAAATGAAAAAAAACGGGTGACCCCTCCCCGGGTGACAGAGGTCATTGTGGAGGGCCCGAAGTTGGTCTACTTGTGCGCTGGCATCTGGGGTCTCATTGAGCTTCCCAGGTCGATACAAGATATCATAATTATAGGTGGAGAGTTCGATCCTCCACCTTACGATCTTGTACTTCTTGATCTTGCCTCGCTGTGTGTTATTGAACAGGAAGGCAACCGACTGTTGGTTAGTGAGGAGAGTGCAGTGTCCTCTGGGCTGATAGGGAGCTGGTGGTACGCGGGCTTCAAGTCGATGGTGGAGAAGACTCGGTACTGCGCAATCTGATTGACCATGTCAGATATGCGGGGAAGAGGGTTCGCATCGAGCTGCGTGCACCGGTTGATGGTCTAACTGTAGTCGATGACCATCCGGTGCGACTCCCCAGTTTTGACAACCACCACTTGGGCTCTCTAGGGGCTAGTACTGTAAGTTGTAGCAAACTTATCAAAGGACCAAAATGAACTGGACATGCTGGAACAGGACATTCCATTTTAAATGGACAGGTTGCTGTACAAACCATGTCTGCAGGCAGACAACTGAATCAAGACAAACAGGCCATGAGTCATGAAACGGCCCAATCTCATTCAAAGAGGGGCAGTTGAAATGCAAATCACTTGTTGCCCTGGCCAGATGGAAGCACAATACCTGAATGAGATAATGATTAAAGTTGTCTCCAGCGACCATTGTCAAAAGACCAGCAGAAACCAGAGACATTGCAAGCTTTTGTAAGGGCACTGATTAAAATCAAATTACATTGTGACACCTTTTGATTGGGGAACTTAATCACTTCCATCCTGTCAACAATTAGAAAGGCTTCCTTTGTCCTGGAACTCACCTGTGGGAGGGTCAGTGTCTGACCCATTCAGAGTTTTGCCCTTAAAACGTCAAGGCTGAGGAACTGTTGGGAGGAACTCTATTCTCCTGACCTGACACACACTTCGCCTTGCTGAAAACAGACCATGAGAACTGGAGGAGCAATAGCCTCAAGGACCGGCCAGCTTGGAAGAAGATCTAAAGAAATCTGTGCCAACGTTTTTTTAACTATCTTGTCCCTGGAACGGTGAGTATATTCCTCCAGCTCACAGAAAACTTGCAATTAGTATAGATTGTTGAGGTTTGGGGTGGGTGAGTGAATATATCTGTGTATCTGTGTTGCGTTGCGAAAGTAAATCTGTGTAAACTGTAAGAATTTTCGATGTGCTGTTTAGTATCTTGTTTTACACATAGTATTTCATAATCGGTGTTTGTGTGTGTGGGGTAATCTGAGTTGCAGAAGACTTAATTTTTCTTGAACAAATCAATTATTTTAAAACTACCATTATTGTGGTTTCACCTTCCTTTCACTGTCCGCTCTGGTCAAGTCACAATAATTGCCAGGACATAATCCTGTCGTCAAGGGGATCTGAGCACTTCGAACATGCTCACTCAAGAGAGGCTACTGGTTAGGAATTTCTCTTTCTTTCTCTCTCTCTTGTGAAGTTGCACTAGTGGGGCACTTCCGGGTGACATTTCACCATCACAGGGGTAGGTGGCAGTCAAGGTAACTGGTGTGGCATAAGGACAACCTCACTGGTAAGGTGTAAACAATAAGACTTGTCCCCTCTCTCTTGCGAAGCTGTCCCCAAAGCAACACTTTCGGGTCGTGGTTTTAACACCTGCAGGAGAGAGACACCCACAGTTATCTGTGACACTCAATACCAGCCTGTTGTGGAGTAAAGGAAACCCTTTTCATTACAGTACTGGGATCTATGATCCCTGCCCGCAGGAGTTGCTGGACCTCCGACCTGATAAAGGCCTTGTCCCGAGCACTGTATCGTCTGCTCCTAGTGGCGACGGGCTTACAGTCTGGGGTGAGGTTAGCGAAGAGCGATGGTGGGACGAATTTAAGGGTCAAGAGGCTACGTACAATGAGGGGGGGCAGGGGTCCATCGAACTCCAGGGTAAGACTTTTTAGGTGGCACTGTAAGTCAAGACCTAGTAGCACGGCAGTGCAGAGTTGTGGGAGGACATAGAGTGTGAACCCTTTGAACCCAATGCCCCGTACTGTAAGGGTTGCAACACAGTACCCACGGACTTCCACGGAATGAGATTCGGAAGCCAGGGAGATTTTCTGGGTCACAGGTAAGATTGGAAGGGAGCAGCGCCATACCGCATCTGCATGAACGAAACTCTCTGTGCTCCTGGAGTCGAACAGGCAGGTCGCCTGGTGACTGTTGATCTGGACTGGCATCATGGATTTGGCGAGGTGATGAAGCCGAGACGGTCGAGGGTGATGGAGGCGATCTTCGGAAGGTGGGCGGGCCGATCGGATGAGCAGGGGATCCGGGAGGTGGCGTGTGGTGCCAAAGGTGGCAGCCCACACAGGTCGCACGTGGTGGGTGGCGTCGAAGATGGCGGCCCCCACGGATTGCACGTGGCGGGTGGTGTTGAAGAAGGCAGCGCCCATGTGGTAAACACGATTGGTCATACACTACATGTATTACAGTACTGCCATTGTACTCCAGTCAATACAGTAATTCCCGGCCTGCTGGCTCCACCCAGCAGGCTCTGTATAAAAGTGTACGCTCTCCTGCGCAGCCCCCATTCTGGTTCCAGCTGCAGGAGGCTTAACATCTAGCACAATAAAGCCACAATAGTTCACCATTTTGTCTCGTGGTCATTGATGGCACGCTTACCCGGAGATCAGAGGCTGAATGCCCTTGACTGCTGAAGTGTTCCCCGACTGGAAGGGAACATTCCTGCCTGGTGATTGTTGCGCGATGTCCATTCATTCGTTGTCGCAGCGTCTGCATGGTCTTGCCAATGTACCACGCTTCGGGACATCCTTTCCTGCAGCGTATGAGGGAGAAAACGTTGGCTGAGTCGCACGAGTATGTACCGCGTACCTGGTGGGTGGTGTTCTCACGCGTAATGGTGGTACCCATGTTGATGATCTGGCACGTCTTGCAGAGATTGCCATGGCAGGGTTGTGTGGTGTCGTGGTCGCTGTTCTGAAGGCTGGGTAATTTGTTGCAAACAATGGTTTGTTTGAGGTTGCGCAGTTGTTTGAAGGCAAGTAGTGGGGGTGTGTGGATGACCTTGGTAAGATGTTCGAGGAAGTCCACCTCCGGGTCTCGACAGTTCCTGGGCCCGTCCTCCTCCAGAAGCACGCGAGGAGCCATAAATCAGACCCACTCGCCGAAAAGTCGTCCTCCTCCATGTGAACCCACAGTATGTCTACGTGGCACACCATGACGGGCGACAGGAACCCATCTCCCTACGGGACCTGTCACCCACTGGTTCCCCATCCACCATCACCACCACCCCCGACCTGGTACCATCCCCTCCCCCTCCGGTTGCCTCCCCCGCCTCTGCGCCGGTCCCCCCCCGTACCAGCGACTATCACCGCAACCCCCACCCTAGCAGTGCCCGTCCCCCACTGGATCCACTACTGGGTGAAGAAGGAGAGGACAACATGCTCCCGGAGTCGCAGATACCCACATCGGTGCCCACACCACAACCGGGACTGAGGCGATCGCGGTGGAGGGTCAAAGCCCCCGACAGACTCGACCTGTAACGTCGCTTCACCCCCGCTGGACTCTTTCTTTTAAACAGGGGGTGAATGTGGTAAACACCACTGGTCACACACTACGTGTATTACAGTACTGCCATTGTACTCCAGTCAATACGGTAAATCCCGGCCTGCTGGCTCCACCCAGCAGTCTCTGTATAAAAGTGTACGCTCTCTTGCGCAGCCCCCATTTTGGTTCCAGCTGCAGGAGGCTTAACATCTAGCACAATAAAGCCTCAAGAGTTCACCACAAACAGGTCGGGCCTGGCAGACTTTAGAGAAGTGGCCCTTCTTACCGCTCCTGTTGCAGATCACGCTCCTCGCTGGGAAGTATTGCATGGGGTGCTTACCCTGGCTACAGAAGTAGCATTTTGGGCCTCCAGGATTGGCAGGTTTATGCGCGGCGACCCTGGGTCGGGTGATGGCGGTGCCCATGACGTCTACGAGGGTGCCGCGTGGTCGGAGGTGTAGGCATCCAGGTTGCGGAAGGCCACTTCTAATGAGTCTGAAATCCGTACTGTTTCTTGGAGGTTGAGAGTATCCCCTTCTAGTAGGCGCTGGCGGATGTAATTCGGTTTTATGCCTGTGACATAGGCGTCCCGGATCAGCAACTCCATGGGCGCGATTCTCCGCCCCCCACGCCGGGTGGGAGAATAGTGGGAGGGCCTCCCGACATTTTTCACGCCCTCCCGCTATTCTCCCCCGACCCACGCCACTAATCTCTGCTCGCCGTTTTTTACGGCGAGCAGCGATTCTCCGAGGCCGATGGGCCGAGCGCCCGGCCTTCACGCCCGGCCTTCACGCCCGTTTCAACACGGCAGCAAACACACCTGCTCGCTGCCGTTGTGAAACGGGCGCCAGATGTCCGTTTGGGGCATCTGGGGGCCCGATTGGCACAGCTGTACCACAGCCGTGCCAAGGGGAGCATAGGCCCGCGATCGGTGCCCGGCTGAGGGAAAAGACGCCAACTGCGCATGCGTCAGCCGGCGTGACGCTTGACGTGAGGCCTTGACGACGGTCATCAAGGCCGCGCCGCCGTGACGCATGGGGCCGCGCTCCTGGCCCTGCCCGGGGGGGGAATCGGCCCCGGAAGTGGGCATGAAGGCTGCCGTGGGTCACAGCCTGTCCCACAGCAGTCTTTACGATTCTCTACATTTGCGGAGAATCTCGCCCCATGTGTTCGGCAGCTGATATCGCCTTACAACTGCAGTTCCAGCCAAGTACACGCAATGCCCGCAGAAATTCGGCTTGCAATTCTCCGGGGCGCTGTCACCTTGAGGCAAGAAGCTGATTAGCGTACACCTTGTTGACTCCCTTAACACACTGTCCTTTCAACAGTGTTATCGCGTCCTAGTACAAGTCAGCATCCCTGATGATAAGGAACACTTGCGGGCTTACCCGGGAGTTGAGGATTCGCAGCTTGTGGGTTTAGGCGATCGCGGAGGACTCAACATACGATTCGTAGCAGCGTAGCCAGTGTTCAAATGTAAGAGTGGCATTGGCTGCTTGGGAGTCCAGCTCCGGGTGATCAGGTTTTAGCGATGGACTCATCTGAACCTTTTAAGCTGATTAAATTGATGTACCATCAATTGACGACAGACGTAGAGTCGGGAGAAAAACTGTGGTTTTAATCAGTTTAAAGACACCTGCTGGCAGCCGGTCCCAGAATGAGGGCAGGGCTGGAGGTTGGCCACCTTTATACATGAGCCCGAGGGGAGGAGCCCAGGCGGAACCAGCAGGGACAAGCCCAGGCATGTAACAATACAACAGTACAATACAATACAGTGGTTTACCACAGAGCCTTCATTTGTGGCGAGAAGCCCATGGGGCCTCGTTAAGTGGACTGATTAATGTTGATTAGCATTGCCGGCCTCGCCAGGCCGTGCGCCGGGAAGCTCGCGGCAGTTCCTGCTCGCTATTGCACTTAGAAATGTTTACGCAGATTCATGCCCAAAACCTCTACCAGGGATGTCCATTGAATCTTTTAAAACGTATGAAAAAACCCTTTAACTACCAGAAAACAGGAGACAGGAAGCTGCTTGCCCTGCTGAGTCCACCTGAAAAGATAAACACCAGCTAGTCAACTGCAGAAGCTATCACAACTGCTGAACCAAACATCAGTTTTCAATCACTTTACTTCAGAATGAATGAAATGATGCAATGGGCATGTGCAGCAAAACCTCCCCCCCCCCCCCCCCCCCCCCCCCCCCCACTCCCTCCCACCCAGGGCTTGGAATTAAACAGCATAATCTGTCTAACTGTGGCAGATTGGACCTCATCGTACACAAGTCTGTGTCATACCAATAGGCCAGCAGCAGCTAGCTAACAAGTGGACTCACCGCGAACACCAACTCGTATATAGGATGCCAAGTGGGCCAAAAACAAACATGCTTGTATACCCCTCAAAATAATTATTTGTGTAAAAATTGACCCCAAGAGCCGCCTCAAAAGTTTGACTTTACAATGGGTATATATGGTATTCGCAGTGTGCAGGTGAAATTTATTTTCATCATTAACTTCGATGGAAAAGCAAATTGAGCACAGAGTAAAACCAGCTGCAATTTACTATGAGCCTCGCACACAAACTGATGAAGATCAATTCCACCCCCAATAAATTCAGCTTAAGTGCTTGTACACATGCAAAGTAACCTGATATAATTTTATTCCAAGACAAGTGACAATATGATATAACTGCTGCACAATGCAGTATGAAAGCAACCAGAAAGTGTACTTTAGTTAAAGGTATGTTATTACAGAGATTGTTTTCTGTGATTTCTGGGTGGCACCACTGCTGCCTCACAACTCCAGGGTCAGGGTTCAATTCCGGCCTTGGGTCACCGTCTGTGTGGAGTTTGCACTTTCTTCTCGTGTCTGCATTGGTTTCCTCTGCGTTTCATCCCACAGTCCAAAGATGTGCAGGTTAGGTGGATTGGCCATGCTAAATTGCCCCAAAGTGTCCACAAGGTTAGGCAGGGTTACTGGGTTGGAGGCATGGGCTTAAATAAGGTGCTCTTTCCATGGGCCAGTGCAGACGTGATGGGCTGAATGGCCTCTGTCATATATGTATATAGTCAGGTCAGTGAAAGGTTAATTATTACATCTCTGTGTAATTTAAACACTAGAGGGCGCCACCACTTCTCTATATATAAATCAAACCTGAGGGAATTCTTGGTGGTTAGTAAAGGAATAAGCCTGAGAACAGCACTAGGAGAAAATTGGATTAAACAAGGATTAACACGCGGTTAGATCATAGTATAGCTGGTGACTATTTAGATCATTGAGTACTGCTAGACAGATTCAACATTACTTGATTATTAATTGTAGCTCAGTAGAGTGTGCAAACTTCATTTAATTAATAGTTTTACAATAAATTAGTTTTGTTTCAATCTAATGATTGGTGGGATAGTTTAGCACACTGGGCTAAATCGCTGGCTTTTAAAGCAGACCAAGGTAGGCCAGCAGCACGGTTCAATTCCCGTACCAGCCTCCCCGAACTGGCGCCGGAATGTGGTGACTAGGGACTTTTCACAGTAACTTCATTGAAGCCTACTCATGACAATAAGCGGTTTTCATTTCATTTCATTTGTTGTCATCAACACAATGGATCATTCTGGAAGAAAAAGACAAAGAACACAACATATTACCACCAAGGGTAATATAACATTGTACCAGGTAACTGCTGAACTAGTTAGTTAGTTCAGTAAGGATTTAGTCAGAAAAACTAGCATGTAACTCGAATTTCGAAGCACAGACCTGTTGCTGCGGGACATTGAAGAATCCAGGACTGATGGAGAAAGCTCAATCTCCTCGACAACTCCAGATCACCAGTAAACTTGATGTTAAGTGGAGAGTGTTCAAGCAGCAGTTTCAATTGTATCTGGCTGTTTCAGATTTAAATAATGCGAGTAATGATCATAAATTAGCTGTTTCTAAGAATGGCTGGTCTACAAGCCATTGAACTGTATAACTCATTTCAATTTGCTGCAGTTCAAGATAAGACCAAATTTGAAGTAGTTATAGAAAAGTTTGATCTTCATTGCAAAATTCAGATAAATGAAATTTTTGAGCGTTTTGGCTTGAACAAAAGAATGCAAAATAAAGGTGAATCAATTGATTACTTTGTGTCTGTTCTCCAACTATTGCATAAACATGTAATTTCTTCGTGTTAAATGATTCAATGATCAGGGATCAAATTGTATTTGGAATAATCGATGATAAACTCAGGGAATGTTTGCTGAGACAGAAAGACCTCAAGTTTGAAAACGCGATCAAAATGTGCCATATGCATCAATTATCCAAAAGTCAGTTTAATGAAATTTTCATCCGAGAAAAGGGCGTGAAAACAAACCTCGAGGTAGAACATGTTAAGGCAGTGCCGCAGCTCAAAAAGATGCACATTTTGGATGGCAGCCATCTTGCGCATGCACGTTCTGAACCTACACATGCGCACTTTGCAGAAAGATGCGAGATGGAAGAAGACCGATCTGCGCATGCGCGAAGAAGCTTTGTGCGGGATGACGTGTATGTTATAATATGTGGAAGGTATGGAAATGCCCACCCACGGGGAAAGATTTGCTCATAACATAGCAAACACAACCACTTCGCTGCTCAGTACAGATCCACTCTCAAATTTAAATTTTGGATTTTAGATTCAAAATAAATAAATATTAGAAATGTGGATACAAAGGTTTAGAAGAAAATTGTTCCAACACACCGCTTGGTAGGTACTGTCTTAACAGGATGCCATTCGGAATTATCTCAGCATCAGAGATTATTCATCGTGTGATGGAACAGATGACTGAAGGTATTGAAGGTATATGTGTGTATGTGGATGATATAATTGTGTGGTCATCTACATGAGAAGAACACAATTCAAGATTATTACAAGTATTTCAAAGAGTACATAAATTTGGTTTGAAACTGAATAGAACCAAATGTAGTTTTGATTTTTCGACTCTGAAGTTCCTTGGAAACTAGATTTCAGAACATTGTGTGTAACCTGACAATGACAAGGTTGCTGCCATACAACAAATGAAAGTCCCAGAGGACAAAAAGGCCGTGTTAAGATTTTTAGATGTTGTGAATTTTCTCAGAAAGTTCATTCCCAACCTCATGTCCAGAACTACTGCTCTCAGAAATCTCATCAAGAAGTCTACCACGTTTGATTGGACCGACAATCATCAAAAGGAATCGCTCGATTTAAAGTCTCATCTTTTGTTCTTTGGCCCCGACAGAGAAACAAAAAACTCCACTGACGCAATTCAGAGTGGAATTGGAGCAATTCTGTTACAGAAAGGTGACCATTCATTATGGTTACCAATTGCCTATGCTTCCAGAGCAATGACTCCAACTGAACAATGGTATGCACAAATAGAGAAGGAATGCTTGGGTTTACTGGGCTATTCTAAAGTTTCATGATCATGCTGATTTAGCTCACTGGGCTAAATCGCTGGCTTTTAAAGCAAACCAAGCAGGCCAGCAGCACGGTTCGATTCCCGTATCAGCCTCCCCGGACAGGCACCGGAATGTGGCGACTAGGGGCTTTTCACAGTAACTTCATTGAAGCCTACTCGTGACAATAAGCGATTTTCATTTCATTTCATTTTTCATTATGGTCTTCCCACCTTCACAGTTGAAACTGATCACAAACTACTTGTCCATATCATACAAAAGGATCTAAATTATATGACACCAAAGTTACAGCAAATCTTGATGAAGCTTCGTAGATACAACTTCAGACTCATATATACTCCAGGCAAGGACTTGATAATTGCAGATGCTTTATCCTGTTCAATTAATTCAGTAGAAGAACCTCATGAATTTATACAGCACATAGAAGCTCAAGTGCAGCTTCGAGCTGAAACTCTTCCTGCTTCAGATGTGAAACTGAACCTCATCCGTGAAGAGACCAAGAAGGATTCAATGCTTCAAAGAGTCATTGAGCATCTAAAGAATGGTTGGTCAAAGGGGCATTGTTCCAAGTTTAGGAATATAAAAGCAGAACTAACGACTCTGGATGGATTGTTACTTCAACTTGATCGGATAGTAATACCTTTGCCTCTCCAACCCATGACTCTGAACCAGATACATGAAGGTCACTTTGGCATTGATAAGTGCAAGAGAAGAGCAAGACAAGCTGTGTATTAGCCAGGTATAAACCAAGACATCACTGATATGATACTTGGATGCAAAACATGTCAAAAATTTCAACCTGCACAATGCAAAGAAAAACTTCAACAGCATGCATTGGAGACATCTCCATGGTCAAAAGTAGGAATTGATGACTTCCGGTTGCGGCTATGACCAGCTAAGTCGCACATTTGGCAGCTCCTGCGACAAAGGTGTTTAAGGGCCGATTGGAGGGCCCCGACGGTACTGTAAAGACGAATCCCGGTGGGGGAAGGCTCCCTGAGGAGAGTGAGACCAACTTTATGGTCGGTACTCGGAGAGGGGCGACAAAAAAAGCGGCAGCAGCTCCCCAAAAAAAGCGGGGGAAGAGGACCAAAATGGCGGCCGGTGGTGCACTAGAAGATTGGAGAAAATGGGCGGAGGAGCAGCAGGCCGCTCTCCTCCGGTGTTTTATGGAGCTGAAAGTGGAACTCTTAGAGTCCATGAACGCGACGACCACAAGGCTGATGGGGGCCCAGGCGACCCAAGAGGTGTCGATAAGAGAGCTGCAGCAGGAGATGGCGGTGAGGGAGGAGGAAGCCACGGTCCTCGTGGGAAAGGTGGAGGTGCACGAGGCACTCCACCTGAAATGGCAGAGCCGCTTTGAGGAGCTGGACACGCGAATGAGGCGGAAGAACTTGAGGATCCTGGGCCTAGCAGAAGGCCTGGAGGGGCCTGATCTCCCGAAATATGTAGCGGAGATGTTGAGCTCCCTGATGGGAGAGGGGGCCGGTCCATCGCCCCTGGAGCTGGAAGAAGCATATCGGGTCATGGCTAGGCGGCCTAGGGCAAACGAGCCCCCGAGGGCGGTGCTGGTGCGGTTCCAGCGTCTCTGCGATCGGGAGAAAGTGCTGAGGTGGGCCAAGAGGGAGAAAAGCAGCAAATGGGAGAATTCGACGGTGCGGATATATCAGGACTGGAGTGCGGAGGTGGCAAAGCGGCGGGCCCGGTTTAACCGAACGAAGGCGGTGCTGCACGCAAAAAGGATCAAGTTTGGAATGCTGCAGCCAGCGCGCTTGTGGGTCATCTACAAGGACCAGCACCATTACTTTGAGACCCCAGAGGAGGCATGGACTTTTGTTCGGGAGGAAAAGCTGGACCTGAACTAGAACTTGGGAACGCCGGCGGTCGAGGCCGCCCGAGTACCCTTGACTGATCAAGTGGCCCATGTCTTTCTTAGGCCAGGTCGGAACTTGGTTAAAGTTGATGGATCGTTTGGTTTCTTTGAAACTTGTGTTATGGGGGGTTTCTTTGTTCCTTTTTGTGTGTCTCTTCCCGTTGCCAACTTCCCTTAATTATTGTTGTTGTAGGGGGGGCTTTTTTACTGTTTTTTGATCTGTTCTTTAAGGGTTATGGTTACTGTTGGATAAGTACGTTATTATTGGGTAGTTATTTAGTTATTTAGTTATGCAGGCATAGTTATGTATTTATGTATTTATTTGCGATTGGTTATTTATATTGTTATATTGTTAAGTTGGGGAGGCGGGACGGGGGGGGAGCAAGTGGGTTATGCGTGTTTTCTTTTTCTCTTTTTTCTTCCTCTCGTTTTAAGGGGGCTTTGTTATCGGTGTGGATGGGGACGGGGGTGGAATTGAAGATGGCGGGGTAGGGTGTGGCCGGGCGAAAGCGCGGGCTCTCCCCTGTTTCCCGCACGCGGGATGGAGGAAGGGGGAGGAGAGAAGAGTGGGGTGTGGCCAGCAATGGCGGCTTTTCCCGCGCTGAAGCGGAGTCAGAGAGGGATGGCAAGGGGGGGGGGGGGGAGGCCCCTCCCCCCCCCACATCGGGAGGAGTCGGAGTGTGGCAGGGGCAGCCGGGTCAGCGAAAACCAGCTGACTCTCGGGAGTACGATGGTGGATACACTGCGGCTAGGAGGGGTCCTAGCCGGGGGAGGGGGGGGGGGGGGGGGGGGTTAGGGGGGGATACCGGGTTGCTGCTGGAAAGGCTGAGGACGGGAAGGGAAGAACGGGAGGAGAGAGGGGGGGGGGGGCCATCGCCATGGGGAACGGGTCAGAAGGGGAGGGTCGACCCGGGGCGAACAGGGGACAGAACATGGCTAATAGACAGGGGAAAGGGACGGGTCGCTCCGCGACCCGGTTGATTACTTGGAATGTGAGGGGGCTGAACGGACCGGTCAAGAGATCAAGGGGTTTTTCACACCTAAAGGGACTGCAGGCGGATGTGGCAATGTTGCAGGAGACTCACTTGAGAGTAGTAGACCAGGTGCGCCTGAGAAGGGGGTGGGTGGGACAGGTGTTCCACTCAGGCTTGGACGCAAAGAACCGGGGGGTGGGAAAGAGGGTGTCGTTCGTGGCGGCGCAGGTGGTAGCAGATAAGGAGGGGAGGTACGTGATGGTGAAGGGTAGGCTGCAGGGAGAGAATGTGGTGCTGGTAAATGTATATGCCCCGAATTGGGATGACGCGGGTTTTATGAGGCGCCTGTTGGGCCTCATTCCGGGTCTGGAGGCAGGAGGCCTGATCATGGGGGGGGACTTCAACACAGTGCTCGACCCTGGGCTGGACAGATCGAGTTCCAGGACGAATAGGAGGCCGGCAGCGGCGGAGGTGCTAAGGGGGTTCATGGAGCAGATGGGGGGGGTAGACCCTTGGAGATTTGGCAGGCCAAGGGCGAGGGAGTATTCTTTTTTCTCCCACGTCCACAGGGTGTACTCCAGAATAGACTTTTTTGTACTGAGCAGGGGGCTGATTTCGAGAGTGCAGGACACGGAGTACTCGGCCATTGCGATTTCGGACCATGCACCACACTGGGTAGAGGTAGAACTGGGGGAAGCACGGGACCAGCGCCCGCTGTGGCGCCTGGATGTGGGGCTGCTGGCGGACGATGAGGTGTGCGGAAGGGTCCGGAAGGGCATTGAGAGATATCTGGGCACGAACGACACGGGCGAGGTGAAGGTGGGGGTAGTATGGGAGGCCCTGAAAGCAGTGATCAGAGGAGAGCTGATCTCCATAAGGGCACACAGAGAAAGGCAGGAGAGGGAGAGACTGGTGGGGGAACTTATAGAAGTGGACAGGAGATATGCGGAGACACCAGAGGAGGGGCTGTTGAGGGAGCGGCGCAGTTTACAGGCCCAGTTTGACCTACTGACCACTAGGAAGGCGGAGACGCAATGGAGAAGGGCACAGGGTGCGGTCTATGAGTACGGGGAAAAGGCGAGCAGGATGCTAGCACACCAGCTGCGCAAGCGAGATGCAGCCAGAGAGATTGGGGGAGTGAGAGAGAAGGGAGGGAACGTAGTGCAGAAGGGGCAAGAGGTGAACGGGGTCTTCAGGGATTTCTACAGGGAATTGTACCGGTCTGAGCCGCCCAGGAGGAGGGGGGGAATGGAGAACTTCCTCGATAGATTGAGGTTCCCAAAGGTCCAGGAGGAACGGGTGGAGGGGCTGGGGGCGCCGATAGAGCTGCAGGAACTAGTTAAAGGGATAGGCCAGATGCAGGCGGGGAAGGCGCCGGGGCCGGATGGGTTCCCGGTGGAATTTTATAAGAAGTATGTGGACTTGGTGGGTCCAGTGCTGGTGCGAGCCTTCAATGAGGCGCGAGAGGGGGGGGCTCTGCCCCCGACAATGTCACAGGCCCTGATCTCCTTGATCCTGAAGCGGGACAAAGACCCTGTACAGTGCGGGTCCTATAGGCCTATCTCCCTCTTGAATGTAGATGCCAAACTGTTGGCAAAGGTCCTGGCAACCAGAATAGAGGATTGTGTGCCAGGGGTAATCCATGAGGACCAGACGGGTTTCGTAAAGGGACGACAACTTAATACAAATGTCCGGAGGCTGTTGAATGTAATTATGATGCCAGCAGTGGAGGGGGAGGCTGAGATAGTGGTAGCACTGGATGCGGAGAAGGCATTCGATAGGGTGGAGTGGGAATACCTGTGGGAGACGCTGGAACGGTTTGGGTTTGGGGAGGGATTTATCAAGTGGGTGAAGCTGCTGTATTCGGCCCCGATGGCGAGTGTGGTTACAAACGGGAGGAGGTCGGAGTATTTTGGGCTCCATCGTGGTACCAGGCAGGGATGCCCCCTATCCCCCTTACTATTTGCATTAGCGATCGAACCGTTGGCGATGGCACTGAGGGGTTCAGGGGGTTGGAGAGGACTGACAAGGAGAGGGGAGGAGCATCGGGTATCACTCTATGCGGATGATTTGTTGTTGTATGTGGCGGATCCGGAAGGGGGAATGCCGGAGGTAATGGAAATACTAGCGGAGTTTGGGGACTTTTCGGGATATAAATTAAATGTGGGTAAAAGTGAGGTCTTTGTGATACACCCGGGAGATCAGGGGGAGGGAATTGGGCGGCTCCCCTTTAGGAGAGCAGTAAAGAGCTTCAGGTACTTGGGGGTGCAGGTGGCAAGGAACTGGGGGACCCTCCACAAGCTGAACTTTTCAAGGCTGGTGGAGCAGATGGAGGAGGAGTTCAAGAGGTGGGACATGGTACCGCTGTCGCTAGCAGGGAGGGTGCAGTCAGTCAAAATGACGGTCCTCCCGAGGTTCTTGTTTCTGTTCCAGTGCTTGCCCATCTTCCTCCCCAGGGCCTTCTTCAAGAAGGTAACTAGCAGCATTATGGGCTATGTGTGGGCGCATGGCACCCCTAGAGTGAGAAGGATTTTCTTGGAACGGAGTAGGGACAGTGGAGGATTAGCGCTACCCATCTTTCCGGATACTACTGGGCGGCGAACGCATCGATGGTGCGCAAGTGGGTGATGGAGGGGGAGGGGGCAGCTTGGAAACGTATGGAGAGGGCGTCCTGCGGCAATACAAGCCTGGGGGCGCTAGTAACGGCACCATGGCCGCTCCCCCCCACAAGGTATACCACGAGTCCGGTAGTGGCGGCCACCCTTAAAATCTGGGGGCAGTGGAGGCGACACAGGGGGGAAGTGGGGAGTCTGATGGCGGCGCCACTGAGAGGGAACCACAGATTTGTCCCGGGGAACACTGGCGGGGGATTCCAGAGCTGGCACAGGGCGGGCATCAGGCAACTGAGGGACATGTTCATAGAGGGGAGGTTTGCGAGCCTGGGAGAGCTGGAGGAGAAATTTGAGCTCCCCCCGGGGAACACGTTTAGATACCTGCAGGTGAAGGCATTTGCCAGACGACAGGTGGAAGGATTCCCCTTGCTTCCCGATGGAGGGGCGAGTGATAGGGTGCTGTCAGGGGCCTGGGTCGGAGAAGGGAAGGTCTCGGACATCTACAAAATAATGCAGGAGGTGGAGGAGGTACCGATAGAGGAGCTGAAAGACAAGTGGGAAGCGGAGCTGGGAGAGCAGATAGAAGATGGGACATGGGCGGATGCCCTAGAGAGGGTCAATTCGTCGTCGTCGTGCGCAAGGTTGGGCCTCATCCAATTTAAGGTGCTGCACAGAGCCCATATGACGGGGACTAGGATGAGTCGGTTCTTCGGGGGGGAGGACAGGTGTGTTAGGTGTTCGGGAAGCCCTGCGAACCATGTACATATGTTCTGGATGTGTCCGGCACTGGAAGAGTTCTGGAGGGGGTGGCGGGGACGGTATCGAGAGTGGTGGGAACCAGGGTCAAACCAGGGTGGGGGCTAGCGATTTTTGGGGTTGGGGTGGAGCCAGGAGTACAGGAGGCAAGGGAGGCCGGAATATTGGCCTTTGCGTCCTTGGTAGCTCGGAGAAGGATCTTGATTCAGTGGAGGGACACAAGGCCACCAAGCGTTAACACCTGGTTAAACGACATGGCAAGCTTCATCCAATTGGAAAGAATCAAATTCGCCCTGAGAGGGTCGGTACAGGGGTTCTTCCGGTGGTGGCAGCCCTTCCTTGACTTTCTGGATCAGAGATAGGAACCGGAGGCCGAAACAGCAGCAACCCGGGGAGAAAAGGGGGGGGGGGGGAAGGGGGGGGGGGGGGAAAGCAACGAAGGGAGCACGTCAGCGGGGGGTCGCGGGCAAGGACTGCCCGAGGCCATCGGCAGAAAGGGAAAAACGGTTTGGTTGCTAGACTGATAGCGCGGAGGGGGGGGGGGGGGGGGAGGGAGGGTGGGGGGGTGCGCGCGGGGGAGGGCGTGGGGAGGTTTTTCCAGGGGGGACTTGTGGTGTTATAATTTAAAATGTAATAGGGGTAAATGTTTGTATCGAAAAATTTCAATAAAAATTATTTTAAAAAAAAAAGTAGGAATTGATTTGTTTCATTGCAATGGTCGTGATTATGTGTTAATCATAGACTACTTTTCAAATTATCCGGAAGTAATCAAGTTGTCCGATCTAACTTCTAGATCTCTTATAAAAGCTATGAAAGAAATTTTTGCCAGACATGTTATTCCAACACTGTAATGCTTGGCAATTGACCGTGCTTTGATAGTTATGAATTCTCCGGAGAATACAACTTCGCTCACGTCACTTCAAGTCCGCACTATCCTCAATCAAATGGTAAAGTTGAGAAAGAAGTTCATATCATGAAACAACTTCTTTACAACGCTTTTGATTCTCATGCAGACATGAATCTTGCGTTACTCAACTATAGAGCAACTCTGCTTGCCACGGGTTTATCACCAGCACTATTGTTGATTATCAGGGAGTTAAGGACTACTCTACCGCCCATTACACTATCTGATCCAGATCATCCACCCCTCATAAAGATGCAACATCAACGAGATAAACAACGACTGTACTGCAATCAACATGCAAACACACCGGAAATATTGCTTCCAGGAGACAAAGTCAGGATCAAAATACCTGATGGAGGGTGGTCTGCTCCTGCAAAAGTTATTCATCAAGCAGCACCATGCTGCTATATCATTCAAACAGATAAAGGATCAATTGTTCAACGTAATCAATAAGCACTTCTGAAATTCAAACAACACAACAACATCTTTCCAGATTTACAACTCCGTGAAAACATTTTCAACGATACAATGACGTTTTCCAAAGTTCGTGAAGATTCACTGAGGACATGAAAAAGTTCTAAGTCCCCTCTTTGTGGTTTAAGAAGGTCAACCTGGAAAAGAAGAAAGCCAGACAGACTCAATTTTTAAATCGTACCTGTTGAACTTTTTAGTTATTGATTTTTCACTTCATGTTAAATTCATATCATGTATTGTATCAATATTATATATTTTTTCCTTTATAAGTAGAAAAGGAATGTTTAAAACAAGTGGGTGTGTAATGATATGTATATAGTCAGGTTAGTGAAGGGTTAATTATTACATCTCTGTGTTATTCAAATACTAGAGGGCACCACCACTTCTCTGTATATAAATCAGACCTGAGGGAATTCTGGGTGATTAGTGAAGGAGAAAATTGAGACTAGGAGAAGATTAGATTAGGCAAGAGTTAACATGAGGTTAGATCATAGTATGGTTAGTGACTATTTAGATCAATGAGTGCTGCTAGATAGATTCAATATTACTTTATTATTAATGTGGTTCAGTAGAGTGTGTGAACTTCATTTATTTAATAGTTTTACAATAAATTAGATTTGCTTCAATCTAATGATTCGTGGATTCTTTGTCATCAACATATCGAATCATTCTGGAAGAAAAGACAAAGAACACAACATATTGCCACCAAGGGTAATATAATAGCCTCCTTCTACACTGTACGGATTCTATGATTTCTCTTTTAATGAATACACAGTATTTCACTGCATTGTAGTGAGCATTAAGTCCATTTAAATATAGAAAGATAATGGCTTTGATTTTTGTGGAGGGGTAGGCAAGAACGTAGGGAGGGGCTCTGCAGGAAAACCTGATAGAGGGAGCCCAGGAATATGAGATTGCTGGACCATTTCAATCTTATCATCAGGGTCTTATTTGAATAAGGTACTCCAGTGTCCCATCGGACACCTGGTCGGATTGACTATAAGGCCATCAGGTGGACTTGGTCACCTAGCTGCAACAGGTTGCAATTAGGGTCACATGTGAACAGTACCTGGTAGTCCGTACAGGATGGATCATAGAATCATAGAATTTACAAAAGGAGGCCATTCAGCCCATTGATTCTGCACCGGCCCTCGGAAAGAGCACCCCACCCAAGCCCGCACCTTCACCCTATCCCAGCAACCCCACCACACCTTTTTTGGACACTGAGGGCAATTTAGCATGGCCAATCCACCTAACCTGCACATCTTTGGACTGTGGGAGGAAACCGGAGCATCCGGAGGAAACCCACGCACACACGGGGAGAACGGGCAAACTCCACACAGACAGTGGCCCAAGCTGGGAATCAAACATGGGACCCTGGAGCTGTTAAGCAACAGTGCTAACCACTATGTTACCGTGCCTCCCTTTTCACAATCTATCATGGCAGGATTTGAACCCACTTTATTATTACTTTATTCTGTGATGAACACCCCTCAAGAGATCACTAGCTGACACCTCGCACCCTCCCCACATCTGATCTTCATGCTTGTTCCTCAGAAGCCACTGGCACCACAAGCAGCATCTATGGAACTATCAGACAGCTCTGCAAAGTTTGTCCCTTTAGATAATTATCCAGTTCCTTTCAAAAGCTAAGATTGAATCTTCCTTAACCATACTCTCAGGCAGTGCATTCCAAATCCTAATTTGTTTACAAATGGCATAATTCATGGGAACATTTCTAAGTGTCATTTTGGGCTCAGTTGGCAGAGTACTCCTTGATGGCCATCTTGGCGAGATCGCGGCCTGTATTCAATGGCACTCAGTGCTGAAAATGAACCTCCACAAGCCTCTCGCCATTACTGGTTGTCTCGACGCCTGATTCACGCCGCAGCATCTCGCTGCTTTTAAATGCTCCCTCACCACTCGCTCCCAGTCAACACACAAACATGAAAGCACGCAGACCTGCTCCTCGCTTTGGGGATGCCGCACTGGCATTTTTTGAAAAATATATATCAACAGAACAATAATAATAACAACAATAATAAACACCCCCCGGCACCTGTAACAACGCATGTAACAATCCCCCCCTCCAAACCCAATAAACAATAAAATAAATTAACAATAAGCAAATTAACTTAAACAATACCCCCCTGAGACCCCCCCCCTCCCCCCCGGGTTGCTGCTGCTGCTGACCTAGTTCCTTATCGTTGAGCCAGAAAATCGAGGAAAGGCTGCCACCTCCTAAAGAACCCTTGAACCGACCCCCTCAGGGCGAATTTGACCCTCTCCAGCTTAATGAATCCCGCCATGTCATTGATCCAGGTCTCCACGCTCGGAGGTCTCGCATCTTTCCACTGCAGCAAGATCCTCCGCCGGGCTACTAGGGACGCAAAGGCCAAAACATCGGCCTCTTTCGCCTCCTGCACTCCCGGCTCCACCCCAACCCCAAATATCGCGAGTCCCCAGCCTGGCTTGACCCTGGACCCTACCACCCTCGACACCGTCCTCGCCACCCCCTGCCAGAATTCCCCCAGTGCCGGGCATGCCCAAAACATATGGTCATGGTTCGCTGGGCTCCCCGAACACCTAATGCACCTGTCCTTGCCCCAAAAAACTTGCTCATCCTCGTCCCGGACATATGAGCCCTGTGCAGTACCTTGAACTGGATGAGGCTAAGCCTCACACATGAAGAGGAGGAGTTCACCCTCTCCAGGGCGTCTGCCTATGTCCCCTCCTCAATCTGCTTCCCCAGCTCCATTTCCCACTTAGCCTTCAGCTCCTCTACCGACACGTCCTCCACCTCCTGCATCACCTGGTAGATGTCAGACACCTTCCCATCCCCGACCCACACCCCCGAAAGCACCCTATCCCTTACCCCCCCGCAGGGGCAGCGAAGGGAACCCCTCCACCTGCCGCCTAGCAAACGCCTTGACCTGAAGGTACCTGAACATATTCCCCGGGGGGAGCTCAAACGTCTCCTCCAGTTCACCCAGGCTCGCAAACCTCCCGTCAATGAACAGGTCTCCTAACTTCCTGCTACCCCTCAAATTCCCATACTTCCCTCCTTAGCTGACACCTCACACCAGCAAGCATCTGATCTTCATGCTTGTTCCTCAGAAGCCACTGGCACCACAAGCACAACCCCTTTCTTGTCCAGGTGCGGTGCCCACACATGCCACCTTCTCACCTGCTATAGGCCCCCTGATCCATCAAGCATGTGGCTCACAATGCCCTCCCTCTCTAGTCCCCGCGGGAGAAGATATCCCATAATAAGCGGGAAGGGGCCAAGACCATGGAGTTGAATCCCATAGATCTGAGTCCTCACTCTCTATGAGAAATGGGCCCTGAAGATCGCGGGTTGACTGGGGAGGGAGCAGTCACCTACTGCAAGGCTGGTCTGCACCATAGAGGTGAGGATCCACTGCCCCTACACTCAGATGACCTGTCTCAAGAGAGTAGTTTGTGACAGACAAAATGATCCTTCCCTCTCACTGACCATTGTCTCGCAGGATCGCCGACTGATGAGGGCGGGTCACCCAGAGTCATTCCCCACACTCCCCCACCACCCAAGTCATCATCTCGGAGGAGAGCTCCGAGAAGATTGCAATCGAGGCATCACAGCTATCATACCCACCTTCCACCAGCGCAGACACACATCTCAATGTGCAACATTAGTGGACCGACCTCAGGGACAGAATCTGTTGATCACCATACAGTTGCTGATGCACAACAGGTGGAGGCAGGAACATCCAAGGCAGACAGCAATCAGAGGTTTGTTGGATCCCAGGACACAATTGGATCCCAATCAGATGCTTATCCTCCTAGAGTTCTCCCAGAGATGATGCAGATGATAGGCCAGGGCTGTGACATTCAGGAGGGGATGTCAGATACATTCCAGCAACTGCATAGCCGATTGGAGGAGTCCCAAAGGCTTTGGTTGCAGGGGATGTTGCCAACAATATGTGGCACTGCTCGGGTGGCGACTGGAGTCAGAAACCTGGAGCACGATACCTGCGTCTTGAGTGGTGGTGCCAAGGCATGGCTCAGTCTGTGACGCCCAAAGCTGAGGGCATCGACACCATGTTCCAATCGCTGAGGGACGTGTCCCAGACACAGGTGGACATTGCTGAGGCACTGCAGAGCTTGGCCAGTCACTGAGGCGCGTTGCTGAGGGCGCTGACACCATGGAGTAAACAGTGGAGCCTCCTGGACTGGCAGAGCCAGATGACTCAGAGGCTCTGGAGCTCACTCCAGTTGCCCATCCGTCCCATGGAGACCCGCAGGGCCCTACGGGCCTCATCAGGGAAGAGAAAATGCTGGCGACCAACCCAGGACCTTCCATCAAGGAGACAACGGTGGTCTCCAGTTCTTCCGAATCCACCCGTCCTGACATCGGCAAATCTCAAGGACAGCTGGTACAAAAGGGTGGCACGGCAACACCTTGGCGGTAAGTCAGACGGAGCCCTCTGATTCCAGGGCCTCCAGAGGACATCCGCCAAGGACACCAAAGGTCACAGGCCACGGAAAGCAGCAGACTGCCTCCACCTCTAATGTGCATCTTGGGTACACACCTAGACGTAACAGTAGACCACGAAAGGTCAAGAAGATTGAGGACCATTGAGTGGGCACAAGGAGTGGGGGTCACTATCTGCAGCTAGGGGCATGGAAATGTCAAATTTTCACTATTAATTTTCACAGAGGGCCTGCCTGCACCCATCCCCCTGTTGCCCTCTGCCACATCCCCAAGAACAAATGCCCTCGATGCAGACCCTTGTCAGAGGATGGGTGTGTGCGCTCTGTCAGCAGAAAGACAGGAGTCAGACTTTTGCAGAAACTAAGGAGCACCAGAGCTTTCCTCACAGCGAGGGAGGGGGGAGAAAGAGGGGGAATTGGGGGAGAAGGAAGGAAATGGGAGGCCGCGGGAAAGGGGGGTAAATGGGGGGCTGGGGAGGAAGGAGGGAAATGGAGGTGGGGGAATATTGAGCTGATAGACATAGCCTTGACATATGTGAATCTGGCGAGGATGAGGGCCTCCCTGGTCCTCCAAACATGCCAGACCCTTGCCTCTGCCTGTCCTCCATCCTCCGGCTGCTCCCCGGGCACATCCTCTCGGTCCTCCTGGTTTTCCTGCTCCCCCTCCTCAGAGGAGGCTGAACGTTCCTCCTCCTCCTCCAGCATGTCACCCCGCTGCTGTGCCAGGTTGTGAAGGGCACAGTAACAACCACAAAGTGGGAGACCCTGGAGGGGGGGGGGGGGGGGGTGATGCAGGTGACCACCAGAGTGCCCTCCGCCCGAGTGCCCCAAGATACAGCTGTCACGCACGCTCCCTGGGTAGCGGGCACACACGTGCATAATACGGAGGCAGTGTATCTGAAACATAACATTCAGGGAGTGGAATCCCCCCTGTTAATAAAGGGTATTCAAGGATGCCCCAGAGTGCGCAAAATGACATGCATGCCATCTATTGCCCCCTGGTCCTGGGGCATCACGTTGATGGTGGAAAATCCTGCAGCCTGGGTATGTTGCTGGGCCTGGTCCAGCTCAAAGATGATGTAGTCAGCTGCCCGAGCATACAGGGTATTTGTGACCTCCCGGATGCACCTATGGGCTGTAGCTTGAGAAATGCCACATAGGTCCCCGCTCGAGCCCTGGAATGAACCGGTTGCTTAAAAGCTCAGGGCTGCGGTGACCTTCACAGCCTCTGGGAGCGGGTGCCCTCCTCCACAGGGTGCCAAGTCTGTGAGAACATGGCACAGGTGCCCCAATGTCTCTTTGTTGAAACTGAGTCTTCTGCAGCACACGCTGTCCGTCATCTTATCTAAAGACCAACAAAGACCTTGGGCCGCCGCTGGTCTCCCCCTCTGGGTTCCTCCTTGGTATGATGAATGACAGAGTCTTCAGGATATGCGGTGGCCCCCTGCACATGGGGTACAGCCTCCAGTTTGCGTTGTTGCTGCTGCCGCTTACCCTGGCATCTGCCTGCTTCGGCTGCCACAAGCAACGCGAGGGCAACCGTTGCGGGATTGACACCACCGTCCATTTTGACATCTGTAAGGAAATGGAGCGGGAGAGAGACTGGCAATTGGTTAGGGCTTCCATTTCAGGACCCTCAAATCCCACAAGCACCCCCCCACCCCAACCCCACCCAACCCCACAACCGACCCTTACTACGGCTGTCCCGGCGTCTCTCAGAGTGCCATCCATTGAGCCAGTTTTGATGGCAAACCTTGCTCTGGACACTCACCCCTGGCCACATAAGGAGTGCAAAGTGCAAAGGTAAAACAAGGAACACCAGTGACCTGCACGGCTCCCATAACGGGAGCAGCAGATGGCTATTGAACATAAAAAGTCACCTGTAGTCCGTGAAAGTGTTCTGACGCAACCTCCTGGGCTGCGCAGTCATGCCGGACCACCACCTCTTCTCTCCTACAGTATCGGCGTCTGATCTTCCATCACCAGCCTGTCCGAGGACCAGGCCACAGGAACACAGGGGGCATTAACAGGTCACCAACAGGTTCCTAACAGAGCACACAAAACAGGCCTTTAAAAGCATCCACAGATTTCTCGAGGAAGTCCTCCTACATCCTCAGCCCTGTAGTAGGCTCTGCAAAATCCTCCCCTCGCCGCACTCCAGGTAAAAGGGACCGAAGGGCAACAACCTTCTTTCTTCCTTCCCTTCATCCAGAAAGCAACAAGGAAGCCCCAGCAGAAAATGCAGCAGTAAATAAACTCTCAGCTACAGCAGCCTCCAGGCATTTGCAAGTCATCAGCAGGAGCAAACAGTAAACATAACCTGCAGCTGTGAAGTGCTCTCACAGCTAACAAGGCTAATTTGTCATTCAGCTGTGAAACTAGAGGCTGCTCACAGTCAAAGGGAGTGAAATGGACTTTCAGCATTGAAGCCACAGCAAGGCTCTGTCCTGGAAGGGTTTGATGGACAGTCGGGCTGCAGCTTGCCCTGTTATGGGTCTCCCACAATATTTAAAGGTGGCTCGAAGGCCTCACAGATGCAGAGTCCCTCACCCCACTGGCCCAGGGGTGACCACTGTCCTGGAAAGCGTCAGCCCCCTGACCTGAGCACTGTGTCAGCACCTCCTTGAGCTGCATGCGGGAAAATGGAAATGGCTACTCACCTCCTCACTGCCCCTCAGCAGCCGTCACGTCAGATTCACATTTTAATAAGGAGTACTAAATGACACCCGTGTGATTTCTCTCTGGCAAGTCAGGTAATTCCCGGGAGGCCGCTGCATTCCACTTCAATCTCGCTAATGAGAGTCAAATGAATGCAAATGAGGATTAATGATATGTTCACCATTTATCGGCGAGATCCTGAACTTGCCATTGGGAGCAGGCCGGTTGAATTGCAAACTCCTTTGCGCACGGGGTGAATCTTGATTTTGATCTTTGCCACGATTTACCCAGCGCGCCATGATCTGTGCCGAGCACAACGCGGTGGTTGAATCGCGCGCAAAGATTTCCTCATGTTGTCTCTGGTTCTTTTGCTAATTACCTTGACTCAATGTCCTCTGGTGTTTGGCCCTTCCATATCTACTCGGACTCTTCACTATTTTGAACACCTCGATCAAATCTCCGATCAGCCTTCTCTTCTCTGAGGAACACAGTCCCGACTTCTCCAATCCATTCACATAACCAAAGTCTCTCACGCCGAGAATTATTTTTGCACATCTTTTCTACACCCTCTCTAGTGTCTTCACATCCTCCCTAAATATCCCAAAGCGTTTAACCATACCTTCCGGTTTCTTCTGGCCCAGGTTTCAGATGCTGGTAGGTGTTCCCCAATTAGGAATCTGGTTGAACTAGCATTTCAGGTACTGATAACATCACCAGACCTAAACTTCAGATTTAAGGGCAAGTGATCATCATCATTTGATCTTCCTCCATCCCAGTTTCCACCAGGAGGGAGGAATTAAACCCCCTGCTCCTCGCCAACCCCCACAATGATTCAGCTTATTTATTCAGTGAGAAGGGCCCACATTTGATCCTTGGACTATGATGATTGCAGCCAAGGTGCACCAAGTTATAAGTTGCTTGTGCATCCTTGAAGAGAGAGCACTTTGCGGCATGGTAGCCCAGTGGTTTGGACTGTTGCTTCACAGCGCCAGGGACCTGGGTTCAATTCCCAGCTTAGGTCACTGTCTGTGCGGAGTCTGCACTTTCTCCCCCATGTCTGCATTGGTCTTTCTCCCCCATGTCTGCGTTGGTCTTTCTGGGGAGCTCGGTTTGCTCCCACAAGTCCCGAAAGTCGTGCTTGTTAGGTGAATTGGACATTCTGAATTCTCCCTCAATGTACCCGAATGTGGCGACGAGGGGATTTTCACAGTAAATTAATTGCAGTGTTAATGTAAGCCTACTTGTGACACTAATAAAGATTATTTTTATCAAAATGAGCCACTGATGATCACTGTTCAGCCATATCACTGTTCAGCCATATCACTGTTCACCAATATCACTGTTCACCAATATCACTGTTCACCAATATCACTGTTCACCAATATCACTTCAGCCATATCACTGTTCACCAATATCACTGTTCACCAATATCACTGTTCAGCCATATCACTGTTCACTAATATCACTGTTCAGCCATATCACTGTTCAGCCATATCACTGTTCACCAATATCACTGTTCACCAATATCACTGTTCAGCCATATCACTGTTCAGCCATATCACTGTTCAGCCATATCACTGTTCAGCCATATCACTGTTCACCAATATCACTGTTCAGCCATATCACTGTTCAGCCATATCACTGTTCAGCCATATCACTGTTCAGCCATATCACTGTTCAGCCATATCACTGTTCAGCCATATCACTGTTCACCAATATCACTGTTCAGCCATATCACTGTTCAGCCATATCACTGTTCACCAATATCACTGTTCACCAATATCACTGTTCAGCCATATCACTGTTCACTAATATCACTGTTCAGCCATATCACTGTTTAGCCATATCACTGTTCACCAATATCACTGTTCACCAATATCACTGTTCAGCCATATCACTGTTCAGCCATATCACTGTTCAGCCATATCACTGTTCAGCCATATCACTGTTCACCAATATCACTGTTCAGCCATATCACTGTTCAGCCATATCACTGTTCAGCCATATCACTGTTCACCAATATCACTGTTCAGCCATATCACTGTTCAGCCATATCACTGTTCACCAATATCACTGTTCAGCCATATCACTGTTCAGCCATATCACTGTTCACCAATATCACTGTTCAGCCATATCACTGTTCACCCATATCACTGTTCAGCCATATCACTGTTCAGCCATATCACTGTTCAGCCATATCACTGTTCACCAATATCACTGTTCAGCCATATCACTGTTCACCAATATCACTGTTCAGCCATATCACTGTTCAGCCACATCTGTGAACAGTGCTTGTTTATAGATGTTGGCTGAGGATTGGATTGTGCTTGACAGTGATAACGACTGTTGAATACTGTGCCTGCTTGATGCCGTTTAATGCAGATCTGAAGAATTAACCAGCCCCAGCAAAGAAGTTCTGCAGCACTAGCAGGCAGTATTGGCTTCCTTCCACTAGAATGTTATTTTGAATTTGGAGCAGCAGGACTTATTCCAAATAAGGGTGCGTGGGAAGATTTTAGCAGCAGTGGACAACATCCCACTGTTCTAATGGCCCATTCAAACAGATTGAATGACAATCCATTTTACCTTTCAGTTCATTATTTTTTCTTGGTTCTTTTTTTTAAACATCCAATTCTTCCCTGTCTTTTGTGTGTAGAACCTTCTGCTGCTTAAAGTACTATGGTTTTCACAAATGGTCTCTATTTGTGTTTACTCTGCATTAGATGTTAATATAGCTGGAGTTTCAAAAGATGAACATGGTCCCATTTTCTTTTCATTGAATTGTGCAAAGTATAATCACAGAACATTCCTCTTAGTGTTAATAGAGAAATCCATTGTTTAAAACCTGCAGTCAGCCTTGAGAGAATAAAAATCCCCAGAAACCTTTTTCTGTCAGTCATGGCTATTAGAATAGTGGTTAATGGCCATTAATATTCACCATGAGCGATAGACAACTCCATTATCGGTAAAGTTTCAGAAGTTAACTCAATTGCATTTCTTTGTGTTCAAAGAATTCCTTCCATTCCTCATTAAGTCAAAGCAAATTCTGCAAAGGTTGAACTGATATGTTCTGAGCATTTCTATTGGTGATAAAATTGAGCCAAAAATTAGGTTGCATAATTTTAAAAAGCTGTTAAACAGGTTTTAAAAAGAGAAAATTGCCAAATCCACTTGTATACGTATTTGATATCTTTACCACAATCTAATTTATTCCCACTTCGCTATTGATAGCTGTACTTCTGTCAATCTTTATCCATAAGGTTGGGTTTCTAAGTGGGTTTTATAGCTACAGCTCCTTTATATGTAAGTGAGAAATCTCATTGGAGCTGTAGTCTGATATATACTTGTCAGGATGGAATAATACAGATTGTAATATTTCATTGATATTCTTTATTTGATTACCATCAGGGGTCAGGGTCTAATTTCACAGCAATTTAGCAGAAAACCTTGCCTGTGGTTATTCACATTCCTCCAGTGATTAATTAAGTTGAGTGATGTCTACGATAATGCAAATTAGACATGGAAGTAACAATCTTAATGGACCAACTGACAATTTCAGACATACTTTCTCAAGATTACATGCGCTGTATTAAATTGAAAATCTCAGTTTCATAGAATTATAGAATTTACAGTGCAGAAGGAGGCCATTTGGCCCATCGAGTCTGAACTGGCTCTTGGAAAGAGCACCCTACCCAAGGTCAACACCTCCACCCCATCCCCATAACCCAGCAACTCCACCCAACACTAAGGGCAATTTTGGACACTAAGGGCAATTTATCACAGCCAATCCACCTAACCTGCACATCTTTCGACTGTGGGAGGAAACCGGAGCACCCGGAGGAAACCCACGCACACACGGGGAAGATGTGCAGACTCCGCACAGACAGTGACCCAAGCCAGAATCGAACCTGGGACCCTGGAGCTGTGAAGCGATTGTGCTATCCACAATGCTACCCCCCACAGTTGAAGCCTCACAGCAAATTCAGTTATTCAACCAAAGATCAAGCACATAATAATAATAACCTTTATTGTCACAAGTAGGCTTACAGCAACCCTGCAATGAAGTTACTGTGAAAAACCCCTAGTCGCCACATTCCGCCCCCTGTTTGGGTACACAGAGGGAGAATTCAGAATGTCCAAATTACCTAATGGTACGTCTTTCAGGACTTGTGGGAGGAAACCAGAGCACCCGGAGGAAACCCACGCAGACACGAGGAGAAGATGCAGACTCCGCACAGACAGTGACCCAAGCCGGGAATCGAACTTGGGACCCTGGTACTGTGAAGCAACAGTGCTAACCACTGTGGTACCATACCGCCCACATCTGAGACAAAGTGGCACGGTGGCTTAATGCACTTTCCACATTAGGGTTTGAATGCAGCAACATGCTCTGGGACAAAATCATGTCACACTGAAAGCTGTGAGGGACATGGGTGAAATGGACGAGGGCACACCTAGCTCCTCAGACTGAGTCTAAGCTGATGTCTGAGAATTGCCAATATTTCATCTAAATTGGCCATTAGCAATTTCTCCATTCGAGGCCAAGTTACAAGGGTGGCTGGTGTGGGGCTGTAAAGAATCACATTGGTGCAGGTCGTGCTGGTTAGACTGAGTTCGAAGTTAAGTCATTATTCAGGCAGAATACAGGGAGCTTTGCTTTTTTGTCTCATCTGATTACATTTGACCCAGAATTGCTTGTTGCTGACATTGGCTGCTTAAGATAGGAATAATGATTCACCACACACTCCCCCGCCACCCCCCGCCCCCCCCCCCCCCCCCCCCCCCATCCGCACTATCTCCCCACCGCCACTCACCCCGTCACAAAATCCTATTCTTTGATGAGCACTGAATCATTTTCAGTTACAATAAAGATACCCTTTTGTATGGAATTATTAATGATTCAATGGATTGGCTAACAGTATGATGAATTATATAACCCGTATGTCAATCAATGGTGTCCTGGCAACTATTCCATCCACGGTATTTTACATATCACACTGAAAGCAGAAAAATTAATGACAGATCTGCAAAGTTCAACCATTCGAAATACAGCTGCAAACATTTTTAGCTCAGAGTGTTCAGATAGGGAACGATCAGTCTGCGGATAGTGGCAACACGGTAGCATAGTGGTTATCACAGTTGCTTCACAGCTCCAGGGTCCCAGGTTCGATTCCTGGCTTGGGTCACTGTCTGTACGGAGTCTGCACATTCTCCCCGTGTCTGCGTGGGTTTCCTCCGGGTGCTGTGGTTTCCTCCCACAGTCCAAAGATGTGCAGGTTAGGTTGATTGGCCATGCTAAATTGCCCTTTGTGTCCGAAAAGGTTAAGTGGGGTTACTGGGGTCGGGTCGAGACATGGGGTTGAGCAGTGTGCTCTTTGTAAGGGCCGGTGCAGACTCAATGGGCCGAATGGCCTCCTTCTGCACTGTAAATTCTATGATTTCTATGATGGAATGCAAAATTGAATGTCGTCATAGCGAAAGGATTCGAGTACAGGAGCAGGGATGTCTTGCTGTAATTAAACAGGGCCTAGGCGAGACTACACCTGGAATATTTGTGGGCAGTTTTGGTCTCCGAATCTGAGCCAGGGTTTGCCAGACTGATTCCTGGATGGCAGGACTGACATATGAGGAGAGATTGAATTGGTTAGGATTATATTCGCTGGAGTTCAGAAAAATGAGGGGGGGGGGGGATCAAAAACTAAGCAAAACTAAGGAGCTGGTCATTGACTTCAGGAAGCAAAGTATCGTACACACCCCTGTCTGCATCAATGGTGCTGAGGTGGAGATGGTTGACAGCTTCAGGTTTCTAGGTGTGCATACAACCAACAATCTGGCCTGGTCTGCCCAAGTCAACGCTAAGCCCAAGAGAGATTGGGGCAGCATTTAACAATGATCTCTTCCTGCACTGACAAATGAATGTAAGTGCCGCCTTGGTGGGGCATTCCTCGCCCAGGCCCCCAAAAAAGAGTCCTGTTTAACAGCGGGGAAGCACCGAGAAACACCTCACTAAACGCTTCCAAAATGGGACTCTTCTTTTTCCCGTTAAATCGCGCCCACCATTATCCATTCTGTAGATAACTCTAGTGTTAAATAAAATGATTGGAGCTGGTTTTTTACTTCACCGGCTACAGGATGAATTAATACTAATAGCTATTCTAGGATAAAAGTCTACAATTCCAATGATGGCAACATCAAGAATGTAGGAGTGGGTTGTCCGTCTCTCACAGTATGACGGCAATATCAAATTCACAGTTAAAGAGGGAATGAATGCTTTCACTAATGTACAATGGCTTTAGCTGCAATGTGAACTCAGGCATCGGGCAACGTGGAGAATCCCGCCCCTTATCTTTCCAAAATGTTCTCATTGGCCCCTTGAGTGAAAAGAAAATACAAAGGTGCCTATCCCACCCACTCTCCGAGGAAAAATATTGGACACGCCTCGTCTAGACAGTGACAAAGAATCATGGGTAAGGCGTTCTACTATCTGCAAAATTGTGGAAATAAGGTGGGCAAAGCCCCTTTGCAACCAAAGTCATGATCCACTGATCCACTTCAAAGGGTTCATTAGAACCTTTGTGAAAAGGGAAACAAAAGATTACAATTGGCACTCTAATAAGAGAGGGAAGAAGATTAAATAACATGCAAGCTAATTATGTAAAAATAATTAACCAAGAACACGTACTGAAAATACATGCTGGTGATAACCATGCTGAGATTATTAACTGCAGTTGTGAAAGTGGATTGAAAGAAAGCAAATACAGCAGTTGTCTGTGAAAAATAACAAAAGAGATCTTCCGTGTACTGAAGCAAGGTCATAATCTGACTCCACGCCAGAAACTGCAAGGAGAAAAGGAAGGCTTGATTAACTGTAATCAAGATGCAATTATTAAAACCGTGTGCATGTTCACAAAGTTTTGTTTCATCACTTTTGAATTTGTAAAGTTAGTGAAACAGGTAATATATTATTTTTGAAAGGGGGAAAGCGGTGTAATGTATTGACATGTTATGAGCATGCAAAATGCACAATAATTTCATTAAACATGTGAACTGATCATTCATTATAGTGTCTGTCTCTCCTTGTAAGTGGTTCCCAGTATGTCAAAAAGTGTAAATTGCTGCAATACCTACTCTGATATTAGGTTATCTAGTCTTAGCAATCTGCAAGTACCATACATATCAATGCACAGTTTAGAAGTCACATTCAGAAAACAGTGTCAAGAGAAATGGAGAAGACATGCACAATCGAACATTGTTAGAAGGAGAATAATATGTCACACGTTCACACATGTTCTAATTCATTAGAGCACAATGCAATATTCATGATGGTGGGTTTGGTGATGTGACTGTCTCTCTCAAACGTTATGCTGCAGTGTTATTTTTGGGCATGGTTGAATCCAGCAGTGTTTCAATTTTAATTGAACTATTTTGTTTCCTTTTAAACATAACAGAATGTTTAACACCTTAACATTTTTTAAAGCTTGTTTCCCTTTCACCCCGTGACTATTATTCAGAAATAAGCAATCTGTATTGTGGATTGAACTTTGCACCATCACAACACACAGAAATATTATTCCTGGAACAATGGAACTAATGACACTGAGAAAATTATCTAATGCTTTGTGTACTATTTTGTGCAATAATACAGGTTACAGTTTGGTGAAAGATGATCCATTATCGCGAACAGAGTGGCCATTTGGGTGTCCAGAATGCCTGTATGAGCCAGGAAGCAAGCCCTTTTCAAATACAGAGTTCTCTGATGTATAAAGGACACCGATTACCACTCTAAGACGCAGTTTGACAGAAGCAAAATTATTAATTTCTTTTGATCAGGTTACAGGAGTGCTACTCTTTGCTTCACAAAATCAAATTGGGCTGCAGGCACACTGAACCTATCCCACCCTAGGACCTGACTTCCTCTTGGCCCAGGTCTTGGATGAACGGCTGAATGTTGTGGTGGCTGGGTGCCGGGGACCTGCCCATGAGGCACTTGTTATCTTTGTGCAGATTCAGCCCAAAGTTAAGGAGGCCTGTCCCTCAGAATGGATAAGGCCTCCATTGGCATTTACTATTAAGTAGCCAGTTGCTATGATCCACCAACTGGGTGCCTGAAAATTCCCCTGAAGGAAATTTTACCTCCATGTAACTATTTATCAACTATCATGTCAGCCCGATAGTTAAAGAGTGAAGGACGTATTGAAATTACAGGAATTAGTGGAGAACACAGATGTAAAAAAAAGTCCCACTGTTTAATGGTCAAGTGTATTTTCTTATTCAATTTAGGAGAATTAGCAATTTTTGGCCTTATATCCCATGTTCATGTGGAGCATAGTTATGTTTAGAACGGTGTTTAGGCGGCACGGAAGCATAATGGTTAGGATTGCTGCCTAACAGCACCAGGGTCCCAGGTTCAATTCTGACCTCGGGTGACTGTCTGTATGGCATTTGCACATTCTCCCCGTGTGTGCGTGGGTTTCCTCCGTGTGCTCCGGTTTCCTCCCACAGTCCAAAGATGTGCAGATTAGGTAAACTAGCTATGCTAAATTGCTCATTAGTCTCCAAAGGTTAGTTGGGGTTCTGGAGTTACGGAAATAGGGAGGTGCTCTTATGGAGAGGGGAGCAAGCTGGATGGGCCAAATGGCCTCCTTCTGTATTGTAGGGATTCTATGATTCTATAATACATTTCTACCATATTTTAATTTTAGAGTGGCTATGCTCTATGTAAAGATGTAGTGCTGAACTGTTGAGATTAGAAGGAAACATATGGTAGATCTATGGACAGCACGGTGGCTCAGTGGTTAGCACTGCTGCCTCATGGCGCTGAGGACCCGGTTTAAATACAGGCCCCAGGTCACTGTCCATGTGGTGATTGCACATTCTCCCCGTGTCTGCGTGGGTCTCACCCCCACAACCCAAAAGATGAGCAGGGTAGGTGGATTGGTCACGCTAAATTGCCCATTTATTGGAAAAATAATTTTTAAAATGTTAGATCTGTGCAAAATCAGAGGACCTGATCTAACCAAGTTGCAACAGGGTCCCGTGTCGAGCATGTTTAGACAGGTGTTTCCCAGTGCTCACAGCACCGAGAAAGACCACGTTATCTAACGGATTCTGTTGCAATCCAGGGCCTCGGGGCCCCCTGCACCCCACCTCACATGGGCGGATCACCCCCAGGTCTGATCCTGGCACAGTAAAAATGCCAGGCTGGCACCAGCAGTGTTAAGGTGACATCCTGCCCAGAGGTAACACCGGGGTACCTCCGACCCACTAGGAGACCCCCCCCCCCCCCCCACCCCCCGCCGTGACCAAGTGCTATTCTGTCTCGTCCTTGTTTGTGGGGACCAACAAGGAACAGGACTCACTTGAGGTACCCCAGGGTTAGATCCTAGGGTCTAGACGTGCTGCATATTAGAGTGAGACGAGCTACTAGTACCATAGCTACTATGGTATATATATAGTATATACCAGTATGGGAATGGGACAGTTCAGTGCCGACGTTTCAGCGCCGACGTTTCAGCGCCAGGACGTTTCAGCGCCAAATATTTCAGCGCCAAATATTTCAGCACCAGGACGTTTCAGCGCTCATTCATTCAGAAATCATTCTTGAGTATGGTCACAGGTATGACACAGGTATACCAGCTTTTACACTTAGTTATTTGGTCGTTTCATCGTTCTAACTGTCTTTAGATTTTGTTGGAGTTTTATTATGATTACTGTTTAGATAATGTTAGAGTTTTGTTAACAAGTTTTTATACTTACTTAGTTATTTGGTAAATTTCTTTTGGTAAATTTGGTAAGTTCCATATCTTTAAACCCATGGCTGAATCAGTGAAAAGCAAGCGAGGCAGAGAGAAGTTCTGTCATGAAGGTTTTATATATCGTTTCGACAAAGAAAGCAAGAAACAAAAGCAAGTTAAGTTTTGGCGATGCCATGAGGATGGTAGGTGCAAGGCCCGCATTCACACGTTAGAAAGAGAGGTGATCGAAAAGATCAACGAACTCATCCCCCATCTGCAGTTGCTATCGAAGTGGAAAAGGTCATAACTGATGCGAGAGACCGGGCTGAAAAGACTTGTGAGCCTCCAAGTACGATTATCAACAAGTGCATTGAAAAAATGTCCGTGGCAGGTATGGCACAGTTACCAAACAGGCAGGCAATGCGAAAAATTATTCGTAGAAAACGAGACGAAGTTAATCAGGTCCCCGACAATCCAAGATTGATTCAAGAGCTTCAGTTACCTCATGAATACATGATGTATAAACCCACCCCAGAAACCGAGGAAAATTTCTGTTTAAAGGATAGTGGTACGAACAACGAACGGATTATTATATTTGGGAGAGAGAGTTGGTTAGAACACATGGCAACTTCCACGACTTGGTATGCTGACGGAACATTTGCGGTAGCACCACACCTATTTTATCAAGTTTATATCATCATGGTTAGGAAAAATAACGGAGTTCACCCTGTATTGTACGCGCTTTTACAAAACAAACAGTATGCGACCTATATGATGTTGTTTGCGACGGTAAAAGAGATGATTACAAACGCAGGACCTGCCATTATCAATTGTGATTTTGAACGCGCTGCTTTTACCGCCATGAAAGACTCCTTCCCCAACATAGAAGTAAGAGGCTGCCTTTTTTATCTGTCTCAAAATATACTTATGCAGATAAGTGGTTTTGGTCTCATGCGTTTATATAAGAGCAATCCCGATTTTGCATTACATTCGAAAATGATAACTGCCCTATGTTTTGTGCCAGTTGACGACCTTGACAGTCACGTGGATTCTTTAGCAGGTAATTTACCGGAGGAGTTAATTCTGGTTTTAAACTATTTCGAAGACAATTATATCAGCCGTCCTAATCGCCGAGGAGCAGGCAGACGAAGTCCTTTATTTCCTACCGAGATGTGGAATATGTATCAAAGAACATTAGATGGGGATGACAGAACAAATAACTATGCTGAGGCGGCCAACAGGAGATTGAAAAGTGAACTGTTAATGTCACACCCAACTATCTGGAAGTTCATTGATGTCCTCAAGCATGTTCAAAAGGGAAGAGACGAGCACTTCGAGAAACTTTTAGCTGGCAATGAACCTCAATTAAAATTACTTAAATATAGAAAAGCTGATGAGAGGATATTGAAAATTGTTTCCGAATATGGCAGCAGGAATGAAATTGACTACCTTCGTTCAATAGGGCACAATTTAACAAACTAAATGCGTTTTTTCCAATAGATATCCAATGAATGTCCAATGAACTTTCTTTTTAATGATTGATTTTATGAACTTACAGATTTGTAAATTGTTTTAATGTACTGTTTTTGGATCTTTATAAGTGGATCTTTTACAATAAAAACATTTTGTTAACACTTGAGTTTTATTTCATTTTATGAACTTACAGATTTGTAAATTGCTTAGTGACAAAAAAAATTCTGTCATAACTATATGACAACATTGGAGAATTTTTTTTTTCTGGCGCTGAAAAGTCCTGGCGCTGAAACGGCAGCGCTGAAACAGCTGCGCTGAAACGGCGGCGCTGAAACGTACCGCACCCTACCAGTATATACTATACCGGTATATAACGGTTCCATATACCGTTTTGCCAAATACTGATCCTTCCCACATTGACTCACAAGATCCCGTTAGAGGGTTCTACCAGCATCTACCGGCCACAAGGGCCTCTTTTGAATGGGGGTTTGGCCAGTAGATCACGTACCGGATCAAAGACAGGGAAGCAGTGGAAATGTTGGAATTAGTCTCAGTATTTTCAGCCAATGAAAGAGGGTTATTACTGCTGTATCCAGCATGAACATGACCTTTTGTAATGGTTCTTTTCTTCTCACACCTACTCTCTAGGTTTATAGAAGCAAAACGATCACTTGACGCTGTTACATTTTCCATCTAATTCAGACATTTTACTCATGCTTCATAGATTTTCATAGTGCAGAAGGAGGCCATTCGACCCATCGAGTCTGCACCGGCTCTTGGAAAGAGAACCCTACCTAACCCCATACCTCCACCCGATCCCCATAACCCAGTAAACCACCCAACACTAAAGGCAATTTTGGACACTAAGGGCAATTTAGCATGGCCAGTCCACTAACTGCACATCTTTGGACTGTGGGAGGAAACCGGAGCACCCGGAGGAAACCCACGCACACACGGGGAGAACGTGCAGACTCCGCACAGACAGTGACCCAAGCCGGGAATCGAACCTGGGACCCTGGAGCTGTGAAACAATTGTGCTAGCCACTGTGCTACCATGTTGCTTGGCATTGAGAGTCAGTCCAGTAGGTTAATGCTCATTCTCTCCAAATTGTTGTATGACCTTGTACATACAATATCTGGTTTTGCACCAATGCTCAGGCACAAACAGATCTTTGTGATTTGATTTAGTTTACAGATCTGTTACAACCCTTTTCCTAAATTTTAAGAGTATAAGCTCCATCAGATCATGGCTTAGGGAGCAAATACTGGAATATATCTATTAAAAGTAGCAGATAGGCATGGGCACAATACAGTTATCTACAGCTGTCTGCATCATTTTCACAGCATTTACCCCTTCTAGTGTAAAAAATAACAAGGGATGGAATACTAACCAAATATAATGTTACAAAATTGTATTTCTATCCATAACATAACCTAGATAAAGGATTTTACTACATCCAGACTGTCCACCCTGTATTTCAATAACCTTCAAAGAACTGGTATACAGGGCAGGATTTTCCAGCTGTTCCCGCCAACATGATTGTCCGGTCCAGTCAACGGTGACCCTCTGCCGCGGGTTTCCTTGTGACGGAGGGTGCAAACAACGGGAAACCCCAAGCACAATTCTCCATTCCAGAGTCTGAGTACTCCCGTCAGTGGAGACTCAGAACATGCTTGCACTGCTGCTAGGAGCGCTGGGTAGGCACGATTCCATCTATGCCAATTGGCCTGCACTCTGCCCATGTGTATCCCGTCCAAGTCCCGAATCCCCAGGCATGTGGTTCACTGGTGGTCGGGAATCCCTTTGTGAGCCAGGAACCCCTAACACATGCCCTGCCCTCTTCGGCCAGGCACCTTGCCCACATATGCCTCCAGGCCTTCAGGTGCTGTATATGTTGTTGACAATAAGTGGCACGCAGGCCAACTTTGAAAGGGTGGTGCCTGTGGTGGAAGGCCTGGGGCATGAATTCAGAGCCATGTGTCAGGATGTCCAAGGCCTGGGACACACTGTGCTGTCCATGGCTGATTCACAGGACACGAGATCCCAGCCACAGCAGATATGTCCCAGGCACAGATGGACATTGCTGCAGTACCCCACAGCTTGGCCCATTCGCAAAGAGTCATGGCTGAGGGCCTCAAGAGCATTGGTTGGTCACAGAGGGACATGACAGAGGCAATGAGGCACATGGCTCATCCACTGAGGAACATGTCCCAGGCACAGAGAACCATGGCTGAGGGCATCAAGACCGTGGTTCAAGCCAGGGTGGGCCTCCAGGACTGGCAGCACCAGATGACAGTTAGGCCTCCGGAGCGCAGCCCGGCTGATTTGGGGGCCAGTGAGACCCCCAACGGACGAGAAAGATATGAGGCTCATCCTGGGGCCTTTCACAAGGGAGGAGCTAAAACACTTCTGCCCTTCTGAATCCCGCCCTCCTGACACTGGGACATCTGCTGGGCAGTGGGCACGTGGAACCCATGGACATCCGACAGGTGTCCATCCTCACGAAAAGTAACAAGCCATGGGAGCCGTAAAGTGAGACAGCCGAGTAAACAGCATCCCCAATGAAGGAGCCCAAACCGTGCCCCATTTCCCACCGCCCCTCGCTCCCCCAAAATACTCTGGCCTATGAGAAGGAGTCCCCATCGCAAACCAGGGATCATCCGGGGAGGACAGTGGTATGTTATCTAAAAGACAGGAGTTCAGACTTTGTCAGACCACAAGGAGCACCAGAGCTCATCTCACAGTGTGTCATCATCAACCTCCATCTTGCAGACCAGGCCAGCGGGAGTGGGTATACTCCTCCTAACCCTTGCAGTGCCGGGTACTTGGCTGATGCAGAGTCTGGGTTTAACACAGAAGGGAGTTGTCCAGTTTTCCTGCAGGGGGAAATGGGATCCAAATACTTGGACCCTAGGATACCAATGAAGTGCATTTGACCTGCGGGACCTGGAACGATCAACTGATCCTTAGGAGTGAGTTATCTGATAGCCTCACTGGTAAGGTTGTCACTCTGAGAGGGACTGTGAACAAGGGAGGATTACAACGGCCACCGTTGCATGTGTCTTTTGTGTGGTGTTAGCTCTGTTAATGCCCTGCTTCCTCTGCTGAAGAGCTAGGCATCTAAGAAATGCAATGAGGAAGCCCAACACCTGGTTGTCCAGTGATTGAGCATTGCCACACCCATCCCCTGATTATCCCGCTGATGCATCAGGGTGGGGTAAATGGATATCTACATGATGAGGAGACCTCAGAGCACTTCAAGGATTCTGGCTGCAGTCAACAGTTTAAACCATCAGGAGCCTGTAAGTAACACCTAACGGGGTGAGTTGCTGGTCGTTTCCAGCAGCAATGGGAGGTTCAGTCTTGGCACCCTGATCCTGTGGGGGTCACTCTCATCACCAGGTTGGGCCCCACTAGTCCCAGAGCTCCAGGCATATATCCATCAGCCGGCCTGAAGAAAATGGCAAATATGAAATGAAATGAAAATGAAAATTGCTTATTGTCACGAGTAGGCTTCAATGAAGTTACTGTGAAAAGCCCCTAGTCGCCACATTCTGGCGCCTGTCCGGGGAGGCTGATACCTCCTCACTCCCCCTTAAAGGCCTTCGTGCAAGGACCCCATTTGTAAATACTTGCACCAAATCATGACTGCCAGCTGAGGGGGGGGGGGGTGCGATGTGGGTCATGGCATTAATCGCATGCATATGAAGGAATGCATGTTCCCGCCGGCGCGTAGTGGGAGCCCACTATGAATCGGAGACTGGTCTACTGCCCGGCGGTTGATCCCATTTTTGAGCCAAAATGAGATTCTCTGCCCGACCAGGATTCCCAATCTTAGCGACGAGGGAAGGAGAATCCCCCCCCCCCCCCCTCGCGTTGACATCAGCGGAACCGAAAGATCCCACCACTGGCCAATGGCAGGCTGCCTCTGCCATGCCAAAACACGTCACAAGGGAGTGGAAAATGCCACACATTGAACGTATGCTCCAACATACCTTTCGAAGTTCAAACATGAACCAAGGAAATCAAAAGTATATCCCTCAAAATCAGAAGAAGTTAAACAAAGACACAGTGGATGGGGTTCATATTAACTTTAACTGCCTGGCAAAACCAAGCGATAGTGAATCAGTAGCCTTGTCTAGTTAAATTTGGCAAGGTGTACAACGGGCTGCTCGAGCATCTTAACCAGGTTCTAATGATAATAGTTGGAATTCCGTCTGATGGGGAGGCAGTGGCGCAGTGGTATTATCGCTGGACTAGTAATCCAGAGGCCCAGAGTCATGATCCAGGGACCCGGGTGGCAGATGGTGAAATTTGAATTCAATAAAAATCTGGAATTAAAAGTCTAAAGGTGAACCCATTGTTGTAAAAACCCACCTGGTTCACTAATGTCCTTTAGGGAAGGAAATCTGTCGTCCTTACCTGGTCTGGCCTACATGTGACTCCATATCCACAGCAATATGGTTGACTCTTAAGTGCTCTCAGGGATGGGCACTGAATGAAAATGAAATGAAATGAAAATTGCTTATTGTTACAAGTAGGGTTCAATGCAGTTACTGTGAAAAGCCCCCAGCCGCCACATTCCGGCGCCTGTTTGGGGAGGCTGGTACGGGAATTGAACTGTGCTGCTGGCCTGCCTTGGTCTGCTTTAAAAGCCAGCGATTTAGCCCAGTGTGCTGATCCAGCCCGCGACGGCCAAATCCCATTAATCAATTTTTTAAAATTTAATAGGTAATGTAGACAAAATCCTTTGGTTATTTCAGCGCGAGTTCCTTTAGTATTAAAGGGCCATTTGCCAAATAATGTAAGCTGTTGTGTCATCTGGTTCTAAATTGAACACATATCTCCTAATGAGATATGCAAACAAAATGTATTTGCACATAAAGAGTGTTCTGTCTTTTCAATAAAAATTGAAGCCTTAGATTTCATGTGCAATGGTTTGAGCTGAGCACGGACATCGCATTAATTAAAATTTAAATTGAGAGGAAGTTCCGTCTGCTCAATTAGCAAAGTATATGGATTTACTTATGATTAGATATAAAACTGAAATTCACAATATCAGAATTGGAATATGAAGCTATGAAATGTGAATTGGCTTTTAAATTGCTGATAGCATCATAGATAGAGTAGACTTAAGTTGATCCAGAAATAAAAATAGAAAATATTGCCAATACTCAGCAGATCAGGCAACACCTGGACAGACAGAAACAGAGAGCTGAATTTGAGAAGAGCCATCAGCACCCTGATGTTGGGATAAAAGGTGAGATATGAGTCCGCACTTGCCGTTTGTGAGACCAGTTCGGCCATTTTACCACAGGCGGCCTTCTACCGACACCTCCTCCATGATAGTCCTCAGTACCGGGGCCCCACAAGGCTGCATACCTAGCCCCCTACTATACTCCTGATACACACGCATGATTGTGTGGCAAAATTTGGCTCCAACTCTATCTACAAGTTTGCTGATGACACGACGTAGTGGGTCGGATCTCAAACAACGATGAGTCAGAGTACAGGAGGGAGGGCCGTTTCCATTTTTAACTGATATCTCTCATGCCGAAGGCAATCCAAAATGGCCCGTTATTGGGCCTTTAATTATGTGGATCAAAATTTGGGGCAGGCAGCCTCTCGGATCAGGTCACACCATCAGTCGGATGTCTCAATGATGGACTGTGTCGAGAAAACTATCCAACCTGGCTCCCAACGATTTTGTTTTCTCTGTACTTTTGCTGGGATGGGAGGGGGTCATTAAAGTTCTGCCAGGGTTAATATTTCAAGTCAGTGACTTTTCATCAGAACTGGAGCTGGTGGAAGAATTCGGTAGATAGGTAAAAGGGTCCACACTGTGCAGGGGTTGGACACCTGGCCAAAGAAATTAGCGTGGCGGTGAAGGCGATGGAAGAATTACAGGATAATAGAAATGTTATGGTGCACAAGGAGGCCATTTGGCCTGTCGTGTCTATTTTGGCTCTCCAAATAAGCATCATGGCTTAGTGCCATTTCCCATACCCCTGCACACTGTTTCCACATCTCATGGTCTCTTAAATGCCTCGATGGAACCTGCCTCCAGCACACTGCCAGGTAGTGCATTCCAAACCCAAACCACTCACTGTGCGCTCAGCGCTGTGCTGAGTTGAAATTCACTGAGGTGGAAGCATCAAGGGATTAAACCGAGTCCTTGACAAAGGACAGATTGTTAAGAATGAGGGCGGGGAAGGTCGGTGGAAATTGTGAATACACGGCAAGGAATTAGTAATAAATGATATGATCAGAGGGAAGTGAAAAGGAAGAAAGGTCTTGAGGGGGCCTTGGTTATTACCATCCTGTCATCATTCACACCGAAATGGAAGAAAATAATGAGCGCAATTTGATGGAAAAGAAGTCCTGTTTTGGGCGTATTTATCGGGGTATTTCCCAGCGTTTGCAGCGCTGAGAATGACTCTGCTATTAAACGGGACACTGCTTCTTTTTTGGGCCTCAGCAATGAATACCCCGCTGGGGCCCCACCTTAGACTCATTTCCTGCACTAATGAGCTCAGATCGCCAGTGCAAGAAGAGATCGGTGATGCAACCATCAATTCACGCGAAACAAGGCGTAGAAGTAAACTGTGGCTTTAATCGACTAGAACAGTGCCTGCCTGCGACTGCTCTGCTACTGAGAGCTGCCTACAGGGCTACTGCTCTTTATACCTCCCCTCAAGGGGAGGAGCCAGGGGCGGAGCCCACAAAGGCACTAACATGATACATTCCAGGTAATACCTTACAAAGGTCCATAGGTAGAGCCCTCATGAGCAACAGCGTGATACAGTTACATACATGGTGAATGGTTAATGCTATACAGTCACCACATTCACCCCCTGTTAAAAAAATGAAGTCCGGCGGGGGTGAAGGGTTCACAAGTTCAGCCTGCCGGTGCCCGGATTGTGCGCTGTGATCGCCGAAGCTCTGGTATCGCAGCTGGCCCGGGTGTCGAACTCATCCGTGCTGGCATGGGTAGTGGCACAGACCCGGGAGTGTGTCTTCTGGAGCTTCGTTCCTGTGGGTCGGTGAAGGGGGAATGGAGGGCGGGAGGGGGTGCAGGTGCCATGTAGGGGCGGGGACGCTGGTCAGTGTAGGTTGGGCGGGGTAAGTTGGGGTGGCGGTAATCGTAGAACCTGCGGGCGCTAGATCCCGGAGGGAAACCGTATCCTGTCGGCCGTCGGGGTGTTCAATGTATGCGTAATGGGGGTTGGTGTGTAGGAGCTGGACCCTCTCGACTACGGGGTCAGCCTTATGGCTCCTGACATGTTTGAGGAGTAGGACGGGCCCCGGTGTCTTCAGCCAGGATGGAAGGGAGGCCCCGGAGGTGGATTTCCTGCGGAAAACAAACAGGTGGTCATGAGGGGTCTCGTTTGTGTCCGTGCAAAGGAGGGACCTAATAGAGTGCAGTGCGTCAGGGAGGACCTCCTGCCAGTGGGAGAATGGGAGTTTCCTAGCCCGTAGGGCCAGGAGGACGGCCTTCCAGCCCGTTGCGTTCTCCCTCTCCGCCTGCCCGTTTCCCCGGGGGTTATAACTGGTAGTCCTGCTCGAGGCAATGCCCTCACCGTGCAGGTACTGACGCAGTTCGTCACTCATGAACGATGAGCCCTGGTCACTGTGAACATACGTGCGGAAACCAAACAGGGTGAAGACACTATGTAGGACTTTAATGACGGTGGCAGCGGTCATGTCGGGGCAGGGGATTGCAAAGGGGAAGCGGGAGAATTCGTCAATGACGTTGAGGAAATATGTGTTGCAGTTGGTGGAGGGGAGGGGCCCTTTGAAATCCATACTGAGGCGCTCAAAGGGCTGGGATGCCTTTACCAGGTGGGCCTTATCCGGTCGATAGAAGTGCGGCTTGCACTCCGTGCAGATCGGGCAGTCCCTGGTCATGGCCCTGACCTCCTCAGTGGAGTAGGGCAGGTTTCAGGCCTTGATGTAGTGGAGAAGCTGGGTGACCCCCGGGTGGCAGAGGTCATCGTGGATAGACCGGAGTCGGTCATCTTGCGCGCCGACGTGGGACAGGGTATCTGGGGGCTCGTTAAGCTTCCCAGGACGATATACTATATCGTAATTATAGGTGGGGAGTTCGATCCTCCACCTCAAGATCTTATCATTCTTCATCTTGCCCCGCTGTGTATTATCGAACATGAAGGCTACCGATTGTTGGTCGCAGACGAGGGTAAACTTCCTACCAGCGAGGTAGTGCCTCCAGTGCAGCACAGCTTCCACGATGGCTTGGGCTTCTTTTTCGACCAAGGAGTGTCGACTTTCAGAGGCGATGAGGGTACGAGAAAAAAATACTGCTGGCCTGCCTGCCTGATTGAGGGTAGCGGTGAGGGCGACCTCTGATGCGTCGCTCTCCACCTGGAAGGGGACGGACTCATCCACAGCATGCATCGTGGCTTTGTCGATGTCCGCCTTGATGCAGCTGAAGGCCTGGCGGGCCTCGGCCGCCAGTGGGAAGATGGTGGCCTTGATTAGTGGGTGGGCTTTGTCCGCATAGTTGGGGACCTACTGGGCGTAATAGGAAAAGAACCCGAGGCACCTTTTCAGGGCCTTGGGGCAGTGGGGAAGGGGGAGTTGCAGTAGAGGGCGCATACGGTCGAGGTCATGTCCTAGAACTCCATTTTCCACAATGTAGCTGAGGATGGCTAGTCTGGTTATGCGGAAAACGCATTACTCCTTGATGTAAGTGAGGTTAAGGGTTTGGGCGGTTTGGAGAAATCTTTGGAGGTTGGCATCGTGGTCCTGCTGATCATGGCTGCAGATGGTGACGTTGTCCAAGTACGGAAATGTGGCCCGCAGCCCGTACTGGTCTACCATTCGGTCCATGGTTCTTTGGAAGACCAAGACCCCATTTGTGACGCCGAAGGGGACCCGGAGGAAGTGGATGAGGCGGCCGTGTGCCTCAAAGGCCGTGTAGTGGCGGTCCCCGGGCGGATTGGCAGCTGGTGGTACGCAGACTTCAGATCCACCGCGGAGAACACCCGGTAGTGTGCGATCTGGTTACCCAGCTCTGCGATCCAGGGAAGTGGGTACGCATCGAGGTGCGTGTACCGGTTTATAGTTTGGCTCTAATCTCAACCATCCGGTTCTTTTCCCCGGTCCTGACGACCACCACCTGAGCTCTCCAGGGGCTATTGCTGGCCTCGATGATCCCCTCCCACAAGAGTTGCTGGACCTCGGACCTGATAAAAGTCCTGTCCTGAATGCTATACCGCCTGCTCCTGGTGGCGACTGGCTTACAGTCGGTGGTGAGATTTACGAAGAGCGGGGGAGAAGCGACTTTTGGTGTCGCGAGGCTACATACGGTGAGTGGGGGTAGGGGCCCGCCGAATTTCAGAGTTAGGCTCCTGAGGTTACACTGGAAGTCCAGTCCCAACAGGAGAGGAGCGCAGAGATCAGGGAGTACATATAACTTAAAATTGTATTGCTAGGGGTGTGGTAGTGCACCCCTGTATCTGCACCGAGTATGACTCAGAAGCGAGGGAGATGGTTTGGTGCGTCGGGAAGATTGGGAGCGAGCAGTGTCTTACCATGTCTGGGTGAATGAAGCTTTCCGTGTTCCCGGAGTCGAACAGGCTAGGTGTTTCGTGTCCATTTACCCGGACAGTCACCATGGAGCTCCGGAGGTGTTTGGGTCACGACTGGTCAAGGGTGACCGCGCTGAGTTGCAGATAGTCGGCGTGGTCGGAGGTGTTGGGGTGGTCCCAAGATGGCTGCCCCCATTGGTCGCACGTGTCGGGCAGCGTTGCAGATGGTGTCCAAGATGGCGGCCCCCGTGAATCGCACGTGGCGGGCCACGTGGGCGAGGATGGCCAAGATGGCGGCCTCCATGAGTTGCACATGTTTTGCGGGCTTAAAGATGGCTGTCCCCACGGACAACACGAGGCCGATGATGCGTCCGGAGGGGGCGGAGCAGCAGGAAAGCTGCTACATTGCGGGATCTGCGGGCCTGTGAGTCTGAGGGTCGGGCCTGCAATTTTGAGGGTTTGGACCTGGCCAGGCAAAACTGAGCGAAATGTCCTTTTTCCCGCAGTCGCTGCAGTTCACGTTCCGGGCCCGGCAGCGCTGCCTGGAGTGCTGATGCTGGCCGCAGAAATAGCAGGGTAGCCCCTCGTGTTGGGCGGGCAGTTGCGTGGCACAGGCCTGGGGTACTCTTTGGTCGGGGGTCCACGAGGGGGTCGCGTGATCAGATGGGAACGCGTTGAGGCTTTGGAATGCTACTTCTAGGGAGGGAGCTAGCCTTACCATCTCTTCCAGGTCTAGGGCACCCTTCTCGAGTAGGCGCTGTCTCACGTAGTTGGACCTGATTCCAACCACATAGGCGTCTCGGACTGCGAGGTCCATATGTTGAGTGGCTGTAACAGCCTGGTAGTTGCAACTTCATGCGAGGACTTTGAGGTCACGTAGGTACTCCTCCAGCGATTCCCCGGGGCGTTGGCAGCGAGTAGTGTGGAGATGCCGTGCATACACCCTGTTCAGTGGCCTTACGTATAGACGCTTCAGCATCGTGAGGGCGTCTGCATAGGTGGAGGCTTCCTCGAGTTGTACAGAGATTCGATGGCTCACCTGGGAGTGGAGGAGGCTCAGCTTCTGATTGTCGGAGACGGAGGTGAGGAGGAGGCGGCGAGGTATGCCTCGAAACAGCGGAGCCAGTGCGAACAAATCCCTTTTGCCTCCACGGCTTGTGGGTCGAGTTCCAATCGGTCAGGTTTGAGGGCCGATTCCATTGTCGTGTTGTAGTCGATTAAATTGATGCAACCATCAAAATTTAAACACAGAATTAGCCATATTAACATCAAAGAAAATAACTTTACAATTATCAATTACACAGTTTTTAGGGCAGCACGGTGGCCTAGTGGTTAGCACAACCGCCTCACGGCGCTGAGGTCCAAGGTTCGATCCCGGCTCTGGGTCACTGTCCGTGTGGAGTTTGCACATTCTCCCCGTGTCTGCGTGGGTTTCGCCCCCACAACCCAAAAATGTGCAGAGTAGGTGGATTGGCCATGCTAAATTGCCCCTTAATTGGAAAAAATAATTGGGTAATCTAAATTTAAAAAAAAAAAATTACACAGTTTTTAAACACAAAGAAAACTTTAAACTCACTGGGCGGGAGTCTCCGGTCTCCATCGCTGAATTCAGGTTCGGCGATCGGCCGGAGAATCCCCGTTTGCGATGAAATTGGGGGCATCCCCGCTTTCGCGATGCTCAGCCTCCTCCAAAGCGGTGAACTCCTCCAAAGCAGTGGAAATACTTAGTAGATCTGGCAGCATCTCTTGGGAGAGAGACAGAGTTAACATTTCAGGTAGTTGGCTCTTCATTAGGATTTTGAGATGTAACAGCTTTAAAACCAAAGCAGAAAATGGGAAGGAAAGAACAATTTAACACTTCACAGCTTTCTGGAATCAACGTCAAGTTTAAGAATTTCAGAACTGTGGTAAACCACTGTTGCACCTATATTAGGTGATGTACGGTAGGACCTGTACTACTGGTACGTCGGTAGTCCCTGCCTGCTGGCTCCGGAGTATAAATGTGTGTGTCCTCCCTGCTGCAGCCATTTCACCAGCTGCTGTGGGAGGCCACACATCTTAGAGCAATAAAGCCTCAGTTGTATCCAATTCTCTTCTTTGTGCAATTGATCGTGCATCAATAACATAACATTTGCTCCTTTTTTTAAATGGCAGCTATTGCTGGTGATTTTGCTTCCTCTGGGCACATTCTTCGTTACGATACTTCTCCTGTCACCATTTCTTTTTGGCAGTGTTCACACCTTTCCTGACCTTCATAGGTCAATAATGTACTTTCTGCACAGAATCCAGGTGTATGACATCACTCTCCTACTGCTGACCTCCTCCATTATCACCTGTGAACTCTTCTTTCTCCCATTTGAAGCTAGAGTGCACGCTCCCTGGAACACGTGCACACATATGTATGAACGTCTTCCTGTTGATGAATGGGTCTCCCTGATGCCATGAGGCATGCAGAGCGACATGAGTGCAGTCGATCGCCCCCTGCACCTGTGGCAGAGCAGCTATGGTGACGTATTTTGCAGCTCTCTCGACCTGATGGGCCTCTACCAGGCCCAATGCTCTCACATCGAGTGCCCTTGCGACCTCCCGGATGCATTGATGGGTGAATGTCTGCGAAATGCCGCACAGGTCAGTCGCGGAGCTCTGCATCTGAAAATGGGGCGTAACGAATTCTTAGCCCAGTAGATTTCATAACATTGAAATACTCACTCAAGGCAGGGTATGATTATATACAATTTACAGTGAGATTTATGGTACATTCACAACTGGATTGTGAAGTTTCATAAAATGTTATTGCCTTCAACTTTGAAGTGATGCAGAAGAACACTTACTTGACCATCTAACAGATGTGCCCTAAGCAATTTCATAAGCATTAGGGAAGCATTAGAGCAGAACAACATTGGCAGCTAGCTGAATATTACTAGATAAGGATGTTGTATTTTGGAATTTTTACATTAGATATTCTCCCTGGGATTGGCAACATATTTCCATATTTGTGCCTGACTTTTCATCTCCAACAAGTCAGAGCATGTCTTTCCGGCACAAAAAGATAAACATATTGAAACTCAAAGATCAAAGTAAAACCGTTATCTCTGTCCCCTGGGGTATTGCACTATACTTTGTACACCATGCTAACTGCTCAAACTGGACAGCTGCAAGAATATTGCCAAATTTTCTTCCCATCTTATGGACGTGATTCTCCGGCCTCGTTGCTCTCTCGCTCAAGCGTAACGAAGCCGGTGTATAGCGGGAGGTGCCAAAACTGAGATCTGTGCCGGTTGCCAGTTTGGGATGCAACCGGCCCGCTCCCACAGGAGAAATGGGGATCTCGCTGTAGTGTGGCGAGAAACCAATTATCACCACTTACGCTCCATTTCCATACAATCAACGACAGCGACTCCATAGCCAACCAGTGCTCACTCTGGCGCCGATTAGTCCTCATTTTGAAAAACGTGAAGCTAGCGGAAGGGCTTCTGTGGGGAGGTGAGTAGCCACCTTTGCTCACAGGCAAAGAGCCCACGGGCATTGGGATTGCCACCCCACTGCTCAGCAGTGGGAGGAGGGGGGGGAAGCTCAGCTGGTGGTGGGAGACTCTCCGCACGGGTGGGCCGCCATGGGGAATGGGGAGGAGGCACTGGGGGAACAATTGCTCACAGCATCACCATGCCAACCCCTGGATTGTGTATACCCATTCTGGGGCAACCCTTGTCCATGTCCGTCTGCCCCATGATCACCCATACACCCAGCGACTGCTGAGGATTGTGGCTGTGCGGTTGAAGGCTATTGCTAATAGGGAATAGGCAATCCTGGTTAAGTGAGGACTTCACACAGCCCAATTGGATTCCTATGTGTGGGCAGGCCATTTATCTTTTGGAAATCATTGCCTCACATCTGAATCACACCTTGATGCCTGGACACTGTGCTTGAACAGTGCTGGAGGCACACACGCAGCCACCAACATCCGAACACCCAGGAGATGGGACACAGCTCTGGGGAAATGACCACGACCTGAGGGTGGATGGGTGCCACAAGGAGGGAGGGATGCCTGGAGAAATGGGCTCAGGGTCCGCATTGCGGATGAATGTGACAGAGGCATCATAATGGTAGGGCAATAAGTTGTTTAATGTGTGGTACAATACCGCACTCCTGGTGGTGCCGCCCCCCACCCTTACCCCATCCAACCCCCCCTCCCCACCCCTACCTACCCTCCCCCCTCAAACCCCTCCCCTTTTCCCCGGGGCCTCAGTGATCCTCAACGTGCTTGGCACTCCTAGCTTTAACACTATGGGCGCGATTCTCCGCTCCCCACGCTGGGTGGGAGAATCGTGGGAGGGCCGGGCGAATCACGACACGCCGCCCTGGCACCCCGCGTGATTCTCCCATACCCCCCCAAATGGTGTGTTGCGTTTTGTGTGACCCTGCTCGGAGAATCGCCACTCGTCGGTTTTTACGGCTACCGGCGATTCTCTAGCCCGGATGGGCCGAGTGGCCTGACGAACCCGACCGGTTCACGCCTGCATCAACCACACCTGGTCGCTGCCGGTGTGAACATCGCGCGACCGGTAAGTGTGGGGCCTGTGGGGGGGTGGAGGGAGGATCGAGCACCACGGGCGTGCTCATGAGGTGACTGGCCCGCGATCGGTGCCCACCGATTGTCGGGCCGGCATCTCTAAGAGATGCACTCTTATCCCTCCGCCGCCCCACAAGATCAAGCCGCCATGTCTTGCGGGCAGCGGAGGGGAAGACGGCAACCGCGCATGCGTGGGTTGGAGCCGGCCAACCTGCGCATGAGCGGCTGACGTCACTTAGGCGCCGCCGGCCGCGTCATTCTCGGCGTGCCGTTTTGACACAAGCGTTTAGGCCCGGCGTCCGAGATTCGCGCACCGCCGCTCCTAGCCCCCCGAGGGAGGGGGGGGGGGGGCGGAGAATAGGGGGCGAGGAGCGGCCTCTGAAGCCGGAGTGAAACACTCCGGGTTTCACTCCGGAGTCGGCTGTTTCTCTCCGTTTCGGAGAATTGCGCCCTATGTCTACGTGTTTCCCCAGGATGCATTTCTGAAGTGGAGGCTGCCAGCTGCTTACCTCACCCTATTGTCTTTGATGGCTCTGGCGGGCTTCCCCCGAGGGTTCTGCGGCCTCATAAGAGGGGCAGCCCACAAATGTTCTCCTCGGAGTCAGGAGAGGGTACCAACCAGGATGGGCTGGCACCGTCGGCTGGAGGACGTGCGGGAGAATGGACAGGTGGGCAGAGGGTCAGTCAGTAAGGCAATCACTACTCACATTTGACAGGCCCCCCCGGGAGGACCCCGGTGGTTCCTCACCTCTGCAGCGTCCACCAGCCTACGCGTAGGTGACCGATCTATCCCTGGCCACCCTGGTCACCTCCAGGGCCTGCTCCTCAAAGGAGGTGAGGATTCTGATGTCCGGCACCCCACCGCCAGTCGGGGCCCTCTCCCTCCGATTGAGGGAGAGCTTTTCCTGCAAATTCACAGAGGGTGCATCATTAGCCCCATGGGTGGTTCATTGTGGTGGGAGAGGGGGTGTGAAGGTACGGTTGTGGGGGGAGGGGAGGGATGGAGGGCTGGGTTCGCATGGAGAGTTGGGAGGTGGATGTTCTCGTGGGGGCAGAAGGGTCTCGGGGGTGGGGGGGGGGGGGGGGGGGGAGGCTGGTTTAAGTTTAACCCTGGACAAAAGAATCCAATAAATAATCCCTCTCTAACAATGTGTCATTTTTCTTACTTAGTATTACTTACAGTAAATTATTCATATCAGAATTCTTCAATTATGGCTCAGAACCTCTGATTTCTGGGTGATCGTACTCTGATGGTGGTACTTAGATGGTGCATGGGGAACGCCCAGAAGTCACCATGGAAGGAGTGCACGGCAATTTCCCAGGAAGTTTAAAATTCCACCGCATCATGAACCATCCCATACTCCGATTTAAAAGACAGACCAGATGGTTCCCACTCTCTGAGCAGAATAGTTACCCAGGAAAGGTTAGAAAAATTAAAACCTCTTCTAACTCCTGGTTAATCTTTGTACAGACACCCCGCCCGGACCCTCCAACTGCCCTCCTGAATCCCGGCTACCCCTCCCCACCCCCATTCAACAACCCCCCAACCACACCACAATCCTGACTAACCCCACCGCCTAGCTACCTCACAAGCCTCCTGGCTTTCCTCCTCACAACCTGACTAACCCTCACAACCTGACCACCCAGCTACTCCTCAACCCCTTACTACTCCCCCTGGGCACCTGACTACCCCCACACTACCAACTAACCCCTACATCCCCGACTACTCTCCAGACCACTGAACTAACCCCCGACAACCACTCTCTTCCTGACCCCACCCCCATCCTGGCCACCCACCAACTCCTGACCACTCCCCCATCCCTCCCACTGGACCACACCACCCCTGACAATCCAACTGATGAGACCATCAATTCACGCGACACGTGGTTGGAAGCGAACAGTGGTTTTAATCGTCTTACAACAGTTCATCAAGAGTTCACTTTGTCACAGGCAGGCAGGCTTACAACAGCAACCTTTATACTTCTGGTTGGGGGGGGAGCCATGGGCGGAGCCATGGGTGGAGCCCAGTACAAGCTCCTCATCTCCCCCTATGGGTAGAGCCGCGCAACTACACATGATCTGATACAAGGTCAACACATATTGTACAATACAGTATGGATTATTAGTGTTTATAATTCACCACACCAACTACCCCCCAACCCCTCCTAAAGGCCCCCACCCTGACTTATCCTTCCCATTTACTTTACACTCTTACCTTCAACCTGGCTTCTCAAAGTGACTTTTAAATACAGGGGCCTGGTGTCACTTCCTCTGACTTTGTCACTCTGCACTGAAAGGAATTCTGGGCCACCATGTTGCAGATTTCTCACTGGGCCTAGGTTAGAAATCCAGGCAAAAAATATGCTGCTCCTGGACCTCGGTAAATAGAAAGGTGCAAATGGAAACATTTCTCAGAGGGTCTGGCCCTATATTGCTGGCATATTTCAACTGGAATGAAAGATTCATAAAATGTTGTAGTCCCCTGTACAGAAGTGGTGGATACATGATTTACTTGTTCATATAACTAGGGACACGTTACAGCAGAATGAGACAGCAACTGAATTAATATTATTAGGTAAGTCCTTTCAAATCCATTCCAATTCTTCTGTCAGAAAACACAGCATCAGTACTGACCCTGTCACAATGGCCCAGAACTTCCATTCCACAGGGGTCGGACCCCGGAGTACATAGAATCATGGAATTTACAGTGCATAAGGAGGCCATTCGGCCCATTGAGTCTGCACCGACTCTTGGAAAGAGCACCCCACTTAATTCGCCCACATCCACCCTATCCAGTAACCCCATCCAACACTAAGGGCAATTTTGAACACTAAGGGCAATTTAGCATGGCCAATCCACTTAACCTTCACATCTTTGGACTGTGGGAGGAAACCGGAGCACCCGGAGGAAACCCACGCTCAGACGGGGAGAACATGCAGCCTCCCCACAGACAGTAACCCAAGCTGGGAATCGAACCTGGGACCCTGGAGATGTGAAGAAATTATGCTAACCAGTGTGCTACCGTGCTTCCCCGAAGATGCATGGTACACCCCTCCCCCGGGCGTCCCCAGGCAAGGACTGGAGAGCTCCCACTCTCTTAGCAGAATAGTTACCCAGGAAAGGTTACAAGGATTGAAACTACTTCTAACTCCTGGGTAACTATGCTTCTGACCGCACCCCCTCCCCAACACCAATCAAGAATTGTAAAGAGGGGGCATAGCTTGCCTTCCTCTGATGCTGTCGCCCGACACACTGCACATGTCTTACTGGGCTGGGGGTGGGGGTGGGGTGGGGTGGGGGAGATATTTTTTCATTTGCAGAATTGGCATCAATGCCTTTAAATGCAAACAGATGGCAAAAATAAAAGCACTATGACAAGATTTTTGTTAAAACGTTCAAAGAAAAATCCGTTTACCAAACAGTTCAAATACTTCTCCTCTGCTTAACTCCTCCCAGCTCTGGTTATGATTCCAAAGAGCACTTAACAGGGTCAATTTGTATTTACCGAATTTACACTCTGACATTAAATTGAAAGTGAACTTATGAAGGGTGAATGTTCTTAAAACCAGTAAAACCTTTGTGGAGTGAGAAGCAGACTCTAGGGGCTGAATGACCTATTTCTGTTCCTATGTATGCTGGCTGAGAGTTCCAGGATAGATTAATGACTGTAAACATTCCAGGCTCTTCACTAATATATTGGCACAGCACATTTCTCGTGTAAAACTGATTTTTAATATGTATTTATGGCAGGTGGGCATGAATGGCAAAGGATAAAACGGTAATAAATGGAAGCAACTAAATGCTGATAAATTCCCGTTGTACTGGATTCTGTTCACCGGTTAAGAGCTTTCTGTTTTTTTCGAACTCCCAGCTGAGACAGGCTCATATTATGATGAAGGCCCCTCAGCGGTAGAACTGGCTGCTGGTGTTTTTGACCATTTTAAAAACTCACCCCAATTGGAAGTTTGAAAGGAAGGCTGCTCAACTTCCTGTCATGCGCATACTGCCTGATTGTGGAGAGAGGTTATTAGTTGCTTGTTGTTTAGAGGTGCTGTGCGATAAAGAAAATCCATCAATTGATCAGTCACTTTTCATGCACCTTGGTTTTCCTAAAACCCAACAAGAAAGAAAACTTAAAATATCTTGATTGGGTTTCCCATTGATGCGAGCATCAATTCACACTGAGACACGAGTTGGAGTAAACTGTGGCTTTAATCGGCTTACAACTGAGCCTGCCTGCGACTGTGCTGAACTGAGGGCGGACTCGCAGGAGCGCAGCATTTATACTTCCTGAAGGGGGCGGAGACGGAGGGCAGAGCCCTGTACATGCTCCTCATCTCCCCCTGTGGGCAGAGCCACGCAACGGCTCACAGATGGAGCCCACAGGGACACAGTAATGTACAGTGTGAATTATAGTAGTTACACATTCACCACATTCACCCCCTGTTAAAAAAAATCAAGTCCGGCGGGAGTTCAGTCGGAATATGCAGTACAGTGCAATCTGGTTTACCATGTCTGCAATCCGGTGGAGGGGGTACGCATCAAGGTGCGTGAACCGGTTAATGGTTTAGCTGTAATCAACCACCATCCGGAGCTTTTCCCCGGATTTGACGACCACAACCTGAGCTCTCCAGGGGTTATTACTGGCCTCTGTGACTCCTTCACACAAAAGACGGCGGACTTTGGATCTGATAAACACCATGTCCTGCAGACTATACTTCCTGCTGCGAGTGGCCACTGGTTTGCCGTTGGCGGTGAAATTAGCGAAGGGTGGAGGGGGAGTCAATTTTCAGAGTTGCTAGATATAGTGAATGGAGGAAGGGGTCCGCCAAAGCTGAGTGTTAGGCTCCTGAGGTTGCACTGGAAATCCATTCCTAGGAGGAGAGGGGCACAGAGGTCTGGGAGCACAGACAATTGGAAATTAGTGTAATCGGCACCCTGTATGGTCAGAGTCGCAGTAGTGCGCCCCGTATTTGAATTGAGTGCGACCCCGAGGCGAGGGAGATTGTTTGCTGTGTCGGGAATATCGGGAGCGAGCAGCGCCTTACCAGATCCGGGTGAACGAAGCTCTCAGTGCTCCCGGAGTCGAACAGGCACGGTGTCTCATATCCATTGATCCGGGCGGACATCATGGAGCTCTTGAGGTGCTTGGGCCGCGACTGGTCCAAGGTGACCGCGCTGGGCTGTGGGTAGTCGGTGGCGTGGTCGGCGGTGCTGGAGCGGCCCCGTGATGACTGTCCGCGAAGGTCGTAATCTTCTTGTGGCGTAGCGGGTGATGGCCAAGATGGCGGCACCCGTTGACTGCACGTGGTGGGCGGCGAAGAAGATGGCGTCCAAAATGGCCACCCCATGGATCGCACGTGGCGAGCAGCGAGGAAGATGGCAGCCCCCATGGATCGCACGTGGCCGGCTGCATGGGGGAGGATTGCCAAGGTGGCGGCCCCCATGAGTCGCACATGTTGTGTGGAGGCGGAGGCGGAAGACACGCTGCCACATTGCGGGGTCTGCGGGGCTGGGAGTCGGAGGAGCGAGTGTTCGAGTTAGGGTCCGAGTTTTTGGATTTGGCCAGGCAGACCTTAGCAAAGTGCCCTTTTCGTCCGCAGCTGCTGCAGCTCCGTGGTGGGCGGGTGGGCGCGCAACGCAGGCCTGGGGCAGCCTTTGGTCGGGGGTCCACGATGGAGTAGCGTGATCGGCGGGAACACAGTTAGGCTTTGGAAAGTGACTTCTAACGAGGTCACTAGTTTTACCGTGTCCACCAGGTCCTGGACCCCTTTCTCAAGAAGACGCTGCCGCACACAATTTGATCGGACCCCTGCAACGTACACGTCTCGGACGGCGAGTTCCATGCGCTGGGAGGCTGTCACGGCCTGGAAGTTACAGTCGCATGCTAGGGCTTTGAGGTCGCGCAGATAGTCATCTAGCGGCTCCCCAGGGCGCTGGCAACAAGTTGTGAAGATGTGTTGAGCATAGACTTCGTTCACGGGCCGCACATATAGGCGGTCGAGTATCGTGAGGGCCTTAGTACAAGAGTCAGTTTCATCAAGTTGAGTAGAAATACGATGGCTCACCCGTGCGTGGAAAGACTTAGTTTCTGTTCATCTGTAACGGAGGAAGTCGTCAACGCTGCTAGGTAGGCCTTGAAGCACCAAAGCCAATGCAAAAAAATTTCCTTTGCCTCTGCGGCCTGTGGATCGATCAGTCGGTCAGGTTTGAGGGCTGATTCCATAGTAGTTCTTTAAGGCGATTAAATTGATGCAACCATCAATTCACTCTGAGACACGAGTTGGAGTAAACTGTGGATTTAATCGGCTTACAACTGAGCCTGCCTGCGACTGTGCTGAACTGAGGGCGGACTCGCAGGAGCGCAGCACTTATACTTCCTGAAGGGGGCGGAGCCCTGTACATGCTCCTCATCTCCCCCTGTGGGCAGAGCCGCGCAACGGCTCACAGATGGAGCCCACAGGGACACAGTAATGTACAGTGTGAATTATAGTGGTTACACATTCACCACACCCATATCTCAAATTAGTGGCATTGTTCAATCATCTCCACTTTCTCCCTTATGCCCTGTGGTCATCTTTACTGAGGTGTTCAACAATTTTTCATTATCTTCCCTGCCACCTGTCATCTATTGGCCATCAAAATCCAAGACTGATGTTTCCCAATCAAACCTCTTGCTTTGCCCATCATTGATCGTCTTACCTCTGCTTTTCCAGCGCCCTGCATGTTAAGGCCTTCACTCAAGTTCTTCAAAGAACAATTATTCTGTTATAATCAGCTATTGATCATGACTGCATCACAGTGATTATGTCTCATTGATTCCTTAGTGTGGATATTCTCATACAATGGTGGTGTCGACTGCCAGGATCAGTCAGGAGAGGTGCAAATAGAAAACAGGCCCAAAATTGATTAGAATGACACCTATGAGTGCAGATGTATTACAAAGATAATGGCTAACTTGGAATGACATCAATACTGTAATACCTGCCCAAAGATCAAATTAAATTTCTAAACTGCTTCTGTGGTTAATGTCATTTGAATGGCTTGATGAGATGACTTTTTTGCTGTCCATTATTTATAATTGTAGACAGTTGAAATTCTTTTTTTCTGTGGAAATATTTTCATAATTTTTAACCATTTTTATACCAAACATGCAGTAACACAGAATAACAACCAAACAGTAAGAACCCCCCTTCCCCTTACAATGCTGTAGCATCACCACTAAACCAACCCCCCCCCCCCCCTCACACACACACTCTATCCCCTCCACCCCTAACAGTGACCTACACATCTACTGTAAAACCCTTCCACCCACCCTCTCACGGTATACTTTACCTTCTCGAGGTGCAAAAACTCCAGCAGGTCACCCTGCCACACCGAGACACTTGGCAGTGTAGTGGACCTCCAGCTCAAGAGGATCTGCCTCTTTGCCACAAGTGAGGCACATGTGAATCCCTAAAAATCGCCACAAGTGGGCAAAGCTCCAACCCAATGCCCACGATTGCCGACATAGTATCAAAAAAGGACCTCCAGAAGCCCACCAGCTTTTAGCATGACCAGAACATGTGCGCTGGCCCCCTCGAACACTGATCACATCTGTCCTCCATCCCATCAAAAAGCCGACTCACTCTATCCTTCGTGAGGTGTGCTTGAAACACTACCTTAAGCTGGATGAGACTCAGCATCGCACAAGATGAGGTTGCGTTCACCCTCCTCAGTGCCTCGCTTCAAACCTCCTCTTCCAAGATCTGCTCCTGCTCCTCTGTCCACTTTGCCTTCACACCCTCAACCGAGCCCGTCTCCTCCCCCACTATCAGCTGGTATATCCCCGACGTATTGGCCACCCCTGACCCTGAGTAGATAAAATCCCCCCCCAAGCAAAGTGCTTCACCGGGAAGGCTGGAAAATGCCTGTTGGCCCAGCTACGCACCTAGAAATACCTAAACCCATCAGTATCTGTGAATCCATATTTCTCCTTCAGTTCCCCCAGACTAGCGGACTGAACCGCTACAAACCAATCTCCCACCTTCTCCAACTACTCCCTTCCACTCACTAAACTTCGCATCCAGGCTAGAAGGCTCCAATAACTGATTTGCACAGACGGGAGCTAGTCTTGAGTTAGCCTTCAAATTGAAATGTTAATGGAATTGGCTCCAAATTTTGAACATGGCTTCTACCAGCAGGTTAGTCAAGCATTTCCTTGGCACCACTGGGAGCAGAGCCGTTACCAACACCCCCAGGCTCCCCCCCTCACAGACTCTGCTTTCACCCGGACCCACAGCTCCTCCAAATCTCCGCACTACTCGAACATTTTTTCAGGATTGGCCGCCCAATAGTAACACTGAAATTTTGGCAAGGCCAAGCCCCCTCCTTGCCTCTCCCTCTGGAGCACCGTCCACCTGATCCTCGGGCCCTTACCCACCCAAATAAAACCATTCACAAGCCAGTCGATGTCTCTGAAGAATGCCTTGAAGAATGTCTGAAGAAGGCAGGAACCCCGGGAGGCACTGAAATAAAAATAAAAATCTTGGCAAGATATTCATCTTAACCAATTGGACGCGGCTCGCCAAGGATAGTGGGAGACTGTCCCACCCTTGCAGATCTGCTTTAACCTTCCCACCAGGCTTGCGTAGTTCAACCTTCAGAATTTTCCTCCAGTCCCTTGCTATCTCGACCCCTAAATACCGAAAGTGACTTGACAATTGAAATTCTAACCAACATCACATTTAGTAATTCAGGAAGCCACGCCAGTCGGGGGCCGTTGGCAGCGCCTCCCTTAGCAATTCTCCGGGCCCCGATGGGCCGAGCGGCCACTCGTTTACGGGCAGTCCCGCCGGTGTGAAATGGACATGGTCCATCCCGGCGGGACCTGGCTTGGAGGGCGGCTAGCGGACCCGGCAAGGGTCGGAGAATCCCGCCCCATATTCTTTTTCCCCGTTTTACTGTTTTTTCCCCTTCTGGGTAAGCAGATGGTTACCCCCCATTCATCATGTTTTTTCTAAATGGACTGGAATTCCCTCCCCAAAATCCAACTCTCACCGATTGTCCTCTTGTCTTAGCCATCTTAATGGAGGTCTTGTGGCAGATTGGGTAGTGTCCCTGTCTCTGACCCAGAAGCTCCAGCTTCAATTCCCAACCCAACACTTGATAACCAAGGAAGGTTTGTTCATAATGTGGCCAAACTGGTTGAGTATAAATCTTTCCAGTACATGCCAACGGCTCAGCATGTGATAGAAAGAAAGTTGGAGCCTCTACCACCATTATCCATAGCTACAGGGTGCAACATGCATGTGAAAGTGCAGGTTGCCACAGCAACCTGAGTGAACTGCAACACCTCACCATTTAAATGCATAATACTCATCTCTACAATTCTGCATTACCTTGATTAGAAGGATAAAAAAAAAGCAAAGGAAATCCACACTACAGAATTGGACAGACATTTATACAGTGTAACAGAAAGACTACGCTCGCTGCAGGCCTGTACTCAACTTCAGATGTGGTGTTAAAATATAATTACTGTTAGTTCACATGAACAAAACAACTTTCAAGTGGGACCATTCTCCAAAACATATTTGCTCTGAATTTCCTCAGAATTTCGACCTCTGCTGCTGTGGCTAAGCAGAAAATACAGGAGAAATTCTGTCCACACAAAAGGTTTCCGTGCACTTCCAATTATGGTAGTAAACAAGTCCAGGGAAGTTCTGGGAAAATATCGTGGGTGGGGTCGGGATCAGCGATCGGGTGGAGAATGGATTCTGACGCCGGAATCGATGCCGGCTCTGGTTTGAGGTCCGCCCTGCTCCAACCCCTCCAAACTGGCAACATAGGGAAGAGCTCCGTTGGCTCGCCATCGGCCGGCCCACCCACGATGCTCTGCCCCAGATGGGCCGGGTACCCGATGGCACGGACCACATGTGGTCCCAACGGTCGGGAACCCGGCGTGTCAGCTGTGGACGATGTCCAGCTCCGCCACACTCGTCCGGCATCCGTGCCGCTGGCTAAGGGGGCTTCTGCTAGGGCTGTGGTGGCTGGTGGGGGTGTCCAGGGGGTGGACTGTTTCAAGCAGGGCCGGCGCCATGTTTTCCGACATGACCGGTGCAGCTCGTCACCCCTGCGCATGCGCGGCCCGCGACCCGGCCATTCTCCATCCGTTTCCACGGGCGTTTCGTTGAGGGCTTCGCGCCAATATTTGTATCATGAAACTGCGCGGACTCTCCGTTCGAGTCGCCACTTAGCCTCTAGAACGGAGAAACAAGCCCCTTTTTTAAAAAAATAATTCCAACAGCCTGAGTTTCCACCTTACCTGTTTATTTTTCTGAGCCTGTTTTAGGACAACAGCGGATGACTGCACAGATTTTATAACGCACATTCAGATCTCACTTTATGCTTTATATTGCCTACCAAATCATACACTGCAACCTTAACCTGCACAGCTCCCAAACAGTTAGTTCATTTGAATCTCTCAGAATAAATAATGCAACAAACCCTTGTTTTACATTCCACTGATTTGTTTTTTGAATTCCTGTCTGACATCAGCCATCTCTGTCCATTTGTGTGCAGGGACTTCTTTGCGCTTCATGAAGCAGATGGTTTAGCAAAGGAAAAGCAGCCATCTCTCAATTCTACAATTTTACAACTGCGAGGAAAAAGTGAGCAAAAGGACCTGCTGATGAGTATTATATCAAATCATATTCTGGTGACTATTCAGGAAAGATTAATATATTTTCCATTCACTCTTCATGTGACAATAAGGAAATGACAGGCATGAAGCAAATATACTGTCTTCACAGTAAAAGACACAAAACAAAACATCAGAAACAGGTGGGGGGGAACAAAGAGTCTAATGAGAGTGAGGGAAAAGTACTGGGGTTGAAATCCCTGGACCTGATGCCCTGCCATCTCAAGGTTCTAAAAGAGGTGATTGCAGAAGTAGTTAATGCATAAGCTGCAATATTTTAAATCTCCTCGATTCTGGATTGGTCCCAATGATTTAGAAAGCAGTAAATGTAACATCACTATTCAACAAAGGAGAGACAAAGTAGAACTAAAGGCCAGCTAACCTGATATCTGGAAAACGCTAAAATCTATTATTAAGGAATTAAAACAGGGCACTTGGAAAATCATAATATGATTAGCCAGCATCAACAATGTTTTATGAAAGAAAATCGTGTTTGACTAATCTATTTGAATATTTTGAGAATGTAACAAGCAGAGTAGATAAAGCGGGACAGTTTCAAAGGACATTGGATAAGGTGCCACACAAGAAGGCTCGTGGGGGAGGGGGGGTTGTTTAACTATGGCTAGAGAATTGTCTAAAGGACGGAAATCAGAATAGAATAAAATTCACTATTTTCAGATTGGCAATTTGCTACCCGCGAGGTGCCAGAAGGATTAACGCAGGAGCCTCTGCTAATTGCACTAATGATTTAGATAAAGGGACTGAGTGGGAGGTATTCAAGATTGCTGAGTGTACAAAGCTCAGTGGGAGAATAACCTGTTAAGAGATTTTTCCAAGTCACCAGTAGCCTGGAATCTGGATTTTGTACTGAGTCCTGACCCCACTGGATGACGGAGTTCAGCATGAGTCAGCATTTCGTGGGCAGTGTTCAATTAGTGGGTAGACTCTGCAATATTGGACTCGAACAGGAGGTGGGAGATACACCTGATGTGTCCCATTGAAAGGGAACCAAAGTGAATACAACCAGAGAGTGTCAGCCTGGAGAAAAGGCTTTCAGAACATGGCAGTCTGTCATCATTGACCAGCCCCATAGCTCAGTGTTGCCTTCTTAGAGGTCATGCTGGATGCAATGAAAGCCAGTTGGAGCATGTTATTTCCAGAGAGTGACTGCAGGGGGTCTGCCAAGCTGAAAAAGGAAGCATGCTTGTCACCACAGAGTTCAGCAACTGCAAAGTGGTTAGTAGGACTAGGATCCAGTGCAGGAAGCATTTCAATTACCTCTTAGGTCTGGCAAGGTAAGTAATACGGCAATGTGAGGTACATGTACCAAAAAGGATACATATCCCAAAAACTCAATAGGAGGTGATGTAATAGTCCCATGATTTGCATTCTGTTTACAAGCAGCAGCAGTAGAGTTCAGATGTGCCCAGTGAAGACTATTTCCATATCATCAAATCTTCAAATAAAGAACCCACATCATTGATTCACCAATCGGATAGAAGGATGTAACAAGTAACATGCAAAGCAAAGCTGTCAGCCAGGTGGGTTCTAAAGGGACACTGCCCCTCTGAGCAGCTGGCCAATGGGGTTTCCCATTGTGACAACTCCCACGCTGCTGGGAAATCCGCAGGCGTGAGTGCACTGCTGACGAAGCTGAGGATCCTGTCGACAGAGAATCCCGGCCAGATGCTGATGATCTGCTCCTATATGTCACAGATCCAGTCTCCTCTATAGTCAAGATTATGAAATGCTGAGGAGCCTTGGCCCCTTCTCGGGCTATACATTAAACCGGAGGGAAAGTATAATAATAATAATAATCCTTATTGTCACAAGCAGGCTTACATTAACACGGCAATGACATTACTGTGAAAATCCTCTAGCCGACATTCCGGCGCCTGTTCGGGTACACAGAGGGAGAATTCAGATTGTCCAATTCACCTAACAGCGGGGGCTGGATTCTCCACTTGCCGACGCAGAAATCGTGTTCGGCGACGGGGCGGAGAATCCGTTTTGACGCCCATATTTTTGTATTCTCCATCCCCTGAAAAACGGCGACCTCGAGGAGTACACCGCGCCGATTATCCTGAGGTCCGCCCCGCAGTGCTCCGTCCCCGACCGGCCGAGCTCCCGACACCGTGGGTTACATGTGTTCACACCATTTCGAAAATTCTCGTGGGAAGGGGTGGACCGATCCGCGGGCGGGGGGGTTCATTCGGGGCTGGGGGGCACTGTGGGCGGGCGATCCTGGTCCGCGGGCTGAGCCCGTCATGGAGAATGCGCATGCACGGCCACGGAACCAGAAGTGCTGAGGGCCGTATCGGCAGCCCGGGCTGGGTGCTCTACGCTGCCTCCCTGCTAGCCCCCAGCAAAACGGGGAATCAGTGGCCGTTTTGCGCCAGTTTTCCTGGTGTAAAAGACCACTGTTTTCAAGCCGGCGTGGGGACTTAGTCTCCAAAATGGAGAATCTAGCCCCACGTCTTTCGGGACTTGTGGGAGGAAACCGGAACACCCGGAGGAAATCCACGCAGACACGGGGAGAACGTGCAGACTCCGAACAGACAGTGACCCAAGCCAGGAATCGAACCTGGGATCCTGCCGTTGTGAAGCCATAGTGCTAACCACTATGCTAAAAATGAGTTATTTCACTAACTGAATGTAAAATGTCTGTGGAAACAGAATGTGGCCTGTAATTGGGCAGTACGATGGCACAGTCGTTAGCATTACTGCATCACAGTGCCAGGGTCCCGGGGTTGATTCCCGCCTGGGGTGACTGTGTGGCGTTTGTACTTTCTCCCCGTGTCTGCGTGGGTTTCCTCCGGGTATGTCAAAATTGTGCAGGTGAGGTGGATTTGACATGCTAAATTTCCCCTTAGGGTGAGATTACAGGTGGGGAATAGGACCTAGATAGGGTGGTCTTCCCAAGGGTCGGTGCAGATTCAATGGGCCAAATGGGCTTCTTTCTATACTTTTGAGATTCTAGGATAATTGGCGACTTGATAGCTCAACTGGTGTCTAATTTGCCACGTACCGACAAATGACAAAAATGATGTGGCAGCTGGAAGCACCATTATGCCTTCCTGCACCAATTGCCAGCCTTTATGCCTCACAGCCCAACGCTAAAGTTCTCGTAAATCTATGGCCATTGTCTTGGTGAGAAAGTACCTGTAGTGGTCACTGCTCTCCTGCTCATCACTTTCATTACCATCACTAACCCGAGGTTTGAACTGGAATGAAACAGTTCTTCTGATGTGCCTTCATAGTTGTGGAATCCCCCACAAATTCCTCTCACAATGAATCACCAAATTATTTTTTCCTCATGCTTTATTTGGGTTTGCTCTTGTATGTGCATTCTCTGGCAGCACTAAATATAGATGTTTACTTCATTTGTATTTTTTCCTGAAGTTCTATCTCTCACTGCTCAAGTCGACCTTGTCTCCAAGATGCACATTAGAATGTCATGTTAAAATTATTTCGTGGATGCAAGTTTCCAAATTCCTTTCAAGGTTGAGTTGATATTATCCTTGCAAAATATTAATAAGCACAGGGTGTACATTATTCGTCTGCAAAATAACGATAAAACTGATCGTAGGTACCAAAATTATACAAAAAAATTGGAGGGAAAATTCCCATTGTTGCTGAGATGATGTTGAAGGAGCAAAACTCAAATTCATGTGTATCACAAGATGGCATCTTTCTCTGCATGCTGTTCACTTTTCAGAGGTGTGACTCAGCACATATGTCTATTGAAAGAGAACGTCGAAATTTTGAAGTATTTTTGAAGAACATTGCCCTGCAAATTGAATTTATTTTTCACCTTTCAGTACCCAATTATTTTGGTTGCCATGGAAGCGGAGGAATAACAATATCCTCAGCCGACAAAGCTGTTATTAGTGTCCATTTTAATTTTAAATGCCAAGGTACAAAATGCTTTTATCAGCAAACAAATCACATCTGTACAATTAAAGTTCTGGTTCAATCCTTAGCCGCGTTCAAAGAGGTACATTTAAATCAAATAACATATTATTCCCTGTGAATTAGAAAAGAGACAAAAGAAAGGACTTGCCTTTGTAAAACATCTGCCGTACTCCCAAGTACACAAAATGCTTCATATTTTTGCGAAGGGCAGGAACAATTGTTAGACAAGCAACAATTTGTGCACGCCAAGGCTCCGCAAGCAGGGAATCAGTTAACCGGCTAATTAATCTGTTAGTGTGGTGTTGGTTGAGAATCCAGCATTGAACAGGACACAAAAGAACAACTCTCTTGCTGTTCTCTTAATAACATTTTGGGATTTTTCTTACATCCAATCTTAATAGACATGATTTCAAATGAACATCTTATTCAAAACGCAGCAGCTCCAACAGTGCAGCTCTCTCAGTATTTCATTAGCAAGACAGCCTGGAGTAGTACTTGAACCGACAACAAGGCAAGGCTTCAATGTTGATTTAAAATTGCTCAAACTTAGTTTGAATCATTTCGGTTTGAACCGGTAGTTCCCTTCAAACAAAAGTCGGTTTTAAGTTCTGTGGTGAAATTTATCCTACAATTTTTTTTCTTTTAAAAGTTTAGAGTACCTAATTCTTTTCTTTCCAATTAAGGGTCAATTTAGCATGGCCACTCCACCTACCCTGCACATCTTTGGGTTGTGGGGGCAAAACCTGATGCGCTAACAATTGCACTCAGAAACACGAAACGGTACAAAAGAGGCTTTATTACCATGAGATGTTATTCCCTCAACTGCAGCTGTAAAATGGCAGCTCAGGAGATCTCATGGATATTTATACTGCTCCCTGTGGGCGGAGCTAGCCGGCAGGGGCTTACCGACAAACCTGTAATAGCAGGTATTATTGTACATCCCCTAATAGAGGCACACACATATATATACAGTGGTGGATTACCACATTCACCCCCTGTTAAGAATGAGTCCGGTGGGGTGACGTGAAACTATAATACATAAGCAATGATTTATTTACAGAGGGGGGGAGAAAAAAAATCTGGTGTTCATCTTGCAATCCGGTGCCCGTCATAGGTTGAGTCTGTCCGGTGGTCTGACAGTTCGTTGAGAGCGACGCAGCAGCGGTGGCGACGTCTGCACAGGTGGTCTCGGCATCGATGGCATCGGTGGTGGCGGTTTTGGTGCTGGCCAGTGGCTGGACGACTCCGGGAGGGTGCCGAAATCTTCCATGTCCTCTAGTGTGGGCAGGGGAACGAGGAATGGACCTGTTGGGGCTGATGTTGGGGGCGCCGGGGAAAAGGAGGGTGGTGCGTGGGTGGGGAGGTGTGTGGGCGTGGGATCGGCACCCGAGGGAGCCAGGTCCCTGAGCGAGACTGTATCCTGGTGGCTGTCGGGGAACTCCACGTAGGCATACTGGGGGTTCGCGTGGAGCTGGGGTACCCTGTCCACCAGAGGGTCCGCCTTGTAGAGTCTGACATGCCTACGAAGTAGGACGGGCCCTGGAGCTGCATCCCAGCGAGCGGCTGGGAGGTTCCTGGACCGTAGGGCCAGCTGGACGGCCCCCCATACCGTCCCGTTCTCCCTTTCTACCTGCCCGTTTCCCCGGGGGTTGTAGCTGGTCGTCCTGCTGGAGGCAATACCCCTGCTGAGCAGGAACTGATGTAGCTCATCGCTCATGAATGAGGATCCCCTGTCACTGTGGATGTAGTCAGGGAAACTGAACAGAGCGAATATGGAATCAAGGGCCTTGATGACGGTGGCAGACGTTATATCCGGGCATGGGATGGCGAAGGGGAACCTAGAGAATTAATCGACCACACTAAGGATGTAGATGTTGCGGTCGGTAGAGGGGAGGGGCCCTTTGAAATCCACGCTGAGGCGTTCAAAGGGGCGGGACGCTTTCACCAGGCGCGCACGGTCTGGCTGGCAGAAGTGCGGCTTGCACTCCACACAGACCTGGCAGTCTCTGGTGACTGTCCGTACTTCCTCGACGGAGTAGGGCAGATTGCGGGCTTTGATTAGGTGGTACAAACGAGTGACCCCCGGATGGCAAAGACTCTCGTGCAAGGCACGGAGCTGGTTCACTTGTGCGCTGGCACATGTACCTCAGGAGATGGCGTCTGGGGGCTCATTGAGCTTGCCGGGGCGATACAAGATCTCATAATTATAGGTGGAGAGCTCGATTCTCCGCCGCAAGATTTTATTGTTTTTGATCTTGCCCCGCTGCGTGTTGTTCAACATGAAGGCTACCGACCGTTGGTCAGTGAGGAGGGTGAACCTCCTGCCGGCCAGGTAATGCCTCCAGTGCCGCACCGCCTCAATGATAGCCTGGGCCTCCTTTTCAACTGAGGAATGTCGAATTTCGGAGGCATGGAGGTTGCGGGAAAAGAATGCCACGGGTCTGCCTGCCTGGTTTAGAGTGGCGGCAAGGGCGACATCTGAAGCGTCGCTCTCTACTTGGAAGGGCAGTGTCTCATCTACTGCGTGCATCCCGGCCTTGGCTACGTCTGAGCAAATACGGGAGAAGGCCTGTTGTGCCTCGGTCGCAAGGGGAAATTGCGTGGACTGGATCAGTGGGCGGGCCTTGTCCGCGTATTGTGGGACCCACTGGGCGTAGTAAGAAAAGAACCCTAGGCATCCTTTGAGAGCCTTGGGGCAGTGGGGGAGGGTAAGCTCCATGAGGGGGCGCATGCGGTCGGGATTGGGCTCCAGTGTTCCGTTTTGGACTACGTAGCTGAGGATGGCTAAGCGGTCTGTCCTGAATACGCACTTCTCCTTGTTATAAGTGAGATTGAGGAGAGATGCGGTGTGGAGAAATTTGGCACGGTTGGCGTCATAGTCCTGCTGGTCGTGGCCGCAGATGGTGACATTATCTAAGTACGGAAACGTGGCCCGCAGTCCGTACGGGTCAACCATTCGGTCCATTTCTTGTTGAAAGACCGAGACCCCATTAGTGACGCCGAAGGGAACCCTAAGGAATTGATAGAGGTGATCGTCCGCCTCGAAGGCAGTGTAGGGACGGTCCAATTTACGAATGGGGAGCTGGTAGTAGGCGTATTTCAGGTCAATTGTTGAGAAAACCCGGAACTGTGCAATCTGATTGACCATATCAGAAATGCGGGGGAGGGGGTACGCGTCGAGCTGCGTGTACCGGTTGATGGTCTGGCTGTAGTCCACGACCATCCTGTGTTTCTCCCCAGTTTTAACCGCCACTATTTGAACTCTCCAGGGGCTATTGCTGGCCTCGATAACACCCTCCCTAAGCAGCCGTTGGACTTCGGACCTGATGAAGGTCTTGTCCTGGGTGCTGTACGTCTGCTCCAGGTGGCGACGGGTTTACAATCTGCAGCCAGATTGGCAAAGAGAGAGGGAGGGTCAACCTTGAGGGTTGTAAGGCCGCAAATGGTGAGTGGGGGTAGGGGTCCGCCGAATTTGAGGGTGAGGCTCTGGAGGTTACATTGGAAGTCCAGGCCCAGTAAATGTGTCGCACAGAGGTTGGGGAGAACGTACAAGCAGAAACGGCTGAATTCCACGCCTTGTACGGTGAGTCTGACCAGACAGAAGCATCGGATCGGGACAGAGAGGGATCCGGAGGCCAGGGAGATCCGCTGGTTGGTGGGATGGACCGCGAGGGAGCAGTGCCTTACCATGTCCAGATGAATGAAGCTATCGGTGCTCCCGGACTCAAGTACGCAGTAGGTCGCGTGGCCATTGATGAGCACCGTCGTTGAAGCGGCAGCCAGGTTGCGAGGATGGGATTGGTCGAGTGTCATGGAGGCGAGAAGCGGGCGATCGTCCGAAGAGTCCGAAGATTCCAATGCGTAGAGGCAGCGACCTGGGTCCCATGATCCAGTCCCGAGGGGAGGACAAAATGACGGCGTCTGGAGTACTTGCGGGGAAGAAAATGGCGGCGCCCATGCAGCGCACATTGTGGGGGTGGGCCAGATGACGGCGACCATGGAGCGCACGTTGAGGGGGCGGCGAAAGACGGCGGCACCACTAATCGTACGTGGCCCCGGGAGCTGCGGATGGCGGGGCCCATTATGCGATCGGCTGGGGAGAAGGGGAGAGGTCGGGCGCGGTAGAGGCAACAGCGCGGGACTGACACACCGCTGCAAAGTGACCTTTCTTGCCACAAGATTTGCAGGTCGCGGCGCGGGCCAGGCAGCGCTGGCGGGGGTGCTTCTGCTGGCCGTAGAAGTTGCAGTGGGGACCGCCAGGGTGCGCGGTATGGCGAATAGCACAGGCATACTGCGCGGGAGCGGCCCCAGTCGTGGGGGTTGGTTGCGGGGTCCACGAGGGGTAGGATGGGTGGGCCGTGCGGTAGGATGAGTGGGCGGGATAGCGGCCATCATAGAGAGCGCTAAAGTCTTTGTCGCTGCTAGATTGAGCGCGGCCCCTTCCAGCAGTCGTTGCCGGATGGGGCCCGATGCAATCCCTGTCACAAAAGCATCTCGCATGAGGAGATTCGAATGTTCCGTAGCCGAGACGGCCTGGCACTTGCAGTCCGGTACTAGAGGGATAAGGGCCCGCCAGAAGTCCTCAATCGACTCACCCAGTTGCTGGACGCGAGTGGAGAGTATGTGCCTCGCAAACAGAGTGTTCGTCGACTGGACATAATTCTCTTTGAGCAGTTCCATGGCTCGGGCATAGGTAGGCGCGTCCTGAATCAGCGGGAAAATGCTGGAGCTCAACCTTGAGTATAGGAGTTGTACCTTCTGAGCCTCCGATGGTGCAGGGTCCGCTGAGGTGATGTAGGCCTCAAAGACAGCCAGCCAGTGGTTAAAGTCTTTCCTGGCGTTCGGCAATTGCGGATCCAGCTGCAGGTGGTCGGGTTTAATTCTGATGTCCATGATTTGGGAAATCTCACAGTAATAAATTGATGCGCTAACAATTGCACACAGAAACACGAAACGGTACAAAAGAGGCTTTATTACCGTGAGATGTTATTCTCGCAACTGCAGCTGTAAAATGGCAGCTCAGGAGATCTCATGGATATTTATACTGCTCCCTGTGGGCGGAGCTAGCCAGCAGGGGCTTACCGACAAACCTGTAATAGCAGGTACTATTGTACATCCCCTAATAGAGGCACACACACATATATATACAGAGGTGGATTACCACAAAACCCATGCGAACACAGGGAGAATGTGCAAACGCCACACGGATGGCCGTGGACGTGGACAAGGCCAGGATCGAACCTGGGCCATCGGCACTGTGAGGCAGTAAATGTATCCCACAATTAGGCTCCTTATCCTCATGCTTGGTGGAGACTGGCTAAAAAGCTACTTTAATATGGAGCAGATTTCATAAGAAAAGAGCACAGAATATTTATTTTTAAATTAGGAGGGTTCTCTCGACGCTGCATGCTATGGAAAATACAGAGACAGCTGTGGGGTAGATTTTCACAAATCGGTCGATTGGCTAAATGCTAAATTGCCCTTGGTGTTCACAAGGTTAGGAGGGGTTATTGGATTATGGGGATAGGGTGGAAGTGAGGGCTTAAGTGGGTCGGTGCAGACTCGATGGGCCAAATGGCCTCCTTCTGCACTGTCTGGTCTATGTGCTATGTTCTAAGTGTCAGATCACTTTCTTGGCAGCTGCTATGACTCCTTCATCCTCCACCACTCCAAGCTTTCTCAGATCTTCGTTCCAAGGTACAAAGATAGATTCGAGGGAACAAGGGAAATTTCTGGAAGAGCATGACAGCCTCTACAATTAGATCCAGGCTAGCATCAATGAAATGAGTGACTGCTTTGCCCGAGTGCCCGGCTTCCAGTTCCCTTGTGATATCTCACTTCCCCACTTGTGCGGTGCAAGGGTTTGGCACAAACTGCAGATTTCTCCCTCAGGACAACCAGTGATGTGTCTAAATGAGTCCCACACTTCATCTGACCCACTTCAGTTCCCGCCTGCACTGACTCCAGTTCCCATCTCCCACTGACTCCAAGTGGGCAGGAAACCTGTCTCCATACCAACTGAGGGCTTACCTCGTCTAAAATCTTAACATTAGTCAGTTTCCCACCTGAGGCAGCGTTCTGACAGGAAAACAATCTCAACACCTGTTTTCCCCCCGGTGGCAAAGATTCGGTCCAATCATAGGGCAATGGTGTCTGCACAGCACAAAAGAAGGTAACTTCATCGAGTAGATGCTGGGTCTCTGTAGGACAATCCAGTCAGGCCAATTTCTGTCCTCTTCATCCTAAAAGTTTACCTCTCTCAAGTGTCCACCCATGATACGTAATTCTGGCAAAATAATAAATGTTCTATTCTGCTAGAAATAAACAGCCTTCCAATAGTTACAAATGTCACTGGCACTTTGCAACCAAAGGAAACCTTGCCCCATTATAACTAGCAATTCCAGTGGATTTTTTAATTTGTTTGCTGTTGAGTTGTGTGCAATATGAACAAAGCAGTGTTTATTGCCCATGCAGTGTGTGGAACCTGTAGCAGGTTCCATTATTCTTGACAACAATCAAGCCGCCATTTTGCTGGTGCCAGCCCACAAACGATTAGATTTACTGAATTCAATTTCACAACTTGCTATACTGGGATTTGAATTCAGACCTCTGAGTTACTCACCAGCACCATTACTGCTTGACTAGCAAGCCCCACGACATACGTTGCAAAATATATCCATACCAGTCCTTCATCCACATGTCAGCGCTTATCACTGCAACACTGGCCAGCTGTCAACATTACAACAGGTGAAATATTGAGTCCTGTGAATGGTGGCAGAGCTATTCATCAGACAAGAGTCAGGCCGCAGCCAAAATCCTGACAAATAAATTCAGCTTGTGGATTTTCCAATGGTTTGCACGCTCAGCTCTTTTGACTTGACTTTTAGTTGCCGTACAATAACAAAGGCCAAAGCCTTTTTGTTCTATTCTCACGGCGCAATATAAATATCAGTAAAAGCGGCTTGAATCAAAATTGTGCGTGACAGGATCTGACCAAACCAACACCAGCGAGCCCGGTAACGCTATTAAACGTTAATTTGTCCACTTAACGAGCCTCACAGGCTTCTCGCCGCAAATGGAGGCTCGCCAGCCGATTAGCCAGCACCTCGCTCACCAGCCCCCCACTAACAAGGTCGAGCAGCACTTAAACAGCTCTTGCTCAGCCAACCCCAGCCAGCTTGCAACAATGGCACCCAGGAAACCGGCCCCAAGATTCGGGGATGCAGATCTGGGGAGGTTGTTCGACACCGCGGAGGCCAGGAGGGATGTCCTGTTCTCCTGAGGGTCCAGGAGTGTCAGCCACAAGGCAGCCAGTGCCGCCTGGGATGAGGTGGCAAAGCTGTCAGCTCGGGGAATGTGACCAGGAGGACTGGCCTCCAGTGAAGGAAGAAGGTCAATGACCTACACCGGGCAGCACAAGTGAGTGGACACCAATACCACCCTGCCCAGGGGTCATCCACCCCCCCAATTCCCCATGAAACTCCCAACACTCCCTCCATACCCTCCTCCTTCAATCCCCCGAACCCTCTCTTCACATCCCCTTCCCACCACTGTGAACCATGCGTGTGACTAACAATGCCTCCTCTGTGTCTCCTCAGAAAAAGATCTCCCACAATCATCGGGAGAGGGCCCAGACTGCCGGAGTGTCGGATGTAAGAATCCTCATCTCCTTCAATAACGTGCCCTGGAGGTGACTGGGGTAACCGAGGACAGATTGGTATCAGTCACCCACTGGGAGGTTGGCGGTCCCCGCAGTGGTGAGGAACCACTGGGCTCCATCCAGAGGACCTGTTGAACGTGAGTTGTTATTGCCTTACTGACTGACCCATCCCTCCTACTTACCGCAGGTCCTCCAGCCAATAGCACAGGCCCATCCCGGGGGGGAGGGGGGGGGGGGGGGGGGGGGGCTCTCCTCACTCCGAGGAGGACACCTTGGAGGAGAGCTCCAAGGATGCAACTGTTATAGTTGCAGCACAGCTGTCATCCCCACCCTCCAGCAGCACAGATACACACAACTCGGTGGGAAATGTTAGCGGACTGGCTTCTGGGGCACAATCTGGTTAGCACCACACTGCTGCTGATGCACATCAGGTGGAGGCAGGAACCCCCAGGTGAGACAGCAGTCGGAGAGCTGCCGGATCCCAGCATCCAGCATGGTCCCAACCTGATGGTGAGCCTCTGGGAGTGGAAATCCTGGAGCTGATAGAGACGTTAGGGAGCAACCGGGGCATTCAGAAGGAGATGTTAGTGTTACTCCGCAGATCCATTGCCATTTGGAGGAGTCCCAGAGGCTACGGACACAGGAAATGGCGCCTGCAATGCATGGCACCGAGGCCAACACCGCTAGGATGGTGACCGCAATGGAGAGCCTGGAGCACGACGTCAGCACCATGAATGAAGGTGTCCAAGGCGTTGGGCAGTCGGTGACGCCATGGCTGACGGTCTTGGCAGAATGTCTGACTAGCTGGGGGATGTCACCCAGTACCAGGCTGACCTTGATGAGGTTCTGCGGGACATGTCCCGCTCTCAGGTGGGAATGGCCGAGGCACTGCGGGACATGTCCCGCTCTCAGATGGGAATGGCCGAGGCACTGCGGGGCTTCTCCCATTCTCAGATGGGAATGGCCGAGGCACTGCGGGGCTTGTCCCAGTCACTCAGATGGGAATGGCCGAGGCACTGCGGGGCTTCTCCCATTCTCAGATGGGAATGGCCGAGGCACTGCGGGGCTTCTCCCATTCTCAGGTGGGAATGGGCGAGGCACTGCGGGGCTTCTCCCATTCTCAGATGGGAATGGCCGAGGCACTGCGGGGTTTCTCCCATTCTCAGATGGGAATGGCCGAGGCACTGCGGGGTTTCTCCCATTCTCAGATGGGAATGGCCGAGGCACTGCGGGGCTTCTCCCAGTCACTCAGGTGGGAATGGCCGAGGCACTGCGGGGTTTCTCCCATTCTCAGATGGGAATGGCCGAGGCACTGCGGGGCTTCTCCCATTCTCAGGTGGGAATGGCCGAGGCACTGCGGGGCTTCTCCCATTCTCAGATGGGAATGGCCGAGGCACTGCGGAGCTTGTCCCATTCTCAGATGGGAATGGCCGAGGCTCTGCGGAGCTTGTCCCATTCTCAGATGGGAATGGCCGAGGCACTGCGGGGCTTCTCCCATTCTCAGATGGGAATGGCCGAGGCACTGCGGGGCTTCTCCCAGTCACTCAGATGGGAATGGCCGAGGCACTGAGGGGCTTCTCCCATTCTCAGATGGGAATGGCCGAGGCTCTGCGGGGCTTCTCCCATTCTCAGATGGGAATGGCCGAGGCGCTGCGGGGCTTGTCCCAGTCACTCAGATGGGAATGGCCGAGGCACTGCGGGGCTTGTCCCAGTCACTCAAATGGGAATGGCCGAGGCACTGCGGAGCTTCTCCCATTCTCAGATGGGAATGGCCGAGGCACTGCGGAGCCTGTCCCAGTCACTCAGATGGGAATGGCCGAGGCACTGCGGGGCTTGTCCCAGTCACTCAAATGGGAATGGCCGAGGCACTGCGGGGCCTGTCCCATTCTCAGATGGGAATGGCCGAGGCACTGCGGAGCTTCTCCCATTCTCAGATGGGAATGGCCGAGGCACTGCGGGGCTTCTCCCAGTCACTCAGGTGGGAATGGCCGAGGCACTGAGGGGCTTCTCCCATTCTCAGATGGGAATGGCCGAGGCACTGCGGGGCTTCTCCCATTCTCAGATGGGAATGGCCGAGGCGCTGCGGGGCTTCTCCCATTCTCAGATGGGAATGGCCGAGGCTCTGCGGGGCTTCTCCCATTCTCAGATGGGAATGGCCGAGGCACTGCGGGGCTTCTCCCATTCTCAGATGGGAATGGCCGAGGCACTGCGGGGCTTCTCCCATTCTCAGATGGGAATGGCCGAGGCTCTGCGGGACATGTCCCATTCTCAGATGGGAATGGCCGAGGCACTGCGGGGCTTCTCCCATTCTCAGATGGGAATGGCCGAGGCACTGCGGGGCTTCTCCCATTCTCAGATGGGAATGGCCGAGGCACTGCGGGGCTTCTCCCATTCTCAGATGGGAATGGCCAAGGCACTGCGGAGCTTCTCCCATTCTCAGATGGGAATGGCCGAGGCACTGCGGGGTTTCTCCCATTCTCAGATGGGAATGGCCGAGGCACTGCGGGGCTTCTCCCATTCTCAGATGGGAATGGCCGAGGCTCTGCGGGGCTTCTCCCAGTCACTCAGGTGGGAATGGCCGAGGCACTGCGGGACATGTCCCATTCTCAGATGGGAATGGCCGAGGCACTGCGGGGCTTCTCCCATTCTCAGATGGGAATGGCCGAGGCTCTGCGGGGCTTCTCCCATTCTCAGATGGGAATGGCCGAGGCACTGCGGGGCTTCTCCCATTCTCAGATGGGAATGGCCGAGGCACTGAGGGGCTTCTCCCATTCTCAGATGGGAATGGCCGAGGCACTGCGGGGTTTCTCCCATTCTCAGATGGGAATGGCCGAGGCACTGCGGGGTTTCTCCCATTCTCAGATGGGAATGGCCGAGGCACTGCGGGGCTTCTCCCATTCTCAGATGGGAATGGCCGAGGCACTGCGGGGTTTCTCCCATTCTCAGATGGGAATGGCCGAGGCACTGCGGGGTTTCTCCCATTCTCAGATGGGAATGGCCGAGGCACTGCGGGGCTTCTCCCATTCTCAGATGGGAATGGCCGAGGCACTGCGGGGCTTCTCCCAGTCACTCAGATGGGAATGGCCGAGGCACTGCGGGGTTTCTCCCATTCTCAGGTGGGAATGGCCGAGGCACTGCGGGACATGTCCCATTCTCAGATGGGAATGGCCGAGGCACTGCGGAGCCTGTCCCATTCTCAGATGGGAATGGCCGAGGCACTGCGGGGTTTCTCCCATTCTCAGATGGGAATGGCCGAGGCACTGCGGGGCTTCTCCCATTCTCAGATGGGAATGGCCGAGGCTCTGCGGGGCCTGTCCCATTCTCAGGTGGGAATGGCCGAGGCACTGCGGGGTTTCTCCCATTCTCAGATGGGAATGGCCGAGGCACTGCGGGGCTTGTCCCAGTCACTCAGATGGGAATGGCCGAGGCGCTGCGGGGCTTCTCCCATTCTCAGGTGGGAATGGCCGAGGCACTGCGGGGCTTCTCCCATTCTCAGATGGGAATGGCCGAGGCGCTGCGGGGCTTGTCCCAGTCACTCAAATGGGAATGGCCGAGGCACTGCGGGGCTTCTCCCATTCTCAGATGGGAATGGCCGAGGCGCTGCGGGGCTTCTCCCATTCTCAGATGGGAATGGCCGAGGCACTGCGGGGCTTCTCCCATTCTCAGATGGGAATGGCCGAGGCACTGCGGGGCTTCTCCCATTCTCAGGTGGGAATGGCCGAGGCACTGCGGGGCTTCTCCCATTCTCAGATGGGAATGGCCGAGGCACTGCGGGGCTTCTCCCATTCTCAGGTGGGAATGGCCGAGGCACTGCGGAGCCAGTCCCATTCTCAGATGGGAATGGCCGAGGCACTGCGGGGCTTCTCCCATTCTCAGGTGGGAATGGCCGAGGCGCTGCGGGGCTTCTCCCATTCTCAGATGGGAATGGCCGAGGCACTGAGGGGCTTCTCCCATTCTCAGATGGGAATGGCCGAGGCGCTGCGGGGCTTCTCCCATTCTCAGATGGGAATGGCCGAGGCACTGCGGGGCTTCTCCCAGTCACTCAGATGGGAATGGCCGAGGCACTGCGGGGCTTCTCCCATTCTCAGATGGGAATGGCCGAGGCACTGCGGGGCTTCTCCCATTCTCAGATGGGAATGGCCGAGGCACTGCGGAGCCTGTCCCAGTCACTCAGATGGGAATGGCCGAGGCACTGCGGAGCTTCTCCCATTCTCAGATGGGAATGGCCGAGGCTCTGCGGGGCCTGTCCCATTCTCAGATGGGAATGGCCGAGGCACTGAGGGGCTTCTCCCAGTCACTCAGGTGGGAATGGCCGAGGCACTGAGGGGCTTCTCCCATTCTCAGATGGGAATGGCCGAGGCACTGAGGGGCTTCTCCCATTCTCAGATGGGAATGGCCGAGGCACTGCGGGGCTTCTCCCATTCTCAGATGGGAATGGCCGAGGCACTGCGGGGTTTCTCCCATTCTCAGATGGGAATGGCCGAGGCACTGCGGGGCTTCTCCCATTCTCAGATGGGAATGGCCGAGGCGCTGCGGGGTTTCTCCCATTCTCAGGTGGGAATGGCCGAGGCACTACGGAGCCTGTCCCATTCTCAGATGGGAATGGCCGAGGCGCTGCGGGGCTTGTCCCATTCTCAGATGGGAATGGCCGAGGCTCTGCGGGGCTTCTCCCATTCTCAGATGGGAATGGCCGAGGCACTGCGGGGCTTCTCCCAGTCACTCAGATGGGAATGGCCGAGCCACTGCGGAGCCAGTCCCATTCTCAGATGGGAATGGCCGAGGCACTGTAGAGCATGTCCCAGTCACTCAGGAGTATCGGCAAAAGCGTCGATACCATGGTGCAGACATTGGGGAGCCGCCAGGGCTGGCAGAGCCAAATGATGCAGGGGCAGCCGGGGCTCCAACCAGCTGCTCCTCTATCTCAAGGTGAATCCCAGGGCCCTATGGGTACCCACCGGGAGGAGGGGGCGCTGGGTGCCAACTCAGACCCATCCAATGGAGTGGCAACGGTGGCGACCAGCTCCCCTGAGTTCCACTCCACTGATGAGGCCGCGTCTCGCAGTCAGCACACGGGACATGGCTGCATGGCTGTGCATGTACTGCCGACAAGGAGCCGGAGTCCTCCGGCCTCAGAGTCCCCCGGAGAATGCCCGCCAGGGGCATCGAAGACCACAGGACGATAGGACTGAGGTGGCTGCCTCCACCTCAGATGTGCATCCTGGGACAAACGTAGATGTAGCGGTAGAGCTAGCAGGGCCAAGCACATCGAGGATCACTGATGGCACCGGTAGGTGAGGAGGGCGGTGTCATCGTGAGAATGGGGGATTGTAAAACACATTAAACCCCTTTGTGCACAACCATTATGATACCTCTGTTACTTTCTTCCGCAATGCGGGTTGACTTCCGTACCCTTGACCCATCTCTCCAGACATCCCCCCCTCCCTGCGGCACCCCACCCTCCGGCTGCGTCCCATTCCCTGGATGCTTCGCATGTTGGCTGCTGTGTGTGTGGTGTTGCCTCCCACAGTGATCAGGCACAGTGTCCAGGCATCAAGGTGTGATTGGGATTCTGGGCAATGGTTCCCACATGGTCCACCCACGCACAGGAATCCACTTGGGTTGTGTGAAGTGCTCACTTAACCACAATTGTCAATTCCCTATCAGCAATAGCCTTCAGCCTCACGGCCAGAGGCCGCGGCAGTCGGTGGGGGTTAGGGGTGGCCGGCGGGGCATACGGCAGGGACATGGGATGCCCCGGAATGGGGTACACACGATACAGGGGTTGACATGGTGGTGCCGCAAGCAGTTACCTCCAGGTTTCCCTGCCCCCCCCCCCCATCCCCTTCCTCCTATGGCGGCCCACCCTGTGGAGGGTCCACAACCCAGCCAAGGGTCCTTCACCCCTCACCGAGCATTGGGGTGGCAAATCCAGCACCCCCGGGCTCTTTCCCTGTTAGCAAAGATGGCTACTCCCCTCCTCGGCTCCCCACAGAAGCCCTTTCGGCAGGTTCACGCTTTTCAAAATGAGTACTAATCGACGGCAGCGTGACCACTTGCTGGTGAGGTGCTGAATGACAGGAGGCCATTGGATATGGGGTGACTCTTGGTAATTGTATGGAAATAGGGCTTAAATGGTGATAATTGGTTTCTTGCCACGCTACAGCAAGTTCCCAATCTTGCCTACGGGAGAGAGCCGGTTGCACCGTAAACTGTTTGGCGCCTGGCACGGTTCTCGTTTTTGGCCCCTCCCCGCTGTTCACCGACCTTGTTCTGCTTGAGCAAGAGCATGTCAAGGCCGAAGATTGCACCCATGGACTGCTGACAAGTTTAAGGAAATTGGTGCCTTTTGGACTATGAACCCAGCATTAATATTCAACTATCAGAAATATTTTGTCACTGTCAGGTCAACCCTAAACTACAAAAATAAATACTTCTCAATGATTTTCGGCTGAACAAAAGGAGCTGCAAATGACCGAGTACACTTCAAACTAATCCTACGAATGAAGAGTATGTTGACAAGTTAATTTACTTGCTGCATCCTGAGAATGTATCTGGGACTGAAGTTATCTTTCCAATGGGACATATTCCGATGGTCAGATGATATTGCACCAACTAAGTACGAGGTAGAAAATAATAGTCTTGGTGTTAAAGTTTGTTTTGATGGGGGGATCACCATGTGCCATTTTTTCTGAGGGATTCAACTTAATTGCAAATGTTTAGCAATAGTGGACTAAAAGCACCAATTCATGAGGGACTTTGTCAACTGTAATGAAGCTTGATGACATTTGTGCTGCAAGTCCCAATAAACAAGCATTTATTAACATGCGCCAATGAAATTTTGCCTCTGTGAAGGTCAAAGTCTGAATAATTTCACAGGAACATATTTTCTGAGGCACGGGATGACGAAAGGATAGTACAGTCAAGAAGGAGGACAGCTCACATCAGATCATCATAACTTCATCAGAGATGTAGTGAAAATCTTATTTATGTGCGTAAACAGAGAATTGATTATGTTACGGTGGTGTAATAGCAGAAAGGGCGAGGAAGGTCAGGGACATAATATGCGAGGTGAAGCAGTGAAACTAGCTGTAAATCATTATAAATGTCATTCTGCTTCTATGGAAAGCAATTACAGCAGATGGTAAACTGAAAAATGATGAAGATTCAGGAGTGTACACGTGGGAGATGAGTTGTTAAAGAAGGGCTGGGAGTGGAAGGAAGAGGGACGACATGAATGTCAATATTCATTTGAAGTCAACTTCTACATGGGAAAGCCCCGAAGACAACTGAGAAGATCCCGCCATTGCAAATGGTGAAATTTGAACTCAATAAAAACCTGGGGCTAGATTCTCCGCACCCCGATGGCGAAATCGTGTTCAGCAACGGGGCGGAGAATCCGTTTTCCCACATGAAATCGGGACCGACTCCGGTTCCGCAATTCTCCACGCCAAGGCCATTGCCTGAGGCCCGCCCCGCTATTCCCCATCCCCGGCCGGTCGAATTCTCGTGGTGTACTTTGTAATGTGGTCCTGCCATTCGGGAAACTCGCGAGGTGGCTGTGGACTCAGTCCGTGGTTGCCACAGTCGGGGGTGGGCCGATCGGATAGCAAAGGGGGGGGGCCTCATTCGGGACTGGGGCATATGTGTGTGGGTGGCCCGGGTCGGGCGAGCGGCCAATGTGGGGCAATATTTCGGCGGTCCAGGTCCGCGGGCTGAGTCCACCATGGAGCACAGCGCAACCTCTGGAGGCCGCCGCCGTGCACATGCACGGCCTCTGACCCGGAAGTACGGGGGGCCATATCGTCAGCTGGAGCTGCGAGCTCCACTTCAGCTGCCTGCTAGCCCTCTGCAAGGCTGTGAATCTATGGCCTTTTGACACCAGTTTTCCTGGTGTAAAAGACCACAGTTTTCACGACGGCATGGGGGCATAGTCCCAAAAACGGAGAATTGAGCCCCTGGAATTAAAAGTCTAATGTTGACCATGAAGCCATTGTCCATTATTGTAAAAACCCACCTGGGTCACTAAAGTCCTTTAGGGAAGGAAATCTGCCGTCCTTACCTGGTCTGGCCTACATGAGACTCCAGACCCACAGCAATGTGGTTGATTCTTAACTGCCCCCTGAAGGGCAATTAGGGATGGGCAATAAATGCCAGCACAGCCACGTCCCAAATTTTAAAAAATTCTACCAATTCGTTTTGACATCCAGACTTCGCATCTGAGTTGCTCAATAAGTGTGATGCACATCTACCTGACACAATCTCAGCTGTATTTGAAGAGACAGTCCACAAATTTTGAAAAATTTGTTCATGGGATGTGGGCATTGCTGGTGAGGCTAATCTTTATTGCCCATCCCTAACTACACTTGAGAAGGTGGTGGTTTGCTGCCTTCTTGAACCGCTGCAGTCCATGTGGTGTAGGCACACCCACAGTGCTGTTTGATTCAGGATTTAAGATTTTGACAGTGAAGAAACAACAATACATTTTCATCAGGTGGTGATGTTCCCATGCAGATCTGTTACCCTCACCCTTCCAAGTGGTAGAGATGGCGGGTGGGAAGGTGATGTCAAAGGATCCTTGCTGAGTTGATGTAGTGCCTGGTGTAGATGGCACACACTGCTGCCATGTCCTTCGCTGGTGGAGAACGTGAATGTTGAAGGTAGATAGATGGGTGTCAAACATGCAGGGTGCTTTGTCCTGGATGATGTCGAGCTCCTTCACTGTTGCAGCTGCACTCATCTAGACATGTGGAGAATATTCCATCACAATCCTGACTTGTGCCTTGTAGATGGTGGGAAGACTATGAGGGATCAGGAGGTGAGTTATTCGCCACAGAATCCCCAGTCTGTGACTTTCACTTGTATCCCCAGTGTTGACATGGCTAGTCCAGTTCACTTTCTGGTTGATAGTCTGTTATTGTGATTTGGTCTCAGGATTCATTGGTTCTTCCAATAGAACCTGCTGGAGGCAATAATTTTTTGTTCACTATCTACATCACCATTTATAACATTATAGAAAATCAGCACAGAGCCACAGGTAATCTCAGAGCTGCTTCTCACTCGTCTTCTCTCAGTGAGTGACATCACAATGACATAACTCCTTACGCACATGCTCAGTAGCTATCATTGGAGTTAACCTTTTACATCTCCCTTTGAGTCTTTATTCCTATCTGATTACATCCACATCCTCCTATTCCTCACCCCAAAGTCTTTGCTTCTAAAAATTGTAAATCTCTTTGGTGGTTTCACCAATCTTTCTGAGCGAGTGCGGAACTCTTTCTAAGGTGGTTTGGAAGCTGCTCACTCCTAGGTCAGTTCCTGGGGATTGTCACTTGCCAGCTTGAACTGCTCTCTAAGTTTCTTTCCTTTTTCTAGCGCAATCATGGCCTTCCACCATATCATTTGGCAGCAAGATGTGGGGAAGGAAAGGAACCAAAAGAGAAAATGCTGGAAAATCTCAGCAGGTCTGGCGGCATCTGTAAGGAGAGAAAAGAGCTAATGTTTCAAGTCACAGGTGACCCTTTGTCAAAGCTAAAAGTCATAGAAAATAGGAGATATTTATACTGTAGGGTGAGGGAATGAAAGGCGAGTCATTGCCACAGAAACCAAGGGAAAAGAATGATAATGGCTGTCCCCAGAGAGAATGAAAGATGTGAAAGGCCAAACAGCAGAGAAACTAAGATCTGAGGGTAAACTATGACAGATGTAGATTTGGGGGGAGGGAGGACATGGATCGGAGAGAGGTAAAATGAGAAAAAAAGGGGGACGGGAGAAGCAAAGGGGAGAAAAGGTAAGGAGAGGTGGGATAAGATGAGGGAAAGAGTGAGGGGGAAATATATATAAAGAAAGACAAAAAAGAAATAAAAGGTAAAAGACAGTTAAAACTAAATGGAATGAAAACAAAAGGGTCCTGCATCACTTATCCGTTTTCTTGAGCTATCTGGCAGTCACTCATTCTTTTTATTCCTCCTTACTCCTAGCCTGCGGTGTTCCCGCCTCTCTAAACATGCTATCCTCACAGCCTCACAAATGTACACAGTAACTCCAGCTGCCACTTGAGCTCCAAAAGCCTCAGCTCAAGTTTCTGCATCTGGCGACACTTGCTCTACCTATGTGACAGCATGTACAACGTCCCACTGATGCACTATCAACTACGACGAGACGAGAGTAGAGGGTAATCGAGGCTTTATTAAGCAGAGATGTGTAGCCTCCTGCAGCTGCTGCTGAACTGGCTGCAGCTCGGTGAGCACACACATTTATACTCCGCCCACTGGGCGGAGCCAGCAGGCAGGGATCTACCCCCGTACCTGTAGTACAGGAGCCTTATTGCATTACCTCTAATAACAACTATTATACAGTCAGTGGTGACTACCACACCCACATGTTACAGAAGATGCATTCCATGCAGTGTGCTTACTTGCCATATCTTACTTTGCATTTGTTCACTTACATTAACCTTACTTTACCTTAACTTAGTAAACTTTCCAACCATTGGTAAACCTTACTGAGTTGCAATAAACTTTACTCAAAGCACCTGTTGGAACCAACAATTCTACGGACACGTGCTTGTAGGATTAGAATAGCGGTTTTAATATACTTACAACAGAGCAAGGTTGTTAGCTGTTGAACTTTCGGTGAACTGGCCGGCTGACCCTGTGGCACTGATCTTTATACAGCAGCTCCCGGGGGAAGGAGTCCTGGGTGGAGCCAAGGGAGGAGACTAGTACAATTCTTGAGCATTCCCAGAGCTACTCCCCCTGGAGGTAAGGTAGTGCAACTGCACTTACAATATAGACACATGTATATACAGATTATAATCCGGTGTGAATCACATTCACCACAGCACCAAATTCCCACATGAATCTAATTCAATATTCACTCGATCATAGTCTGCGACACCACCAGGCAGTTCCCTGTTTAACAAGCGAATCTAACTTACTTGAAGGTTTTCAGAGTTGAGTCTTAGGGTGGGATTTTCCGGTTCTTTCCACTGGCCGAATCTCCCAGTCCAGCTGAAAGTAACCCCCCATTTGCGAGCAAAATAAATGGCCATTGACATCGGCGAGGCTGGAAGATCCTCCTGGTGACCAGTGGCGAGCCACCTCTGGTGCCAGAAAACCCGTTGTGGGTAGGGCTGGAAAATCTGGGCCTGAACCTATATTTAGACCTGAAAACGATTGACCACAATTTACTTCGCTACTAACTCAGTTTCCGCCTTGCTTCGGCATAGCCTCCTGTTTCCTCTTGCGCCCCTTGTTACCTCACCTTCCTTCACTCATAGGTGAACGCAACTACAAACACCTCTGCACACTATGCTGACTTTATTTAATCAATGAACAGACTGACTATGGTGAATTGTGACTCTCCAGGAATAAGTCATCTTTCTTTTTCTTCCAGGGCCTTCATGCATTCAGGAAGTCTCACCAAGCTTTTCTTAGCGGAACGCAAATTCCAAATCTATGTGCTATCACAGAGAAGAATGCTAGAGGTACATTAGCAACTTAGCCACGCACTGAAAGACAATCTACGCTCTGTAGTAGTCACAACTGATGTATATATTGCATATAGAGGATGTTGATGTAGGTGCTTTATGGTAAGGCCTGTACTACAGGTACGGGGGTAGTTCCCTGCCTGTTGGCTCTGCCCAGTTGGCGGAGTATAAATTTGTGTGCTCCCCATACAGCAGCCATTTCGCCAGCTGCTGTAGGAGGCCACACATCTTCGTGTAATAAAGCCTCGATTGCATCCAACTCTCGTCTTTGTGTAATTGATTGTGCATCACACCCACTTGTCAACTTGTCTGACGCAGGATGACAGGTACCTTAACTGGAGCTTTACAATGCATCACTAATCCTCATTAACCTGGCCCGCAACAGAGTGGTAGTAGGATTGATGTGGTGCTCGCTCAGTAGAGGAATGATAGCGAAAGGGAGATTGGAGTGGAAACTCAAAGTTCTTCCACATATCACACATAGACCCTTTCCCACCCCCCATCCCTGTCATAATATCCACTCATGTATATCATGAGATACAGACAGGCAGTGATTGACACACCGGATAACCAATGAACACACACGACACAGAACAACCAATCACCAGACAGGACACCACCACTATAAATCCCACAGGGCATTAAGACTCTCCCTCTCTCACAGGACACGGCTAAGGAGATAGTCACAGTGCACAAGCCAATGAACATCATCACCATGTGGTGGAGAGCTAGTCTGGTCAAGCCAGTAGGAGGTTATCGGTGAGGTTAATAGAGTGTCAACCCACAGCAGATTATGTACAGCAATCAGCAGGTTCAATAAAACAGTGTTGGACCATCTCCTGTGTCGGAAGCCTGTTTCTTGTTTCACTGCATCCAGTTGCAGTCGATTTTAGACCAACACAGATAACACATCAGGCACAGTGCTGTTTACTCATGCTGGACACACTTAGGAGGCGGTGCAGTTTTTTCCTGCACTGTTGGCCAGTCCGGACAGTGTTGCCCACACCGCAGATCACCTCTGCCTCTTGCGTCAGCGCCCGACAAACAGCGGTGGCCGGCAGCTTCCTTCCCGGCCCAGGGTACAGGGGCCACCCGCATCTCTTCCAAGTCATATAGCAGGCATCCGTGAAACATGGGGCCGTTCTTCTCAGTGCCATCTTATTGGCTGGGATGATGTGCGTGTGGGGAGTGAAGTGTGTATATGCGGCCGCAGCTTGTCAGCGAGTTTCAATCGCAAATCTGGCGAATCCCGTACCGTTTCCCATTGGAATCGATTGTGATCCACGTGGCACAGGTGCCAGCCCCTTAATGGTTGTTTAATCGGTCCAGGTGCGGCGCCAGTTTTGCTGTGGTAGAAGTCCATGAATCCTGTCCCGGCGTCAACACTTCGTCCCAGGAACGGAGAATTCCGCCGGGTGAGTTTTCCTCAATTTTACCCACACCACCAGCTTTCCATGCCATCACTCCTGCCAACATGTCCTGGAATCTGTTCAGCCAGAATTAATAACCCTCGCACCAAAAAGCAGATATCTATTCCTAATTGTGGTGTTCTTTGTAATTCTTATTATCAGGATGGATGTCGTAGTGTTCAGAAAGACTACAGAAGCCAAGTTCAATAACAAAGCTGACATTTATTACACTACTTATTGAAGCTCGACCACTTATTCCTATAGCAAGCAATAATCTAGTAATCTGCAGTCTACACTCTATGAACACTAGTCTCTACACTCTATCTATAACTGTACTCTGCACTTTCTTGACCACTCCTCTGCATTCTCTCCAGCCCTCTCCCCAAGGCCCGAGAGTCAGTTCTTAATATAGTTCTGCATTTAGCCCCATTTAGTGGTCAATTATATTACTTCAACCCTTTATATTCTAGACATTTTACAGAATGTCACACTGATATGCAGGAAAATTGGAATTTTGACTACATGGAGTTATATATTTTAAAATAATTGTTAACCCAATGATGTCCTGAACAAGCAAGAGGTGGCGGATAATGTAAAGTAATTTTTTTTACATTGATTCCACAATCATTTTCATGTCAGGCAGGACACTGCCAGATGGGAGTACAGTGAAGCTCCTGTGCTGCTCCAATTCTGTGCCTAAACTCCAATCTCGGGGGGGGGGGGGAAAGTGTTCTCTTACTGCTCCAGTTCTGTGTTTCCCCACCATGCATGCAATGTCATCTCTGGATGATCTTTTATTGTTGCAATTGTGATTTCCACGAGCAACAGTTAAAACTATTTCAAATTCATTTCATGGCAGCTGACAAAGAGGTGATTTCCATTATATCATTCTATCTGCTTTGAACCTAAACCTGAGAGTGAAAATGACTCTGCCCTATCCCTGTGCACCACACAATCTCCATCAAGTTCTAAGTTTAAAAAACAAAATTTGATTTTGCTGAAACGTACTGCAAATATATTGGAATATTAAAAAATTTTCACAAGTGGCTATTGAAGCAGAATAAATCATGACATGAAAAGAGATATACATTGACACTCGAGAAAGAAATACATCAAAGAGCAAAGAGAAAGATAAGCAGGAAAATAATATTAGCTCAGAGACCCACAATAGTGGGCTAGCATCAGCAGAGGACATGATCCCCTGAACTGCCTCCAGTTCTGAGATTTATTTTGTATTGAGACCAAGTAGTTAGCACTTAGCACAAAAGCCCTAACCCTAACCCTAACCCTAACCCTAACTTTAGCTTTTGCTAATTATTTTCAAAAAATTTTGTTTGTTTGTTATTTACAGCACAGAAGGAAGCCATTCGGCCCATCGTATCTGCACCTGCTCCCAAAAAAGCAACCTAGCTAGTCCCATTCCTAGCCCGATCTCCGTAGCCCTCTAGATGCATCACTTTCAAATATGTATCCAGCTCTCTTTTGAAACCGCCAATGGAATCTGCCTCCAACGCATTCCTAACCCCAAGAACTCTCTGAGTAAAGACGTTTCTCCTCACCTCACTCCTAGCTCTCCAGCTGACCATCTTGAATTTGTGACCCCAGGAACTGAATTACCAACTAGTAGAAACAGAATATCCTTCTTTACCGTGTCACCATTGTTCAGAATTTTGAACACCTCAATAACGTCACCTCTTAATCTTCTCTGCTCCAAGGAGAACAAGCCCAATTTCTCCAATCTTTCCTTATCTAGTATTCCTAATTCCTGGTATCATTCTGGCAAATCTCCTCTGCACTCTCTCCAGGGTTTTAACATCCTTCCTTAAATATGGTGCCCAGAATTGAACACAATATGATGTATGACCAATGATTTGCAGAGATGTAGCATCACTTCCTTGCTTGTATACTCTATGCCTCTATTTATAAACACAAGGATACCACAAGCCTTCTTGACAACAGTTTCCACATGTCTGGCCACCTTCAGAAAATTATGCATTGAACTCAGAGGTCCCTCTGCTCCTGTATTCCTCTCAAAGTTGTCTCCCCGTGTTTCTTCTGCCAAAATTCATTACCTCACATTACACTGCATTGAAGTTCATCTACCAGCCGTCTGCCCATTTGGCCAACTTGTCAATGTCCCTCTGAAATCGCTCACAATTCACGGTTCTCCTTAGCTAAGTATCATCTGAAAATTTAGAGATTTTGCCTTCAACACCCACCTCCAAATCATTTATATAAATCAGAAAAAGCAAGGGCTCAACACTGAGCCCTGGGGTGCACCACTTTCAACTTGTTTCCTGTTTGAGAAATGCTCATCCATACCTACCCTCTATTCCCTATCTCTTAGCCAACTTCTAATCCATGCTGCCAAGGACCAATCAGTCCCAAACATTTTTAATTTGCGAACTAACCTGCCATGTGGCACTGTATCAAATGCTTTCTGAAAGTCCATATATACAACATCCACAGCACTACCTTCATCTACTGCCTGTGTCACCTCGTCATATAACTCTATTATATTTGCCAGACATGACCTGCTCTTGACAAAGCCATGTTGATGGTCTAGTATTAACTTATTTGTCTCTAAGAGTATGTTTATCTCATCCTGTATTATGGCCTCCATTAGTTTTCCCACAAGTCTGTAGTTTCTACTTTATCCTTGGCCCCTTTCTTAAACAACGGTGTCACATTGGCAATCCTCCAGTCCCCCGGGCTAATTCTGTGTTCAGGGAGGCCTGGAAAATTTCTGTCAATGGCTCCGCAATATGCTCCCTTACCTCTCTCAGCAATCTATGATGCATCCCATCCGGGCCTGGCAATATCTCTATCTGGAGTGCAGCCAGCCTTTTTAGCACCTTTTCTTTATCTATCACTATACTGCTCAGTTGCTCAACACCCACATTTTCAACTGGGCCGTTGTCACCATCTTCTAATTTGGTAAAGATAGAAGCAAAGTACTCATTTAGTACCACTGCCATAACCTCTGCTTCAGTGAGCAGTTTACCCTGTTTGTCCCTTATGGGCCCCACTCTATCCCTCACTAATCTTTTACCGCTAATGTGCTTGAAGAATATTTTGCTATTCGTATTAAATCTGCTCTTTGTTATTGTTAAAATAATTCCTCACCATGCATTTGTAATTCACTTGATATCATTTTCAGGTCAGTCGTAAGAGGGCATTCTTTCATGTTTTTATTAGTATTCAATTAAGTCATTGGGGAACTACATTTCAGAGACTTGACGATCTGAGAGAAAGATTTTCTCCTCATCTCAGTCTTAAATGGGAGAGCCTTAATTTTCAAACTGTGTCCTTTAGTTCTAGACTCCCCCAGAAAGGAAACATCCTCTCAATATGGTTCAATAAAATCACCTCTCATTCTTTTACACTCCAATGGGTATAGTCCCAACCGGATTAATCTTTCCTCATGAGATAACAAACCTCTTCATCCCAGGAGTAAGTCAGGTGAACCTTCTCTGAACTCCTTTGAATGCAATTATGTCTTTTTCTAAGGAAGTGTACAGTCATAATTGCATTCAGATGCGGTATCACTCAGGCTCCATATAGCTGTAGCAACACTTTTATACTTTTATACTCAATTCCTCTTGCAAAACACACCAGCAGTCCGTTTTCACTCCTAATCGCTTGCTGTACCTGTGTACTCACATTTTGTGGGTCAAGTTCCAGGAGACACTGGTTCCTTTGTACCACCAAATTCTGCAGTCTCTTCATTTGAATATATTGTTTTTTTATTTTTCCTGCCAATCCGAGGAGAGATTTCTTTACTCTCAGAGGGTCGTTTATCTTTGAAATTCTTTTCCCACAGAGCTGTGGCGGCTGGGTCATTGAATATAGTCAAGGCTGATTTAGACAGACATTTGATCAACAGGGCAATCAAGGGCTATAGGGGTGCAGGCAGGTAAGTGGAGTTATAGCCACAATCAGGTCAGCTATGATTTTATTGAATGGCAGATGGGTCGAATGGCCCTCTCCTGCTCCTATTTTTTGTGATCCTACACCTCCCAGCTAGAGCCCTTACTTTCCTCCTTTTACACACTCCTCAAAATCTACCATTTTGATCAACGATTGACCACCTAATATTTCCTTGTGTGGCTCAGTATCATACTTCGATTTATAATGCTGCTGTGAAATACCTTGAAATGGTTTATTACATTGAAGGTGCTATTAAATTGTTATTGATCTGAAGTTGAGGGAAAACATCAAATTCACTCCGCTTGCTGCGAGACACACAATTACAAAACAATCTGGGACATTAAGATTCACTGGGACCTAATTTGTCGATGTCCTGAGAAATGATGAGACAACTAGTCCTGCACCTGGCTTTATTGGATCTCCTGGGAATAGCACATAGTGAAAAATTAGATAGGGTGCGGGGTGGGGGGTGGTATGGCGTGTTGAGGGGAAGGCCACACTATTCACCTCCAAGTGTCATTTCCAAGTGATCAATCCAATTCAACCATTTGCCTTGACAGAAAGTCTTGCTCCTGCATAATATCAAGAATCAACACAACTTACACTCTCTCTTTCTCTTTTTTATCTGCATATACTTATATATGTATAATGAGCTCAGCTCTTGGTAATGAATAAATTACATGCATAGGCAACAACAGAAATGATTTAAAAGCCAAATTAATTATCATGGCATTAAGATTGGAAGCCCGCTCCATTCTCAGAAAAGATTTGATTCAGTAGTTAATTTAGCAACCAAATGTTTTACCAGTAAAGAGGATGTAATCCTTTGGGTTGCAAAAAATATAGGTCAGAACTTTAAGACAGCCATGATCGTGATGAATGGCGGAGCAGGCTCGAAGGGCCAAAAGGCCTCCTCCTGCTCCTATCGTCTATGTAACCCACTGGGGTATGAGGGAGTTGGGGGTGGGGAGGGGGTTGGTGGTGGGGGGGTGGGTGGAGAGCGGAGGCAGTGGGGGAGTGTAAAATAGCATGGACGGGATTCCTTCAGAGATCCCGCTTGCCCATCCCGATGCAATTTTACGTGGGGCCTCAGACTGGAAGACCGCCTATGTTAATCAAGGACCTTAAGTGGTCATTTAAGGTCTTTCTCCCACCCGGCCTCAGTTTTTGTGCTCGCGGTTGATCTTCGGTAGGAGGTGCAGGGGTACGTCTCTATCGGAAGATCTTTTCAGACTGGGGACGCCCTCCCCTCACGGCCCAAAGACTTCCACCCCCAACACAGGGATCGCCTCCTCGCAACATCCAAGGGTATCCCCTCCCCTCCTCTCCCTGGGATTCCTGCGGTGGGATTCTCCGAGCCCGCGCAGGGTCAGGCTCGCAAATCCCGCCACGCCGCTCTGGTGCCAGGCTGCCGATTCTACGGTGACCGGAGAATCAGTGGCAATCGCGCTGGTGCGGTTGCCGTTAAAAGCAGCCCCGCGGCGATTCTCCGTGCTCGACGGGCCAAGTGCCCGCCGAGTTCCGCTGAGTTCCGCTGCCGTCGTTCGCGTAGGGTCCTACCCGGCGGGACCTTGGCGTTCTGGCTGCGGGGGCCGTCGTGGTGGGGTGCGGGGGCAGCCGACTCCGGGAGGTGCCCCCATGGTGGCCATACCCGCGATCGGGTGTGGCTATTCCTCCGCGCGGGCCGGTGCAACAGTCCACGTGGTGCGCATGCGCTGGGATGACGGCAGCACACGCTGGTGCTGCCGCACATGTGCCGACTCGCGCCGGACGGGGGAGGCCCTTCGGCGCGGTTGGCGTGGCGCCAAGCCCCTTCCGCGTCGGCTGGCGCGGCGCAAACCACTCCGGCTCAGCCTAGACCCTGAAGGTGCGGAGAATTCTGCATCTTCGGGATGGTCCGTTGCCGGAATCGTTCATGCCACTCCTTCGCGCAGGAGTTGCCCGCCCCACCGGTTTCCGAAGAATCCCGCCCTAGGTCTCAGACATGGCGCTGTAGTACCTCTTCCAGCCACTGCAGTGCTGTCCCTGGATGGGCTGGAAGGCCAATCGGCCCAGTCGACAGCTCTCCAAGGCAGGACTTCCATCCAAGTGAGGATAGAATTCCCATCTGCTGCCAATCAGCACTCAATTGAGCGTAAAATGGCAGAAGGCCTGCCAGAGTCAGTGGGGATGTGCCAAACACTCACCGTCCTAAAAATTCAGGCCACAGTTTTTTAAATTTGATCTGTTGATAGTTTGACAAGTAAAATAATATTGAATCACATACCTCTATTTTTCATATTTCATCGTACTTTGTTGAGCCAAAGTAAATGCTTTCTCGGCAACATTTTTCCAATAATACCCATTTTATAGTTCTCAGAAAGCCTTATGTAGATTCTATTCTGCTTAGATGGTAATATTCATACTACAGCTGTAGCCATTTTAAAATAATTGCGGCCTGCAGAATAATTAAACTAATTAAATAATTGATCAGATGTTCTTACATCAACCTAATTGAGAATAGCAATACTAAATTGATTTTACCACAACTGTGTTGCCTTTAAATTGTTGCTACAATTATTTTGAAGTAAAAAATAAAGGTACACAGGGGACAGCTTAAACTGTTGCCGTGAAAGTGTTCCGATAATTAAAGTTCCACAATTTTGCATGTGTGGAATATTATCATCATTCAGTTGCCTCAAGTAGCCTGAACTGACAGTAATGCAGTCGTCAAGTATTTAACTACCCTGCTGTGCCATTGCCCCAGGCCTCAAGACATGGGTTTGGGAAGTTCCGGCCCCGCCTTGCTGATACCCGTAGAAAGGGATGCAGTGGGCCAACTAAAGGTCTATTGACGTCTGGCAGGGGCAGATGATCCTGGAAGTGGGCGGAGCTGAAAAATCCTAGACATCATCTCTGGCTATTTCATAATTAACTCGAGATGCTTCATAGAATTTATGCGCATAAGGAGGCCATTCAGCCCATCGAATCTGCACCGGCTCTTGGAAAGAGCACCCTACTTAAGCCCACACATCCACCCTATCCCCGTAACCCAGTAACCCCACCTAACCTTTTTGGACACGAAGGGCAATTTATCATGGCCAATCCACCTAACCTCCACATCTTTGGACCGTGGGAGGAAACCGGAGCACCCGGAGGAAACCCACACAGACACGGGGAGAACAGGCAGACTCCGCACAGACAGTGACCTAAGCCGGGAGAGCCAGGAGGATTCTGATTGGCTTGGAGTTTGGTGATGTTGGATCCGCAGTAGGCAGATGCATAGGCGAAAGTAGAAATTACAGAACAAGGTTTATTTAATAATAATCTTTTTATTGTCACAAGTAGGCTTACATTAACACTGCAATGAAGTTACTGTGAAAAGCCCCTAGTCACCACATTCCGGCACCTGTTTGGGTACATGGAGGGAGAATTCAGAATTCTCAGCCCAGTACGGGAATTGAACCCGTGCTACTGGCCTTGTTCTGCATTACAAACCTGCTGTCTAACCCACTGAGCTAAACCAACCCTTTCAGCCAATTATAATTCTCATCCACTCCCCTAATGGTCTCCTTCCCCGACCTGCAACCAGCCTGGGGTTTTTATACAACGGTGGCTCTGCTTGTAAAGTGGAAACCCTTCCTCCTTAAAGGTGAAGGCCTACCTGTCTTAAAGGGGAAGTTCATATTCCGGCGAGGTCACAGGAAATCATGCAGTCTTGATTCTGGGACCTCCATTGGGGTTTTTAACAGATGGATGGCAATGGGATTGTTGGGGCTTGAATATTGAGGGACCAAGATGCGAGCAGAGAACGTTAGTTCGAGTGCAGCTAGCGTGAGCATCACTTCACCTCTGATTTTTTTTTTTCATTAAAAGCACAGAGAAAAAAAATTATTTTCCCCTCAGTTTAAGCAGCTTTTTTAATATCCCAGTTTGAAACTTTGTATCTTGCTTTGAGGTCTTTTGGAGATATTCTTTCCTCTGAAGTTGACTTGTTATTCCCCCCTCTGCAAATTTGTCTCACTAATGCTGGTGTGTTTTCTTCTCTCGTATTTTAGAACCCGATAGCACCATGCCACCGGCTTTCTGTGACACCACTTCCACTGATATCTCCCAGAACATGTTCAGAGTCGGCAACCCTATTCTTCAGGAAACATGGCGGGTTGAACTCTGTTTCTTGTATTTATTGAAGCCCCGGGTGCTCAAAGCTCTCTTTGTTGTTGATTCCATTACCTTCTGTAACAGTGATTAAATTCCCATCGGAAAGACAGGCAGCAATTGAATCACTGCAGGCAGAAAAGTAGAGAATTCAATCACACGCAAACAAATAATGTACCACTCTCACCCTGAGAATAGCAAATCAAAAGCTGTCAACAAGACTTGATCACTATCCATCTCAGCATGATCGAGCGACCGGTCTCTTTTCTGCGACAGGTATTTTGTGTGGCAAGCCTTGTCCAATCTACATGAGCAAGTGCAGCTGGTACAAAAGATGTAGAGAAGGGAATACGGCTTCAACAAATCCCCACCTATCACTAGCGCTCATTTTGTCCTGTCCAGTGCTGGAAATCTGCAGCTCTCGTTGGAGGAAGCAGCAGATACTCGAGCTAGATTTTTTTTTTCTAGAGTTACGTCACTGAGTCAGGGAAACTCCAATGAATTGCTTCAGAATCACTCCATTGCTATGCACCATTTTGAGATTCGTCTGCAGGAAAATAGGAGAGTGCATATATTTCCACCCATATGGGAGGATGTGTAATGGGGCTTAGAGTGAATTAAAATAATAGCCTGTCCTCTCAGTTGGCACTGTACTCACACTGTTGCCACTTTAATTGGCAACTTTCAGGCAGCATATGTAGGCCTCTCCAAAGGCTGGGTAAATTTGAGTTCCTACGAGGTAAAGTTTGGAGCCCAATGCAATTTTAACACTCAGCTGAATTACTTCCCAGAACAAAGTACAATACAGCACAGGAACAGACACTTCGGCCCTCCAAACCTGTACCTGTCATGATACCATCCTTACTCAAAACCCTCAGCACTTCTTCGATTCGTATCCCTCTATACCCATCCTATCCACATATTTGTCAAGATGCCTTTTGAACGCCGTTAATGTATCTGCTTCCACAACCTCCACTGGCAGCGCGTTCCAGGAATTCACCACCCTCTGTGTAAAAAACCTGCCCCGCACATTGCCTCTAAACTTTGCCCCATGGACCTTAAACCTATCCCCCCTAGTGACTGACCCCTTCACCCTGGGAAAAAGTGCGTGCTCATCCACTCTATCCATGCCCCTCATAATCCTGTAGACCTCTATCAGGTCGCCCCTCAACCTCCGTCATTCCAAAGTAAACAGTTTGAGTCTAATCAGTCTCTCCGCATAGCTAACACACTCCAGACCAGGCAGCACCCTGGTGAACCTCCTCTGCACCCTCTCCAAAGCCTCCACATCCTTCTGGTAGTGTGCCGACCAGAATTGTGCACAATATTCCAAGTGCAGCCTTACCAAGGTTCTATACAACTGTAGCGTGACTTGCCAATTTGTATACTCGATGCCCCGCCCAATGAAGGAAAGCGTTCTGTATGCTTTCTTGTTGCCACTTTCAAAGATCTGTGGACCTGTACGCCCAGATCTCAGAGTTTTGCCATTTGCTGTATATTTCCCCTCTATGTTAGACCTATGTTAGACCTACCTTAATGCATTACCTCACATTTGTCCAGATTAAACTCCATTTGCCATTTCTCTGTGCAAGTCTCCAACCTATCTATGCCCTGCTGTATCCTCTGACAATCCTCAACACTATCTGCCACTCCATCAACCTTGGTGTCATCCGTGAACTTACTAATCAGACTGGCTACCTTTTCCTCCAAATCGTTTATGTATACTACAAACGACATAGGCCCCAGCACCGATCCCTGTGGAACACCACTAGTCACAAGTTTCCATTCAGAAAAACGCCCTTCTACTGCTACCCTTTGCCTTCTGTGACTGAGCCAGTTGTGTATCCACCTTTTGTACCAGTCTTCCATGAGGCACCTTGTCAAAGACTTTACTGAAGTCCATGTAAACATCATCCACCGCCCTCCCCATATCAATCATCTTTGTCACCTCCTCAAAAAACGCAATCAAGTTAGTGAGGCACGACCTCCCCTTCACAAAACCATGCTGTCTATTGCTTAAGAGTCTATTTGTTTCCAAATGGGTATAAATCCTGTTCCTGAGAATTCTCTCCAATAATTTATCTACTATTGCCGTGAGGCTCATCGGCCTGTAGTTTCCAGAATTATCCCTGCTACCTTTCTTAAACAGTAATACCACATTAGCTATTCTCCAGTACTCTGGGATCTCACCAGTGGCCAATGAGGATACAGAGATGTCAGTCAAGGCCCCAGCAATTTTCTCCCTTATTTCCCTCAGTATTCTGGGGTAAATCCCATCCAGCCCAGGAGACGTATCTACTGTATTTTAAAATACCCAATACCTCTTCCTTTTCGATGTCAACATGATCCAGACTGTCCACACACCCTACCCAAGAATCATCTTCCACAAAGTCCTTTTCTTTAGTGAACACCAATGCAAAGTACTCCTTTAGTACCTCGCCCATTTCCTCTGGCTCAACAATAGATTCCCCCTCCCCGCCCACCCCCTGTCCTTAAGTGGTCCAATCCTTTCCCTGGCCACCCTCTTGCTTGTTACATACAAATAAAAAGCTTTGGGATTCACCTTAATCCTACTTGCCAAAGACTTTTCATGACCCCTCCTAGCCCTCCTAATTTCCCGCTCAAGTACCCTTTTACTTTCTTTGTATTCCTCAAGGGTTTTGACTGTCCCGACCCTTCTAGACTGTACAAATGCCTCCTTTTTCTTTTTTACAAGGTTCACAATATTCTTCGTTATCCAAGGCTTCCTAAACTTCCCACACTTCTCCTTCATTCTCTCAAGAACTTGACTTTCCAGAAGTAGCTGGTGACTGGAGGGAGCAGGTTCAGTAGGAGTTCAAGAAGATAAGAATTTTCTGGTTTTCCTGTCAGTCAAGAGCAATCTCTGCAGTACTGCCCCATCCAGTCATGAACAGTGATGGGTAATAAAGCAACTAACTGGTGGAGTAGTGTTCACAAATATCCCATCTCAATTATGGGTAAGACCCACACATCAGTGTAAAAGAGAAGGCTGAAGCATTTGCAACAACCTTCAATCAGAATTGTCGGGATGTGATGGACATATGTTGGAATTCCCTCTACTTGTTAGATGTGTGCAGCTCCAACTATGCTCAAGAAGCTTGATACTGTCCAAGTCAAAGAAGCCTGCTCGAAGCAGCTGAAGATGGTTGGGCTGAGGACACTCCCGGAGGAACTCCTGCAGTGATGTCCTGGAGCTGTGATCACTGGTGCCCATTCACCACCTTAAACATTCATTCCCTCCACCAGTGACACACAGTTGCAGGCAACAAGATGCACTGCAGCAACCCACCAAGACTCCTTTGACAATACCTTTAAAACCAATAACCGCTACCACCTAGGACGGCAAAGGTAGCAAATGCATGGGAACACCACCACCTGCAAGTTCTCCTTCAAACTACACAACATCCTGACTTGGAAATATATTGCTGTTCCTTCACTGTCGCTGGATCAAAATCCTGAAAGTCCATTCCTAACAGCACTGTGGGTCTGCCTACAAAACATGGACTGCAACGCTTCAAAAAGGCAGCTCACCATTAACTTCTCAAGGGCAATAAGTACTGGCCTAACCAGCGACATCCACATCCCGTGAATAAATAAATTTATAAAAACATTGTCCTCAGGCTAATATCTATGGGGATAGAGGGAGTTGCTTTTTAACAAATGGGGTCACTCCCCTTATCAATGAAACCAGAAATGCTGGTCAAAACGTCTCAGTGTAATGGGGCTGCTGGGTCTCTACCTCTCCACCCTGAAAGGTAAAGATGTCTGGATTGGGTGGATACTTCAACAATCAAATAAATTGAATTACTGATCTTCAGGGCACCAGTCATCTCAGCTCCAGGACACCACTGCAGGAGTTCCTCAGGGTAGTGTTCTTGGTGCAACCATCTTTAGCTGCTTCATCAATGATCTTCCATCTATCATAAGGTCAGAAGTGGGGATGTTTGCTGATGATTGCACAATGTTCAGCACCATTCATCACTCATCAGATACAAACTGCCCATGTCCAAATGCAGTACGATTTATATAAATGTCCAGGCTTGGGCTGACCAGTGGCAAGTAATATTTACACCGCACAACTGCCAGGCAATGACCATCTCCAACAAGAAAGAATCTAACCATCAGCCCTTGAGAGTCAATGGCATTACCATCACAGAATCCCCAATTATCAACATCCTGGGGGTTACCATTGACCAGAAACTGAACTGGACTAGCCATGTATATACTGTGGCTACAAGAGCAGGTCAGAGGCTATGAATCCTGCAGTGAGTAACTCACCATCTGACTCCCCAAAACCTATCCACAATCTACAAGGCACAAGTCAGGAGTATGATGGAATACTCTCCTTTTTCTTGGATGAATGCAGCTCCAATAACACTTGCCACCATCAAGGACAAAGCTGCCTGCTCAAATGTATTCCTTCCACAAACAGTAGCAGCACAGTGTACCATCAATAAGATGCTTGGCAGGAACTCGCCAAGGTTCCTTAGACAGCACCTTCCAAACCCTTATCGACTACCATCTAGAAGGACAGATGCATGGGAATACCACCACCTGGAAGTTCCCTTCACCACCAACAAACAGTAGCAGCAGTGTGTACCATCTACAGGATGTGCAGCAGGAACTGACCAAGGTGCCTTTGGCAGAACCTTCCAAATACATGACCAATACCATCTTGAAGGACAAGGGCAGTAGGGAACAGAAGGACATGGGAACAGAAGGACATGGGAACACCACCACCTGAAAGTTCCCCTCCAAACCACTCACCATCCTGACTGAGATCACCGTTCTTTCACTGTCGCTGGGTCAAAATCCTGCAACCCTCTCTCTCACAGCACTGTAGGTGTACCTCCACGACATGGCCTGCAGTGGTTCAAGAAGGCAGCTCACCACCACCTCCTCAGGGGAAATTAATGATGGGCAATGAGTGCTGTCCTAGCCAGTGAAGCTCACATCCCCTGAATGAATGAAAACAAAATGGGTCCAAATCCCAATTTATATCCCAAAGCGAGCCCACCACTGCTAATTGTTGGCAAGGCGTAACTGAACATGTATACTTCTGAAGGGTAGCCAGTACACAGCATCTTCCCATGGGAGGAACTTGAGACTTAAATATGCACATGTAGTATCAAGACATAGCAAAGACAATAATAATTGTACAGTGCTGTCGCTGTCTTTTTATAAATCAACAAATGTTTGAAAAGTATGCTGACATGAACATAAAACCATTATAGGATGATGTATATTACAGCCTGCAGTCATAACTTGTAGAATTATAATCACGGGTTTGATTGGAATGTAGCTGAGTAATGTGCATTCAAAAAATGTATAATACTTTGATCGAGCAGCAAGTAACCAATGATATCCATCACAAAGATCTGTGCCTCCAGAAATTGCCTAATTTCATGCACTTTTTATGCTTATTGGCAGTACAGCATCTTGCTGAGTTTTATTTTCCTGAGGTATGCCTGCGTTTAATTAATTACGCACATTGGAAGAGGCCCATTAGCGACGCTAAAATGAATATGCTCTGCTGACTGCCCTCTTCCTAATTAGATCCTGTCCACTGCCATATTTTCCAGGGACTTTCCTCTGGCAGCCAAGTTATGTGCCTCAATCAGTTGGAAGTCTCATTATGACATGAAAACCAATGTCTTGTGGCATGCATATCACCCCAATGCAATTTTGATTAGGTAGAAAAGGCCTGTAAAGGTAAATTCCAGATTACTTTTGTGGGGTTAGGAGGAGCACAATTGTGTAGGATCGTGGTAAGCCATAATCATTCCACTTCCCACATGGGCTGCCACGGCTCAAGAAGGCAGCTCACTACCACCTTCTTAAGAGCAATTAAGGATGGGAAATGAATGCTGGCCTAGCCAGCGTAGCCCAGATCCCATGAATGAATTAAAAATACAATTTATATCCCATTATGGGCCCACCACTGCTAATTGTTGGCAAGATATAACTGCTATGAATATGCATACTTCTAACGAGTGGCAGTGAGACAGCATCTTCCCATTGGGAGGAACTTGAGATTTAAATATGCATATGTATTCTCGAGACAGCAGATACAATAATAATTTAGCTGCCTGTTTATCCGCCAGTCTACCCGATGCTGCGCCATCCCAGATGTGGCAAGCTGCAGCCAGATGTTCGCCCCTGTGGCAAGCTGCAGCCAGATGTTCGCCCCCTGTCCCTGGCACGAACTGGTGGGCATTCCAAGTGCTCACTGCCAGTTCTGGGTCTGGAGCTAAAATCTGCCCCATTGATGTTTATTAAAATTGTTTAAATAGGTGTTTGCATGACTCATTCGCTTCCACAGAGAGAGAAGCTGAAGTTAGGTTAGAATATTGGCAGAAAATAGGACAATGTACACTAATGCACAATTAATGGACACGAAACGTAGATAAAGTCTGAACGATAGGCTTTAATATATAAGAAGTGTTCCCGGCAGCAGATGTACAGAAGAATGGCAGACTGCCGGGGAACACGGGTTCTTATACCCCACCTCGTAGGCGGAGCTACCTACCTCTCAGCCAATCGGCTGAGAGGCACATGACATACCTGGGCCAATGGGCAGCAAGTCCTCTGCACCAATGGCAGCTCACACTTCCAGGTACCGTAATACCCCTAGTCATATTACCACATTCACCCCCTGTTGAAAAAGGAACTGGGGAGGCGGGGGGGGAGGGGGATGGTGGTACGGAAAACGCGGACATGGGCGGGGGGGGGGGTGCGTGCCCCATGAGTACGTGAGAGACTGGTAGTATGACTAGAGATGTTAGGTCGTACCATTGCATTGATGGCTTCCCACTGGCCCGCAATTATGTGCAAAATACAAACAAAACTATGTACAGTGTGTAAAGAACTGGGAGGGGAAGAAAAAAAATGGAGAACAGACAAGGAAAACAAGAGTCCATCAGCAGGTCACATTGATTCGACCAAAGGTTCGGTGTGCTCGGCAACAGAAACTTGTGGGCAGCCACAGTTCCTCCCCAGAACGAGGAGGGCCTGGTAAAATTCGTCTAGAGACTCACCAGGAAGTTGCTGCCTCGTAGCCAGTAAGTGCCGAGCGTAGACTTGGTTCACCGGCCGTATGAAATGTCCTTTAAGCAAGTCCATGGCCGCATCGCAGTTTGTTGTGTCCTCTATGAGCGTGTACACGGCGGAGCCGACGCACGAGTGGAGGATGTGCAACTTCTGTTCCCTCGTCGGGACGTTTTCGGCTGTACTCAAGTAGCTATTAAAGCAAGCCAGCCAGTGATAAAAATGCTGCTGTTGCATTTGTTGCGTGCGGGCTGAGTCGAAGACACCCCGGCTTGATGCGAAGCTCCATCCTTTAAAATCTTGTGTATTAAAGTGATGCACAATCAATGGACACGAAACGTAGATAAAGTCCGAACGATAGGCTTTAATATACAAGAAGTGTACCCGGCAGCAGACGTACAGAATAATGGCAGACTGCCGGGGAACATGGGTTCTTATACCCCGCCTCATAGGCGGAGCTACCTACCTCTCAACCAATCGCCTGAGAGGCACATAACATACCTGGGCCAATGGGCAGCGAGTCTCTGCACCAATGGCAGCTCATACTTCCAGGTACCGTAATACCCCTAGTCATACTACCGCATACACTTACATTAGGTTTGTGAGAGTTGAAATTTAGAGGTATCAGTGTTTACAACATTTCTATATTTCTCCAACTCGAGCTTCACGTGCATCCCAATTTCCTTCGCTCCACCATTGGCAGCCATGCATACAGCTGCCATTGCATGACTAAGCTCATGAAACTTCCTCCATGAATCTACTTGCACTGTAATCTCTCCTTCTTTAAGGCACTCTTTAAAATATACCTCTTTGGCCGAACTTTTAGCTATCAAATCCAATATCCCATTATGTAGTCTGGTGTCAAATTGTGTTGGATAATTGATCCTTCGAAGCATCCTGGGACATTCTATTACATTACAGGGGTGCTGTGTAAGTACAAATTGTTGTGGAAACCATTCTCCCTTACTGCCTTAATAAATGTGACATACTTCACCCTGTTCATTCCTCGCATTACTGTGTTTGCTCTGCCTACATTAACAAATGTTGACAGTCTAAACTGTTAAATAGCTCATTAGGTGCTGAGTCATGCTAAAGTATTATTGCTGCAGTTACATCATGATTGTCTGATTTTCTTTCTTGCTACCCATGAAATCACATTCTTGGGTGTCACACATTGCTGTAATTTCACTGTCAGTTCATTGATTTTGACGGAAACAGACATTTGTCATTTCCAGAGAAATTAGAAATGTCAACCTCCAGGTCCATAAAATACTTCCACTGGTATTGCAATTACATGCTCAGACAGGGAATGCCTTCCTCTGCCTAATGTTGTTAGTATTCTTTCCTTGACTGTCATACAGAGGCTGCTGAGTGCTGTTCAGAGGAATTCATCAAGTATAATAATTACTAACAGCAACTAACTGTAAGCATATCACCTGGTGTTGTAAAACCATGTTGGGGCCGTGTTAAACTCCCATTAAACTGTGACACAAAGCAAGTTAACGCAGCTTTTCCTCCTGTAGTTTACCTCCGAGTGGTTAGAAACTGATGAAGTGCTTAGTCGAAGTGAACAGTGGCAGATTTACAGTTAGTGGGGCCCACTGCTCAGCTTTACGTTTGGCTCCCAATCAGTAGAAAACGCAGGGAGGAATCAGCCTGTGATTGGATGAGCAGCTTTACCGCATTTCTCAAGGGTCAATCAGATAAGTGGCATTCTGGGGCCTTCCAATCCATCGGGTCCCATGCCAGTGTGCTTCATTGTAAATCTGCTCTTGAACGTGAAGGGTCTTTTGCACCGGATGTTACATGGCAAACTCATAGCAATACGGGTGCATATATGGAATTGCGCCAAAAGCAGCAAACAATTGCATGCAGGTGAAATTTAAAGTTTATAGTGAAACATCATTGAAAAAATATCCTATAGTCCATATCCTAATTGCACTTTCACTTTTGCCACTTTGACCTATTTGACTCTTGGTCCGGTAATCTATTAAATTTAAAATTCCAATCCTTGTGTTCAAATGCTTTCCCCTTAACCTCTGTGACCAAGTTCAGTCTCATAGCCTTCTGAAGCGCTTGTGCTCCTCCGGCTTAGCTCAGTTGACTGGACAGCTGGCTTCTGGGATCCCCTCCATATACCTCACTGCTTCTCCACCTCTGCCTTCTCTTTAAAACTTATCTCTTTAATCTCACTCTTGTGCTCATACCTCTTCATGTGGATCAATGTTACATTTTGTTTGATAGTGCTCCTGAGAAAAACTTTGCCATATTTTACTATGCTCAAGGTCTTATATAAATGCAAATTGTTCCCGTAAAGACACATCGTCAAAATAAAGCCACTCTTTTATGTACATCTCAGATGGTATTTAACGTTTCATCCAAAAGCTTGCACCCCGGACACTGTAGCACCCCCTCACTAGTACTTTAAAGTGACAGTGTACATTTTGAAATAGACCTTTACACACAAATGTCTGACTGAGAAACAAAAATACTACCTTGGAACCAATATTGTTATCTAACTCAATCAATTTGCACCTTCAAACATACTTCAAAAGCATCACAAGATATTGACTATTGACAGCTTTTTCCAAGATTATTTGGCAGACTTTTCTGAGGTGTGTCTTCCTATCTTGGGCTGCGGACTTCGTTCTTAGACATATTAGGATTTCTACTGAACGGTTATCCAGGATTACAGCATCTAAACTGGTTGAAGAGTGGACACGCTGCTTGGGGCATGATCCAAATATTTATCTCTAACGAGAGAGAGTCTAACACATGACTGATCAATTTCAGTAGTACATCATCATCTACATCATGGATCAGCATATCCCATCTATTAATCCCACCCCCCACCAAATATACAATTCTATTTTTTAACGACAACATGAAGTTAGGTATCTAACTATTTACAGTATGGGGCAGCACGGTGGCACAGTGATTAGCACTGCTGCCTAATTGCGCCAGTGACCTGGGTTTGATTCCTGGTCTCTGTGGAGTTTGCATGTTCTTCTCGTGTTGGTGTTGGGTGCCCCGGTTCCCTCCCACAGTCAAACAGTGTGCAGGTTAGGTGGATTGGCCATGATCAATGTGCAGGGTTACGGGGATAGGGCAAGGGAGTGGGCCTGGGTGGTGTGGTCTTTTGGAGGGTTGGTGCAGACTCGATGGGCCAAATGGCCTCCTTCTGAACTGTAGGGATTCTATGGATTTCTGAATTTAAATGACAGTTTCCTGTAAGGCTGTCAGGAAAAGATGAAGAAATGATTTCCAAATGATATTTTGGGAGGGCTGTCTGCAGTGGTAAGACAGCCACACTTCTCTCTCTCTGCGAGGTTTTTCCACTATGGGCAACGGGAAGAATTGCTGTGAATATGGAGACAAGACAGACTCATCTTCTCAAATGAAACAAATTTCCTGTAGAGAATCAACTGGCAGACAAGATTGCTATACATGATTCTGCCGCTTCAAAAATGCTAAAAATTCTACCATTGCTTCTGTGCTGACCTCCAGCTCTGAAGAGAAAATGAATTTCAACTGGGATTGAAGTATTGGTGCTAATTGACTTTCACCCTGGGAAGGTACCAGCTCCTGAGTTGTGTGATTCTCTACAATGGTCTCTAATCTGGATTCAGGCATTTTCTGTGGAAGGCTCTTCATGAGCAGGATATAAAGTAAGCAATACTTTAGTAGATTCAGTGGAACTAAGATCTGAATGTTGCTCAGCAACTAAAAACACAGCTAAAAAGGCAACAGCGGCTTCATAAGATGCATTATTCAATCACTCTCTCGGGCCTCAACCTTCAAGAGATCATTCCATACTGCAAAGGATTCTTTCTCATCACTCGCTAGAAAGAGCCAATTCAGGTGCAGGAGGTCTTCATGGAGATGGTCACCGTCTGCTGCAGTGCTTGCTGTACCCTTCACCTCTGGCCTTACTGCGTGAAGAACTGAGAAATCTATCACTTCAATCACTACCCTGGGTCCAGTGGATGGGGTCTCTGTGAAAGAAAGGAACTTCCTGCTGAGTATATACACTTCCTCAGCTTCTGATGACTGAATTCCATTGCTTCTCAGCACACAATTGAAGATAGTTGCGTGAAAGGCTGCATAAATGTTGCATGATCTTCAAAAAGTCAAATAGTTTTTTTATCCCAAACATCCACGATAATGCAATCACAGATTATTTCATCCTTCAGTGGTCCATATCCCCAAAACGTAGCTAGGCGATGTCGGTTGGATAGGAATGATTCAAGTGAATCCCCAGGTCATTGCAAATGCTGGCTAAAACATGCTCATTCAATTGCTAAACTTTTGCTTTGGGCTAAAAGAGGTGCAGAAAGCTTTAAAATTAGTATATGGATATCTGGCATATCAAGCGTTAATGTGGGTGGGAAACAACTGCCCAGAGCATGATGTGAAGAAACACATGACCTCTGGGATGCCATAGGTCCTGAACGAGTGTCATAGCTTCTCAATGGTGGCCTTTGAAGTGATGGAGGGTGTCGTGGAAATTATAATAAAGACAGATTCTTCGAGGTTCGATATTAGGAAATTTATTTACACAAATATATTTGCGGAGAGAGAGGGCGAGATTTTCCGCAAATGCAGAGAATCGTAAAGGCTGCCGTGGGACAGGCCGTGACCCACGGCAGCCTTCACGCCCACTTCCGGGGCCGATTCTCCCCCCCGGGCGGGGCTAGGAGCGCGGCCCCATGCGTCACGGCGGCGCGGCCTTGATGACGGTCATCCAGGACGCACATCAAGCATCACGCCGGCTGACTCGACCGATGACGTCGGCTGCGCATGCGCAGGTTAGGCAACGCCAACCCGCGCATGCGCAGTTGGCGTCTTTTCCCTCAGCCGCCCCGCAAGACATGGCGGCTTGATCTTGAAGGGCGGCGGAGGGAAAAGAGTGCGTCCGTTACAGACGCACGGCCCGCGATCGGCGGCCGTGGTACTGCCGTGCCAATCGGGCCCCCAGATGCCCCAAATGGGCATCTGGCGCCCATTTCACGACGGCAGCGAGCAGGTGTGTTTGCTGCCGTGTTGAAACAGGCGTGAAGGCCCGGCCGCTTGGCCCATCGGCCTCGGAGAATCGCCGTTCGCCGTAAAAAATGGTGAGCGGTGATTCGTGGCGTGGGTCGGGCATGGGAGAGGGGGAGAATAGCGGGAGGGTGTGAAAAATGTCGGCAGGCCCTCCCGCTATTCTCCCACCCGGCGTTGGGGGCAGAGAATCGTGCCCAGAATGTTCTGGCTTTTTAGCCAGTCCACAACACTCTTGACATTCGACCGAAGGAAGCATATCTTTATAGTCTGAAATAACATCTTGAAGTAAACAGCCATGTTTATATTAAATAGACCTTGGAAAGTACTGAAGATGAAATACGTAGGGCGCGATTCTCTGCAAATGCGGAGAGTCGTAAAGGCTGCCGTGAAACTGGCTGTGTTTCACGGCAGCCTCCGTGCCCCCTCCCAGGACCCGATTCACCCCCCGGGCGGGGCTAGCAGCGCGGCCCCGCGAAGCACGGCATCGCGGGATTAGCGACCGTCGCTAAGCCCGCGCGCCAAGGGTAACGGCGGCTGACGCGCAGGATGACGTCAGCCTTGCATGCGCGGATTGGACGGCTCCAACCCGCGCATGCGCGGATGCATCATCACGCATATGCGTCAAACTCGCGCATGCGCGGTCCGTCATGCCCCTCAGCCGCCCCGCGGACTGATCCTGCGGGGCGGCGGAGGAACAAAGAGTGCACGGGTATCGGACCCGCTGCCCACGATCGGTGCCCACCGATCGCGGGCCCATGCCACCCTTGGCACGGCCGTGGTGCGGCCGTGCCAATCGGTGCCATGGTTGTCCGGAACGGCACTTTGCAGCCGTTTTCACGAACGGTGAGAGCAGGTGTGTTTTCGTTCGTGAAAATGGACGTAAAGGCCTGGGAACTCGGCCCATCGGCCAGGGGAGAATCGCTGTTCGCCGTAAAAAACGGCGAGCAGCGATTCGTGTCGTGGGGCGGCCATGGGGGGGGGGGGGGGGAGAATAGCGGGAGGTCGGGAAAAATGTTGGGAAGGCCCTCCCGCTATTCTCCGACCCGTCGTGGGCAGCGGAGAAGCGCGCCCATAGTGCATATGTTCTTGCCCTTGGCTAAAAACAACTCAAGTACACATTTTGTTATCTTTCAGAAGAGAATGTGTTATCATAATAAGGCCGAGACCAAAATATTATGTTACCTGACCTACTTATTTTCATTCAAAAGCAGTTTTAAACTATATCGTCAAGCATTTCCCAGCATGTTTCTAAGTTGGCAACTCGTTAATTTCCGTTCCACAAAGGGCAATCGATGGACGTCCAACAATTTGGAATGGGAGTCCATTATCAGCAAGAACATTGAGCCTTGAAAACGTCTGGCAGAATCTGCATGCAGGTGCATCCCAGGCTGGTCGGCCATTCCCATGGATGGAGGGATGCGCTTGTGGGAAACGTCTGATGTCCTGAGCATGTGGTACATTGCTGGACCTGTCGCTCAATGGCGCCATCCAGGCCAGGCCACCATCCATAGCTCCTGGCTAGCATTTTCATCTTTGACACCCCTGGGTGGCCATTGTGTAGATCTTTAAGTATGGCCTGTCTACCCTGACATAGAATCAGAATACGAGTGCCCAACAGGAGGATGCCAACCTCCACGCTGAGCCCTTGCTGCATGCTCTCAAAAACTCACAGCTCCTTTGGCAGTTTCCCTTGCTGACCCCTGTGTAAAACGGCATAGATTAACTTCGCCAAAACTGAACCCTTTTGTGTCCAATAGCGAATTTGTGCAACAGTGACCGGCAACGTATCCATACAGTTCAAGGTTAATACCACCATGTCAGCCCTTGGTGGAAATAGGGGAAGGGGGGGGATTATTGGCCCAGAGCGTCCGCATTTGCGATCTGCATGCACGGACGATACTCGTACTACACATACTCATGTGCTGCTCATAATATGGCAGATGGTATTGGCAAAATTGCCTTGTCCTCTTTAAACAATTCCAGCAATGTCTTGTGATCCATTATGATGGCGAACTGATGGCGTACACATACTGTTGGAATTTCTTCACTGCAGAAACGATCGCCTGCCCTTCTTTCTCAATCTGAAAATAATTGCACTCTGCAGCGACCAAAGTCCGCGATGTGCAGGCTATTGGGATTTCCGTTCCGTCATCCATGCGCTGGGATATCACCATCCCAATTCCGTATGGGGAGGCATCACAAGTGACACAAGGGGCTTTGAGGGTTCGTAGTGCGCCAATATCCCAGATGACAACAGTGGTTGCTTCTTCTTGGTGTAGGCTTCTTCTTGCACCGCTCTCCATGCCCATCTTTGGTGTTTCTCAATAGCGCACGTGTGGTTGGTCGCCAAGTTAGGGTTACATTTCCTGTAATAATTCATGAGTCCAAAGAATAAACGCAATTTGGTCACGTTCTCAGGTGTGGGGCTTTGTTTGATTGCTCGCACCTTCTCTTCGACTGGGTGCAGGCCGTCTCGGTTGACACTGTACCTTACGTATGTGACCTCTTTTGCGCAAAAAATGCATTTTCCTCTCTTGAGGCGGAGCCCTATCTCAGAAAACCAGCGGAGGAATTCCAAGTTGCTCAGGTGCTCCTTTTTGGTGGCTCCAGTGACCAGGACGTCATCCAAGTAAACTGCCTCTCATGGTAGTCCTTGGACGTTCTCCATCAGTCTCTGGGAAATAGCACAAGCCGATGACACCCCGAATGACAACCTTGTATATTCGTAGATGCCTCTGTGGATATTAATGTTCACAAATTTTCTGCAAGCTACGTCTAGCTCCAGTTGGAGGTATGTGTGGCGTATGTTGAGTTTAGAAAAGAGTGCCCTCTGCTGTACCTGTAGCGGCTAGTGGTTCGCCCATGCATATTGCCAACCTCACCTCAGTGTCCCTCAAGACCAAACCTGCATTCCCACACTGATCTTTTCAATTAACTGCCATCCTATCACTGACACTGCAGCCTAGCCCCCATGTCCAGTTCTAATTGTCTGACCATTCACCTGGACAGTGTCTTTGATAGGGGGCAACCTACGGCCTGGTGATGCAATTCAACTGCATGCACACGTCTTCATCGTGCTACTCTGGGGTGGAGGGTCCTGGCTGGAGGCGGGCATCTGCCTTGACCAGGGCGATATGCTTGTTGGCTGACCTGGCGTCGCTGGTACCTGCGGTTTCTCCGGCCATAGGTTCCACGCCTCTGTGAATCCTCCTGCAGTGCTTCAGGGGAAATGTCTCACCTGGCTGCAGCAGCCCTCAGCCAATGGGCCCGGCCTCAAGAGTGTTCGGTCAAAATCTGGTCCTAGAGGTTCTGTTCCGAGGGGGTGCCGCTCATCTGAATGGTGGTGGGGGGGGAGGGGGGGTGTGATCTATTCTATCCACCTCCATCTCTGCCGTACCCTAGAGCTACTGGACTCCCTTCTCTGCATTCTCCCATGAGAGGGAGATCTCAATGGCCCTTTATAGGTCCAGAAATGTCCACTAACTCTACCCACAAAATGGTCTCATAGCATCTCTGAGAGGGATGGCCGGTAGTCAAGTGCTCTGCCAGTTTGCATAAGCATGCCAGAAACTTAGTAACAGACTCTCCCAGGGTGTTCATGGCGTATTGAATCAGTATCTTTGGACAATGACAAACAGCTTGGGGTCATAGTGGTTCATTACAAGCTCCACCAATTCATCAAACATCTTGGAGTCTGAGGCCGCAGGTAAGGTTAGGCTGTGCATGACGCTAAAATGGGGACCCCACAGGAAGTCAAAAGAATCATCTTCTAACAGTCCTCCTCAGTAATAGCGTTCACCTGAGCAAATAAAGCACACGCTCCGCGAACTGAGCCCACTCTTCCACACTCGCGTCAAAAACCTTGGGCTGGATTCTTTGCAGCCCCGTGCCGAAATCGTGTTTGGCGCAGGGGCGGAGAATGGCCATTCATGAGGAAATTGGGACCGGCATCGCTGAAGTGATTCTCCGGTCCCTGGAGAATCGCTCGGGAATTGCTCGCGTGCGATCTACACAGCGCGGCTGGGGGGCCATTGACAGAGGCTCCACCCTGCAATTCGCCATGAAAAATTGGTTGACTTCCCGACAGCATGATTCTAACCACATATTGGCCGTCGGGAACCTTGGGTGGAGGCTGCAGACTCAGTCCTCGGCTGCCCTGGTGTTGGGGGCTGGGGGGATCGATCACCGGGGGAGGGGGCGGCCTCATGGATGGCCAGAGGAGTGATCGGGTGGCACGGATCTGCAGGCGCAATCTCGGGGGGGCTTACATTTTGGATGACGGTCCATGGTCTGAGTCCGCCATCGTGCATGGTGTGGCCGCTACAGGCCACCGCTGTGCTCATGCGCGGACCCCCGACCGGAAGTGCAGGGCCCCGTATCTGCAGCGAGAGTTCCGGGCCCTGCTGGACCACTGCAGGTAGACGGATTGCCCATCACCTTCTTTTTTATGCTGGTGTGGGGACATAGCCCCATTTTTGGAGAATCCAGCTCCTTGAGCCTACTGAAGATTGGCATTATTGAAACACTGCTAACCTTATTGTATTGAGATGCAATCTCAGGGAATTACTGAGCCCGGCTGTTAGGCCTCCGCCCCCTCAGCGGGGGAACTGGTCTTCCACGAGCCCCATGGGCAGATCAGTTGAGTCGTGTTAATGGAGTTTCCTTGGAAGGTGATTGCGAGGCCTGAACAGTGTCTCTGGTTTGGCTGGAGAGGAGTGAGGTCTGTTGTGTGTGTGTCTTGGCATGCTGTAAGAATCCTTACATCCATTATGGATGCTATATCTTGTGTAGCTCTGTTTCCGTTGTCCTGTGGAGCAGGGCGTCCGCCATGGTGCCAAGTGCTCATGGCTTTATCCTGTTACCCTATTATCCTGAGAGGCCCAATCTTTCTGGCATCCTTTCATTAACCGTATGACAGGAGACACCGACTACAATGGCTAATAATTTGAACCCTTTGTGTGAGTACTTGTTGGTCTTTTTTGTACATGTGGAATAATGATTACTCTGTACTGTACTAGATTTGGGGGATTCATTGTGTCTTATGGCAAAATGTAAAATAGAAAACCTTTAATAAAAATATTCTTAAAAAAAAACCTGCACAGCATTTAAGCTGTACTCACCTGAACTTTAAAACCACGATGGACAACAGATCAACATTGCCAGGCCAATTTAGATTGATCTAAGAGCTAGACCAAACACAAAATTGGGAGCTTTGGTTGAAAAAAATTCAGATACGCGACAGCTTCAGATTAGATAAAAAGACAGAAGCTGAAAAAGTGTTTGGACTCTATTCATCCGGCCTGATTGTCGATGATGAAAAATGAAATGAAATGAAAATCACTTATTGTCACAAGTAGGCTTCAAATGAAGTTACTGTGAAAAGCCCCTAGTCGACACATTCCATCGCCTGTTCGGGGAGGCTGGTACGGGAATTGAACCCGCGCTGCTGGCCTGCCTTGGTCTGCTTTAAAAGCCAGCTATTTAACCCAGTGCTAAACCAGGCCCTGACATTATTGTGAGGCATGGATTAAGCAAATCCTCAGATAAATTTAATGAAGTTCTAAACTTATTTGATCCATGTTTTAACCTAAGAAGCAACACAATCTAAATGAATACTTTTCGTCAGTATTCACTCAAGAAAAAGATAATATTGTGGAGGAGAATGCTGAGACCCAGGCTATTAGAATAGATGGCATTGAGGTGCGTAGGGAAGAAGTGTTGGCAATTCTGGACAAGGTGAAAATAGATAAGTCCCGGGGCCGGATGGGATTTATCCTAGGATTCTCTGGGAAGCCAGGGAAGAGATTGCTGAGCCTTTGGCTTTGATTTTAGGTCATCATTGGCTACAGGAATAGTGCCAGAGGACTGGAGGATAGCAAATGTGGTCCCTTTGTTCAAGAAGGGGAGTAGAGATAACCCCGGTAACTATAGGCCGGTGAGCCTAACGTCTGTGGTGGGTAAAGTCTTGGAGAGGATTATAAAAGATACGATTTATAATCATCTAGATAGGAATAATATGATTAGGGCCAGTCAGCATGGTTTTGTGAAGGGTAGGTCATGCCTCACAAACCTTATCGAGTTCTTTGAGAAGGTGACTGAACAGGTAGACGAGGGTAGAGCAGTTGATGTGGTGTATATGGATTTCAGTAAAGCGTTTGATAAGGTTCCCCACGGTCGTCTATTGCAGAAAATACGGAGGCTGGGGATTGAGGGTGATTTAGAGATGTGGATCAGAAATTGGCTAGTTGAAAGAAGACAGAGAGTGGTAGTTGATGGGAAATGTTCAGAATGGAGTTCAGTTACGAGTGGCGTACCACAAGGATCTGTTCTGGGGCCGTTGCTGTTTGTCATTTTTATAAATGACCTAGAGGAGGGCGCAGAAGGATGGGTGAGTAATTTGCAGACGACACTAAAGTCGGTGGAGTTGTAGACAGTGCGGAAGGATGTTGCAGGTTACAGAGGGACATAGATAAGCTGCAGAGCTGGGCTGAGAGGTGGCAAATGGAGTTTAATGTGGAGAAGTGTGAGGTGATTCACTTTGGAAAGAATAACAGAAATGCGGAATATTTGGCTAATGGTAAAATCTTGGTAGTGTGGATGAGCATTACAGGGGGCAAAATGCAACAAATGTGTCCCATAGCCTGGGAAAGAGCACCCTACCCAAGGTCAACGCCTCCACCCTATCCCCATAACCCAGTAACCCCACCCAACACTAAGGGCAATTTTGGACACTAAGGGAAATTTATCATGGCCAATCCACCTAACCTGCACATCTTTGGACTGTGGGAGGAAACCGGAGCACCTGGAGGAAACCCACGCACACACGGGGAGGAAGTGCAGACTCCACACAGACAGTGACCCAAGACGGAATCGAACCTAGGACCCTGGAGCTGTGAAGCAATTGTGCTATCCACTTGTGCTACCATGCTGCCCGCTAACCATCTCCACCTCAGCCCCGTTGATGCAGATAGGGGTTTGTACAGTACTTTTCTGCCTGAAGTTAATGACCAGTTCTTTAGTTTGATAGCATTGAGGGATTGATTGTTGTCGTTACACCACTCCACTAGTTTCTCTAACTCCCTCCTATATTCTGACTCGTCATTGTTCAAGATCTGATTCACTGTGGTTATGTCTTCAGCAAACCTGTAGATGGAGTTGGAACCAAATTTTGCCACAGTCATGTGTGTACAGGGAATATAGTAGGGGGCTAAGTATGCAGCCTTGCGGGGCCCTGGTATTGAGGACTATCGTGGAGGAGGTGTTGTTGTTTATTCTTACTGATTGTGGTCTGTGGGTCAGAAAGTCGATCCAGTTACAGAGTGAGAAGCCAAGTCCTAGGTTTTGGAGCTTTGTATGAGCTTGGGTGGGATTATGGTGTTGAAGGCGGAACTGTAGTCAATAAGTATGAGTCTAATGTAGGAGTCCTTGTTGTCGAGATGCTCCAGCGATGAGTGTAGGGTTAGGGTGATAGCGTCTGCTGTGGACCGATTGCGGTGGTATGCGAATTGCAGTGGATCAAGGAATCCTGGGCGTATGGAGTTGTGCTTCATGACCAATCTCTCAATCACTTCATTACGATTGATGTTAGGGCCTCCAGATGGTAGTCATTGAGGCAGGTAGCCTGGTTCTTCTTTGGCACCAGTAAGATGGTGGTGTTCATGGACTCTCCTGTGAAGCTCTCTCCAGCAGATTCAGTTGTGAGATCCTGTTTCTGTCTCTAGCCTTCTCTTCCTTGTTACAAAATGATACATGGTGAGCATGGCATTCGGTTCAGCGCTGGGCATGGACCTCATTTTTCAGCGGACGCCCAATTCTCCAGCGTTTCCGGCATCGAGGGGCAGAGAATATATCAGAGAGATTGTGGCTGCAAAAGGTTGCAATTAAGAAGTTGTAAAAATTAGTTCATCATTATTGCAAACCCATGTTTATGTTTAAAAAGAGAGGCTACTGGATTTTTGTTCTGATTTCTGGAGAATAGCTGATGAGAAACATTGTGGGTGCGATTTCACGGGAAATGTTCTAAGTGCCATATTCGGCGCGACTTTCCGGGTCTTCCCGATGACTGAACCAACAAGGCTGTGGCCTGTATTTAACGGCACTTAGTGCCAGAAATGATCCCCCACAAGTTTCATGGTGGAACTGGCTTTCCCGCAGCTGCTTTGCCAGAAACGTGCCCTGCAGCTCCCCACTAACAAGGGGGGTAAATTCTCCCTCCTGGGGTCCAGCCCGGGCTCATCCACCATCCCCTCCTGGTCCGGTTCCTCAGATGAGGCCGCTATTTAACCGGCATGCCCAGATCTGTGCCGGGAGCAACGCAGTTGTTAAATCACGCACAATAAGTCAATTCTTTTCAGATTTTAAAAGAAAGCTAACCAATGGCATTTGTCTTCAGGGTCAGGTCATACCTGTTCTGTAGCCTAGAAGCTCCTCTGTTGAAACAATTTGAAACTGATAAAATTAAATTCACAACAACCATTATATTTCCATTCTACAGTCAAGACCACTAGCATCAGTGATCAGGTAGTATTCATTCATCTTTAGTCCGTTGGGTAATTTGGCAACACAGTGGCACACTGGTTAGCACTGCTGCCTTATAGCGCCAGGGACCCGGGTTCAATTCCGGCCTTCGGTGACTGTGTGAAGTTTGTACGGTCTCCCCGTGTCTGCATAGGTTTCCTCCGGGTGCTCCGGTTTCCTCCCACAGTCCAAAGATGTGCAGGTTGGGTGGATCGGCCATGCTAAATTGTCTCTTAATGCCCAGGAATGTGCAGATTAGATGCAGTTACAGGGATAGGGGTGGTGGGCATGGTACAGTGCTCATTCGAAGGGTCGGTGCAGACTCGATGGGCCGAATGGCCTCCTTTTGCACTGCAGGGATTCTATGATTTCGTATTCAAGAGTCATAGTTAGTGAAAAAGCCCGATTTCAATCTTGTGGCCCACTGAGATAGAACATAGAACATAGAACAGTACAGCACAGAACAGGCCCTTCGGCCCTCAATGTTGTGCCGAGCCATGATCACCCTACTCAAACCCACGTATCCACCCTATACCAGTAACCCGACAACCCCCCCCTTAACCTTACTTTTTTTTATTAGGACACTAAGGGCAATTTATCATGGCCAATCCACCTAACCCGCACATCTTTGGACTGTGGGAGGAAACCGGAGCACCCGGAGGAAACCCACGCACACAGGGGGAGGACGTGCAGACTCCACACAGACAGTGACCCAGCCGGGAATCGAACCTGGGACCCTGGAGCTGTGAAGCATTTATGCTAACCACCATGCTACCCTGCTGCCCCTAAATGAAGGAAGATGAAGGAGGCTCACTCATGCAGCCCACTCACGAGCCTAGGTTTCCCATCACTGATATAAGGTCTAAGAGTACTGGACTCTTCCAGATGTTAGGGCCTGTTGGGTTAATTGTTTGCTTTGTGTGTGTGGTTTTCAAACTATTAGAAACAACAGAAGTACTCAAGAGTATTTGAAGGCATTGTTCTAACTAACCCAGCTTTCCATACAGAATGTTTCGATCATGCAGTTTGCACTCCCAATGAACCTGACCTCCTCTCTTGCCTGTGAGATGAGTCAAGGGAACCATTATTATTTGACTGCTGGCCAAGTCCATTCATATTGATTCATACATTTAAATGAAAATATTCTGTTTATTTTGCTTTGCTGAAATTGCAACAATGGACAGCAATTAATGTTCACAATTGAAAGGACACAATGTGTGCACATAATGAAGCAAAACGTAATTAAATCAAACTCGAAACCAAACCAACAAATAAATAAACAACGATATATAATTGCTTAAAATTAACCAGTCTCTGGGAAAAGGCCACAAAGGACCCCATTTACTTTAACAGCTTGCTCGGAGTTATTTGCAATTGTTGAGGTTTGCTGTGAACAGGAATATTCTTCAACTTTAACTGGCAAACAAAGCCCCTGAGACATTACTCGTCTCTTCTCTGTCTACAAGATGGATTGGGAACAATTTCACTCACTTTCATACCACCTTCAAACTGGTGAATATAGGTAACACAAAGTTATTTCTACATTGGGAATAAGAAGTCAAATTGATCACGGTGATATTTGTGGAGGATGAATAGCTTTCAAATGCTATTTTCAGCAGTTACTGTGTATCCTGCATGCTTCAGGAATTCCAAGGAGTGGTCACATCTCTCCTTCCTTCAAGGAAACCCAAGTGCTCCTAAGTGCTACAGAAAAGTAGATTTTATTTCTCTGACTATACTGGATTACACAGAATGTATGACACAGAAACAGTTCATTTGGCCTAACCAGTTCATGCAGGCATTTCTGCTCACTTGAGCCTCCTCCCATTTTTCCTCGTCTCAATCTATCATTGCAATTGTCTGTTCACTTCTCCCTCATACGCTTGCTTAGTTTCCCCTTCTTTTCCAATGAATGACCACCTCCAGGTATCAGGGAAGTTACCTTAAAAAAGGCATGCAGGTGATAGGTGAAAGTAAATTCAGAATACTACTTTAAATTAAATTGCGAGTGTCAAACAAGGTGATCAGGAGTTCAAAGTCGCAAAAAAGTCATTCTAAGGCTGACATCAAGGAAGTTCTTCATACAAAGAACAGAAAAGCTAACCCTCCTCAATTTCCTGGGCATCTCCTGAATGGATCCGTGGTGTACCATGTTTGACAAATCTTGGAATTCTTTGAAGAGGTAACCAGTACAGTCGACAAGGGGGAGCCAGTCGATGTGGTATATTTGGACTTTCAGAAGGCGTTTGACAAAGTCCCGCCTAAAATTATTATGCAAAAGTAAAGCGCATGGGATTGGGGGAAATGTATTGAGGTGGATAGAAAACTGGTTGGCAGAGAGGAAACAAAGAGTAGGTCCTTTTCAAATTACCGCAGGGATCTGTGCTGGGACCCCAGCTATTCACAATATCTATTAATGATGAGGAATGAGGGATGAGGGAACAAAATGTAACATCTCAAAGTTTGCAGACAATACCAAGTTGGGTGGGGGGGGGGGGGGGGGGGGGGGGGGGGGTGAATTGTGACGAGGATGCAGGGATCCTACAGCAAGATCTGGACAGGTTGGGCGAGTGGGCAAACCAATGGCAGATGCAGTATAATTTGGATAAGTGTGAGATTGTTCATTTTGGAAGCAAAAACAGGAAGGCAGATTACTACCTGAATGGTTGTAAATTGGGAGAGGGGAGTGTACAGCGGGACCTGGATGTCCTTGTGCACCATTCGTTGAAGGTAAGCATGCAGGTGTAGCAGGCGGTTAAGAAGGCTAATGGTATGTTGGCCTTCATTGCAAAAGGTCTCGAGTATAGAAGCAGGGATGTGTTGCTGCAATTGTACAGGGCCTTGGTGAGGCCACACTTGGAGTATTGTGTGCAGTTTTGGTCTCCTTCTCAGAGGAAGAATGTTCTTGCTCTCGAGGGAGTCTTTTCATTTGTATATTTATTTATTTTTCCTTTCGTTTTTGGAATTGTAGTTAACCTAAGTTAACCTAAGGTTTAAGACATGGCAGGAGATGCCATGTCATGCTCCTCGTGTGCGATATGGGAGCTCAGGGACATGTCCACTGTCCCTGGCTCCTTCACGTGCAAGAACTTTGTCCAGTTGCAGCTCCTGTTAGACCGCATGACAGCTCTGGAGCTGCAGATGGACACACTTTGGAGCATCTGCAATGCTGATGACGTCATGGCTAGCACGTTTAGCGAGTTGGTCACACCGCAGGTGAAAGTTACTGAGGGAGCTAGAACATGGATGACCAAAAGACAGAGCAAGAGTAGGAAGGCAGTGCAGGTGTCCCCTGCGGTCATCTCCCTGCAAAACAGATATACCGCTTTAGATACTGTTGATACTCCCAGAGACCTGGAAAACACTGCAGAAGCCGGGACCTCCACTCTGCTGCTCTCCAACGACCAGACCAGCATCGCAGCAGCTGCAGCCCTTCTCCCCCCTCCCAGCTTCCAACCCCTCTGACCCGGAGAGCTGTGACCTCCCGCAGGTCCCAAGCTCTCCCTCCACTCCACCCTCAGTCACCCACACTCCTAAAAATCAACTCCCACAGCCTAACAATCACTAATACTGCTCTTTTAAATTTATTTGCAGGTCTAGAGATCCCCCGTCCTCTGAAGGAAAAGGAAAGGACCCTGCGGACCCCAACACACGGACCCGGCCATCGCCTCATCCGCAACCGTGACCCCATTGACATCATACACTTACTGTCCTTCATCCCATCCGCTCCGGAGCGTGGTCTGGACATCCACCAACCTCTGAAGATAAACCGCAGCCCGACAGCACCATGGAATGCTTGACCGCGCAGACCCACCTACCGACGCAGGAACCGCAAGCAAGGCAACAAATCCTCCATCCACATACTGACCAGAGTGAATAACCTCATTGTACACAACTATTCCTTAATACTGCATATTCTCACCGTCTCCCACGCTCAAGAAGAAGCAGTCACTCCAAGAAGCGTGGAAAACGTGCAGGCCTGCAGGTGAGAGTGAAACAACGCAGCCCCAAAGCCCCTCTGCCTAGCTTACTCCTAGCTAATGTCCAATCACTAGAAAACAAACTAGACAAACTTAAAGCCAGACTCACTTTTCAAAGAGAACTAAAGGACTGCTGTGTGCTCTGCTTCACGGAGACATGGCTCACTCCTGCTTTGCCGGACTGTGCCTGACAACCAGAGGGCTTCTCAATCCACCGAATGGACCATATGACAGCCTCAAGCAAGACAAAGGGAGGTGGGGTCTGCCTCCTAATCAACACCTCCTGGTGCCTAGATGTAGCAACACTGGCGGGTTTCTGGTCGCCGGACCTAGAATACCTTACGCTAAAATGCTGCTCCTACTACCTTCCACGGGAGTTCAGCTCCGTTATCCTGATGGCAGTTTACATGCCACCACCCCATGCGAACGTGCAAATCGCACTGGATGAAATATTCACCACCACAAATAGCCTTGAAACGAAACATCCCGAGGCCTTGTTCATTGTAGCTGGAGACTTCAATCAGGCCAAGCTCAAGAGCGTACTACTAAGTTACCACCAACACCTCACTTGTTCCACCAGAGGCCCAAACATCCTGGACCACTGCTACACAAATATCAAACATGCCTCCCGCTCTATCGCCCACCCACACTTTGGCAAATCTGACCACAAGGCTGTGCTCCTGCTCCCGGCTTATAAGCAAAAACTGAAGCGGGAGAATCCATCAAAGAAAGTCGTGCATGGTTGGTCTGAGGAATCGGATGATCTCCTACGGGACTGCTTGGAGTCAGTGGACTGGTCAGTATTTAAAAACTCTGCGACCAGCCTGAACGAATATGCCACTACAGTAACTGACTTCATTAGTAAGTGTGTAGAAGACTGTGTGCCAAATAAGCAATTCCGCATGTTTCTCAACCAGAAACCCTGGATGAACAGGGATATCCACTGCTTGCTGAAGTCTAGGTCTGAGGCGTTCAAGTCAGGTGACCCTGACCTCGACAAGAAAGCCAGATATGATCTAAAGAAATCCATCAAAGATCCCATAAGACAGTACCGGACCAAGCTCGAGTCCCAGGATAGCCACACGGATCCCCACCGTCTATGGCAAGGTCTACAAGACATAACGGGCTATAAGATGAAGGCATGTAAAACCGTCAGCTCCAACGCACCCCTCCCTGATGAGCTCAACGCATTCTATGCCCACTTTGAGCAAGAGGTCAGTGAGAGCGAACCCTCCACCCAAGAGGCCACGGTGAACTTGTTTCTGAGATCACCACTGCAGACGTCAAAGCAGCCTTCTCGAAGGTCAACCCACGGAAAGCCACTGGCCCGGATGGGGTACCTGGACGAGCACTCAGGTCTTGCGCGGATCAGCTGCCGGAGGTATTCGCAGACATCTTCAACCTCTCTTTACAACAATCAGAGGTCCCTATCTGCTTCAAGAAGACGACCATCATCCCTGTACCAAAAAAAAGTCAAGCAGCGTGCCTTAATGACTATCGTCCAGTGGCTCTGACATCCATAATCATGAAGTGCTTGTTAGTCATGGCACGAATCAACTCCAGCTTCCCGGATTGCCTTGACTGCTACAACAGGTCCACAGCAGACGCCATCTCCATGGCCCTGCACTCTACCCTGGAACACCTAGATAATAAAGAAACCTATGTCAGACTCCTATTTATCGACTACAGCTCAGCCTTCAACACCATCATTCCTATGAACCTCATCTCCAAACTCCGTGGCCTTGGCCTCGGCTCCTCCCTCTGCGACTGGATCCTGAACTTTCTAACCCACAGGCCACAATCAGTAAAGATAGACAACACCTCCTCCACGATAATCCTCAACACCAGTGCCCCACAAGGCTGTGTCCTAAGCCCCCTACTATACTTTTTATATACCTATGGCTGTGTGGCCAAATTCCCCTCCAACTCTATTTTCAAATTTGCTGATGACACCACTGTTGTGGGTCGGATTTCAAACAATGACGAGACAGAGTACAGGAATGAGACAGAGAATCTATTGAACTGGTGCAATGACAATAATCTATCCCTCAATGTCAACAAAACGAAGGAGATTGTCATCGACTTCAGGAAGCGTAGTGGAGAACATGCCCCTGTCTCCATCCATGGGAACGAAGTAGAAAGGGTCGAGATCTTCAGGTTTTTAGGTGTACAGATCACCAACAGCCTGTCCTGGTCCCCCCAACGACTCTACTTTCTCAGAAGACTAAGGGAATTTGGCATGTCAGCTACGACCCTCACCAACTTCTACAGATGCACCATAGAAAGCATTCTTTCTGGTTGTATCACAGCTTGGTATGGAGCCTGCTCTGCCCAAGACCGCAGGAAGCTACAAAAGGTTGTGAATGTAGCCCAGTCCATCACGCAAACCAGCCTCCCATCCATTGACTCTCTCTATAATTCCCGCCGCCTTGGAAAGGCAGCCAGCATAATTAAGGACCCCATGCACCCCGGACATACTCTCTTCCACCTTCTTCCGTCAAGAAAACAATACCAAAGTTTGAGGTCACGTACCAACCGACTCAAGAACAGCTTCTTCACTACTGCCATCAGACTTTTGAATGGACCTACCTCGTATTAAGTTGATCTTTTCTCTACACCTTGCTATAACTGTAACATTATATTCTGCAGAGTCTCCTTCCTTACCTATGTACGGTATGCATTGTTTGTACAGCATGCAAGAAACAATACTTTTCACTGTATACTAATACATGTGACAATAATAAATCAAATCAAATCAAAGAGAGATGGCTCACCAGGGGAAGGCAGCAGCAGCCAGGTTCAAGGCACCATGGCTGGCTCTGCTGCGCAGGAGGGCAGGAAGAAGAATGACAGGGCTATAGTGATAGGGGACTCAATCGTAAGGGGAATAACCAGGTGGTTCTGCGGACGCAATCGAGCCTCCAGGATGGTATGTTGCCTCCCTGGTGCAAGGGTCAAAGATGTCTCGGAGCGGCTGCAGGACATTCCTTGGGGGGGGGGGGGGGGGGGGGGGTGCGTAAACAGCCAGCTGTCATGGTGCACATCCGCATCAACAATATAGGTAAAAAGCGGGATGAGGTCCCACAAGCTGAATTCAGGGAGTTAGGAGTTGAACAAAAAAGTAGGACCTCAAAGGTAGGAATCTCAGGATTGCTACCAGTGCCATGAGCTAGTCAAAGTAGGAATGTCAGGATAGATAGGATGATTGTGTGGCTCATGAGATGGGGCAAGAGGGAGGGATTCAAAATCCTGCGGCATTGGAACCGGTTCTAGGGGAAGTGGGGACCAGTACAAATTGGATGGTCTGCACCTGGGCAGGACTGGAACCGATATCCGAGGCGGGGTGTTTGCTAGAGCTGTTGGGGAGGGTTTAAACTAATGTGGCAGGAGGATGGGATCCAATGTAGGAAGTCAGAGGGAAGTAAAACGGGGCTAGAAACAAAATGCAGTAAGGGGGAAAGTGTAAGGCAGAGAAGCCATAGTCAAAAATTAAAAACGGCCACAGTACAGGGTACAGTGACTGAGGAGAGTGTGAAAAGGGAGGTGACAAATGCAGGATTGAGGGTGTTGTACCTAAATGCGCGCAGTGTACGGAACAGGGTAAATGAACTTGTTGCGCACATTGAAATTGGCCGTAACAATGTCGTGGGTATCACAGAGATGTGGCTGCAAAGGGATCAGGGCTGGGATCTAAATATCCAAGGATATGTCCTATCGAAAGGACAGGCAGATGGGCAAAGGGACGGGTTGCATTGTTAGTAAGGAATGAAGTTAAATCGATAGCAAGGAGCGATATAGGATCAGAAGGCATAGAATCTCTGTGGGTAGAGTTGAGGAATCGCAAAGGTAAAAAGACCCTGATGTTCAGGCCCCCTAGCAATAGTCAGGATGTGATGCTGAAAATAAATCAGGAGATAGAAAAGGCATGTGAAAAGGCAATAATACAATAATCATGGGGGACTTCAATATGCAGATGGACTGGGAAAATCAGGTTGGTAGTGGATCCCAAGAAATGGAATTTGTGGAATGTCTAAGACAGTGTTCTTCAAAGTTTTTTTCTGGGGGCCCATTTTTACCAACCGACCAACCTTCGGGACCCAACCCGGCCGACCTTCGTGACCCACGCCGGCCGACCTTCGTGACCCACGCCAGCTGACCTGCGCGACCCACTCCGGCTGACCTGCACGACCCACCATTTTCTCTTACCTTGTTTGCTGCTGACAAAAATTGAGAAAATGGTTTTGGGTCCCTTTGGCCCTCGTACACGCTCCTCAAATGGTACCTGTTGGATGAAGGTGAAGCCTTCTGGTGTTGGAAAGTATGGAGTCTCTATCTGTCCAAAGTTCTGAATTTTTTTCCTGTAAAAGTTTATCAAATAAACCCCCCCCCCCCGAACTTGTAAAAAAAAATTAAAAATAAAATGAATAAAATAAATGAATAAAACCCCGTCGAACATGTAAAAATAAAATGAATAAAATAAATGAAAAAAATGAATAAAACCCCCCTCGAACTTGTAAAAAAAATCAAATGAATAAAATAAATGAGTAAATGAATAAAAACCACGACAGAACTTGTAAAATAAAAAGCTGCAAACGTTTTTAAAAAATAGTGGCCGCACTGTGATGCGTGCCCAATTATTTTAACATGTTCGTGGCCGCTTGCAGCCGGTGTTATGAAAAGCCGGCTGCTGCACGGGGATTTGCGCGATCAGGAGCGCTGCGGACAACGGCTCCGCGACCCTCCCGATACCCGCCCGCGATACACACGCGGGTCGCGCTCCCGACTTTGAAGAACACTGGTCTAAGAGATGGTTTCTTGGAGCAGCTCGTGACAGAGCCTACTAGGGAACAGGCAATTCTGGATTTGGTGATATGTAATGAGGCAGACTTGATTAGGGAACTTAAGGTGAAGAAACCCTTAGTGAGTAGTTACCAGAATATGATAGAATTTACCCAGCAGTTTGAGAGGGAGAGGCTGCAATCGGATGTAACGGTATTACAATTAAATAAGGGTAACTACAAAGGCATGAGGGAGGAACTGGTCAGAGTTGATTGGAGAAGGAGCCTAGTAGGGAAGTGAGTGGATCAGCAATGGCAGGAGTTTTTTTGGGTGTTATTAGGGAGGAACAACAAAAATTCATCCCAAGAAGGAGGAAACATGCTAAGGGGAGGACAAGGCATCCATGGCTAATGAGGAATGGCAAGGAGAGCATAAAGACTAAGCAAAAGCATGCAAAGTGGCGAGGATTGGTGGGAAACCAGAGGATTGGGAAGCCTTTAAAAGCGAGCAAAGGACAACTAAAAAAGCAATAAGGGGGAGAGGATGAAGCACGAGTGCAAGCCAGCTAGTAATATAAAGGAAGATAGAGAGAGATTTTTTTCAATATATAAAAGGTAAGAGAGAGGCAAAAATAGACATTGGGCCACTAGAAAATGTGGCTGGAGAAGTATAATAGGAAACAAAGAAATGGCAGATGAACTGAATAGTTACTTTGCATCAGTCTTCAAGTTCGAAGACACCAGTGGGATGCCAGAGCTCCAGGTGAACCAGGGGGCAGAGGTGAGTGCAGTGACTATTACTAAGGAGCAGGTTCTTGGGAAACTGAATAGTCTGAAGATGGGCAACTCACCTGGACCGAATGGACTACACCCCGGGGTCCAAAAAGAGATAGCAGAGGAAATTGTGGAGGCATTAGTGATGATCTTTCAGGAATCACTGGAGGCAGGAAGGGTCCCAGAGGACTGGAAGGTGGCTAATGTAACACCACTGTTTAAGAAGGGAGGGAGGCAGAAAATGTGAAATTATAGGCCGGTTAGCCTGACTTTGATCATTGGTAAGATTTTAGAATCTGTTATCAAAGATGAGATCACGAAGCACTTGGAAGTGCATGGTAAAATAGGACTGAGTCAGCACAGCTTTGTCAAAGGGAGGTCGTGTCTGACAAATCTGTTGGAGTTCTTTGAGGAGGTAACAAGCATGTTAGACAAAGGACAAGCAGTGGATGTGATTTATTTAGATTTCCAGAAGGCCTTTGACAAGGTGCCGCATAGGAGACTGTTAAATAAGTTAAGAGTTCATGGTGTTCAGGGTAAGATCCTGGCATGGATAGAGGATTGGCTGACTGGCAGAAGGCAGAGAGTGGGGATAAAGTCTTTTTCAGGATGGCAGCTGGTGACTAGTGGTGTGCCTCAGGGGTCTGTGCTGGGACCACAACTTTTTACAACATGTATTAATGATCTGGAAGAAGGTACTGAAGGCACTGTTGCTAAGTTTGCAGCTGATACAAAGATCTGTAGAGGGACAGGTAGTATTGAGGAAGCAAGGGGGCTGCAGAAGGACCTGGACAAGCTAGGAGAGTGGGTAAGGAAATGGCAAATGAAATACAATGTGGAAAAGTGTGAGGTTATGCACTTTGGAAGGAGGAATTTAGGCATAGACTATTTTCTAAATGGGGAAATGCTTCGGAAAGCAGAAGCACAAAGGGACTTGGGAGTCCTTGTTCACGATTCTCTGAAGGTTAATGTGCAGGTTCAGTCAGCAGTTAAGAAGGCAAATGCAATGTTCGCATTCATGTCAAGAGGGCTAGAATACAAGACCAGGAAGGTACTTCTGAGGCTGTATAAGGCTCTGGTCAGACCCCATTTGGAGTATTGTGAGCAGTTTTGGGCCCCGTATCTAAGGAAGGATGTGCTGGCCTTGGAAAGGGTCCAGAGGAGATTCACAAGAACGATCCCTGGAATGAAAAACTTGTCGGATGAGGAACCTTTGAGGGCTCTGGGTCTGTACTCGTTGGAATTTAGAAGACTGAGAGGGGATCTTATTGAAACGTACAAGATATTGCGAAGCTTGAATAGAGTGGACGTGGAGAGGATGTTTCCACTTGTCAGAAAATCTAGAACCAGAGGGCACCATCTCAGATTAACGGGATGAACTATTAAAACAGAGATGAGGAGGAATTTTTTCAGCCAGAGTGGTGAATCTGTGGAACTCTTTGCCGCAGAAGGCTGTGGAGGCCAATTCACTGAGTGTCTTTAAGGCAGAGATAGATAGGTTCCTGATTAATAAGGGGATCAGGGGTTATGGGGAGAAGGCAGGAACAAAGACCAAATAACAAAGAAAATTACAGCACAGGAACAGGCCCTTCAGCCCTCCCAGCCTGCGCCGATCCAGATCCTTTATCTAAACCTGTTGCCTATTTTCCAAGGATCTACTTCTCTCTGTTCCCCGCCCGTTCATATATCTCTCCAGATGCTATCGTGCCCGCCTCTACCACCTCCGCTGGCAAAGCATTCCAGGCACCCACCACCCTCTGCGTAAAAAACTTCCCACGCACATCTCCCTTAAACTTTCCCCTCTCACCTCGTGACCCCTTGTAATTGACACCCCAACTCTTGGAAAAAGCTTGTTGCTATCCACCCTGTCCATACCTCTCATAATTTTGTAGACTCAATCAGGTCCCCCCCTCAACCTCCGTCTTTCCAATGAAAACAATCCTAATCTACTCAACCTTTTTTCATAGCTAGCACCCTCCATACCAGGCAACATCCTGGTGAACCTCCTCTGCACCCTCTCTAAAGCATCCACATCCTGTTGGTAATGTGACGACCAGAACTGCACGCAGCATTCCAAATGTGGCCAAACCAAAGTCCTATACAACTGTAACATGACCTGCCGACTCTTGTACTCAATACCCCATCCGATGAAGGCAAGCATGCTGTATGCCTTCTTTACCACTCTATCGACCTGCGTTGCCACCTTCAGGGTACAATGGACATGAACTCCCAGATCTCTCTGTACATCAATTTTCCCAGGACTCTTCCATTGACCATATAGTCTGCTCTTGAGTTAGATCTTCCAAAATGCATCACCTCACATTTGCCTGGATTGAACTCCATCTGCCATTTCTCTGCCCAACTCTCCAATCTATCTATAGTTTGCTGTATTCTCTGACAGTCCTCCTCGCTATCTGCAACTCCACCAATCTTAGTATCATCTGCAAACTTGCTCATCAGATCACTTATACCTTCGCCCAGATCATTTATATATATCACAAACAATCCGTGCTCGGATCCCTGTGGAACACCACTAGTCACCTTTCTCCATTTTGAGACACTTCCTTCCACCACTACTCTGTGTCTCCTGTTTCCCAGCCAGTTCTTTATCCATCCAGCTAGTACACCCTGAACCCCATATGACTTCACTTTTTCCATCAACCTGCCATGGGAAACTTTATCAAATGCTTTACTGAAGTCCATGTATATGACATCTACAGCCCTTCCCTCATCAATTAACTTTGTCACTTCCTCAAAGAATTCTATTAGGTTTGTAAGACATGACCTTCCCTGCACAAAACCATGCTGCTTATCACTGATAAGTCTATTTTCTTCCAAATGTGAAAAGATCCTATCCCTCAGTATCTTCTCCAACAGTTTGCCTACCACTGACGTCAAGCTCACAGGTCTATAATTCCCTGGATTATCCCTGCTACCCTTAAACAAAGGGACAACATTAGCAATTCTCCAGTCCTCCGGGACCTCACCCGTGCTCAAGGATGCTGCAAAGATATCTGTTAAGGCCTTAGCTATTTTGTCCCTCGCTTCCCTCAGTAACCTGGGATAGATCCCATCCGGTCCTGGGGACTTGTCCTCCTTAATGCCTTTTAGAATACCCAAAACCTCCCCCTTCCTTAAGCCGACATGACCTAGAGTATTTAAACATCCATCCCTAGCCTCAACATGCGTCATGTCCCTCTCCTTGGTGAATTTCATACCGATGCAAAGTACTCATTAAGAATCTCACTCATTTCCTCTGATTCCACGCATAAATTCCCTCTTTTGTCTTTGAGTGGGCCAATCCTTTCTCTAGTTATCCTCTTGCTCCTTATATACGAATAAAAGGCTTTGGGATTTCCCTTAACCCTGTTAGCCAAAGGTATTTCATGACCCCTTTTAGCCCTCTTTCAGAGAATGGGAATGAGAAAAATATCAGCCATGATTGAATGGCGGAGCAGACTCGATGGGCCAAGTGGCCTAATTCTGGTCTTATGGAGTGCGGCGAAGGTTTACCAGACTGATTCCAGGGATGGCGGGACTGTCATATGAGGAGAGATTGACGAGGTTGGGATTGTTCTCGCTGGAGTTCGGACGAATGAGGGGGGATCTCATAGAGACATATAAAATTCTAACAGTACTAGACAGGGTAGATGCAGAAAAGGTGTTCCCAATGATGGGTGTGTCCAGAACCAGGGGTCACAGCCTGAGGATCCAGGGTAAACCATTTCGGACAGAGATAAGGAGACATTTCTTCACACAAAGAGTGGTGAGCCTGTGGAATTCATTACTACAGGAAGTGGTTGATACTAAAACATTGAATATATTCAAGAGGCGGCTGGATATAGCACTTGGGGAGAATCGGATCAAAGGCTATGGGGAGAAAGCAGGATTAGGCTATTGAGTTGAATGATCAGCCATGATCGTGATGAATGGCGGAGCAGGCTTGAAGGGCCAAAAGGCATCCTCCTGCTCCTATCTATGATACAGCCATCAAGACAAAGACATCCTAAAAGGGGGTTGCGGTAAAATCCTGGACTGGACTTCGTTTAAAAGTGTCATTTGGAAATGCTGGACTTGAATTCAGAATGTAAACTGCAAAGGGAAAGCATAATTATGAGAGAAGATGTCTATGTATATAGATATATAGAAGATATATAGATAATTATGTATCTGTGTATTGGCCCAGAAAACCATCCCATATACACTCCAGGAGTTTCTCCTCTACGGTATTGTTACTATATGATTTGCGCAATTTATATGCAGATTAAAGTCATCCATAATCATAGATGTTCCTTTATTGCATGCGTCTCTAATTTCCTGTTTATTGTCATTCCCAACATCACCACTACAGTTTGGGTATCTACATGCAACCCCCACTAATGTTTTTTGTGATAATTAGACGTGTCATTGAACTAGTGTTCAAGACACACTTCAAGACATGGAGGAACAAAGTCACAGGACTGCTCATTAGCATTAACAAGAAAAAACATTTATTAAACATGAAAAAATTGATTATTATACAATATGCATTTACTCTCCCTTAGTTTAACACGGAAACACTGGTTTTAGGATTAACACAAATTACATCTTAATCTACAATGGTCTCATTAGCACAAAGTCCCTTTTAAACACACAAGATGACTGTGGGCAAATACACTCTCCACTCCAAACCCAGGTGAATGTTTGTGGATTTTGCCTTAGAATCTCCTCAGATGATTGTCATGTGAGAGTTTCCAAACTCCACTCCAAAAACACACTTTTAACATCTTCTCTCATAATTATGCTTTCCCTTAGCAATTTACATTCTGAATTCAAGTCCAGGATTTCCAAATGACACTTTTAAACAAAGCTTCTGCACCACTTTTAACAGAAGTCCAGTCCAGGATTTTACACCAACCCCCTTTTCGGATGTTTTTGTCTTGATGGCTGTACAAGCTGTTCACGATTGCTTTAACTCTCGAATGCATTAAAATTACATCAAATGTTTCATCTACCTCTGAAGTCAGCTGTACCCCCACTTTAAATCTAGTCACTGAGATTCTCTCTGTAACTCAGCACACTTTGTTTACTCTTCCTTGAATTCTTCTGAACAATACCTTGGTCTGTTCTCTTAGCTCCAGTCATCTTAAATACTCTTTCTGTCTAAATTCCTTGGTAATCTGGACTGTAACTTGTGCTTTAGGAACCCTGCCTCTTTGCAGCTTCCATCTGGTCAGTCTTTCTCCTGGCAGAGTTGAGAAATGTTCACTCCCTGAGATTGTCTCCAACTGCCCACAAATACAGCTAAAACTAAAACTTTTAAGAGCTTGTTTTGTCCTGACAATGACCCCCCAGTTGCTACGCAACTCCCACATGCTTTTTATCTATTCTTCACCCCGTAGCCCTCTCTAAGCAAAATCAAAACACAGTTGGAACAGAACCAATTCCCACTCATACAAACACCTTTGTCCAGCATGTATCTAACTATAGGTCTTACCCTTCCATGCACAGCAACATTAAATTAAACCCACTTGAAACTATAGCTTATTTCTAATGTTTGCTAATACAAATATAAAGACCTTAAAACTACCTTTGTTTTCCTAACAAAGTGGTTTGTGTAGAACTCCCATTCCCTTCTCCCCTTTTCCAATTAATTCGATGGGCCGAATGCCTCCTTCTGCGACATTTCACTCCTATATGTCTGCTCAGGAACAGCTTGTGAAGATCAGTGGGGTTTAAAAGTTTAATGATCCTGTGCACATATATCCACCAAAGACCTCTTTCCCATCCGGGATTCGGTGTGGAAGGTGTAGCATGCAGCAGTCCCATGCATGGTAGGTGGATTGGCCATGATAAATTGCCCCTTGGTGTCCAAAAGGTTAGGTGGGTTACTGGGTTAGAGTGGAAGTGTAGGCTTAAATAGGGTGCTCTTTCCAAGTGCTGGTGCAGACTCGATGGGCCAAATGGCCTCCTTCTGCACTGTATGGATTCTATGAATTTAAGATTAATGTGGTTCAAGGACTCCCAGGCTTTGAGGAGTCTGTGTATACATAGATTGTATGAGGTTGCAGCCCCTTTTTGTTTATTTGAAGGGGGCTGCTCCTCAAATGTTGGCTGCCCTTTGGTCCCTCGCTCCTTTGGCCACCCAATGTGAAGGGTCGGACAGGGCGGAGGGCCGCCTTGTAAACCTGTTCCTGGGCCTGGCCAGGGTCACCATTAACAGATCCAGGCAGCAGGCATTTGATGAGGTCATTCGGCCTGATAGTCTGATCCTCTCCCGTGGCTACATTCACCCGCTGAAGAGGGAGCACACAGTGTTGACCAGTATGCTTGAGGCCTTCTATGACCGGTGGACACCGCAGGGGCAGGAGTGCAAGATCAGTCCTGGAAACAACATTTTAATTTGACTTGTTTAGTTTCCTTTAAAATGTTGTCTTTTTTTACTGTGCCCATTGAAGGAGGAGCAGTCAATTAGTTGTTTGTTTACTTCTTTTATTATTCTTTTTAAGAGTTTACCTTGCTGCTCTCTTTTAATGGCTATCAATCTGGCTGTTAATAAAGTCGCCTTTCTTAATCTTAATTATGAATATTCTTTCAGAGTCGCCAGGTATCTCTCGATACCGCCACAAGGTTCAACCCAAATACCGATCAAAGAGCCAATACACCAGTTAGTTAGTTCAAAGTCAATACTACTTTATTTACACACAGTATGATTTACTCATGCACAATAACACTACAGGCTAAACTATGGGCGCGATTCTCCCAAAACGGGAGAAATCGTAAGGCTGGCGTCAAATCCGGGCGGGTTTGACGCCAGCGCGCCCCTTCCCGACCGGGAACCGATTCTGGTCTCCGGTCGGGGCTAGCAGCCCGACGCCGCAAGTTCCGGCATCACGGGCTTAACGAATTTTGTTAAGCCCGCTTGCCGGAGTTAGCGCCGGCTGACGCGTCATATGACGTCAGCCGCGCATGCGCGGATTGGAAGACTCCAACCCGCGCATGCGCGGATGACGTCATCGCGTATTTGCGCGAAACCCGCGCATGCGCGGGCCGGGATGCCCCTCAGCCGCCCCGCGAATGGATACTGCGGGGCGGCGGAAGGACAAATAGTGCGCGGGCATCGGGCCCGCTGCCCGCAATCGGTGCCCACCGATCGCGGGCCCATGGCATCCTTGGCACGGCCGTGGTACTGCCGTGCCAATCGGTGCCATGGTTATAAAAAGCGAGTTGTTCCCGCCGTTTTTACGAACGGCCAGACCAGGTCTGTTTGCCGTTCGTAAAAACAGCGTAAAGGGCTGGGACTTCGGCCCATTGAACAGCTGTGAATCGCTGCCGGCCGTAAAAAAACGGCGGCAGCGATTCGTGTCGGGAGTTGGGCGGGGGGGGGGGGGAGAATAGCGGGAGGGCGGGAAAAATGTCGGGAAGGCCCTCCCGCTATTCTCCGACCCGTCGTGGGTGTCGGAGAATTTCGCCCTATGTCTATCACTAACACCTATACTTAAATTTGGGTGCCCACTTAGGTCAGAGGAACAATGGTCGTTGTCCAGATCTGAGGTTGTTGGGTTCGAAGAGGTAACAGGAGTACAGCTAAGGTCGTCCATCTGCTAGCGAGCGTTGAAATTGAACTTACTTGCTTCTGGTGGTGCAGGTGGAAGGGTCTCTCTCTGGTTGAGAACCAATTCCAAGAGGCTGAACTTATTCCTTCTTATACTCGGGGGGGGCTTTGCTCGCTTTTGGGCAGGCCTTAAACTTGGTCCAAATTAATTGGGCAGCTTCTCGATCACTGCCATCGATCTGAGCCAACAAAGGGATGGGTGCCTTGATGGCTGGGCGTGTCCTAAGTGGCCATTGGCCTTGCTTTGTTTGTGGTTTCTTGCTGGGGTAGTGGCGCCGGAATGTCTGGGACGGTATCGGCTACCTGAGTCTTTGTTTATCGGTGATGGGCCATCAGTGTGTAAATCGGCCAAGAGTTTCGGTTCTGTTTGCAGTCTGTCTTTTAAATACACATTCAGGCTCTGTGCCTGCTTATTTCCTTTGCATTGTCCATTTTCCCTGTATGCTCTGCGAGTGTCCATTTTATATGCTGAAAGTGGCCATCCCAGATGACTACAACCCCCCAAAGAAAGAACCAGCTCTGCTTAGGATTCATTGTCCACAAGATCTTCCTTAACAGAGGAAGAGAAAAAATATGGATTATTCTTGCTAAGTTAAGAATGTTGTAACTCAGCATCATGAAGATGATCATGTTTCAGTGGCTACTGAAATCAAGTCAACATCAAGTCAGGGACTGGTTTAGCACAGGGCTAAATTGCTGGCTTTGAAAGCAGACCAAGGCAGGCCAGCAGCACGGTTCAGCCTCCCTGTGGTGCTAACAATTATACTCAAAGCCGAGAGACAAGTACAATAGAGGCTTTATTGCTGTGCGATGCTATTCCTCCATCTGCAACTGTAGACTAGGGTCTGAGTGACTTACAAGCATATTTATACACAAGCTCCCTGTGGGCGGAGCTAGCCGGCAGGGGCTTACCGGAGGAACCTGTATTACAGGTACAGGCATACATCCCTCTACTGCAAGTATGCATATCTACAGTGGTTATATCACCACACTCCCCAAACAGGTGCCGGAATGTGGTGACTAGGGGCTTTTCACAGTAACTTCATTTGAAACCTACTTGTGACAATAAACGATTTTCATTCATTTCATTTTATGATTGAGTGTTGTATGACATTTGGGTCACTGACATCACTCACCAGGTAACTGGGAGGCCCCAATTTCCTCTTTTCCAATACACAGGGCCAACTCAACATCATAAATGTTTTGCACATCCTCCTCTGCTGCTGTCAATTGAGCGATTTTTGAAGGCTCATATCGAGTCCGTTCCCTCCTCTCTCTCTTTGTCTCTTCCGTGCGCGCTTCTCCTGCAACCTGGCAAATAACAAATCTGTGAGTGACTGTTACGGCGACTGACGGATGCAGGGTGTCATGAAATGGTTTCAGAGTCTGTCTGCTTGAAACAGAACCCCTCCCACGCAAAAAGATCCAGGTTTTTTTATGGGAGGGGTTTCTTAATTGGTTTTGCCAGCAGTGGCATCACGCCTGAGAAGTGAACCTGTGCCTTCGGTTGCTAAGAAACGGAAGTCAATTTGGAAGAATACGATGTGAAGATCAAATTTCAGCCTGTGGACAGACTCAGGAAAGGAAAAACAAAAGTAGTTTTGACTTGGAGAGATCAGACAGACTTTGAAACAGTGAGTGTTAAGGCAGCTAAGTGGGGAAGGTGTGGCACAGCTGGTGAAGTAGACCAAAAAGAGGTGATTCTGGGAGCAAGTATTGTGAAGGATCCACAGATCAAGTTCTTCTGGGATTCCCAGCCAATATTGCCATCCACTATCAAACTGCAAATGCAAAGCAGAATTATTATTTTGAAGACCATTTGAATTAAAGTGGACCCAACCTTTATAAGGTAAATGCAATAACATTTGACAATGTGTGTAAGCATTATGACATCAGATGTCATTGCATTAAAGCACCTTTTGCACTGAGATTTTGTCATCAATGTCCCACAATTAAGTCATGTGATTAAATGTCAATGTGTTCAATCCTCTCGTAATACAACCAACGGTAGCTGGCGACCCTGACGAAGGCTGCTCAGTGTGTAATAGATGTCCAGATGCAGTAGTGGAGGGGGAACCCCTGAAATATTTCCAAATGAATTTGCAACTGCAATTATGGTATTTCTGGATGGATGATGCAAGAAAATCCAAATGGCTTTCCTCATCCATAATATCTTGTTAAATGGTCAACCATTCATACAGTTTAAAACAGTGCCCAATTTTAATCCTGGGCAGGTATCTGGGACAAGGGTGGAATGATGATTTGGGAACTGATCAACTTGCAGAAATTAGTCCCATCCTATCCAAAGTGGTTGCCAGCTGCTCACACAAGGGGCCAATCTTTCACTTCCCATTGGGGTTGGGCTGTGAGGTGAGGGACAGGCAATATTGTTTGTCAAGGCATCAGGCGGGGAGCTGATTGAGGGGCATTTCCTGGCCCCTCAGGCAGAGATGGTGGCCCAGTGGTTAGTGATCAGGAAGGAGTCGACCTGGGAGCCCTTAACATTGACTCTAGATCTCATAACGTTTCATGGCATCAGGTCAAAAAGAAGCAGGGAAACCTGCTAATTACCACCTACTGCCCTCACTCAGCTGATGAATTAGTACTCCTCCATGTTGAACATCATCTGGCAGGAGCACTTAGGATGCCAAGGGTACAGAATGGACTCTGGGTGGGGGGGGAACTTAAATATCCATCACCAAGAGTTGTTTGGTAGTACCATGACTGACCCAGTTGGTCGAGTCATGAAGGACATAGCTGCTAGACTGGGCCTACAGCATATGGTGGGAAATCAACAGGAGGGAAAAACCTACCAGACCTTGTCCTAACCGAGGAACTTGTTGCAGATGCATCCGTCAACCTGGTGAAACTACACACTGGACTACATTTATGTCAAACAGTGGATGTAGCATGCAATAGGCAGAGCTAAGTTTGTTTTTTTAATTATTCCAATTAAGGGGCAATTTAGCGTGGCCAATCCACCTAGCCTGCAAATCTTTTGGTTGTGGGGGTGAGACCCACGCAGACACAGAGAAAATATGCAAACTCCACATGGACAGTGACGCGGGGCCGGGATCGAACCAGGGTACTCGGTGCTGTGAGGCAGCAGTGCTAATCTTCAGCCAGAAGTGCTGAATGGGTGATCAATTCTACCTCCTCCTGAGGACGTCTGTATCACAGATGTCAGTCTTCATTCAATTTGAATTACTCCACGTGATATCAAAAAGCAGCTGAAGACACTGGCACTGCAAAGGCCACGGGTCCTGACAACATCCTGGCAGCAGTACAGAAGAATTGTGCTCCTGAACTTGCCATGCCTCAAGCCACGCTATTCCAGTAAAACACTGCCATCTAACCAACTATGTGGAAAATTGCCCAGGAACGCCCAGTCTACAAAAAGCAGAACAAATCCAATCCACCCATTATCACCCCATCAATCTACTCTTGGTCATCAGCAAAGTGGGAGAAGGTGTCATTAATAATGCAGAAGGTGTCATTAACAATGCCATCAAGCAGCACTTGCACATTATAACCTGCTTCCTGATGCTCAGTTTGAGTTCAACCAAAGCCACTTAGCTGCAGAATTCATTACAACTTTGGCCCAAACACGGACAAAAGAGATGAACTCAAGATGAGGTGACAGTGACGACACTTGACACCAAGGCAATATATGACTGAGTGCAACATCAAGAACACCCAGCAATATCAAAGTTGACGCGGATCAGGAGAAACTCTCTGCTGGTTGGAGTCATACCTGACACAAAGGAACATGGTTCTGGTTGTTGGAGGCCGATCATTTCAACCCAGGGAGATTGCTGCAGGAGTTCCTCAGGATAGTGTCCTAGGCCCAACCGTATTCAGCTGCTGTATCAATGACATTCCCTCCATCATGAGGTTGAAATTCACTGATGATTGCACAATGTTCAGCACATCCAACCTCCTCCATGCCCATATGCAGCAAGACCTGTATAATATTGAGTCTTAGACTAATATATCAGAAATTAAATTTATGATACACAGGCGCCAGGCAATGGCCATCTCCAACAAGAGAGAAAGACATTCAATGGCATTACCATTGCTGAATCCCCCACTGGAGGCAGTTATATAAATAGTTTGGCTACAAGAGCAGGTCAAAGGCTTGGAATTCTGCAGAAAATAACTTTGGAATACTCTCCACTTGGCCGGATGAGTGCAGCTCCAACAACACTCAAGAAGTTTAACGCCATCCAGGACAAAGCAGCCAGCTTGATTACCACCCTATCCATGACCTTAAACATTCACTCCCCCTATCACTGTTGCACCGTGGTAACTGTGTGCATCATATACCTTCCAAACCTGCAACCTTTCACACCTAATAATAATCTTTATTGCAGAAGAGACAAGGGCAGCAGAGGCATGGGAACATCGTCACTTGCAAGTTTCTCTCCATGCCACACATTATATTGGAACTATATTGACGTTCCTTCATCATTACTGGATCAAAATCCTGGAACTCCAATCCTGACAGTACTGTGGTTGTGCCTGCACCAGATGGACTGTAGGACTTCAAGAAAGCAATTCACTAGCACCTTCCCTGGCCTGGGGAGCAACACCACATCCCATGAAAGAATTTTTTTTAATTGCCCATATCGCAAGGGCCCCCTGGCACATGGGGAGACTGTCAAGTAAACCCTGACAGCCTCCCCGTGGGTTCTGCAGATACAGCTCTAAATAACTCCTTACGTGTTTCACACTGCTCCAGCTCTGCACACTCACCCCCCTGAGCTCGATCATCTCCTGGGTATCAGGAGGAGGAAGAGATGTTCGAAGACACAGCTTCATATCAAACTACCCCGCAATCTGCCAATTCTTATCTGCTCTTGTGTTAAATCTGTTGAAATTACTATAATGTGGGACGATTTCTTCAGTGTGCATCGGGTAGCAAAATTGTAAATGTGTGCTTTATAAAAGAATTGACATTTTCATCACATATCGCTCATGGAAGAAATTTTCTGTTTATATGAGTTTTGGGAAAATAATCTTCTGCTATACATTGGGAGTGCGTGTTGGGAAAGTACACATCTCAGATGTAAGATGAGAGAATAAATAGGCTTAGTGTTTTGATTTATACTTCTGAGATATCGCCCTAATTCCGTATATGGATTCCTGGGTGCAATTCTCCGGCCTCGTTCCGCTCTCACTCAATCAAAATTAGGCCGATGAGTAGCGGGAGAGACTGAAAACGGCAACCGTGCCAGGTGCCAAACAATTTGCGGTGTAACCGACCGGCTCCCATAGGCGAAATCAGGATCTCGCCGCAGTACGGCAGGAAACCAATTATCATCACTTGAGCCCTATTTCCATACAATTAACGAGGTGGTGTCCTGGGAGGTTGGAGAGGGGGCCACCTGGGATGGGCCAGCGCCGTCAGCGGGAGGACCTGCGGGAGAATGGACATGTGGTCAGTGGGAGGGAGGGTCAGTCAGTAAGGCAATAACAACTCACGTTTGACAGGTCCTCTGGGTGGAGCCCGGTGGTTCCTCACCAATGTGGTATCTGCTAGCTTCCACATTGGTGACCGCTCTGTCATCAGCCACACCAGGCACCTCCACGACCCATTCCTCGAAAGAGGTGAAGCTTCTTATGCCCAGCATCCCACCACCAGTCTGGGCCCTCTCCTGGCGATTGAGGGAGGGCTTTTCCTGAGGAGACAGAGAGTGAGCATCATTAGCCACATGTGTGGCTCGCAGTGGTGGGACTGGGGTTGTGAAGGAAAGGTTGGGGGGGTTGGAGGGAGAGGGGTTGGAGGGACGGTTGGGGGTTGCATGGAGAGTTGGGGGGCGTGGATGGCCACGTGGGGGAGGAAAGGTCTCAGGTGTTGGTGTCGACTCATTCGTGCTGCCCGGTGTAGGTCGTTGACCTTCTTCCGGAACTGGAGGTCATCCTCTTGGCCACACTCCCTGAGCTGACAGCTGCTGCTACCTCCTCTCAAGCAGCACTGGCTGCCCTATGGCTCACTCTCTGGGATGCACGTTGGAACAGGACATCCCTCGTGGCCTCAACTGCATGTAGGAATCTCGCCAGATCCGCATCACTGAATCTTGGGACAGGCTTCCTAGGCGGCATTGTTGCAAGCTGGCTGGGGTTGGCTGAGCAAGTGCTGCTTAAGTGCTACTCGACCTTGTTAGTGAGGGGCTGGCGAGCGCGGCGCTGGTAAATCGGCTGGCGAGCCTTCATTTGCGCTGAAACGCCCGTGAGGCCTCGTTAAGTGGACCAATTAATGTTGAACAGTATTGCTGGGAAGTTCGCGGCAGTTCCCGCTCACTACAACACTTAAAAATCTTTCCGGAGAATCATGCCCCTGATGTGCAAAGCACTGAACCAGGTTGTGAGGTTTCCCAACACGTTTCCAGAGCGACAACTAATTTCCTTTATATAAAATAAAAACAGAAAATGCTGGATAAACCCAGCAGGTCTGGCAGCAATGTGGGCGAAAGAAACAGAGTTACCGTTTCAAATCCCTTCTACAGAACTAAATTTAGCTTTAATCCCATTTTCTTTATAATTATTTTATCTGAAATTTCTCACGGTTTTATTATACTTCACATATTCTCATTAACTTGCGTAAAAAATGTAGCTATTTTCATTATGTTAGTGATCCATCATCCTCACGGTGTTTAATCCCTACATAGGGTTCTATTTATTTTTCTTTGGTTTCTTTCAGAATTAACTGCATTATATGCTCTATTTAATTGAACCTCACGGTTGTCCCATCCATTAAAAATGTTAATCATTCACTGGCACAAGTATTTGTTTCTGATGAGCCACTTGTGAAACAGTCATAATTCTTCATTATTTTTGCAAAGAGCTATCCTGCTGTAAGACTGGACTAAATGCCAACATTTCGCCAAAAATAAATAGTTTTGTGTGAAATGTTATTCCAAATAGTTCAGCCACAGGAAATGTCTCGCAAGGCCAAAACTAAAAGTCAAAATGTCATTCCTTTCACGTTTTCAAATTGAAGCTGAGAGAAAATACGTGGATCTCCCCATATCAGTTGAAATGAGGAAAGTAAATACTCCGACTGCTCTGGCAACAGCAGAGATTCATTTTACTGAGTCCCGGAAATTACCAAGACCAAGATGGAAAGGGGGGTGGGTCAAAGTTTGTCAGTGGTGGTAGGAGGCCAGAGCAGCAATTAGCTCTCCAGATACAAGTTTGAATTATGCTTGAAAGGGACAATTACATTTCTGAGTGCAAATCAACATCTTCGAGTAAAAGAGAGGGGTGAAGCGAGGCAAGGAAACAACCAATGCAGTGTGAGTGAGATCTGAATAGAGGTGAAATCAAAACATGACTCCAGGTCCACAAGCAATTTACTCTCAGGCTAATAATACTCGTCTTGCATTCACTGCCATATGTGTGGTAGCAGTGTGGGTTGCTTTGCTGTCTACATTTACCCTCATTCGATCTTCCTAAATCCTAGGCAGGATATGCATTACTATCTCACATGAGGATAGTGGGTGTGAGACAAAGGGATACAAACCTCTAAGTGAGAATTGGATTGGGGGAGGGGCACAGAAAGTTGAAGTAGGGTGACGATGGGGTAGGTGGGTGGGAGCACAAACCCCTGGCTTTGCCAGCATGAGATCTGGGTTTCATTTTAATATCATTGTTGGATCGCCTACTCGATTGCACGAGGAAATAATTTGCATTACGTTGGTCAGCTGTAGCCTTGTTGACATGCAAATGTATCTTTTTGTACAAGGTGACATTCTCATTGCCTGATTTTGTTCAGCAGTATTATTTGAGAGGGTGATGCTTCCTTAGGGGCCCTCACCCCCTCCATCATATCCTTCACCATACAATCATAAGTATATACTGTAACCAATAATTCGAAACACGCTTACCTCTTCATTTCCTCCCTTCATACTATACACTAACTCCATTCTTTTCTCACATAATTCACTCATGAAACTTATTACTCCTCCCAGCACTTTGTCCTCACTTCACATTCCACACATGTTATTTTATAATCAGTCCATCTAGCTCCGTCTCCATCTCACAGCAGATGGACTATAACCTAAAACCCCAGACGTCTCCATTTGTCCATGAAACCAGGGGGCGGAACAAGGTTCAGGAAGAGTATCTGACAACATAGCTCTCACCCAGAAAGCTGGGGATTAGAAACCTGGCAAAGCTCACACACAGTGCAAGGGAGATTGAAGCTGAGAAGCTCATCTGGGAAAGATGTCTGCAGGTTACTTTGTTTAAGGAACCTGCTCATAATAATAATCTTTATTATTGTTACAAATAGGCTTACATTAACACTGCAATTAAATTACTGTGAAAATCCTCTAATCACCGGACTCTGGCACCTGTTAAGGTACACTGAGGGAGAATTCACAATGTCCAGTTCACCTAACAAGCACGTCTTTCGGGACTTGTGGGAGGAAACCGGAGAACCCGGAGGAAACTCGCGCAGACACAGGGAGAACTTGCAGACTCGGCACAGACAGTGACCAAGCTGGGAATCGAACATGGGACCCTGACGCTGTGAAGTAATAGTGCTAACCACTGTGCTACCGAGCCACCCTAATGATCCCAGGAGGCCCCATGGCTTTGATTAAACCTGAGATGCTCAGGACTTGGTGGGGGGATTGTGGAGCTGTTTCATATATTTACAGGGCATCTTTGTCCCCTAGTAGCCATTCTGTATTGTTCTTGGAAGTGATGCATTTTGGGGGTGGGTCATAGGTTAAACGCATCATGTCAGTTGCCAGGGAACCTTACAGAAACATGCATTATCTTGTTTCTGCAATCAGAGATGAGCTGCATATTAATTCTTCTTCGGTAATCACTCACTAACGAGTATGATTGTCCACCTAAGAAGCTCCGTGCTACTGGTCATTGGATCTGTGGGTTCTTGCATGGCTGATGCAACACACTTGCCAGGTGTTTCCGGGAGGTGGGGTAGGTCCTTGGACGCTAAGTCCTGGATATTCCTATCTCAGGCTCCTTCTCAAGGCCACCTCTTGCAGTCGGGTGTCCTCGAAGAATTGTGTCCCTTCAATCAGGAGGTTCCTCCAAGTAGGTATCTTCTGAGTAAGGGTCTCCCAGGCATAGATGTTGATGTTGCATTTCTTGAGCTAAGCCTTCAGGGTGTCTTTGAAGTGCATCCTTTGTCCTCCTCTTGTACATTCCAGGTTCTGAAATTCAGTTTCACTTTAATTTTCTGACCGCAGGTAGATGAGCCTGCTGGATGGGGTTTACCAACCAGTGCAGGGATGGAACAGATATTTTTAGGGCACCTTTTCTAGCCCTTTTCCCATGAGAGGTGAGCAGAGTCGATCCTGAAGAGGGCTGTTCAGCATGAAAAAATCATGAAGAAATGTTCACCTGTTCCTATTCCAAGCATGCAACGACTGATTCAAACTCCACCGCCTGCGTGCCGGTCTGAAGCTAGTCACTTCCAGACCTCACTGTCTCGTCCCCATCACTTCTTGCCAATCACTGCAGGCTTGTCTGTGTAGGGTGTGTGCTGGTTTCCTCCAAATAGACGGCAGATGCGGGACATCTTTTACCATGGGTATGCCATTGCACATCAGTGTGGTGGTATGAATGTGAGCACTGCCATTGGTGCAGAGCATTGGTTCCCCATTGGCTCTGGCTGGTCATGTGCCTCTCGCACGATTGGCTGGGACTAGTCATGTGATTGCTCACCAATTGGTCGAGAGGCAAGTAGACCCCGCCTTCGAGGCTTGTGTCCAATTGATGGTACATCAATTTAATCAGCTAGAATTTTGGAATGGAGCTACGCATCAAGCCTGACTGCCTCCGTACCAGCCCGCATACTGCAAATGCGTCTGCAATCTTTAAACACTGGCAGGCATGTTTTAACAGTTACCTGACAACTGCAGCCAGCAAGCCCACCAAGGAAACTCCACAGCCTCCACTCATGCGTGGGCACGGCAGTATATTCGATGATTGAGGATGAAAGCGATTTTGATGCGGCCATGGAGATTCTCAAAGGACACTTTCTCTGGCCGGTTATAGAAGTATACGCACGGCATCTCCTGACGACTAGACAACAGTTCCCAGGTGAGTCACTCGACGAGTTTTACCAGGCCCTCGCAGCTCTAGGGAGAATGCGCGCATGCATCCAAGTTTCGGTGACTGAGCACATGGAACTTTTAATTAGAGACGCTTACGTTGCTGGCATGCAGTCCCCTTCTATCCGCCAACGATTGCTGGAGAAGAACACCCTCAGCCTAGCTGAGGCACGAATCCTTGCAACCTCCCTGGAGGTTGCTGACCTGAACTCCCGCGCATACGCCCCCGGCTGCACAGCAACCCCCTGGACTTCATGGCACGCGCCACCCCTGTCCTCCGTGGACCCCGACCCCCCCCCCCCAGGCCTGCGCTGCGGGACGCCCCAATAAGCTATATGGGCCCCGCTGCTATTTTTGTGGCCTCTCCAGGCACCCCCGCCCGCACTGCCCGGCCCGCTCCGCTCTGTATAAGAGCTGCGGGAAGAAGGGCCACTACGCGGTGGTCTGCCAAACCAAGCCGGTCGCTGCTGTTTCGCGCAGCGACCACAGATCACCCCCCCCCCCCCCGGACCCCCCTAGGGCCCCGCGCCGTGCACCAACCTCTCCGGCCTGCCTCCCGGCCCCCGCAACGGCCCCACGGTCCTCCCTACCCGCGCTCCCAGCTGCCCCAAATGGCCCGCAGACGCCGCTGACGCTGCCCCCAGCTGCCACGAGGTCCCCACGGGCACCGCCACTTTGGGCCCCGGACGCCATGTGCGGGCCATGGGTGCCGCCATCTTGGGACCCCGATTCCACGTGCGGGTCCTGGGCGCCGCCATCTTGGGCCAACACGGAAGGGCCTGCAAGCGATTATTCTGCCACCGAGGAGGATCTGGAACTCTCGCCACGACTTACTTCCATCACACTCGACCAGTCGCGACCACGCGCACTCGCCAAGACTACGACAACGATCCAGGTCAACGGACACAAAACGAGATGCCTGCTGGACTCTGGGAGCACGGAAAGTTTCGTCCATCCCGACACGGTAAGACGCTGCACGCTCCCCATCCATCCAGTTAAGCATAAGATTGAATTGGCCTCGGGTTCGCAATCTGTCCAAATCACCGGGTGCTGCATAGCGGAACTCACAGTCCAGGGGAGGGTTTTCAAAAACTTCAAACTCCTCATCCTTCCTCGTCTATGCGCTCCGGCACTCTTGGGCCTGGATTTCCAGTGCAACCTGCAGAGTTTAACTTTCCAATTCGGCAGCCCTATTTCCCCTCTTACTGTCTGCAGTCTCGCGTCCCTCAAAGTGGACCCCCCTTCCTTGTTTGCTAATCTCACCCCAGATTGCAAACCTGTCGCCACTAGGAGCAGACGATACAGTGCCCAGGACCGGACCTTCATCGGGTCCGAGGTCCAGAGGCTCATTAAGGAGGGAGTTATCGAGGCCAGCAACAGTCCCTGGCGAGCCCAAGTACTGGTTGTTTGGACTGGTGAGAAAATCCGGATGGTCATTGATTACAGCCAGACCATCAACTGGTTTACGCAGCTGGACGCGTATCCTCTCCCCCGTATTTCCGACGGTGGACCTTAAGTCCGCCTACTACCAGCTCCCCATCCGCGCGAGTGACCGAAAGTACACCGCGTTTGAGGCAGATGGGCGCCTCTACCACTTCCTCAGGGTTCCATTCGGTGTCACAAATGGAGTCTCGGTCTTCCAACGGGAGATGGACCGAATGGTCGACAAGCACGGTTTACGGGTCACCTTCCTGTACCTTGATAACGTCACCATCTGCGGTCATGACCAGCAGGACCACGACATCAACCTCCAAAAATTCTTCCGAACCGCAAAACTCCTTAATTTTACTTACAATAAGGATAAGTGCATGTTTAGCACCGACTATCTCGCCATCCTTGGCTACGTAGTGCGTAACGGAGTGATAGGCCCCTATCCCGAACGCATGCGCCCCCTGATGGAGCTCCCCCTCCCCAACTCCCTCAAATCCCTCAAACGCTGCCTGGGCTTCTTCTCCTATTACGCCCAGTGGGTCCCCAACTACGCTGACAAAGCCCGCCCCCTCATCCAGTCCACCTACTTTCCCCTGTCGATGGAGGCCCGCCAGGCCTTTAGCCGCATCAAAGCGGATATCGCAAAGGCCACGTTGCGCGCTATCGACGAGTCCCTCCCATTCCAGGTCGAGAGCGACACGTCCGATGTAGCTCTGGCGGCCACCCTGAACCAAGCAGGCAGACCCGTGGCCTTCTTCTCACAAACCCTCCACGCTTCCGAAATCCGCCATTCCTCGGTGGAAAAGGAGGCACAGGCCATAGTCGAAGCTGTGCGATATTGGAGGCAATATCTGGCCGGCAGGAGGTTTACCCTCCTCACAGACCAACGGTCAGTAGCTTTCATGTTCGATAATGCACAGAGGGGCAAGATCAAGAACAACAAGATCTTGCGGTGGCGGATCGAGTTGTCCACGTACAACTACGATATCTTGTATGTCCGGGGAAGCTCAACGAGCCTCCCGATGCCCTATCCCGCGGTACCTGCGCCAGCGCGCAGATCGTCCGCCTCTGCTCCCTCCACACGGACCTCTGCCATCCAGGGGTCACCCGCTTTTACCATTTTATTAAGACCCGCAACCTGCCCTACTCCATTGAGGAGGTCAGGACCGTTACCAGGGACTGCCACGTCTGCGCCGAGTGCAAACCACACTTCTACCGCCCCGAACGAGTGCATCTGATCAAGGCATCCCGTCCCTTTGAACGTCTCAGTATAGACTTCAAGGGTCCCCTCCCCTCCAGCAACCGTAACACATATTTTTTGAGTGTTATCGACTAATACTCCCGCTTCCCTTTCGCCATTCCCTCTCCCGACATGACCACAATAAAGGCCCTCCTAACCATTTTCTCCCTGTTCGGTTACCTTGCGTACATCCACAGCGACCGGGGGTCCTCCTTTATGAGCGACGAACTGCGTCAATTCCTGCTCAGCAGGGGCCTAGCCTCTAGCAGGACGACCAGTTATAACCCCCGGGGTAACGGTCAGGTCGACCGGGAGAATGGCACCATTTGGACGACCACCCTGCTGGCCCTATGGTCCAGAGATCTCCCTATTTCCCGATGGCAAGAGGTCATCCCCGACGCCCTGCATTCAATCCGGTCTCTCCTCTGTACTACCACTAATCAAACACCTCATGAACGTCTTCTGGTTTTCCCCAGGAAGTCGTCCTCAGGATCCCCTCTCCCGACCTGGCTGGCCACTCCCGGGCCCATCTGGCTCCGGAAGCATGTGCGGGTGCACAAGTCTGACCCGCTGGTTGAGCGAGTCCAGTTACTCCACGCCAACCCGCAGTATGCGTACGTGGAGTACCCCGACGGTCGGCAGGATACGGTCTCGCTTCGGGACCTGGCAACCGCCGGCGTGCGGCCTTCTCCCCTTACATCAACACCTCCCCCCCAACCCCAATTCCCCCCAGCGCCCCCCGCGCCCCCACAACCCAGCGCACATGCCTCCTCTCCCCCGATTACAGCGTCTCCACCACCGGCCCGGGGACACATCTACGACCGACGCTCCCGGAGGCAAGGACGGCCATTGGCCCAACGTCACCGGCTCCACTGCGACGGTCCTCCAGAACACCACAGGCACCTGACAGACTGATCGTGTCCATCTGATGAGACCATGGGACATTTGTTTGGACCTTGTTATTATTCTGTTGCAACTTAAGTTAGTAGTAGTAGTATTGTTTTTTTTTGCCATGAGCCAGTGGGCAGCCAACCTTTCTCGATTTTCGCTGCTCATACCACCATTCCTCGGACACCCCCCCTCTCTTCCACCTACACCCCCCCCCCGCCTTCTTTCTCCACAAGTGGTGAATGTGGTGGTACGAATGTGAGCACTGCCATTGGTGCAGAGCATTGGTTCCCCATTGGCTCTGGCTGGTCATGTGCCTCTCGTCCGATTGGCTGGGACTAGTCATGTGACTGCTCACCAATTGGTCGAGAGGCAAGTAGACCCCGCCTCTGAGGCGGGGTATAAGTACCCAGGTTTCCCGGCTGTCGGCCTTTCTCTGTAGTCGACCACCGGACTAACAACTAGCTGATTAAAGCCACAGTTTGGAACATCATCGTGTCTCAAGTCCAATTGATGGTACATCAATCAGCAGATACACATCTACACATTCCTTGACAGAGGGTAGGTCTAGTTCCTGTGCAAGGGAACCTCGCCGACTGGGTATCTCCCCAGTGCTGCAGCCTTCATCTGCATTCGCATCTGTTGATACCATACCAGTATCTTATGCCTGATTCGCCATTGAAGACTAATTTTGTCTTTTTGTATAAATTTAAAATACCCAATTCATTTCTTTTCCAATTAAGGAGCAATTTACCATGGCCAATCCACCTACCCTGCACATCTTTGGGTTGCGGGGGATCGAACCTGGGTCCTCGGCCATGTGAGGCAGCAGTGCTAACCACTGTGCTTCCCTTAAGAAGACTTGTTTTCGATTGTTCTTTGTCTGGTTCCTCCCCTCCAACCTTACGGCCATCGGTGATCATGCCAGGAGCTTAAGATTCCTGACGGCATCGCCCTTGAGATCAATAGAACTTTCAAGCCTCTCCACCGTGGTATATGTGTGTAGATGACATAATGGTGTCATGTAAAGAATATTTAGTTGGATCTGTTGTTTAAGTGTTTAAAGGAAACGTCATTGGCACTAAAGGAGTAAAGGCAGAGGGGTGCATTCAAATAGCATTGCGTACTGGTGGAATGTCACGTGATCTGCAGTGACATTGACAGAGTATTTGCGCGGGATTTGGGGAGTCCGCTATCTTAAGCTGTAGAAGCTTCGTCTCTTAATAAACCTTGCACTATGTAAATCTGATGCTCATGTCCTTACCTGCACCAAGCCCCCCGCACCCCCCCCCCCCCCCACACGCTCAAGACCGCACTGGCTCCAGTTGAGCAACACTTTGGTTTTAAAATTCTAGTCTTTGTTTTCCAGTTCCTCCATGGACTCAGCCCTCCCTATTCCTGTAATCACTAGCGCCACAAGAGACAGGTGTAGGAAAGTCTAGGATAAAGCCTGGACGTATTTCTTCATACAAAGCCTGATCAATGGCGGAGATGGGAAGACAGCAGGATTGCTAGTCTGGAAGATGCACCATAATCAGCTAAAGAGCCTTCTTCATTAAGGATAACCTTGTGTGCTTGTTAAGTACTGTGAAGTACTCTGAACGCCCACTGACTAACCATCATACAAATTTCTCACATCTACAAAGAAACCTTTTGCAATCTGGCAGGTCAGTTTAAGGGATTGAACAGAAATATTTTATAAGCTTAAAATGAAACAAATGACTTATGAAGGAATTAACATTCCACATTGACAGTGATTATGAAACCCATTAATCAGCCGAAGCTTCGGAATCGCACAACTATCCCATTTTTAAAAATTCTGATTGTTGTGGACAGAGAAGTATAAAATGTATGGGCTGTGTTTTCATCTTCATTGCATGGGTGGGAATCTGAGCAGGTTATTAGTCTGTTACAGAACTCGCTTCCTTCCTTCCTTCATTTCAAGGGAATAAAATTGGGCAGGTTCTATAATGTGCAGGCAATTTGCACCTCCAGATTATTGCCCATGTTGCAAAGTTGAAGAGTTAGCCCAATTTGCACTTAGAAAAATTCAACATAATTCCTGGTCACCTGCTACCAAAGCAAAATGTTTAGACTATAGTAAATCCCCATTTTAAGTGTCCCCTTTTGAAGTGGTTTGTTTTAAGGGTATTTTTTGATCTCTGGTTTCCATTTAAAGTGCAGTATTACTCGTTTTAAAGTGTGCAAGCGGTGTAATGATGTCATCTCCTCCTGAGTCTGACCTGTGATCAGCACCAATTTGTCCTTTCTGTATACCCGAGGAACATTGAGCTGGATTCCTCGATTTCCAGACTAACTGCTGACTCCGGCGCGGGAACAGTGGCGTTTTACGCCAGAAAAAATGGTGCCATAGCTGCACCGAATTTGGGACTGTTGGGGGAGCTAGCAGCCGCGCCGGGTAAAGCTCCCGACTCCCATGCCAAAAACGGCTGGAGAATGGTCGGATCCCTGTCTGCGCATGCGCACGACAGCGACCAGCGGTGACTGCATCGTGCAACATGGCACCGGCCTGCCAAATAATGACACCCAGTAAACCCCCCTCACCACCCCCTGACCACTCCCCACCAGTCTCCCCAGCCCTCACCAAAGACCCCCGGCAAGCGGCACGGCTCCCCCCCCCCCCTCCCCCCCCCCCCCCACCTCCCCTCACCGCCGACTATGGCAGCACTGGACCCAACCTGCAGCCATCACACAGGATCGACGAAAAAAATTGCATAAGTGTTCAGCGCCATCGGGAACTCAGCCCATCAGGGCCTGAGCATCGGGGAACAGCCTCAGTTGATTTCCTGAGACCGTGCCGGCAGCATCACGACGTCACCTGAGACACTCCTCCGATGCTCCGCCCATTTTTGAGGGGGCGGAGCATTGCAAAAACAGCGGCGCCCCCGATTTTGGCGCAAACGGGGATTCTCTGGCCAATCGCCAGACGCAATTTCGGCGATTGGAGAACGCTGCCCATAATTTTGTTGCCCACCTGTAATGAACCAAACTTCTCGTGTATGTCGTTTCTGTTTACCGTACCTTGTATTCGTTGAGGAACACTGAACGTTATTCTTTGAAATAATTCTCCACTATACTTTACAGTAAACTTTCTTTTTCAAATTTCTTTGCTGCTGGTACTGTACGTTCCTGTACGTTACACCCATATCAGAACTGAGTGAGCCGGTTAGACCGCAGGAAAGTCTGAAATTGGGATCCGTACCGGGCGCTAATCGGTTTCCGACCGAACCAGCCTGCTCCCATTCGTGATACAAATCCTGCCTAGACATGGCAAGAAACCAATACTCACCAATTAAGGACGATCTCCATCTTGTAAACGGGATGGACGCCCTCTCTAACAGCTTTCCGTGATGTAACCGGCTCCCAGTGAGCGGTTACGCGGACGCCCTTTAGCATACCCATTTAAAAACATGAATCTAGCAAAATGGCTGCTGTGGGGATCAGAGGAGGTGAGTAGCCAACTTTGAAGTGGGGCAATCAGTCCAGGGCTGCTGAGCCAGTGCTCATGGCAGGTGAGGGAGCCCCCCCTGCCCCCTAGTGTATACTCATACCAGGGGCAACGTCAGCTGCAGCCTGTCTGTCACGCCGAACATCCCCAGTACACATCCCTGTCTGTGGTAATATAGTGCAGGTCATTTTAACTCCCTCTGACCATGGCAGCCTCTGGTTGCACAGTTGAAGGCTATCGCTAATTGGGAATAAGCACTGCTAGTTACATTAGCACTTCACAGCTCCCAAGTGGATTGCCGTGGGTAGACGTGCCATGTCACAGGCGAGTGTTATTGCCTGGCTTCCCGATCAGACTGCGAGGCCTGTACACTTTGCCTGAACACTGGAGGCATCAACATCACTGAGGCAGCAGCCAACAATCAATCATCAAAGATCTAGGCCTCAGCACTGGGGATATCCCTGCGACCAGGGGATGGGCGTGTAGATTCGGAGGGAACCTGCGCCTGGTCCAAGTAATGTTCCCAGCGGGGGTCTGAGGTCTGGTGCCCAGGGGCCCCTGCTGTGTGGATCCCCAGCACAGTAAGTAAGTAAAGTAAGTCTCCATCATCCCAGATGACAACAGGCTGCTTTCTCCTTTGGGGGAGAGAACTAACTGGTGGTGATTTAACCCGAGGGTCACCAAAATTCAGGCGAAGGGCAACGTTGAGAAGGCCGGGCCTTCATGAATAACCTCAGCTGGTACGGAAATTGAACCCGAGCTGCTGGTCTTGTTCTGCATCACAAACCAGATATTGGGCAGCATGTGCTATAGGAGGCTCAGCCTCAACAAGGTGACGGTACGGTACCTGTACCATGTCCTTGCCACCTTGGCACCAGGAGGAGGAGGCTACCCGCAGCCCTAAATCTTTACACCTTGGGTTAATTCCAGGGCTCAAGCAGGAATGTGTGCGACATATCCCACCCCACAGCCCACAAGTGCGCCCGTGAAGTTATGGATGCCCTGTTTGCCCAGGCAGCAGATTGTATAAACCTTGACCTGTTCCCTTTAAGCTCCCAATCCTGTTCCACGATATTTAAATGAGGTGACGGCGACAAGGATATAATCCTTCCAAGTCCATCCATCTCCATTTTCAGTCCAAACTAATTGCTGCCACTGTATTAGTTTAGGCCAAGAGCTGCTAAATATCCCTACGGAGCCCATTTTGTGCTGCTATGGAAACCTAGAGAGTGATTTTGTGGGTGTGCATTTAAACTCATTGCCGAATACTTACGGCAACAGCTTATATTTATATAGCACCTTTAATGTGATGGAACATCCCAAGGTGCTTCACAGAACATTATAAAGCGAAACTAAACACTGAGCAACTTAAGGTGATATTCGGGCTGTTGGTGAAAAGCTTGGTCAAAGTGGTTTGTATTAAAGAGCATCATTAAGGGAGAAAAAGAGGCAGAGAGTTGGGAAGGTTTTACAAGAGAATTCCTTAGCAGGGCAGCTGAAGGCACTACTAATAGAGGTGTAATGCTCAAGACGTCAGAATTAGATGGAAGCAGATATTTTAGTGGGTCAAGGAGCTGCGATGAATCTGTGCCCTCTTGTACTGTTGCTTGCCAGATTTATAAATATTATTCATCTTAGAGAATTCAATAGCTCCCAAGTGAATGTAGTGCGCTGTTCAGCTTGACTGGATTTGTTAGTGGTGTTGCAATTATATTGGTGAAGATTCCCCCGTCACTCCGAGCAAAAAGTTTGATGCCAATAAAACACACTTATGGTTATGTTAGAAAGTGAATCCGCGGAAAGCGACGGGCCCCGACGGAGTCCCTGGGCGAGCACTCAGAGCCTGCGCAGACCACCGGGCGAGTGTATTCACAGATAGCTTCACCACCTCACTCCTCCGCTCTGAGGTCCCCACCTCCTTCAAGAAGGCCACCACAAAACCAGTACCAAAGGAGATAGCTAATGAAGGTCATAAGAGCAGATAGTGTGAGTAAGGGTATAGTTTATACCAGTAGTGAGATTAGCAGAAGATGAGTGTAGTTGGATGTTATTGGTCAGTTGTGAATTCTTAAGGACTAAGCGTCGAATCGCAGTTTAGTACTGTAAAGAAAATCATAGCTTTGTTTAAGTTAAAGCTATTTTGTGGCCTTTGTGAACACTGCGCCAACCATTCTGAAATAAGCAACACAAATAACACCAGTCATTATCAAACAGTTGTTTCTGAGAACTTGCCCCAAACATTACCCCAAATTCAATGAGTCCTAATTTTGTCTAATAATCTTCGGTGTTGTACCATAGCATAACCCAAGGGTATAATAATATCCCCTTCAACACGATCTGGATAATCATGTATCTTGCGTGCGTGCGAGCGCTTCTTGAGTCTCTCCAAATGCTGTCTCAATTTTTAGTATTTGAGGCGCAGTTTAGTTTGGCAGATTTATTCTACATCAGGTAAGATGTTCAGAGCTGCAGATATGATCAGTCATTTCATTCAATTATCACAATCTGTGCTCATGTATAAAAGACAAAATAAAGAATACACACAACTGAATAAAGCTTTGGTATTCTGTGCCACGGAGGTCTGGAGGTGCAATGCGTCGCTTCCTTGCCTGTGAGCCGGAAGCCCGGGATTCAAGTCCCACCTCAGGACTTCTTGATAGCCAAGGAAGGTGTGTTCATTTCATCGTCAAACAGGTTGAATGTGTCAATCTGTGAATCCTTCCAAACACACCAATGGCTGGTGGTAAGAGCAGGGGCAAGTCCTGAACAGCCACATTTGATGTGCGGTTGTGCCCCTCAAGCTACTAGAGATCTGTTCTGGGAATTACTAGCTGTGGAAACAGACAAAAGTCTGCCTCAGTGCACCACTAGATGTGGAAGAGAATTGGAATTTGAATTCTGTGCCAAAGTTCAGGGAAGAACTTTCATTCAGCCTCCTGTCCTTATAAATCTTCCAGCAGCACTATTCTGCCTGACTGTTGCGCAGTTCCCTGAAGTCCCCACTGCCTTCCTTGATGGCTGCATTGTGTTCTTCAAGGATTCACATTCAAATTCAAAAGATTTGTTCCTCTTGTGTATTAGAAAATGCAGACCTATGAAATTTCACAAAAGGAATAATGAAAATCTTGAACACAAAAAGATAGTACAATTAAGAATCTCAGAATTGCGATTGATCAGCAGTGATTGGGCAGCAGGGTAGCATGGTGGTTAGCATAAATGCTTCACAGCTCCAGGGTCCCAGGTTCGATTCCCGGCTGGGTCACTGTCTGTGTGGAGTCTGCACGTCGTCCCCCTGTGTGCGTGGGTTTCCTCCGGGTGCTCCGGTTTCCTCCCACAGTCCAAAGATGTGCGGGTTAGGTGGATTGGCCATGCTAAATTGCCCGTGGTTTCCTAATAAAAGTAAGGTTAAGGGGGGGTGGTTGTTGGGTTACGGGTATAGGGTGGATACGTGGGTTTGAGTAGGGTGATCATGACTCGGCACAACATTGAGGGCCGAAGGGCCTGTTCTGTGCTGTACTGTTCTATGTTCTATGTTCTATGATAGATGTACTAACCCCCATGAGGCCCACAGGGATACCCTGATTGATCACCCCGTGGTACTCGTGGAATAAGAGTTCCCCCGCTGGTGAGCAGAAGCCCTCCCAGCTGGGGCTCATAAGAACTCAGGGACCAGCATGTTGGTTGTCCCAATGGGACTGTACTCTGTAAATATATTCGCTGCTGTGGGCAGGCTTTCTGTGACCGTAAATAAATATGCGTTCACCTTGCCTGGATCTTAACACTAGTGACGAGGTAAAAGAAACCGAGGGCTAGATTCTCCGTTCCTGCGTCTAAGTGCTGATGCTAATGGTGGTTCCATAGAGTTCGATGACAGAAATATCGGCACAAACACCCACACCAATTGGGTGAGGGGCTAGCACTGGCGCCATACGAATCATCCGCAGACCACTCAACAAATGGTGGGGAATCGCCGGGTCCGTGATCGACATGCGCAGGGCTGATAAGCTGCAGCTGCGTGTACACTTACACCCCACACACGCACCGGTCATGCCCAAAAAGATGCCACCAATTGTGCTGGAAAGTCCACACCGACCCCACAGCCCACCCCAACCCCCAGTACTCCCCCCAGCCCTGGTTAAAGCCCCCAGGCCAGAAGCTCGACTGTCGGTGAAGTATGGCAGTGCTGGACACTGTCCATACGCCCTCTCTCTCTCACTCTGCAGCCACCACACCAGGCTCACGACTGTTGAGAACACACAGGAACCGCGTCGTCGGGAACTCGGTCCATCGGAGGCGGAGCATCACGGGTGTGCCTTGCGATGATGCCGATTTGGAGGGGACGGAGCTTTGCGACCCAGCATCAAACCGGCACCTGCTCCGATTTTGGCGTCGGGTGCTATTCTTCGCCCGATTGCCATTCTCAATTTCAGCGTCAGGCAATGGAGAATCCCGTCCCTGAACTCCGAATTAATGTGTTGGGTGCTCTGGATCCGTGGAACACATACAAGCTACCGGCACTTAAAATAGTACAACACTGTTTTATTAAGCTAGAAACTTAGACTTAGAACAGTACAGCACAGAACAGGCCCTTCGGCCCTCGATGTTGTGCCAAGCAATGATCACCCTACTTAAACCCACGTAACCCGTATACCCGTAACCCAACAATCCCCCCATTAACCTTACACTACGGGCAATTTATCATGGCCAATCCACCTAACCCGCACATCTTTGGACTGTGGGAGGAAACCGGAGCACCCGGAGGAAACCCACGCACACACGGGGAGGACGTGCAGACTCCACACAGACAGTGACCCAGCCGGGAATCGAACCTGGGACCCTGGAGCTGTGAAGCATTGATGCTAACCACCATGCTACCGTGAGGCCCACTGTTGAACATACTTTCACTGTGGGTTAACACGATGGATGTTAGATTAAACTCAAGACCTATGCCAATCCTAACCAGTCTATACTATCAGCACATGGTGAAGATCTGTGCTGTAAGCTATGAGCTCTGTCCTTCTGAAAGGCTGCATCCCAAATGAGCGGGAAAACTGATGCCCTCTGTCTTTATAGTGAGTGTGCTCTAACTGGTGATTGGCTGTGGTGTTGTGCGTGTTGATTGGTCTTGCTGTGTGTCCATAAGTGTGTGTGTCTGCACCATGATATACTGGTGTATATTATGACACGAATCTGGGCATCTCAACCGCTCCAGAGGATTGCTGTGCAGCAACGCTTTGAGCTGACTTTTAAATATGCCGTTCTTGGTGAAATCAGTGGCCTTCGACGCAGGCCTGGAAGATTGGGCTCAGTACGCAAACAGCATGAGGTACATTTTCCAGGCCAATGGCGTCGTTGGAGAGGACCGACAAACGGTAGTCTGTCTGCGGGTCTCAACCTTCAGCATTATCAAAAGCTTCATGTACCCAGCTGCTCCGAGTTGATAAAGTTGGTGTCGAACCATTACAACCCAAAACCATCTTTAATCATGCAACAGTACCATTTCAACACTGATGTGCAAATTCCGGGAGAGTCAGTTACGGATTTCTTGACTCAACACCGAAGCTGGATGAGCATTGGGAGTTTGGGCCATCCCTTTCCGAGATGGTGAGGGATCGCTTGGTGTGCGGAATTAATAACATGGCCACGCAGAGGAATTGTTGGCGGTACATATGCTTGATTTGAAGAGAGACGTTGCGCTGTCCCGCGAGAACCCGGAAAAATGCGTTCAATAACTCCAATGATCCTTGGACTACAGAATCCATGGTGTTGCTCGATCCCCTTACTGGAATCCAGCGGTGCGCCAGGGCAGTGATCGAATGACCAGGTCACCACCAAAATTACAAACAAGAGCACAGCACCACACCCAGGCTCAACATTTGAGAGCCAACACGGACCAGCGGGACACCTCCTCAGAGGACGAGGGTGAATTGGCAACATTGCCAGGCTTACTGTCATGGAATGCACGGCAACCAAGGCCAGCAGAATCGGCAGGGAACATGCCACGCTGGACTGTCGATGAGGTCGCCTCGTGCCACAACCTTGCACTTGGCCCAACCAGAGGAGGAAAACATAATGCAGTCTAAGTGGCGCTGATTCGAGTTAAGCTCCAGGTAAATGGACACCCCTCGTGATGGAGATAACAGGAGCTGCCATCTCCATCGCCAGTCAACAGACCTCTTGCCAGCTTTGCAAAGGAATCCTGCCATTGAATCTTCATGACACCAAGGCCTGATTGACAACGCATATGGAGGAACCATTCCACAACACCAGAAGCAGCGTCACCCTGGTGACCCACAGCAAGCAAACAGCCAGGTTGCTTTTGATAGTCATGGAAGGGCCAGGGCCATTACAACTCAAAACCATCTGTAATCATACAACAGTACCATTTCAACACTGCTGTGCAAATTCCGGGAGAGTCCGTTATGGATTTCTTGACTCGACACCGAAGGCTGGCTGCGCATTGGGAGTTTGGGCCATCCCTTTCCGAGATGGTGAGGGATCGGTTGGTGTACGGAATTAATAACAAGGTAGGCCACGATTGCTGCAAATACTTCAATTGGCAGCATACTTTCTGGGTGGACAACGGAAACCTATATGAGGTCCTCAGAAAGTATTTGAAGGTGTTCCAGGAGGGTCTGGTCAAGATAAAATGAGCCAAGGGACGCATTTACATGGACCCAGAGGCTCAGTCCAGATAACGTTTTTTTAAAATAAATTTAGAGTACCCAATTCATATTTTCCAATTAAGAGGCAATCTAGCGAGACCAATCCACCTACCTTGCATATCTTTGTGTTGTGGGGACGAAACCCACGCAAACACGGAATGTGCAAACTCCACACGGCCAGTGACCCAGAGCCGGGATCGAACCTGGGACCTCACCGCCATGAGGCAACAGTGCTAAGCACTGCACCATCATGCTGCCCCAGTCCAGATACGTAAGGGCATGACTGGTCCCTGTGCCTTGCTCACAAAGGTGGATACTGAGTTGTAGTGCTTGAAGAGTTTGGGCATCATTTGTGGAATAGTCCGCACCACTGGTCCCGGTGAAGAAGCCAGGCAAGTCACTTCAGCCCTGTGGGGATTATAAACTGACTTGTAAACAGGGCAGCCCAACTGGACTGTTGCCCCATGCCATGCGTGGAGGACCTGTATGTGAAATTGGCTGGGGGGTGCTCATTCACCAAACTGGATATGAATCACACACATATTCAGTTAAAAGTATGTGACTCTAAATACCCACAGAGGACTGTTTGAATACATTTGCCTTCCCTACAGGGTGTCTTCCACCTGTGCAATTTTCAGAGGGTAACGGAAGGCATCCACCAGGGGCTACCCAAAATGGTGGTATGTTTAGATAATGTACTTATCACAGGGACCACTGAAAAAGAACCATCGACAATCTGGAAGGTGTCCTCAGATGCTTTTCCGAAGTAGGCGTCTGCCTGAAGAGAGGCAAGTGCATCTTCCAAACAAAGGCTGTGACATACCCGGGTTATTGGGTGGACAAAGTTGGTTTGCGCCCTGTGGAGAAGAAAGTTCTGGCCACAAAATGCCACGGGAATGTGATAACGTCTGGAACTTGGAAATTATCATGGAAAGTTTATTCCAAACGTGGCCACCCTGTTGGCACCTCTTCATGTCTTGTTGAAAAAGAACCAGAAGTGGACTTGGGGAGCTCCATTGGATAAGGCATTCGCAGGAATTAAGAGAAAGCTGTCATCCTCCCAGCTGCTAGCCCACTATGGTCCTTCCCAGCTCCTCGTTCTTAGCTGTGATGCCTCTCCATACGGAATCGGGGCAGTGCTATCCCATAGTTGAGTCGATGGCATGCAGCGCCCCATCGCATATGCTTCCAGAACCCGGCAGATGCACAACACTGCTACACCCAGATCGAAGAAGAAGGTTGTCTTATATACTGAAGAAAAATTCCATCGATATGTCTCCGCGTGGCATTTCTTTATTATGACAGATCTCTTTAAGGAAGACAAGGGGATTCTCCCCGTAGCCTCGGCCTGTATTTAGCGCTGGGCTCGATTGCTGGTAGTATATGTATACACTTTTCACTTTTCGGCATCGCGCAGGGTTCCAGATATCACATTCTACACCCTCAGCCATCGTCCACTGCCTGTGAGCACCCCCCTCCACCAAGGGCGGATGAAGTTGTGGTGACTTTAAACTTCATGGATACTCTGCCGGTGATAGGTGTACAGATGCGTATGTGGACACAGAGATACCCCACATTGCCGAAGCGTGCCACATTTTACTGCATGGTAGATTACAGGGGACTGACGCAACCCCCCCTCTCTCCCCAGCAGCCCGACAGCCCTGTTTCGAAACAGCAGGAGCTAAGAGTCGAAGACGGCACCCTGCTGTGGGGAGCTTGTGTGGTAAACCCGCAGCCAGGTGAGGAGTTGACTCTGTATGACCTGCACTGTAGTCACCGAGGGACTTCGACGATGAAGGTGTTGGCAAGGAGTTATGTATGGTGGCAAGGGATCGATGGTGACATTGATTGGGTCGTGAAACGATGTTTGGTGTGTCGAGAATATCAGAAGTTCCCTGCTGTGGCCTCTCTTTACCCCTGGGAATGGACAGGGCGCCCCTGGGTAAGGCTGCAGACAGATTTTGCTGGACCTTTCATGGGGTCCATGTTCTTAATTCTTGTGAGCACTCATTTCAAGTGGCTAGATGTAAAGAGGATGACCTCCACCACATCAAGAGCCACTGTTGAATAATTAAGCTGCTCATTTAACACCTTTGGGATTCCAGAGGTGCTGGCTACTGATAACGAGACCCCGTTCATGGCCAAGGAATTCTCCACATTCGTACACACGAATGGGATAAGACACATCCCAACCGCCCCATCCTCAAATGGCTTAGCGGGCAGGTGGTGCAATCGTTCAAGCAGCGCATGCAGAAGCAACCCACGGGCTCCCTGGACACGGGATTGTGAGATGTCTCTTTAATTACGTCATGAGAATGTTGCTTTAAGAAATGGTTAGCTGCTCATGTTACTGAAGTGATGTCAGAGTGTGGGTGGAGCTGATCTCTGGTTCTGCTTTTTAGTTTCACTTTGAGAAAAGGCTTGGGTGTGTCTGGGTTTTCCAGTGTGTTGCAGCTGAAGTCAGAAAAAGCAGCTGTACTGTTGAGCTCTCTGCCATGAAGGACTATCTCTTAATCATTTGGTGATGTTTTCAGTATTGAATGTAAACCCTGATGTGCTTCTGTTTAAAGGTTTGTTAAGTCTTCTGGATGTTAAAAGAACAGCTTACAGATTACTTAGTGTTGTATTCTTTGGGGGTTATCTTTGAGTTAATGGTTGCTAAGATATTCACTGTTTGTTTTAAAATGGTTAACTTGAGTTCATAGAATAAACATTGTTTTGTTTGAAAAATACTGGTCCATTTCTGCTGTATCATACCTGTAGAGTGAGCCGTGTGCTCCCCATACCACAATCTATCAAAAGTTGTGGGTCAGGTGAACTTCATGATACACTTTGGGATTCTCTAAACCCTGGCCCATAACAATTATAAGACCATGCCGCATGTCACGATGGGGGCAGCACCGGCAGAGCTGCTGATGGGCCGACGCATCCAAACTCATTCAAGTCTGGCTTTCCCATGTTTGGGCAGAACGGTTGAGCTGCAGCAAGACATGCAAAGGAAGTATCACGACCACAAAATGTCAGGGAGAAGGTTTCAAACGGGGGATGCTATTTGTGTCCAAAACTTTGGAGACGATGCATTTTGGTTCCTGGGGATTGTGTTGGAGAAAACAGGGACCATATTTTATAAGGTCAAGGCCCAAGGGAAGACCTTGCGTAAACACATCGACCATCTTAAGGGACCTCCACCGCCTCATGGACCACTCCTTAGCTAAGGCTTACACCCCACTGTGGTCAAAATCCCAGACCATCAAGATAATGATGACTCCAGCTGAGAGATGGGCACTGAAGTATCTGCACTCACAGTCCAGAGCTGAACTTCCAGCAATGGCCCTCCAGGGATCACCTTGAAAAAGGAGTCTACAAACCACTGTACACCACCCAACCCTGACCAACCACTGGCTGAACGACAATTTTGTGCGAAACAGCAAAGAAGGCCTCTTCAGTTTGTGGCAGAGGAGGAACTTTGACTTTGACTTGAGGGATGTAATAACCCCCTTCAGGTCCAGGGGGAGACACTGATTAATCTCCCCATGGGACTCAAGGAGTATGAGCTTCCCCGTTAGTGGACAGAGTCCCGCCCAACTGAGGCTCATAATAACTCAGTTTGAAGGCTAGCCCAGACAGGGACCAGCAAGTTAGTTGTCCTACAAGACTGTACTCTGTAACTATGTTCTCTGTCGTGGGCACTTTCTGAGACCGTAAATAAACCTGCATTCACCTTACCACTCAGCTTTCTGGGTCTGAAAAATAGATTTCTATATATCGGGTATTAATAATGATAATCTTTATTGTCACAAGTAGGCTTACATTAACACTGCAATGAAGTTACTGTGAAAAGCCCCTAGTTACCACATTCCAGCACCTTTTGTGTACACAGAGAGAGAATTCAGAATGTCCAAATTCCCTAACAAGCACGTCTTGTGGGAGGAAACCAGAGGAAACCCACACAGACACAGGGAGAACGTGCAGACTCCACTCAGACAGTGACCCAAGCCGGGAATCGAACCTGGGACCCTGGAGCTGTGAAGCAACAGCGCCACCCACTGTGCTACTGTGGGTAACAGACCAAGGCAGATAGATGGAGTGAACATGAAGATCATCCATGTACTAGTTGAGTGGCAGAACGGAGTAGAGAGACTGAATGACCTACTTCCCATATTTCTATATTAAGAGCATGATGTTCAAGCCTTGTGTTTAAAATCGGTGTGATTCCATTTGCTGTAGGCAAGCACTGAGTTAACTTGGCAGCACATTTGCCCACCAGAGACTCCCCACAAGTTAAAATTCACTCTTGGTCTTTCTACAAGCATCCTTCAAATTATCAGCACCTTTCAAATAAGAACTGTGATTATTGTAAAATTGAAATATGCATCTCTTAGGTGATCAGTGTTAAAAGTAATGCAATTGTTGGTCCTGCTAAATCATGTAACTTTGATGTTCTGAAATTCTTATGAACATAAAGCAGATATTCCAAGACTTGACATATTAGGTATTCTTCCTATTAGCTTGAAAGGACTGCAATGCACAACAGTGAGGGCCACACTAAGCTTCACAGCACTGGCAGTACCGTGTGGGTGTTACATGTTCTGCAGAGGACAACTGAAATATGAGCTTCCTTGTCAAATCACAGCCTCCTTAATCACAACTCCCTGTCATTATCAGTGCCTAGAACAAGCGACTCACAGCTTAACCAACTAATTAGGCTTTGACAATATACTCTGTGCCAACCGACATGACGGCTCTTTTCTGCTTTTGCTGGTTCAGCTTTGCCAAGTCCGGTGCTGGAGTACTGACCACAATCTCCCTCGTGGCCAACCATCTAGAAATTTGGCACAAACTGATCGACTTTAAAAAAACGGCTGTCCCGCAACGATATTACACTGTGGGTGATGTGAACATAGAAACATTGAAAATAGGAGCAGGAGGAGGCCATTCAGCCCTTCGAGCCTGCACTGCCATTCATTATGATCTTGGTTGACCATTAAACTCAATAGCCTAATTCCCCGCTCCCCCCATATCCTTTGATTCGCTTCGCCCCAAGTGCTATATCTAACTGCTTGAAAACATACATGGCCTCAACTACTTCCTGTGGTAAAAAATTCCACAGACTCACCACTCTCTGGGTGAAGAGATTTCTCCTCATCTTGTCTCAAATGGTCTACCCTGTATCCTCAGACTGACCCCTGGTTCTGGACACATCCACCATCGGGAACATCCTTCCTGCATCTACCCTGTCCAGGCCTGTTAGAATTGTATAGGTTTCTACGAGATCCCCCCCCCTCATTCTTCTGAACTCCAGCGAATACAATCGTAACCGACTCAATCTTTCCTCAAACATCCAACCTGCCTTCCCAGGGCCAGTGCTGTGATGCTTAGTGTGGCCCTCACTTTTGTGCATTGCAGTCCTTTCAAGCTAATCAGTCTGCTAAACCTTTGCTGCACTCCATCTAGAGCAAGAACATCCTTCCTCAGATAAGGAGACCAAAACAGCACACAATATTCCAGCCATGGTCTCATTAAGGCCCTGTATAATTGCAGCAAGTCATCCCTGGTCCTATACTCGAATCCTCTCACTATGAAGACCAACATACCATTTGCCTTCTTTACTGCCTGCTGCTCCTGCATGCTTACCTTCAGTAACTGGTGTACAAGGACACCCAGGTCTCATTGCACATTCCCCTCTCCTAACGTGCAAAGAGTGAGATCTTTGCTCCTCCATGGAAGACAGCCCTGCATTTGAGATCTGCTTGCCAATTTGATTGGCTGGCAGTTATTTCGGTCCTGGTACTCAGTACTACAAGTAGTCCCATGAAGAAGATTAATGGTGGCCGGATGCAGGGAAATCCCAGGCTTTTTGGGATGGGAGGGATTGGGAACCCTAGGAGGGGAGTGAGGGGGGTCAGCGGGTTCAGGTTCTGGAGGCCAGATGGGGAGGCACAAAAGTGGCGTACGTTCTTGGGGAGGGTGATGCTCCCAATATACACAGGACACCACCCAAGGCTTGCACCACCCCAACCCACCCCCTTCATCCCGTTCTTTCACCAATTTTGGTGAAAAAGCAGCTTTCCCACTCTTGCCCGCCTTCCACTGCCCAGCGTATTGTGGCCTAAGGGCGGTTTGGAAAGCACTGCCTGGGAGGGTGGTCGAGGCGGGCTGCCTCACGTCCTTTAAGAAGTACCTGGATGAGCACTTGGCACATCATAACATTCAAGGCTATGAGCCATGTGTTGGCAAATGGGATTAGATAGGCAGATCAGGTGTTTTTCATGGGTCAGTGCAGACTCAATGGGCCAAAGGGCCTTTTAAGCAATGTATTATTCTGTGATTATGATTCTGGGCGCCCCACTGAGCCCCACCATCCATATTATGGGGATTGGGTCGGAGTGGGCAAGAGGATTATGGGCTACCCTCATGGCCTATTTTACGTGTCCCCCAACCCCCTGCTGAAAACACACACGGTGGGTAGAGCATATAATCCAGGCCTTAAAGTGGGAGGAGTGGGGAAGAGACATCAGATACTTTTGTTTCTTTACTCTAATGCCTTTTAATAACCGTTCCATGAGGACAGCACATTTGCCCGCAAATTTCAAGCTCCAACATTATTTGCCAGTTCACAAAAAATTGTTCAAGTCAAGAGCTTGATTGAACTCCTGGCATTGCAGCTTCTAATCATATCATTGCTGCAGAGTTTTAAATCAGCAGCAAGTCCTGGGCTCAATAAATTACTTGCAGTTTGTTCTTTGCTCCTTAGAATGTCATCTGACCTCCTGAAATGTTAATACTCTCAGCCTATGTATCATCTTATACGTATTGATCTTAGTTAACTCGAAATTTAACTTGCAGAATAGACTATCAAGTAGGCGTAGCTAATGAACCTGCTGGCTGGTATTAAAAGAAAGATGCTTCATTAATCAGTTACCTCCCTCATGTAACATTTATGCCTGAGAGAAAGCCTGATATTAATGAAGTCACAACTGAAGTATTTTTTGAAAAGCATCAAAGGCCAGGAAGATTATTTTTCTTTGCAGCTATATCATATTCCAACAGTGCTCCTTGCCCCAATTTCAGAAGAATGCCTTCATCAACACCACTGTGTTTGTGGCCGAGCTCAGTGACACTGCCACATCAGTGCTGAATTCTGAGGAGTTCCCTGCTCCAGATTTACACTCACTCGAGTGCCCACAGTCAGGATTTTTAAGTGTAGAGATCAAGAGCAATGTCAGATCATCTGCCGGTTTACTGAAGAGTGCCAAAATTTTCTAGTGCAGCAACAGCACTGTGGAAAGTCAGGGCCAATATACGTCATGGAAGTAAAGTAGCTCCGAGGAATTTCCCAGGCCTTGAATTCTGTGTTCCATTTTATTTCTCGCAAGATAAGGACAAAAGGAGACACAGAAAACAGGGGGTAATTACGCTTATTTGATGAATGCACCTTTTATTTTCTCGCGCTGCGGGATTAGCTCTCTGAATCAAATAGGCTGCCACTGACGAGCTGCAGTTACCTTTCTCAAGGGGCAGGTGCATGTGGTGCGAGGCTGTCAGCTGTCTGAGAGACAGGGGGAGATGGCAGATTCAAAACACAAAAAACCTTCAAAGGAAGTACATCTGCTGCAGTAGAAAGCTACGACTTAAAAGCTATAGTTAAATATCAGATGATGAAAGCAGTAGGAACTGAAAGGGTCTCAGAGTTGCTCTGATAAATGTTCTTTTGAATTTCTTAAAGAAAATACAAAATTCTGAAATTTAAAATGAAGTGATTCATTTTTTAGAGTTGCATTGGCAGGTTAGGAAATAATGATTAGCCAAAGCATTTTGTAAGCCACACATTGCTGCTCTTTACGCTGCGCCTGTACGTCAATTGTGACTCAGCTGGTAACAATCTCGCCTCTGCGTCAGTAGGTTGTGGATTTGAGTCCCGCGCCAGGCCTTCAGAACAAAAATCAACACCAGTACTACAGAGCAGCACTGAGAGCACTCTGCACTGTCCCATATACTGTTGTTTGGAAGAGATGCTAAACTGAGGTCCTGTCTTCCCTCTGATGTGGACAGAAAAAGTCCCATGGCAGTATTTCGGCAAAGAGCAGGAATGTTATCCTTGGTGTTCTGGTCAATATTTATCTCTGAATCGACATCACAAAATACGGATTATCTGATCAATATGACATTGACGTTGTGGCAATGTAAATTGACTGTTGCATTTCCCATATTATAAAAGTGATTATGTTGCAAAAGTACTCCATTGGCTGATAAAGTACTTTGGGAAATCCTGTGGTCATGAAAGGTGCTATATCAATGCAAGCCTTTCTTTTTTTTTACATTAAAGCTAAGAGGTTAAAATTCAACATCACCAGGGACACATTAAACCAGAGGGTAGTGTATCACCTGTCCACAGACAGTTATATGGGTAAGATGAGTACAGAGGGATATGGGCCAAATGTGGGCAATTGGGATTAGCTTAGTGATAAAAACTGGGCGGCATGGACAGGTTGGGCTGAACAGCCTGTGTTCATGCTGCAAACCTCTTTGCCTCTATGTCTCTATCATACACCCATCTAATTAACCTTTCTATGCAAGTGTAACTGGTGGCTAATCCACTGCTGTCCATTTTGAGACTGCAGAAATAAAATTTCACCCCTAATGCTATTCAAATGCCCCAAAGGCGATAAAACTGCAAAGGGTGGTGTTTCCAAAGCAGTAAATAGTTGAGCAATTCACATTATATGATACAACCTATTTAAACCATACACTCAATTGAGATCTTATCATTGTCACTGATCCCAGTTAGGATCTGTGCACCACTATATTGTATACTATTAGTGTTGCTTTAGTCCTCAGGGTGGCATAGTGGTTAGCTCTGCTGCCCACAGCGCCAGGGTCCCATGTTTCAATTCCGGCTTCGGGTCACTGTCTGTGTGGAGTTTGCACTTTCTTCCAAGTCTGCGTGGGTTTCCTCCGGGTGCTCCGGTTTCCTCCCACAGTCCACAGATGTGCAGGTTAGGTGGATTGGCCATGCTAAATTGCCTCAGTATCCAGGATGTGCACTGTTGCCTCATGGCACCAAGGAACCAGGTTCAATCCCAGCCCCTGGTTCCTGTCCGTGTGGAGTTTGTACATTCTCCCCCCCCCCCCCCCCCCCCCCCCCCCCCCCCCAACAATCCAAAGAATTGCAGGATAGGTAAATTGGCCATGCTAAAATTGACCTTAAATTGGGAAAAAAAAGAATTAGGTACTCTAAATTTAAAAAAAGCTTCCAAGGATGTGGGGGGGGTGGGGGGGGGGGGGGGGGGGCCTTAGTTGGGTGCTCATTCAGAGGGTCGGAGCAGACTCGATGGGCTGAATGGTCTCCTTCTACACTGTAGGAATTCTTTGGTTCTAAATCAAAAGTCAACATCTCATAGAATCATAATTTACAGTGTAGAAGGAGGACATTCAACGCATCAAGTCTGCACTGGCCCGTCAAAAGATCACCCGACGTAAGCCCATGCTTCCACCCTATCCCCGTAACCCAGTAACCCCACTTAACATTTTTTGGAAACTAAGGGGCAATTTAGCACTACCAACCCGCCTAACAGCACGTCTTTGGACTGTGGGAGGAAACCAGAGCACCCGGAGGAAACCCACGCAGACACGGGGAGAAAGTGCAACAGTCACCCGAGGCCGGAATAGAACCCGGGTCGCTGGAGCTGTGAGGCAGCAGTGCTAACCACTATGCCACTGTGCCGCTTGGTACCAGCAAAAGGTCAATCCATCCCAAACTCATCCAAGCTTAATGAATCAAGCCTCAAGCATTCTCATGAAATTTGTATTCCTAACTTTGTTTTAGTGGCAACAGAAAAACTTCAAACTTAACACAACTGAGTTCTGGCAACATTCAGGGTTGCAATGTGAAAACGTGTATTACTGCAAAGCAGTCTTATTAATTACTATTACACGCTCAGCTGTCGAGATTATTTTAACACAGAAATGTAATATAAATCCAAATTTCACATTTGAAACTCCGTCTTCAAACATCTCAACTGTGAATCCCTCATCATTTGCCCGTTTTTTAGCTTCAAGTATTTTCTACAGCTCGACTGGCTCAGAACACCGACAAAATGCGGAGGAACAAAGGAGATGACTTCAGAAAGGTTCTGACAGATCTGATCTGAAGCTGACTGAGAAGAATTTTTTGGAGATTTTCCCTGACGAGGAAATCTGATTCCCACCATTCTTAAAAGCTGCTTCTGCTAACAAGTGTAGTTTTTCAACAAAAAAAAACCAGAATGAGGGTAACTGTTGGTTGAAGCGGCAATTAAAATTCTCCAGTTATTGTTCTCGCAGTGTTTTCAATTTTAATTAATCCTCGAGAGATTTTTGGTTTGGAGTAAAAGGTTGTCAGGGATTTTCTATCACACGCTAAAAGATCGGCATCAACAGCTCTGCAATTCACAGAATTTTGCTGCTTTAACAACACCACTGTGATCCAGAAATTTCCTCTGACAGCAATCACTTAACATAAGATCTTTGGAACAGTTCTGACACAGGGTAGAAGTGTTAACTCAGATGTTATAGACCTGCTGTGTACCTCCAGCACGTTCAGCTTTAGGTCTCTGAATGAGGTTCATTTAGAAGCTTTGATTGAGCTGTATGGGGAAACCAACCATAACCTTACGATTAATTTTATATTCTCCAGCTTCAATAATGGGAAATCAGATTTAATAAAAAGCCTGTAATTAAAATTCGACGAGAAAAAGACTCATTGCCGAAATGAAAATCTCTTATCGGTTCAATCCTACTATTCAGAACAGGCTATTGTATAAACACAAAAACGACAATACCGTGCGGGGTACTCCCACAGAAATTTCAATCCACAGCTTTGATGCCATTATTGATTTTGAATCCTTCGTACAGTTGTATTGGTGTCAATGGTGCTCGTGCAATTTTGGGGTGATTCTCCGATCACGGGACTAAGTGCCCACGTCGTCGTGAACATCGTCGCGTTTCACGATGGCGCAAAACGTGTGCAGGGACAACCGAGGGGGCCAGCACGGTGCTGGAGCGGTTCACGTCGCTCCAGCCTCCATTCTCGGCGCCAAATGGACACCGCGCCAACCCGCGCATGCACAGTTGGGCCTCGCCAACCCGCGCATGTGCGGGGGACTTATTCAGCACGCCGGCCCCGACGCAACATGGCGTGGGGGTTCAGGGGCCCGCCGCTCAACAAAGTAGGCCTGGGGGGAGAGGCCGGCCCGCCGATCAGTGGGTCCCAATTGTGAGCCAGACCCCATCGGAGGCCCCCCCCGGTGAAGGAGCACTTTTTCCCACCGCACAAGCTGCCCCCCGACCCTTCGTGCAGGATTCCCGCCGACAGCGACCAGGGGTGAACGGCGCCGGCGTGACTCTGCCGTTTTCGTGCGGCCGCTCGGCCCATCTGGGCCGGAGAATTGGCGGCCCTGCCAATTCCAGCGGCCCACGGCCGGCGCCGCATCAAATGTATCCGCACAAATAGCGCCGATTCTCCACACCTCGGAGAATCGGGGCCATTTGTGCAGTTACGTTTGACGCGGCGCCGGCCACGGGCCGCTGGAATCGGCAGTGCCGATTCTCCGGCCCGGATGGGCCGAGCGGCTGCGTGGAAACGGCAGAGTCCCGATTCTCTGCACCTCGGAGAATCACGCGACGGTGTCGGGGCGGCGTGGCGTGGTTGCAGCGATTCTCCGACCCAGCGCGGGGCTCGGAGAATCGCGCCCTTTATGCCCCGTGCAGATGATACATACAAGGAACAAAGAACAAAGAAAAGTACAGCACAGGAACAGGCCCTTCGGCCTTCCAAGTCTGTGCCGACCATGCTGCCCGTCTAAACTAAAATCTTCGACACTTCCTGGGTCCGTATCCCTCTATTCCCATCCTATTCATGTATTTGTCAAGATGCCCCTTAAATGTCACTATCGTCCCTGCTTCCACCACCTCCTCCGGCAGCGAGTTCCAGGCACCTGTGTAAAAAACTTGCCTCGTACATGTCCTCTAAACCTTGCCCCTCGCATCTTAAACCTATGCCCCCTAGTAATTGACCCCTCTACCCTGGGAGGTACCATATTCAATGAGTGGGTCACAATTCTAGAAGGGCAGCACAATTTGGGTCAGGATCGGGGGGGGGGGGGGGGGGCTGGGGAGAGAACGCATTTCCAGATTACCATGGGAATCCACTCAGCTCCTTTGATTATTTACCCAAAAGAACCCTTCCTACCATCAGAGTCCCCCTCCCCCCCCCCCCCCCCCCACCTCGCGAAGGAGCACTTTTCCCCGCCCCACAAGCTGCCCCCCCGACCCTTCGCGCAGTGCTCCCCCCCGGCAGCGACCAGGGGTGAACGGCGCCGGCGGGACTCTGCTGTTTCCGCGCGGCCGCTTGGCCCATCCGTGCCGGAGAATCGGTGGCACAAGTATTGGCCGGGACAATCCATTCCGGAGTCTAAGGGCGCGATTCTCCCAGACAGGGAGAAATCGTAAGGCTGGCGTCAAAACCGGGCGGGTTTGACGCCAGCCTCCCCCTCCCCGACCGGGAACCGATTCTGGTCCCCGGTCGGGGCTAGTGTGCCGCGGCCGTGAACTCTGGCATCGCGGGCTTAACGAATTTCGTTAAGCCCGCTTGCCAGAGTTTGCGACGGCTGACGCGTCACATGACGTCAGCCGCGCATGCACGGATTGGAAGACTCCAACCCGCATGCGCGGATGACGTCATCGCGCATTTGCGCGAAACCCGCGCATGCGCGGGCCGGGATGCCCCTCAGCCGCCCCGCGAAGTGATACAGCGGGGCGGCGGAAGGACAAAGAGTGCGCGGGAATCGGACTCGCTGCCCGCGATCGGTGCCCACGATCGGCCGTGGTACTGCCGTGCCAATCGGTGCCATGGTTGCCAAGATCGGGACTTTACGGCCGTTTTTACGAACGGCCAGACCAGGTGTGTTTGCCGTTCATAAAAACGGCCGTAAAGGGCTTGGAATTCGGCCCATCGGCCAGCTGTGAATCTCTGCTCGCCGTAAAAAAACGGTGGCAGCGATTCGTGTCGGGAGTCGGGCGTGGGGGGGGGAGAATAGCGGGAGGGCGTCGGACTAGCGTGGCCGTAAAAATTTACGACCCCCGCTATTCTCGTCGTAAGTGCGGAGAATTGCGCCCTAAGTGCTCCCGCCAGCGGAGAATAGTGACAATTTCCACTGCTGCTAGGAGCGCCAGCGAAGAGCAACTCATGGGGTGTTAATGGGCTAGCATGCTGGAAACGTGCATCCAGCCCCGAGTCCCCAAACTCTCGCCATCTGATTTGCTGGGGTCGGAAAGCCTGCTGAAAGGCTGATGTGGTGGAGCAGCTTCTAAAAGCTCCACGCAGCCCACACTCTCATTGCAGCCAACAGGATGGCAGCTAAAAGACCTGCTCCCAGGTTTCTGGATGCCGACATCAACAAGATACTGGACACCGCCAAGGAGAGGAGAGGCGAGACATTCTCTTCGCCAGGGTGAGGTGCAGACAGCACCAGGTAAAATAAACAAAGTCAGGGAGGAGTGAGTGCTGGCAGCCTTGCAAAGAGGACCAACATGCAATGTAGGAAAAAGATGAACTTCTTTCAAGCAGTAGGATGAGTAACCACGGGTGAGCGAGGGAAGTGTGTGCCTGCTGGGAGCTTAACTGCAGTATGATGTGGGTCCTGGTTGTGACAACCTGACCGGGGGCAGAATGGTTGGGAGCAGGGGCGCGGTGGGCAGGCAGAGCTTGGAGACCCCTGCGGAGTGGGTCACGTGGGCGCGAATTGGTGCAAGTATTTACAAGCAGAGCCTGGGTGCTGAGGGGGAGCGAGTAGGCAAGATAACTCTTAAAGACTCCAAAATTGTCGGGCCTGATGTGTCACTACTGAGGCCTCTGCCCTGATAGGGGCAGTGTGCCAGGGAGGGTGCCAAAGGCCACAGTGCATGTGTCCTTTGTTTGGGTTGATCTCTGCTATTCCCCTGCCGTGGGGCTGGGCTTCTGATGAGTGAAGTGAGGAGTGCCAGCATCTGATGTGTCACTGATTGAGTTTGGCCACACGCATCCTGTTGATAGGTTGTGGTGGTATGATTAACACAGCTGCCTGCCATTGGTGCAGAACACAGGCTTACCATTGGCCCTGGTTGGTCATGTGCCTCTCGACCGATTGGTTGAGACCAGTCATGTGACGGCTCCCCGATTGGTCGAGAGGCTGAGTTAACCCGCCTCCAGGGTGGGGTATAAATACCCAGTACGCCCGGCGGTCGTCCATTTACTGTAGTCAACCGCAGGGCTAACATCTAGCTTATTAAAGCCTTACTTTTGTACATCAACTCGTCTCACGTTCAATTGATGGTTCATCATAGGTCAGTTGGGATAGAGTTTCCAGAGTGGTAGCCTGGGGGGTTCTCAGATGACTGGGGGCTCTCTGAACATTTACAGGACACAGTAAGCAGTCAGCAGAATGGACAGCCAAGGACCTGTAAATAGCACCAAAGGGGGGTGTTGAATACACATACTGCAACAATGACAGACTGAGCCAGGCCACCCCCATCCCGAGGGGGCACCCCATCCACAGACGTGGCACCAAGCCCTTTCCCACTAATCCCTATGGGCACCCACCAGCAGGCCCGACAATTTTGGAGAGTCTTTAAGAGTTATCTTGCCTACTCGCTCCCCCTCAGCACCCAGGCTCTGGGCTGACCTCGGCTTGAGAGGGGCAGAGCATCATGGAAGCAAGGAACAAGAATTGTCCAACCTGCTAATGAGATTTAAATCCATGCAAATGATAGTTTGCATGGACTCGCTGGCGGCACAAACTATGATTCCATCACCAGAGAGCGACCAGAGCATGGCGTCAGAATCAGCACCAGGCGCAAACCTCGATTTATTGATTACATGAGATTCTCCGCTCGATTGCATTTCACGTTTATGATGATAGATAAGTGGAGGTCTTTGGAAGTTTTAACATAGAACATAGGACAGGAATGGTTGTTGCAGGTTCCAGGATTTAGATGTTTCTGTGAGAACAGAGAAGATGGTAAAAGAGGGGGGGGGTGTGGCATTGTTAATCAAGGACAGTATGACGGTGGTAGAAAGAACGTTTGAGGACTCGTCTACTGAGGTAGTATGGGCCAAGGTTAGAAACAGGAGAGGAGATGTCACCCTGTTGGGAGTTGTCTATAGACCTCTGAATAGTTCCAGAGGTGTAGAGGAAAGGATTGCAAAGATGATTCTCGACAGGAGCGAGAGTAACAGGGTAGTTGTTATGGGGGACTTTAACTTTCCAAATATTGACTGGAAATACTATAGTTCGAGTACTATAGATGGGTCAGTTTTTGTGCAGTGTGTGCAGGAGGGTTTTCTGACACAGTATGTAGACAGGCCAACAAGGGGCGAGGCCACATTGGATTTGGTATTGGGTAATGAACCCGGCCAGGTGTTAGATTTAGATGTAGGTGAGCACTTTGGTGATAGTGATCACAACTCGGTTATGTTTACTTTAGCAATGGGCAGGGATAGGTATATACCGCAAGGCAAGAATTATAGCTGGGGGAAAGGCAATTATGATGCTATTCGGCAAGATTTAGGATGTATAGGATGGGGAAGGAAACTGCAGGGGATGGGTACAATCGAAATGTGGAGCTTTTTCAAGGAACAGCTACTGCGTGTCTTTGATAAGTATGTACCTGTCAGGCAGGGAGGAAGTTGTCGAGCAAGGGAACCGTGGTTTACTAAGTTGAAGCACTTGTCAAGAGGAAGAAGAAGGCTTATGTTAGGATGAGACATGAAGGCTCAGTTAGGGCACTTGAGAGTTACAAGTTAGCCAGGAAGGACCTAAAGGGAGAGTTAAGAAGAGCGAGGAGAGGATACGAAAAGTCGTTGGCGGATAGGATCAAGGAAAACCCTAAGGCGTTCTATAGGTATATCAGGAACAAAAGAATGACTAGAGTAAGATTAGGGCCAATCAAGGATAGTAGTGGAAAGTTGTGTGTGGAATCAGAGGAGATAGGGGAAGCGTTAAATGGATATTTTTCATCAGTGTTTACACTGGAGAAAGACAATGTTGTCGAGGAGAATACTCAGGTTCAGTCGACCAGGCTAGATGGAATTGAGGTTCAAAAGGAGGAGGTGTTATCAATTTTGGAAAATGTCAAAATAGATAAGTCCCCTGGGCCAGATGGGATTTATCCTAGGATTCTCTGGGAAGCCAGGGAGGAGATTGCAGAGCCTTTGTCCTTGATCTTTATGTCGTCTTTGTCGACAGGAATAGTGCCGGAAGACTGGAGGATAGCAAATGTTGTCCCCTTGTTCAAGAAGGGGAGTAGAGACAACCCTGATAATTATAGACCTGTGAGCCTTACTTCGGTTGTGGGTAAAATGTTGGAAAAGGTTATAAGAGATAGGGGGCGAGATTCTCCCATATGTGGAGAAATCGTAAGGCTGGCGTCAAAACTGGGCGGGTTTGACGCCAGCCCCCCCCCCTTCCCGACCGGGAACCGATTCTGGTACCCGGTCGGGGCTAGCAGCCCGACGCCGTAAGCTCCGGCATCACGGGCTTAACGAATTTGGTTAAGCCCGCTTGCCCGAGTTAGCACCAGCTGACGCGTCATATGACGTCAGCCGCGCATGCGCGGATTGGAAGACTCCAACCCGCGCATGCGCGGATGACGTCATCGCGTATTTGCGCGAAACCCGCGCATGCGCGGGCCGGGATGCCCCTCAGCCGCCCCGCGAATGGATACTGCGGGGCGGCGGAAGGAGAAATAGTGTGCGGGCATCGGGCCCGCTGCCCGCGATCGGTGCCCACCGATCGCGGGCCCATGGCACCCTTGGCACGGCCGTGGTACTGCCGTGCCAATCGGTGCCATGGTTATAAAATGCGAGTGTTTACGGCCGTTTTTATGAACGGCCAGACCAGGTGTGTTTGCCGTTCGTAAAAACAGCCGTAAAGGGCTGGGAACTCGGCCCATCTATCAGCTGAGAATCGCTGCCGGCCGTAAAAAAACGGCGGCAGCGATTCGTGTCGGGAGTTGGCCGTGGGGGGGGGGAGAATAGCGGGAGGGCGTCGGAACAGCGTGGCCGTAAAATTTTACGAGCCACGCTATTCTCCGCACCGTCGGGAGTGCGGAGAATCTCGCCCAGGGTTTATAATCATCTTGAAAAGAACAAGTTGATTAGCAATAGTCAACACGGTTTTGTGAAGGGTAGGTCATGCCTCACAAACCTTATTGAGTTTTTTGAGAAGGTGACGAAACAGGTGGATGAGGGTAAAGCGGTTGATGTGATGTATATGGATTTCAGTAAGGCGTTTGTTAAGGTTCCCCATGGTAGGCTATTGCAGAAAATAAGGAAGTATGGGATTGAAGGTGATTTAGCAGTTTGGATCAGTAATTGGCTAGCTGAAAGAAGACGGAGGGTGGTGGTTGATGGCAAATGTTCATCCTGGAATTCATTTACAAGTGGTGTACCGCAAGGATCGGTTTTGGGGCCACTGCTGTTTGTCATTTTAATAAATTACCTGGAAGAGGGTGTAGAAGGATGGGTTAGTAAATTTGCAGATGACACGTAGGTCGGTGGAGTTGTGGATAGTGCTGAAGGATGTTATAGGATACAGAGGGACATAGATAAGCTGCAGAGCTGGGCTGAGAGGTGGCAGATGGAGTTTAATGTGGAAAAATGTGAGGTGGTTCACTTTGGAAGGAGTAACAGGAATGTAGAGTACTGGGCTAATGGCAAGATTCTTGGTAGTGTAGATGAACAGAGAGATCTCGGCATCCAGGTACATAAATCCCTGAAAGTTGCCACACAGGTTAATAGGGCTGTTAAGAAGGCATATGGTGTGCTAGCCTTTATCAGTAGGGGGATTGAGTTTCGGACCGCAAGGTCATGCTGCAGCTGTACATAACTCTGGTGCGGCCGCTCCTGGAGTACTGCGTGCAGTTCTGGTCACCACATTATAGGAAGGATGTGGAAGCTTTGGAAAGGGTTCAGAGGAGATTTACTAGGATGTTGCCTGGTATGGAGGGAAGGTCGTACGAGGAAAGGCTCAGGGACTTGAGGTTGTTTTCGTTAGAGAGGAGAAGGCTGAGAGGTGACTTAATAGAGACATATAAGATAGTCAGAGGGTTAGATAGGGTGGAGAGTCTTTTTCCTCGGATGGTGATGACCAACACGAGGGGACATAGCTTTAACTTGAGGGGTGGTAGGGCAGCACGGTGGCCAAGTGGTTAGCACAACCGCCTCACGGCGCTGAGGTCCCAGGTTCGATCCCGGCTCTGGGTCACTGTCTGTGTGGAGTTTGCACATTCTCCCCGCGTCTGCGTGGGTTTCGCCCCCACAACCCAAAAATGTGCAGAGTAGGTGGATTGGCCACGCTAAATTGCCCCTTAATTGGAAAAAATAATTGGGTAATCTAAATTTAAAAAAAAAAAAACTTGAGGGGTGGTAGATATAGGACAGATGTCAGAGGCAGTTTCTTTACTCAAAGAGTAGTAGGGGTGTGGAAAGCCCTGCCTGCAACAGTAGTAGACTCGCCAACTTTAAGGGCATTTAAGTGGTCACTGGATAGACATATGGATGAAAATGGAATAGTGTAGGTCAGATAGGCTTCAGATGGTTTCACAGGTCGGCGCAACATCGAGGGCCGAAGGGCCCGTACTGCGCTGTAATGTTCTATGTTCTATGTTCTATACAGTGTAGCCACCGAAGTTGGTCATTCCCTCAATACAAAATGGAGGAACGCAAAGCTTACAGGTTAAAATGGACAATGTTAACACAGCATAAGCAGTCTGCACCAAGCCAATGAGTATTCTGTCTGCTAAGAGAGCAGACAGCACCGAAACAAACATTCCGCATACTAATTAGGCAATCTCCGGGATAGTTAACATAGTAATGGAACGATCCCAGGGACAATGGACACAAATGGGGAAGTGATTGCAACAGTGTATGAGAAACCAGACACTCCGGCACCAGCGAGGTCCGAAAACAAAGCACCTGAAAGCCCGCCCAGTAGCCAAGGAACAGCCTCAGTATTGGGGGGGGATTCAAACATATCGATTGGGAAGAGACCCAATTGATTCACAGCAGGAAAAGGGTCCGCCCAAAATGGCGCGAAGCCCTGGGACCTATAAAAGACAGGTCCCACACATAGTTCGTTCTTCTTAACCAGCCCTGTTCTCTGGACCAGCATTTTGACCAGCTTTGCCAAGAAGACCTTGAACAAGAGAGAGGAGAGGTTTGGGACAGCAGCCGCCAGCAAGTAAGTGTCACAACGATCGCTACCAGAGATAGACACTCCTGACCCCTTTTAACCCGTACCAACCTGAAGTCTGCAGACCAGAGACAGAGCAAGAGGCCTTGTCCCCTGATCCGGCAGTTCCCTTTGAGATAAGTATTGGTTTATTTAGCGGTAGGAATAGTTTAATCCTCTTCGCGCGTGCATGGGTAGTATTATAATTGTATTATGATAAACTCAGTTGTTTGAACTTACTAATTGGTGTATGGTTTTATTGCTTTGAACTTGACCTTGAAGCTTGTGGCAATATCTTAACGATACCTGGCGACTCCAGAGCTAAGTAACGCAACAGAGCCAAATTGAGTGTTAAGCACACTCACCCAGAACGAGCAACACAGTGCAGAAGGAGGCCATTCGGCCCATCGAGTCTGCACCAACCCACTTTAAGCACTCACTTCCACCCTATATCCGTAACCTTAACCCTCTTAACCTTTTTGGACACCAACCCACCTAACCTGCACATCTTTGGACTGCGGGAGGAAACCGGAGCACCCGGAGGGAACCCATGCAGACACGGGGAGAATGTGCAGACTCCACACAGACAGTGACCCAGCGGGGAATCAAACCTGGCACCCTGGTGCTGTGAAGCCACTGTGCTACCATGCCGATCTCATTGAATGGTGGTGGAACTGACTCAAGGGGCTAAATGGTTTACTCCTATTCTGATGCTACTATGATGTCTTTTTCACTGTTGGCTCCCAGCTCCTCTCCAACTTGCAGCTCTCCCTATAGTCAGCAGATGGGCAGAATTATCACATCAACCATTCACAACTTACCCTCACTCGTATCACACACGGATCATTTCCCATGCCATCTAAGTGCTGAGCCCATCAATTTGGTTTTGCTAACTCTACAATTTTAGGATAATAAAAACATACAGATGCCTTCTTAATCCACATGGTTTGTCAAGCTGCCCCATTTCTCAACCAGCAGCAGTGACAGCTGAATCTGAAGCTTGCTTTGTGCATCATGCTCCTCAGAGATGTACTTCCTCTAGCCTTTCAATTAACCCGGATTCTTGTCCTCTCTCCCTGTGACCTCAATCCTGAGGATACAGAGCAGAGAGCTCCAATATGCATAAACCTCTTATTTTTGCCGTGCCACAATTAGAATAAAATCTTGGATTAGTAAAAATAAAATGTCAAATGTCATTAAACTGATAAATCTCACAAACATTTGTCCCAACTAATCTACCTTTATTTTGCTGCATTCTCTCTCTCTCGGCCCTTCCACTTCTGTTCCTTTTTTTAATTTCATTTCTGTTTCATCCTCTTGCGACAGATGAATCTGCAACCTGGTGATCCCACCGGAAAATGGAGCTCACATGGAATGCATCTTGGGAAATCAATGACAATGTGACTATGATTTCCCAAGATGCACATCTTGCCAGCATTATTTCTCACTTGGTGATCAGGTTGTGGGAATGCGCCTTCTCCCTTTTTCGCTCTTTCCTTGACTCTATTTTCTTCACGCTTAATTCTTAAAAAATGATATCCCACACAAAATTCAGAGATCAATGCTGATAGCAGGCTGGAGATATTATAACCCGACAAAATTTTATACTTTATTCTTTACACAGACCAAAGTTTTGGGATTTCTGGAAAATTAAGGTTGACTATTGTTTTTCACTTTGTGACGGCAGGAGAAAGTAAAGGTTACACTTAACACAGTGTTGAGGAGATTCGCCCAGACACTCAGAGACTAGAATAAATGACAATGTGTTTCTGTCATACAGCTGGGATTGCAAACACGTTTTTAAATTGCTAAATTGTTACATTGCCAAGTCCACCAGAAATACAATTTTTATGTTTGTGTTGCAGCCCCATCATGGGAGCTCCCTCAACATAATGGCACTGCAGCAGTTCAAGGAAAATGACCATCGCCACCACTCACTCAGGGCAGCTCAGGATGGACAATAACTGCAGCTTCGCCACTGCCACCCACATTCTGAGGACAAATACAAAGAACGATAATCCTGAGGCTTGCTGTGAATTCATGAAAACGACCATCGCCCCCACACCTGCTGACGCTTGCCAATATTGCAATAATAAAGCTGCTCAAATATCAGGAGTAATCCATTACTGTAAAATGAGGCATGAATCGTAAAATGAACTTGCCCTCCAATTAAATAGACATTTTACTTCTCAATTCTTTGGCAGTTTTTCCTACTTTCTTATCTAAAACCATTTACCCCGTTCTAATACATTCCTACTTCCCGCTCTGCATCTTGGAGGTCATGCCAACTTTAAATTGATCATCTGAGTGCATTAAAAATCTTTCTTCACTTTCGATGTTGAGTTTGTGACACACACATTATAGCAAGTGCCTCTACTTGGCAAGGAAGCTGATCAGCAGCCTCCGAACCCACACGTGGCTTGCTACAGGTTACAATGTAACCTTCCAGCCCAGTTTATCTGTAAATCTTCATCAAAACAAGTTACTAATTATAGCAATTAAAGCAATCTCGTCTTCTTGCACACATCAATCAGATATTAGCCACAGTTTAAGTGGAGGAAAACATACATGAGTCACAGCAGGTGCTGGAGTGCTTAGTCTCTGGAGGTACGAGTGTAACAGAATCTTTCAGCTACTAACTAAAGTGTAGTTGATGTGCCATCAATTATAACAAAGAGTTGTGGAGCAAAACGGTGGCTTTAATAAGCTAAACGAGAACCTGCTGGTAACTGATCCCGAACTGGGGCAGGGCCAGAGGTCGGCCACCTTTATACAGAGCCTGAGGGGAGGAGCCACAGGCGGAGCCAGCAGAGACACAAACAATATATACAATACAGTAATAGTGGTTTACCACAATATATATATAATACAGTAACAGTGGTTTACCACAATATATATAATACAGTAACAGTGGTTTACCACAATATATATAATACAGTAACAGTGGTTTACCACATTCACCCCCTGTTAAAAATAGAGTCTGGCAGGGGTGAAGTGGACTTAAAGATCCAGTCTGTTGGGGGCTTTGACCTTCCGCCGTGAACACCTCAGTCCCAGCTGTGGTGTGGCAGAGGTATTTTCAGGTCATGGGATGTGAAGTTAAAAACTCATCACTATTCTTAGAATTCCCCCGATACCAAAAAGGGTCGATATTCTAAATGGTGAACAGGGATTCTCACTCCCTGACTCCGATGCAGGCTTTGGTGGGTGCTATTCAGGTCGAACTATATTTTCAAGTTATCCCCCGGTATAACCCATACCTTCACCGAAGGATTTTACCTACTTACCCCTTAGTAGCATTGATATCCTGGGTCCTGCATTGCTAAGTAAGTAAAGTAGGCTAATAACCACTGTTTCAGGTTAAAACTTTTAAGTTATTTTATTATTATATATTGTTTTTAAAGATGCAATCACTGTCTTTACAGAAAAGTAAAAAGATATTGCTTCTGGGTCCTTCTGGTTGTTTGGAGGGACCTTCTGGTTGTTTGGAGGAACCATCAGGCCCAACTTGACAATCAATTTTCTTTTTAAAATTTGGTCTTCTTTAGATGTATTCGCTGGTGAGCTTGGTGGTATGTCTTATCTTTCCCATGTACCGAGCTGTGAGAGCTGGTTCTGCTGGCTGTCCCCTTTCTTCGGGTTTATATATTTTTCGAATAGTTATTAAGTTTTTCTGACTTTATTGTAAAGTAACTTTTATTTCCCTTGGATTGTAAAAGGTACCTTTAATCTGAATTTTGCAAACACGATTAAGTATTCATTTTGGGCATGGCCTCAGCCTTCAGATCTGATTACATTGTCCTTTGTGATGTTCAAAGTTCCTTTGTGATATTCAAAAATGCTTTGGTTTCAATAGGGGTGTGAATTTTGGTTTGGTTCCTGTCATTTCTATAGTTTAATTTTCCAATTGTGTCCTCAGCTCATAATTTTTACTTTGATTTTGGCTCTAAATTATGTTTCTCGTAGACTGATAGTCTCCAGTTTTCTTTAATTTACTTGGTGTTAGCAGAATTTCACACCTATTTTTTTGCCTCCCTAGTCATTCTTTTCTATCTGCTGATTTTACTTCAATGAAGGTGTGAATCATTGCTTTTAGCGTAATGCTAAAAATCCACTTGGTTATAACTTGAAAGGTTTACATTTATCACTTAACTCAACTGAAACCCTCATCCATGCTTTTCCAGATGCTGACTAAAATAGTTAATTTCAATGAAGGTGTGAACCATTGTTTTTAGCTTCATACAAAAATCATGTTTGGGAGAAGGAATCTGCATTTTATAATCCTGCTCTTTACAGCTGCTGTTAACCCTTCATGGGATCTTTCCCTACATTCACTCGTTTTTTGAATCAGGTGTTGCCAGACTTCCATGTTTCAAATGACACATCTTTCCATATTATCAATTACAGATGGCGAAATGGAAATGTGAGTACTCATCAATAATTTTGAGGAAGTACACGTTACGGTCAGTGGAGGGGAGGGGCCCTTTGAAGTCGATGCTAAGGCGCTCAAAGGGGCGGGAAGCCTTCACCAGGTGTGCTCTGTCTGGCCGATAGAAGTGTGGTTTGCACTCCGCGGAGACCTGGCAGTCCCTGGTCATGGTCCTAACATCGTCGATGGAGTAAGGCAGGTTGCGGGCCTTGATGAAATGAAAAAAACGGGTGACCCCCGGGTGACAGAGGTCATTGTGGAGGGCCTGAAGTTGGTCTACTTGTGCGCTGGCACATGTACTGCGGGATAGGGCATCTGGGGTCTCATTGAGCTTCCAAGGTCGATACAAGATATCAGAATTGTAGGTGGAGAGTTCGGTCCTCCACCTCAGGATCTTGTCATTCTTGATGTTGCCCCGCTGTGTGTTATTAAACATGAAGGCACCCGACCGTTGGTCAGTGAGGAGAGTGAATCGCCTGCCAGCCAGGTAATGCCTCCAATGTCGCACAGCTTCCACAATGACTTGGGCTTCCTTTTTGACGGAGGAGTGTCGAATTTCGGAGGCCTGGAGGGTACAGGAGAAGAAAGCCATGGGCCTGCCCGCCTGGTTGAGGGTAGCGGCCAGAGCAAAGTCAGATGCATCGCTCTCCACCTGGAACGGAATGGACTTGTCGACTGCGTGCATTGCGGCTTTGGCAATATCTGCCTTGATGCGGTTAAAGGCCAAGCGGGCCTCAGCCGTCAGGGGAAAAATGGTAGATTTAATGAATGGGAGGGCCTTGTCCGCATAATTGGGGACCCACTGGGCATAACAGGAGAAGAACACCAGGCATCTCTTCAGTGCCTTGGGGCAGTGGGGGAGGGGAAGTTCCAGGAGGGGCGCATGCGGTCGGGGTCGGGCCCTAGGACCCCATTTTCCACCACGTAGCCAAGGATGGCTAGACGGGTTGTGTGGAAAATGCATTTCTCCTTATTATATGCGAGGTTAAGGAGCTTAGCGGTGCGGAGGAAATGTCGGAGGTGAGCGTCACGGTCCTGCTGGTCATGGCCGCAGATGGTGACATTATACAGATACGGGAACGTGGCCCGCAGCCCGTACTGGTCAACTATTTGGTCCATCACTCGTTTGAAGACCGAGACCCCATTGGTGACGCCGAAGGGGACCCTGAGAAAGTGGTAGGGGCGGCCATCTGCCTCAAAGGCAGTGTATTGGCGGTCCTCCGGGCGGATAGGGAGCTGGTGGTACGCGGACTTCAAGTCAACAGTGGAGAAGACTCGATACTGCGCAATCTGATTGACCATGTCTGATATGCGGGGAAGGGGGTACGCACCGAGCTGCGTGTACTGGTTGATCGTCTGACTGTAGTCGATGACCATCTGGTGCTTCTCCCCAGTCTTGACGACCACCACTTGGGTTCACCAGGGGCTGGTACTGGCCACTATGATCCCTTCCTGCAGGAGTCGCTGGACCTCTGACCTGATAAAGGCCTTGACCCGGGCACTGTATCGTCTTCTCCTTGTGGCTCTGGGCTTACAGTCCAGGGTGAGGTTAGCGAAGAGCGAGGGTGGAGCGACCTTAAGGGTCGCGAGGCTACAGACATTGAGGGAAGGCAGGGGTCCACCAAACTTCAAGGTAAGGCTTCGGAGGTGACATGAAAATCAAGACCCAGTAATTAGACAGCGCAGAGATGAGGGAGGATGTAGAGCTTGAAATTAGCGTACTCTACACCCTGTACCGAAAGGGTTGCGACACAGTAACCCCGGATCTCCACGGAATGTGATCCGGAAGCCAGGTAGATTTTCTAGGTCGCAGGTAAAATTGGGAGGGAGCAGTGCCTTACTGTATCTGGGTGGATGAAGCTGTTAGTGCTCCTGGAGTCGAAGAGGAAGGTCGTCTCGTGCCCGTTGATCCGGACGGCCATCATGGATTTAGTGAGGTGATGAGGTCGCGACTGGGTGATGGAGGCAGAGCTTCAGAAGGTGGGTGGGCTGGTCGAGTGTAGTGGAGGCCAGCGTACGACTGGGTGAGCAGGGGTTCCGGGAAGCGACGGGCTGATTCCAAGATGGCGGTCCCCACGGGTCGCACGTGGCGGATGATGTGGTAGATGGGAGCAGTCCCGACAGGCAACAAGCACGCTGCTGCTGCTGGGTCTGGAAACTTTAGGAACAGGTCGGGCCTGGCAGACTTTGGCGAAGTGGCCCTTCTTTCCGCAACCATTACAGATGTGCTGGGCAGCATGGTCTGGGGTGCTTACCCTGGCCACAGAAGTAGCATCTCGGGCCTCCGGAATTGACAGATTGATGCGTGGCACAGGCTTGCGACGCACCCGGGTCGGGTGATGTCACGAGGGTGCAGTGTGGTCGGAGGTGAAGGCATCCATGTTATGGAAGGCCACTTCCAGTGAATTTGAGAGCTGCACTGTCTCTTGGAGGCCAAGTGTACCCCCTTCTAGCAGGCGCTGGCGCATGTAGCTAGATTTTATGCCAGCGACATAGGCGTCCCTGATCAGCTGCTCCGTGTGCTGGACAGCCGATACCGCCTGACAACTATAGTTCTGGCCAAGTACCCACAAGGCACGCAGGAATTCGGCCTGTGATTCTCCGGGGCGTTGACGCCTCGTGGCAAGGAGATGCCTAGCATACACCTCATTTACTGACTTTACATTCTGTCCCTTCAGCAGCACTTTCGCATCCGCGTACAAGGAAGTGTCCCTGAGAAAGAGGAAATCTTGCGGGCTTACCCAGGCGTTGAGGACTCAAAGCTTGTGGATGTTGGTGACGGCGTCAGCGGCAGATTCGAGGTAAGCTTCGAAGCAGCTTAGCCAGTGCTCGAATGTCGCAGTGGAGTCGGCTGCTTGGGGGTCCAGTTCCAGGCAATCAGGCTTGAGTGATGCATCCATCTTAATCGTTTAGCTTATTAAATTGATGTGCCATCAATTATAACAAAGACGAGTTGTGTAACAAAACTGTGGCTTTAATAAGCTAAACGAGAACCTGCTGGTAACTGATCCCGAACTGGGGCAGGGCCAGAGGTCGGCCACCTTTATACAGAGCCTGAGGGGAGGAGCCACAGGCGGAGCCAGCAGAGACAACAAACAATATATACAATACAGTAACAGTGGTTTACCACAATATATACAATACAGTAAGTGGTTTACCACAATATATATAATACAGGAACAGTGGTTTACCACAATATATATAATACAGTAACAGTGGTTTACCACAATATATACAATACAGTAACAGTGGTTTACCACAATATATATAATACAGGAACAGTGGTTTACCACAATATATACAATACAGTAACAGTGGTTTACCACAATATATATAATACAGTAACAGTGGTTTACCACAATATATATAATACAGGAACAGTGGTTTACCACAATATATATAATACAGGAACAGTGGTTTACCACAATATATATAATACAGGAACAGTGGTTTACCACAATATATATAATACAGGAACAGTGGTTTACCACAATATATACAATACAGTAACAGTGGTTTACCACAATATATATAATACAGGAACAGTGGTTTACCACAATATATATAATACAGGAACAGTGGTTTACCACAATATATATAATACAGGAACAGTGGTTTACCACAATATATACAATACAGTAACAGTGGTTTACCACAGTAGTGCCTCTTACCATTAACAATTTAGAATGCCTTGTTTCATATCAGAAACATATAATAGTTTTTTTTCAGCTGTGTACCATATTTTTCAATGCAGAAACACTTTAATATCTATATGGTGATATTATTGCCCTGACTGATTTCCCTCAAAAATGTACTTTCTTACACTTTTACACTTATTTGTCTGAAGCCTGCACAAACTTTTTTTCCCAGAAATAAATGATCACAAACATTCCTAAATAAGTGTAATTCTCCGGGTTCGGCCCATTAACCTAAGGATTGATTGAATCCCTGTTACTCAATCCTTTGTTTTTTAATTTAATTTTAACAATTTTTATTGTCACAAGTAGGCTCACATTAACACACAATGAAGTTACTGTGAAAATCCCCTAGGCGCCACATTCCGGCGCCTGTTCGGGTTCACGGAGGGAGAAATCAGAATGTCCAATTTACCTAACTGTACGTTTTTTGGGATTTGTGGGAGGAAACCTGAGCACCCGGCGGAAACCCACGCAGACACGGGGAGAACGTGTAGACTCCGCACAGACAGTGACCCAAGCCGGGAATCGAACCTGGTCCCTGGAGCTGTGAAGCAACAGTGCTAACCACTGTGCCACCATGCCACCCCACTGAAAACTGCAATTGCTAATGGGTTCTTTACTGGCCGACAAACAGACCATAGGATTTAGAGACTGACTTCCAAATGGCTTCCCAATTTTCCAAATTGTCCTGGATTCAATAATGGAAGTGAACATATTCTACGATTAATATTTTAAAAAGAGATTTTAGAGTACCCAATTCATTTTTTCCAATTAAGGGTCAATTTAGCGTGGTCAGTCCACCTACCCTGCACATCTTTGGGTTGTGGGGGTGAAACCCATGCAAACACGGGGAGAATGTGCAAACTCCACACGGACAGTGACCCAGAGCCGGTATCCAACCGGGGACCTCGGTGCCATGAGGCAGCAGTGCTAACCACTGCACCACCGTGCTGCCCTTTCTACGATTAATATAATAAAAAGAAATGCAAGATGTCAGTGACGTGAATGAAAAGAAAGAGTTGCACTGCAATAATAACTGGTTTACGATTAGTACAGGGTTAGCACTGCAACATCTGATCAAATCTTTCATTTCAAATCAAATAGTTTGAATGTGGGAGTTGCTGTGGAACTTTATCGAAAGCAGAATAAAGCTGCTTGTCTGAAGAGTAACAGCAAAAATAACCCATGTAATGATTGACATAATCTGGCTCAGATTCAAAGAATGCAATATATTTTGGAATTCGAATAACGACAATAAACCGCTTTGAGGTTCAGCCTGGTGGTTTATGAAATAATCTGACTTCAGTGTATCATACAGAACCTATGTGTGAATTCAGAACAATTCACATATTCCATAATTTAAATTCACATGAATGGAGAATTTATGAGGCGTTGTTACAGTTGTTTAATTTTACTTTGCATTGTGCATTGTAGTCAAATGGTTAAACTGTAATCTTGCTAGCTGTTCCAGTCTATAAAAGGACGATAACAGCCTTCTAAAAGTCCTTGCTTTAAAACTCATTTTGAATTTTTTTAAAAACTCACCAGACATTACTACCAGCTGCGTTAATGATTGAATTGAGATGGGAACATCGCTCAGTGCATTCTCGAGAATAGGTTTATTAGAGATTGAAAGGAGCAGCTGACTGTTCATTCCGGTTCTGACATAAATTTTCACATAAAAATAGATAAAATAAAAACAGCTACAGACCCACAAAGTATCCTATAATGAACTGGCAAGATTTAGGTTTCTTTTGAGAGGAAGTGTTACTAAGGGAGCTCTCGTTGCCAAGCAGCCAGCAGCTCACTTGCTGTGCAGGGGCAAAGTGTGGGTGCGGGGTGGGGGGTGTAATGATGTTTGGAGAAGGATGAAAGCAGGCACAAACTTGCATTCGCTGCTGGTGAGTATGTACCAGTTGCACATCAATGAGCTGGAAGCTGTTGTGATTCATGAAGACAAAATGTAGGGTCATCTGCAAAAGCAAACAAGAGTGTTATGTGCAGCGCCGGCCCTAGGGTTGCTGGCGCCCCGGGCAAGCTGAACTTCGGCACCCTTGGGGGGGGGGGGGGGGGGCCGAGGGGGGGGCGGGGCTGAGGGGGGGGCGAGGGGGGGGGGGCCGAGGGGGGTGGGGCCGAGGCGGGGGGGCGGACCCGAGGGGGGGGGGCGGGGGGAGTGGACCGAGCGGGGCCGCCCTGGGGGAGGGCGGCCACCGTGCATGCGCTGGTTGGCACCTGCCCAACTGCGCATGCGCGGGACCCGAGTCTCTGGCGCCCCCTAGCACATGGCGCCCCGGGCGACTGCCCGAGTTGCCGGTGCCTTGAGCCGGCCCTGGTTATGTGTACTGTCCATTAAGCCCTAGACCCGGGGGAAGGCTGCAGTCAACACAAACCTTCTGTTGTCCCTTGGAAGTGATGGCATCAGTCACCTGCTTAATACAGGCAGGAATTGAAAACTGAATGGTGTTGCTGATATTGCCTGCTCCAGCCTTGAAGGAGCTGAAGGCAAAGACGTTGAGGACCATACAGAAAGTGTCAACAATACCATAAGCTATGTAGTGAGTTGCAGATTTTGGAACATGAGGCAGTGCAACTCGGAATACTCTCCCTGGAGAAGCACTTTATGCTTCTGGGGGGGCGGAGGGGGGGTATACCACCAACTAGGGGGGTAGACGTGGGGGAGAACAGGGGGGGGACAACACAGGGAAGAGGGGTAACGCAAGTGCCGTGTTAAGCACAGTAAGTTAACATGGGCTGCAACTGGATGCAGCTTTACCTGAGAGATACTCCACACCTTGAAATTAGTTCAATTTGATTTATTGAACCTGTCACACAGTTAGCTCAATCCTCTGTGAGTTCGACTCTCTGCTAACCTAGTGTGATTAATCTGTCTGTAGCCACGTGCTGTAGGAGTTCTATGATATGTACACACTGTAGATGCCCTCAGTGGAAAGAGGCAGAGTGTGTCTGCCTCATGCCTTTTATAGTGGGAAACCACCCCCACGTTTTCTGCCTGCTGATTGGTTATGTCCTGTTCTCTGTATTCATTAGCTGCCTGTTTGTATCTTATTATGTGCATGACTGCATATCATGACAGGAAGGAGAGAGAAGCAGAACCATAGGGGTAACAAAGGGGCAATGGGGGGGGGGAAGGGCTTTAGGCTGGCTCCAACAGGCCACGCAAGGTAACGGACGGCACAGTAACACAGTGGGTGGCACTGTTGCTTCACAGCACCAGGGTCCCAGCTTGGGTCACTGTGCGGAGTCTGCACGTTCTCCCCATGTCTGCGTGGGTTTCCTCCGGGTGCTCCGGTTTCCTCCCATAAGTCCCGAAAGAAGTGCTATTAGGTAAATTGGACATTCTGATTTCTCCCTCCGTGAACCCGAACAGGCGCCGGAATGTGGTGACATGGGGCTTTTCACAGTAACTTTATTGCAGTGTTAATGTAAGCCTACTTGTGACAATAATAAAGATTATTATTATGCAATGCTCTTTTGAGAAGTACAGACATGTAACTCTGAGCTTACACACCCAGGAACAGATTTTGAAGTCTGGGATCCAGGATAGCAGCATCTGAAAAATGGTGGGATGTAACTTACTGGCGTGCGGCAACCAATGGTGTGTCTGCCACCATATAATCAAGGGTCTACTGTTTCACAGGGTTTTATGATGTACATCATAATTGCCAGTTAATGAAAAATTCAAATGAAACGAAAATCGCTTATTGTCACGAGTAGACTTCAATGAAGTTACTGTGAAAAGCCCCTAGTCGCCACATTCCGGCGCCTGTTCGGGGAGGCTGGTACGGGAATCAAACCGTGCTGCTGGCCTGCTTGGTCTGCTTTAAAAGCCAGCGATTTTGAGTCTGCTGAAGATGCTAGACACATTTTCAGCAGCCAGTCCAGCAAAGAGGAACCCAGAAGATAAGTTTATATTTATTCTTGAAGGACTGGGAGAAGCATTAGTGCGGCTCCAAGCGCTGTGTGTAACATACATTGTTTCACTGAGTTCCTCTCTTGCCCAATGACAGATGCCTGAATCAATTTTTAATCAGAAGGTGGCATGATTGCCCCCGAGGCAGAAATTTTTCCATCCGCAGCCACTGGCTGCCTGTTAAAGAAAACAAACTTTCAAAATAAACCAGCCCCCCTCTCCCTCCCCGGCACCAGTTCGTCACCCAGAATTCCACTGGATTTATAGGCAGGTTGAGGAGGGGCGGGGGGTGGGGGGCACCACACTGGTGAGAAAGCTAACGCGCCAGGAGGTACGAGTGGGGGGGGGGGGGGGGGGGTGGGGTGGGGGGTGGAGAACAGAGGGGGGGGGATAACAGTATGAAGTGGGGGGTACCAGAAAGAGAGAGAAGCAGAACCACAGGGGGAACAAAGGGACAAGGGGGGGCAAGGGCAGTGGGCTGGCTACAACAGGCCACACAAGGTAATGGGGAACAAACTGGCACCACAAGCTGCCACTTTGGAGGATCTCCAAACCAAGGGAAACCCCGGAGTACAAGGTCCACCTGGCGTACACATAGTTGGCGGCTGTCATGATATGCAGACATGCAGATAATGATATACAGACAGACAGACAGGCAACTAATGAACACAGAGACTAGGACATGACCAATGAGCAGGCAGGACACTCAGGGGTGGGATCTGACTATAAAAGGCACGAGGCACTCACACTCCGCCTCTTTCTTTCTACTGATGAACATCTACAGAGTGAGTCAGGGTGTATTTACAGTATCACACCTCAAGCACGCGGCTAAGAGCTAGTCTGGTTCAGTCAAACAGAGTAACCACACTTAAGTTAGCAGAGAGTCAAACTCCTAGAGAACTGTGCTAACTGTGCGACTGGTTCCGCCGTGTCCATGCCAATGGCCTGAAGCTGAATAGGTTCAAATGTTGCTTTGGCATGTCGACATTCAAGTTCCTAGGTGACCAGATCTCTCAGCAGGGCGTGCGCCCGGACACAGATAAGGTCAAGGCCATCGAAGCCATGAAGGTCCCTGAAGACAAGAAGGCGGTGTTGCACTTCCTGGGCATGGTCAATTATCTGGGCAAGTTCATCCCAAACCTGGCCTCACACACCACGGCCCTACGAAGCCTGGTGAAAAAGTCCACTGCCTTTGAGTGGAAGGCAGAGTGGGTGGAGCTGAAAGCCAACCTCACCACTGCACCCATCGTGGCATTTTTCGACCCAGACAGGGAGACAAAGATCTCAACAGATGCGAGCCAGGATGGCATCAGTGCGGTGCTTCTTCAACGTGATGACACTTCATCCTGGGCACCGGTAGCCTACGCATTGAGGGCCATGACGCACACCGAAACAAGGTAGAGAAATAGAGAAGGAATGCCTGGGTCTTTTCACTGGCATTCTCAAGTTTCATGACTATGTCTACGGCCTGCCGACATTCACTGACGAGATGGATCATAGGCCTCTGGTCCACATTATCCACAAGGGCCTGAACGACATGACGCCTCGGCTGCAGCACATCCTCCTCAAACTCAGAAGGTACAACTTTGACTTAGTGTACACGCCTTGCAAGGAGCTCATCATCACTGATGCATTGTCCCACTCCATCACCTTGCCTAGTGAACCGCTGGAAATCATCCGAAAGATTGAATCACAGGTGCAGCTGTGTGCTATCACCCTCCCGACGTCTGATGAGAAGGTGGTTCGTATCTGCGAGCAGGGCCGGTGCTAGGAATTGCGGGCCCGATTAGAAAAGTGATGGCGGGGCCCCTACTCTACAAAAGTAAAAATTTATGTATGTTTACATTTCGTGTAGTATGCTCGTCTTTAACCAAAAAAAAACATTAAATGCTTGATATACTAAAATTTTGAAACTTACTTACCCGGGCGGAAGGATTTGGCGGCGCAGGGCTGAAGGATTTGTCGAAGGTAATGCGGTGCGTTCCCCAAAAGTAAAAACTACCCTATAGTTCCTCTTAGAATACAGAAAAGGCTTCAAACGGTAACTCTGTCGCCGCTGGCGCGGGGCCCTCTTAAGGTGCAGGGCCCAATTTGATGAAATTGGTCAAATAGGCTTAAAACCGGCCCTGTCTGTGTCATGTACTGCCTCACCAATGGCTGGCAGAAAGGGCAGTGCCCTCAATTTTACAGTGTAAAGGACGACCTGACAGTGATTGATGGTATCCTGGGCAGGATTGTCATTCCACACAGTCTCCAGAGCTTGGTGCTGCGTCAAATCCATGAGGGACACTTGGGCGTCATGAAGTGCAGACACAGAGCCAGGCAGGCTGTCTACTGGCCCGGTATTAGCCAGGACATCTCAAACATGGTCATCAACTGTGCGATCTAACAATGCTTCCAGCCAGCGCAGAGCAAGGAGATGCTCAAGCAGCATGAAATCGAGACCTCCCCGTGGTCCAAGGTTGGCATCGACTTCTTTCGTGCGAATGGTCGTGACTACGTGTTGATTAGTGAATTTTTCTCCAACTACCCAGAAGTCGTGAAGCTCTCAGACCTCACATATCATACCACCATCAAGGCCTGTAAGGAGACGTTCTCCAGGCATGGTATCCCACTCACTGTCATGAGTGACAATGGCCCGTGCTTCAACAGCCACAGTGGTCTATGTTTGCCAAGTCATACCATTTCAAACATGTCACTTCCAGCCCACACTATCGGCAGTCCAACGGGAAAGTTGAAAAAGGGGTGAACATTGTGAAACAGCTCATCTGTAAGGCTGCGGATTCTGCTTCTGACGTCTACCTCGCGCTGCTTGTGTACAGGGCGACCACACTGTCCACTGGCATGTCGCCGGCTCAACTCCTGATGAACAGGGACCTGCGGATGACACTTCCAGTCCTACACTTGCCCAATCTGGATCACCTCCCGGTGCTGCAGAAGGTGCAGCAGCTCCGAAACCAGCAAAAGCAGGGCTATGATGTTCATGCCGATTTGCCCGTGTTATCCCCGGCAGACGCTGTCAGGATCAAGATACCGGATGGTGGCTGGTCTGCTCCAGCTGTCTGATGTACCATCAATTGAATGCGAGACGAGTTTCTGAACAAAAGTATGGCTTTAATGTACTAGATTTTAAGCCCTGCGGTCGATTACAGTAAAAGGACGACCGCCGGGAGTACTGGGTATTTATACCCCGCCCTGGAGGCGGGGTTAACTCAGCCTCTCGACCAGTCGGGGAGCCGTCACATGACTGGTCTCAACCAACCGGTCAAGAGGCACATGACCAACCAGGGCCAATGATAAGCCGGTGTTCTGCAGGCAGCTATGCTAATCATACCACCACATTGTTGTTGTTCGACAGGCTGCACCCCGCTCATATGTTGTACTTATGGCTGATGGTTCTGTTGTGCGATGAAACAGACGGGCACTGCGCAAAGTTGCCTGCCCGCAATCGCTTTCTTCTCCCTTTCCATCCATTGTTTTGCCACCTCCTGATACCGCGATCTATGAAGCCACCAGTCAGGCTTCCATCCCGCCAGTCAAGGCGCCATCGCCCCACCACCACCTCTCCAGCAGTCGATAAGGATCAGACGCAAGCCCCAGAGACTGGACTTATGAACATTTGTTTTGTTCGCTATGTTCTGTTTTCTCACAATAGACAGATGTCTTCACATGTAAATACGTTCACATATGGCACTGCTTGTAAATATGTTAATATATGCCACCACATGTAAATACATTTCCACATGCCAACAGAACATACAAAAAACGGGGAGATGTCATGATATGCAGACATGCAGATCATGATATACAGACAGACACAGACAGGCAGCTAATGACACCTCCAGCACGTGGCTAAGAGCTAGTCTGGTTCAGTCAGACAGAGTAACCACACTTAGGTTAGCAGAGAGTCGAACTTATGGAGAACTGTGCTAACTGTGCTACTGGTTCAATAAATCAGATTGAACTAACTTCAAGGTCTGGAGTATCTTTTGGTTAAAGCTGCAACCAGTTGCAGCCTGTGTTATCCCAGAGTACATAACACAACAGCGGCGATGTTGGGTGGCCCCTGGACAAAGGGAAAGCCCAGAGCACAGAGGCCCGGCCTCATGGTGAATATGGTCACCGTGGACAGTTTGGATGGCCCTTCAACAAAGGAAAACCCCGGAGTGCAGGGGCACATCCACCAAGTAGGTATGGTTGATCCCACAGGAGGGAAGGGACAGAAACCTTTCATCAGAATAATCACCTGAAACATCAGGGGACTTAACAGCTGAGTGGAAAGATCCAGAGTCTTTGCCCACCTGAAAAGTATGAAAGCTGACATAGATAGAGAGAGAGAGAGGCTGTTTTGAACAGTTACAAAGAGAAAAGGCTTTGGAAATCGAGCAGCGAGGTCATGAAAGTCGCCACTGAGGCAGGCTTTGGAAAAGGGTTCTGAACAAATGTCCCGAGCAGGGAGGCAGCGTAGAGCTCCCAGCTCTAGCTGCTGATAAGGCCCGGAGCACTGCCGGGTCCGAGGCTGTGCATGCGCACAGCGGTGACCTGCAGCGGCCGCGCCGTGCTTCGTGGCGGACACAGCCTGAGGACCCGGACCACAAATATACTCCCCCCCCTTCGGCCGCTCGCGCGCACCGGACCGCGCCCCCGCAGTGCTCCAACCTCGATTGAATGAAGCCCCCTCTGCCCACGGATCAGCCCTCCCCCGACTGTGGCGGTCCTGGACTGAGTCCGCAGCCGACACGCTGAGTTCCCAACGGGTGAAACCACACATGTCCCACACCATCGGGAACTCGGCAGGTCGGGGACATATAACATAGAACATGGAACATAGAACATAGAACATTACAGCGCAGTACAGGCCCTTCGGCCATCGATGTTGCACCAACCTGTGAAACCCCTCTAAAGCCCATCTACAATATTCCCTTATCATCCATGTGTTTATCCAATGACCATTTAAATGCCCTTAATGTCGGCGAGTCCACTACTGCTGCAGGCAGGGCATTTCACGCCCTTACTACTCTCTGAGTAAAGAATCTCCCTCTGACATCTATCTCCCCATAATTTATATCTGTGTCCCCTCGTGCTAGCCATCACCATCTGAGGAAAAAGGCTCTCACTGTCCACCCTATCTAATCCTCTGATAATTTTGTATGCCTCAATTAAGTCACCTCTTAACCTTCTTCTCTCTAACGAAAACAGTGTTAAGTCCCTCAACCTTTCTTCATACGATCTTCCCTCCATACCAGGCAACATCCTTGTAAACCTCCTCTGCACCCTTTCCAATGCTTCCACATCCTTCCTATAATGCGGCGACCAGAACTGCACGCAATACTCCAAATGCGGCCACACCAGAGTTTTGTACAGCTGCAACATGACCTCATGGCTCCGAAACTCAATCCCTCTACCAATAAAAGCTAACACATCATACGCCTTCTTAACAACCCTATCAACCTGGGTGGCAACTTTCAGGGATCTATGGACATGGACACCGAGATCTCTCTGCTCATCCACACTACCAAGAATCTTACCATTAGCCCAGTACTCTGTCTTCCTGTTACTCCTTCAAAAATGAATCACCTCACACTTTTCTGCATTAAACTCCATTTACCACCTCTCAGCCCAGCTCTGCAGCTTATCTATGTCCCTCTGTAACCTGCAACATCCTTTCGCACTGTCCACAACTCCACCGACTTTAGTGCCATCTGCAAATTTACTCACCCATCCTTCCACTCCCTCCTCCAGGTCATTTATAAAAATGACAGACAGCAGTGGCCCCAAAACAGATCCTTGTGCTACACCACTCGTAACTGAACTCCAGGCTGAACATTTCCCATCAACCACCACCCTCTGTCTTCTTACAGCGAGCCAATTTCTGATCCAAACTGCTAAATCACCCTGAATCCCATGCCACCGTATTTTCTGCAATAGCCTACCATGGGGAACCTTACCAAACACTTTACTGAAATCCATATACACCGCATCAACTGCTTTACCCTCATCCACCTGTTTGGTCACCTTCTCAAAGAACTCAATAAGGTTTGTGAGGCACGACCTACCCTTCACAAAACCGTGTTGACCATCCCTAATCAAATTATTCCTTTCTAGATGATTATAAATCCTGTCTCTTATGAACCTTTCCAAGACTTTGCCTACAACAGAAGTAAGGCTCACTGGTCTATAGTTAGCGGGGTTGTCTCTACTCCCCTTCTTGAACAAGGGGACAACATTTGCTATCCTCCAGTCTACTGGCACTATTCCTGTAAACAATGACGACATAAAGATCAAAGCCAAAGGCTCAGCAATCTCCTCCCTAGCTTCCCAGAGAATCCGAGGATAAATCCCATCCGGCCCTGGGGACTTGTCTATTTTCACACTTTCCAGAATTGCTAACACCTCCCCCTTATGAACCTCAAGCACTTCTAGTCTGGTAGCCTGTATCTCAGTATTCTCCTCAACAACATTGTCTTTTTCCTGCGTGAATACTGACAAAAAATATTGATTTAGCACCTCTCCTATCTCCTCAGACTCCACACACAACTTCCCACTACTGTCCTTGACTGGCCCTACTCTTACCCTAGTCATTCTTTTATTCCTGACATACCTATAGAAAGTGTTAGGGTTATCCTTGATTCTACCTGCCAAAGACTTCTCATGTCCTCTCCTGGCTCTTCTTAGCTCTCTCTTTAGGTCCTTCCTAGCTAATTTGTAATTATCGAGCGCCCTAACTGAACTTTCATGTCTCATCTTTACATAAGCCTCCTTCTTCCTCTTGACAAGTGATTCAACTACTTTAGTAAACCACGGTTCCCTCGCTCGACCACTTCCTCCCTGCCTGATAGGTACGTACTTATCAAGGACACACAGTAGCTGTTCCTTGAACGAGCTCCACATTTCAATTGTGCCCATCCCCTGCAGTTTCCTTCCCCGTCCTATGCATCCTAAGTCTTGCCTCATTGCATCATAATTGCCTTTCCCCCAGCTATAACTCTTGCCCTGCGGTATATACCTATCCCTTTCAATCGCTAAAGTAAACGTAACTGAATTGTGGTCACTATCACTAAAGTGCTCACCTATCTCCAAATCTAGCACCTGTCCTGGTTCATTAGCCAGGACCAAATCCAATGTGGTCTCGCCTCTTGTTGGCCTATCAACATACTGTGTCAGGAAACCCTCCTGCACACATTGAACAAAAACGGACCCATCTCAGGTACTCGATCTATAGCGTTTCCAGTCAATATTTGGAAAGTTAAAGTCCCCCAGAACAACTACCCTGTTACTTGCGCTCCTTTCCAGAATCATCTTTGCAATCCTTTCCTCTAAATCTCTGGAACTTTTCTGAGGCCTGTAGAAAACTCCCAACAGGGTGACCTCTCCTTTCCTGTTTCCAACCTCAGCCCATACTACCTCATTAGACGAGTCCTCATCAAACGTCCTTTCTGCTACCGTAATACTTTCCCCCCTCCCCCTCCCCCTCTTTCTCCACCTTCCCTGAGCTTACTGAATATCTAAACCCCTGAACCTGCAACAACCATTTCTGTCCCTGCTCCAGCCATGTCTCCGAAATGGCCACAACATCGAAGTCTCAGGTACCAACCCATGCTGCAGGTTCATCCACCTTATTCCGGATGCTCCTGGCGTTGAAGTAAACACACTTTAAACCACCTTCCTGCCTGCGGGTACACTCCTGCAACCTTGAAACCTTGCTCATGACCTCACTACTCTCAACCTCCTGTATACTGGAGCTACAATTCAGGTTCCCAACCCCCTGCTGAATTAGTTTAAACCCTCCCGAAGAGCATTAGCAAATTTCTCCCCCAGGATATTGGTACCCCTCTGGTCCAGGTGTAGAGGTCCCACCTACCTCAGAATGAGCCAATTATCCAGGTATTTGAAACCTTCCCTCCTGCACTATCCCTGTAGCCACGTGTTCAACTGCTCTCTCTCCCTATTCCTCGACTCGCTAGCACGTAGCACGGGTAACAACCCAGAGATAATAACTCTGTTTGTTCTAGCTCTAAGTTTCCACCCTAGCTCCCTGAATTCCTGCCTTACATCCCAATCCCTTTTCCTACCTATGTCGTTGGTGCCAATGTGGACCACGACTTGGGGCTGCTTCCCCTCCCCCTTAAGGATCCAGAAAACACGATCCGAGACGTCACGGACCCTGGCACATGGGAGGCAACACACCAACCGCGAGTTTCTCTCGTTCCCACAGAATCTCCTATCTATCCCCCTAACTATGGAGTCTCCAATGACTAATACTCTACTCGTCTCCCCCCTTCCTTCTGAGCAACAGGGACAGACTCTGTGCCAGACACCTGTACCCCATGGCTTACCCCTGGTAAGTTGTCCCCCCCCCCCACCAGTATCCAAAGCGGTATACTTGTTACTAAGGGGAACGACCACAGGGAATCCCTGTACTGACTGCTTCCTCCCAGCCCCTCTCACTGTCACCCATCTATCTTCATTCTTCGGAGTAACTACATCCCTGAAGCTTCTATCTATGACCACCTCTGCTTCCTGAATGATCCGAAGTTCATCCAGCTCCAGATCCAATTCCCTAACACGGTTTCTGAGGAGCTGGAGATGGGTGCACTTCCCACAGGTGAAATCAGCAGGGACACTGACGGCGTCCCTCACCTCAAACATTCTGCAGGAGGAACATTGCACTGCTTTCCCTGCCATCCCCTCTAGATAAAACAAGAAAAAGAAAGGAAGAGCTTACCTGATATTCACTCAACCCCTTCGGTTAGAGGAGGTGGAAGGGTGGAGGATACTACAAGTGTAGTGTCTCGGGTTTAGCAACCGCCCAACTTCTATACAGGTACTACACACCTTCCCAGAAATCTCCACGGCCGACTTCCAGTTTCCTGCTGCTCTGAAACAAAAAAAACAACTCGAAAAAAAAGGTTAGTTAAAATAAAATGGCCGCTTCTCCTGTAAGGTAAGTTTTTAAAGCGGGAAACCTACCTTCCCGACAGCCCCCTGGTTACTGCTATCGCTGCTACCACTGAACAGCTGAAGCATGTTCAGGCAATGAGGCCCGTACTCCAAGAGTACACCGCTTTTCAGGGGGCGAAGCATCTTGAAAGCGGTGCCACCGCCGATTTGGGCATCATCATCCTAGCCAAAAGGCTAGAAGACTGCGTACCAGAGGTGGTCGCAGAGGACCAGACGGGCTTTGTCAAAAGTGGACAGCTTACCTCGCACATCAGGCGCCTGCTGAACATGATAATGACTCCCTCCGGGAAGAGAACACCAGAGGTGATCGTCTCCCTAGACGCAGAAAAGTCCTTCGACAGAGTCAAATGGAAATACCTTATAGATGTACTGGAGCGGTTCGGGCTTGGAACAGTGTTTAGCTCCTGGGTAAAACTCCTATACAACGCTTCCATGGCAAACGTACGGACCAACAACACCAAGTCACGATATGTCCAGCTGCACAGGGGCACCAGACAAGCCACTAGCAATCGCGCTCAGAGCAGCAAAAAGCTGGAGGGGGATCCAAAGGGGCGGCAGGGAGCACAGAGTCTCACTCTATGCAGATGACCTGCTCCTCTACATTCCGGACCCACAAAGCAGCATGGACGGAATCATCGCGCTCCTGAAAGAGTTTGGAGCCTTCTTGGGCTACAAACTCAACATGAGCAAAAGCGAGATCTTCCCAGTACACCCACAAGTGGGGGGCAGCACTAAGGGGACTGCCGTGTAAACAAGCCCGACACAAATTCCGCTACCTGGGGATCCAAAGACCCATGACTGGAAAGGGATACACAAATGGAACCTCACCAGTCTGACGGAGGAAGTAAAAAAGGACCTGCAAAGATGGAACACACTCCCGCTCTCCCTCGCGGGGAGAGTCCAGACGATCAAAATGAATGTGCTGCCCAGGTACCTCTTCCTACTTAGATCCATTCCGATCTACATCCCCAAGGCCTTTTTCAAAGGACTAGACAAACTAATCATGGCGTTCGTATGGGGGGGGGGGGGGGGGGGGGGGGGTGAAGAATGCTAGGATCCCAAAGAGGGTCCAACAAAAAACAAAATCCGGGGGGGGGGGGGGAGCTAGCCCAACCAAACCTACACCTCTACCACTGGGCGGCAACAGCCGAGCGCATTAGGGGATGGATCAAGGAGCCAGAAACCAAGTGGGAGCGTGCGGAAAAGGTCTCCTGCATGGGGACCTCCCTCCGAGCCCTCGCCACTGCGCCACTCCCATTCCCACCCAAAAAACACTCCACCAGCCCAGTGGTGACAGCCACCCTCCAGTCCTGGAACCAACTACGGCAGCAATTTGGCCTGAACAAAATGTCGGACAAAGCCCCCATCTGCAACAACCATAGGTTCACACCAGCGCTGACTGACGCCACCTTCAAAAGGTGGGGGCAGGACGGAGGGACACTGACAGTCAGGGACCTATACACGGACAGCAGGATCGCTACATTGGGCAAACTGACAGAGACACTCCAGATAGCCAGGGGGAAGGAGCTAAGGTTTCTACAACTCAAAAATTTCCTACGAAAGGAGACAAGGACGTACCCACAATTCCCACGACAGACATTACTGGAAGAGTTACTGGACACAAGCATACTGGATAAAGGAAACTGTGGCGACATGTATGACCGACTGGTAGAAAGGGCCGACACCGTACTGGACGCAACAAGAAAGAAATGGGAGGAGGACCTGGGGATTGAAATAGGGTGGGGACTCTGGAGCGAAGCACTGCATAGGGTCAACTCCATCGCCACGTGCGCAAGGCTCAGTCTGATGCAGCTAAAAGTGGTACATAGAGTCCACTTAACAAGAACCCGTATGAGTAGGTTCTTCCCAGAGGTGGAGGATAGATGTGAACGGTGCCAAGGAGACCTGGCCAACCACGCCCACATGTTCTGGTCTTGTCCCGGACTTGCAGGGTACTGGACAGCCTTCTTCGAGGCAATGTCCAAAGTGGTGGAGATGAGGGTGGAGCCATGCCCGAAAGTGGCGGTCATCGGGGTTTCAGACTATCCCTGGGGAGGAGGACGGACGACCTCGCCTTTGCCTCCCTGATCGCCCACCCTTGAATCCTGTTTGGCTGGCGGTCAACAGCACCACCCAAAGCTGCCGACTAGCTGTCCGACCTCTCAGAATCTCTCCAAATGGAGAAAATCAAATTCGCCTTCCAAGGGTCAGACGACGACTTCCACAGAATGTGGGGGCCATTCACCCAATTGTTCTGGGACCTGTTTGTGGCCAACGAACAAGCAGACGAATAGCCGGGTAGCCAAGAATCAGGGGAAAGTAGCCAAAGCATGAGAGGGAGAGATAGACCGGGAGGGAGGGGGGGACAACTAAATCTAAGAGGAAAGAAAGGGGAACCACAGGAGGGGGCAGAAGCGGGGGAGGGGGGGTGGGGGAAGAGGGAAGTGATAGGGAACAAGAGAGGAGAACCAGGGAGGTGGGGGGGAACGCAGGGACATGATAACCAGAAGGAGGGCACGGGAAACAATAACAAACTTGGCATCTACAGGAACAGAGAACAAGGAGAATACAGGCAAAAGACGGGAGGAACGGCTGAAGTGGAGGTGAGCGCGAGATGACAACGGCAGCGAGATCCGTCCGGAAGAAGTTAGTGACAACACCAACACCAAACCCATTTGAATATTGCCCTCTGTAAATGTTTCTCCGTCACCCAAATGTATACCTACCACCCCAGACTCCACGTTCCCCCCCTCCCCCCCCACAAGTTGCCTACTTATGTGTTGTAAGTATGTCTTATTAAATTCTTTGAGGAGGTGACCAAGCACGCGGATGAAGGTAAAGCAGTGGATGTGGTGTACATGGATTTTAGTAAGGCATTTGATAAGGTTCCCCGTGGTAGGCTTATGCAGAAAGTAAGGAGGCACTAGATAGTGGGAAATTTGGCCAGTTGGATAATGAACTGGCTAACCAATAGAAGTCAGAGAGTGGTGGTGGATGGCAAATATTCAGCCTGGAGCCCAGTTACCAGTTACGTACCGCAGGGATCAGTTCTGGGTCCTCTGCTGTTTGTGATTTTCATTAATGACTTGAATGAGGGAGTTTAAGGGTGGGTCAGTAAATTTTCAGATGATACGAAGATTGGTGGAGTTGTGGATAGTGAGGAGGGCTGTTGTCGGCTGCAAAGAGACATAGATAGGATGCAGAGCTGGGCTGAGAAGTGGCAGATGGAGTTTAACCCTGAAAAGTGTGAGGTTGTCCATTTTGGAAGGACAAATATGAATGCGGAATACAGGGTTAACAGTAGGGTTCTTGGCAATGTGGAGGAGCAGAGAGATCTTGGGGTCTATGTTCATAGAACTTTGAAAGTTGCCACTCAAGTGGATAGAGCTGTCAAGAAGGCCTATGGTGTGCTACCGTTCATTAGCAGAGGGATTGAATTTAAGAGCCGTGAGGTGATGATGCAGCTGCACAAAACCTTGGTAAGGCCACATTTGGAGTACTGTGTGCAGTTCTGGTCGCCTCATTTTAGAAAGGATGTTGAAGCTTTGGAAAAGGTGCAAAGGAGATTTACCAGGATGTTGCCTAGAATGGAGAGCAGGTCTTACGAGGAAAGGTTGAGGGTGCTAGGCCTTTTCTCATTAGAATGGAGAAGGATGAGGGGCGACTTGTGGAGGTTTATAAGATGATCAAGGGAATAGATAGAGTGGACAGTCAGAGACTTTTTCCCCGGATGGAACAAACCATTAAAAAGGGACATAAATTTAAGGTGAATGGTGGAAGATATATGGGGGATGTCAGAGATAGGTTCTTTACCCAGAGAGTAGTGAGGCATGGAATGCACTGCCTGTGGAAATAGTTGAGTCGGAAACATTAGGGACCTTCAAGTGGCTATTGGGTAGGTACATGGATTACGGTAGAATGATGGGGTGTAGATTAATTTGTTCTTAATCTAGGACAAAAGTTCGGCACAACATCGTGGGCCGAAGGGCCTGTTCTGTGCTGTATTTTTCTATGTTCTAAATAATTTTGCCAGTTGTACAGATTTGCTGCTGCTGAGCTGGTGCACAATACCCTACTAGTTATTTTCTTTTCTTTTTTATTTTCTTTTTTATTGTTACATTTTTTTTTGTATGTTTGTGTGTGCCCTTCTCTTCTATATATATATTATATATATATATCTTATCCTGTGTACATAATGGTAAATATACTTTGTTCAAAAACTCAATAAAAAAACATTTATAAAAACCAAAATTTGGGCATCATCGGGGATTCTCCGCCCCGTCGCCGAACTCAGTGTCGGGGATCAGAGATTCCAGCTCTGTGTTCTTTTCTTGTTTTAATAAAGTTTGTTGATAAAATAACCAAGCACTATTATATTATCACTAATGGAATAAATCGATCTTTCCGCACCATCTTAAAACTTTAAAAAGTTATAGCCCTGGTTCAGTCTCTTTGCCACTGTTGAGAGCTGACCAGGCGTCCATAACAATATGCAGGACGACAGAACTTTAATCTGATTGACCGGTGATGGAATTGTGTAGCTCTGTCTATAGCATGTCACTTCCACTGTTTAGCATACATGTAGCTTTGTTTTGTAAATTCATTAATTGATATCTCATTTTAGGGATGCCCCTGGTTCTGGCATACTCTGCTGCACTCCTCATTGAACCAGGGGTAGTCCACTGCCTTGATGTTAATGGCAAGGTGAGGAACATTCCTGGCCATGAAGTTACAGCTTTCAATAGAATACATTTCTGCTGCTGATGATGTCCTATAGCACCTAACGGATGTCCAGTTTTGAGTTACTAGGTCTGTTCTCAATCTTTGCCACTGAGCATTGCGGTAGGGCAGACAGCATGATGGAGGATGGCCCAATGTGAAGACAAGACTTCATCTCCACAGACTGTGCAGCAGGCACACCTATCAACAACATCAAGGACAGATGTATCTATGACAGGTAACATGGTGGTGCCAAAGTCAAGTAGAGATTTTCACCACATGTCATTGACTCCCACTGTCAGTTTTAGAATCATAAAATCTACAGTGCAGAAGGAAGCCATTCAGCCCATCAAGTCTGCACCGGCCCTTGGAAAGAGCACCCTACCTAAGGCCAAAACTCCACTCTATCCCCGTAACCAAGTAACCCCACCTAACCTTTTTGGACACTAAGGGCAATTTAGAATGGTCAGTCCATCTTACTGGCACATCTTTGGACTGTGGGAGGAAACCTGAGCACCCGGAGGAAACCCACGCAGACAAGGGAGAACTTGCAGACTCCGCACAGGCAGTGACCCAAGCCAGGAATCAAACCTGAGACCATGGAACTGTGAAGCAACTGTGCTAACCACAGTGCTACCATGCCACGCATATATTACAGTACCAGACAAGACCCCAAGAGTTGCGAGGATACTGGTAAAATGCCAATATTTTATTTAATTTGTAAGACTATGAGGAAAGGATTCTTAGCCCAGGAGTGATTCCATGCACAAATCGTGATATGGTATATTAAAACAAACTTTATTACTAACACAGGATTAAAATAACTTTAACCTCATACAAATACCCAGCTTACAATTACCCATTAAACAATGCTAAACAATGAAACAATAATTCCGAACTGCTATCTTTTATCTCCACTCAAGCAAATCCCATCTCAGGTCAAAATCCACTTTGAAGTACAGTTAGCAGAAGCAGAAATATTTGCTTAATAGAGATCTTTTAAAAGATTGATTGGAAAGAGGAAATCCAATAAGGAAACAGCCTACAGATTCTTGCCTGTCTCAGAGTACTGTTTAACCCATCAGCCTTTAAAAAGCTGCTCTTGTCCTGTTCACAGACACATTTTTAACTCACTGTTTTGAGAGCAGATGCTGGTCTGGCCACAGTCAAGACTAGCTGAATTTCAAAACTGAATACTCAATACCTGGCTGCTTCAGCCCCTGGCTCTTCCCGTTAACTACATCAGCTTACTAAGCTAAGCACAATATCTCTAATTATTTACTCCCCAGGGAACCCTCTTTATTTCAACAAAATGCTATTAGCCCAACTTTTACGATGGTTTAATTGTATCTCTGTCTCCAAAAAGCCTGACGTCTTTCAAACCATGATTTTTACAAACATGACTGCAGTAGTCACACACTAACCCATGCTTTCCACCCTTATTGCACCTTCTACATGCAATAAAATACATCTGAAATTCCAAAATTCATCACAGCTCTGTCCTACAGGATGCGGCCAATTTGGTCAGTACTTGTGCTGTCAATCCATCCTTTGTGTTGATCATTGAAGTTTCCTGATTTAAGTATATACTGTTCCCTAGCTATGTTCAGTGCTGGGTTACGGGGATAGGGTGGAGGTTTGGGCTTAGTATTATTTTCAAGGGCCAGTGCAGGCTCGATGGGCCGAATGGCCTCCTTCAGCACTGTAAATTTTATGATTCTATTCTATGATTCCATTCCAAGTTTTCAACATGGAGGAATACTGAAATATGGGGGTTGGATATCTCAGTTGCCCGGACGTCTGGTTCTTGATGCAACGCCAACAGTGCGGGTTAGATTCCCGTACCTGCTGAGGTTATTCAACCTTTTGAATTTTGCCCCTCGCCTGAGGTGCAATGACCCTCAGGTTAAATCACCACCAGTCAGCTCTCAAAACAGGAGAGCAGCCTATGGTACTCAAGGATCGTGGCTACATTTACATGACTGAAATTTCAATTGGGAGAGGGTGGCAGGTAACAATCAGGAGGAGGTGTCTTTGCCAGTGTTTGGCTGAACAAAACTTCAGACTTCATGTAACTGGAAGTCAATGTTGACAACTTTCAGGCCATATCCATTTGATTATCTACCGCTGTGCTGCCACTTCCGGGGGACATACCCAGGGATGGAATTAGAGAAGCTAATGACATTGGCTGAAAGGCAGAATTCTTTGAGATGATGTTAGGTTATTGCTTGATTAGTCCATGGGACTGCTCTCTCAATATGGAAAAGCCCACAGATGTTAGTGAGGAAGAAATAGCAGGACTCCTGGGTTGGGTGTGTGCCTTTGTCATGTCCAATGCCTCGGTTGATGTTGAGTGGTCCATCCAGTTTTATTCTTAATATCATTTTCCGTAAAAGTTTCCTCCAACTAAATGGTCTTTGGTGGAGTCTCTGTTATGGGGAGCGTCTCTGGTGGAGCTCGCTTACACGGGTTCTCTGGAGGGCAGGATTTGCATTGTGGGGGGAGGGGGTCCCTCCGATGGACTTTGGGGGCACCCACCGTGAAGACTTAGCCCCTTGGTCCACCACGCGGTCCATCATGCCAGGGCCACACCAATATCTGCACTAATCCACCGCACCTGAATTCCGGTCCAGAGGGCCGGAAGTATGGAGAATCCGGTGTCAGGCCCATTAATATGACTCAAATGTCAATGTGGCCTGTTTGCATCCTCCCGCTGGCCTGGACATGAACCTTGTTGCCGCCTGCGGGGGACCGGAAAACAGGACGCCAATCCCTTTTTCTCTGCCTCATCAGGAACCCCGCTACTGGCAGCAGGCGGTGAAGAATCCACCCCCTACATTCTGACAAATTATTGGAAAATTTGGCCTAGACTGTTTCATTACACGTTAACCTAAACAAAATGGAAAGCATCAAGCAGAAATAAATCAAGAAGATCCATTTTCTGAGGTTTTTGAAAGGAGTATCTAAGGGCTGGTTTAGCTCAGTGGGCTAGACAGCTGGTTTGTGATGCAGAACAAAGCCAGCAGCGCAGGTTCAATTCCCATACCAGCCTCCCCGAACAGGCGCCGGAATGTGACGACTAGGGGCGTTTCACAGTAACTTCATACTTGTGACAATAAAAGATTATTATTATTAGTATTAAGTGGAAAGGCTAAATGGTTTAGGGTGACACAGTTACTTAATGTGGTGCAATAATTGAAGTTGCAGCTGCCAAAGGCAAAGCAGAGAGCAGGAAATGAGCAGTAAGCCGGAGATAGACAAGCGGAGTATGCATGTTGTATATACAGCTTGATATATCTCAGATACAGAGATGCTAGGCCGTAAGGAAATTTGAGAATGAGGATACGAATCTTTAAATTGCTAATCTCTGGAGAAGGGAGAAGTGAAGTACAGCAAGGGCTGTGTGTAGCACTTCAACCTCTATTTGAGTTCTTTATATTCAGGTTCACTGCAAACAGCCACTTTCAGAGGCCAGCAGACACTTCCTAAAAACTCAAGCAAGGTCCTCGATCTGAAATGTTAGGAGCGATTCTCCACACACTTTGTGCCCGGCACACATCCCATTATTCCAGGAGAATAGCAGAAGACCCCTAAACGGGCTCTGGCCGGGACCTGGCGTAATCTGGTTCGTGCCCCGATTCGCAAATTTAAATAAGCATTTAAATATTCTAGGCTGGATTCTCCGCAACCCGTGTCGGAGTTCCTGATGTTGTGGAGAATCCCTCGTTGAGCAAAAAGCGGGATCAGTGTCCTTCCGACGCTCCGGTCCTCCACTGATAGCGGCGGCAAGCTACACACCCCGTGTTGAAGGGAGGATGTATATTGGATGGTCAATTGAACCCATTTGCATCCGATTAACGGGCTGAACACTGGATTCTCCACACCTCCATGATGCGCCGCCATTCTCGGCTGGGATTCACATGGGCATCAATTGGCGCAAGCGTTTTCCAGCGTGACTCTGACCCGTTGGACCTTGTGGTGGACCAAGGGGATAAGTATATGATATAGGTGCCCCCAAAATCCATCGGAGGTCATCCTCCCCCCCCACAGCATAAATGCGGACGTCACCCGTGCGGTGTTGGCATGGTTAGGTCTACCTCCTGTCCCTGTAGGTAGTTGGACTCCTCCAACTGCTCCTACAGGTGCTCGATGGCTGCTGCCACCCATTCAGGCAGTCCCTGGCTCTGTGACTGCATTTCCACTATCAATAGGACCACCCTTTCCAGAAGTCTGAAATCCTCTGGACGGCAGTCAGTCCCTGGGGTAGGGCCGCCCTCCGACCATCCGTCCCCTCTGGGATTCCTACCTCCACTAGATGTACCACAGCAAGTGTGTGATGTGCACCAGATTGTGCCCATCATTGTTTTCTTCCTTATGCCCCGCTGTGCTTTTGTTTGTTTTGCTGAGTCCTTTTTGTAGTTTTTGAAGTGTACTAACTTGATTTTTGCAATAAAACTCAATCTTGCACTACCACCGGGCCCTCATGTCTTAAATAAGAGATCCTACAGATGATTATTTGAATGGACACAACCTGGAGGGTAAGGGGAAAAGGCAGAAGAATAGCACTGAATTATAAGGCTCATTTGGAGAGTAGGTGCTGATATGATGGGCCAAATGGCTTCCTGTGCCATAACAATTCTGGATTCCTGTGATTGAAATAAGGAGACCAAAACTGGCAACACCATACAACGCTCCAGATGTGGTCTCACCCTTTACAACTGAAACATAATCTCCCTACTTTTATATTCAATTCCCCTTGCAGTACCTGCATACTAACCTTCTATGATTTATGCACTAGGACGCACAGGTTCCTCTGCGTCTCAGTGCTCTGCAATTGCTCACTATCAACAATCACTTCTTTTTTATTCCTCCTGCCAAAATGGACAACTTCACATTTCCCATATTATACTCCATTTGCCAGATCTTTGTCCACTTGCTTAACGCAGTGTTTTTCAAAATTTATTTCCCAGGACCCACTTTTGCAAACTGGTCGATCTTCAGGAACCACACTGGCCGACCTTCGTGACCCACTCCGACCGACCTTCATGACCATCGTTATGTGAAAGGGGAGCAGCTTGGTCCTCACAGTCTCACTTGGATCAGGTGCAATGGAGGAGAGGGTAATGTGTTCGGGCCGGAAAGTGGAGTTGAGTCCACAAAAGATCAGCCGTGATCTCATTGACTGGCGGAGCAGGCTCGAGGGGCCAGATGGCCTACTCCTGCTCCTAGTTCTTATGTTCTTTTGTTCTTATATCAGGTGCAGACTTCAGCCAGTTCCCTTGTGCCATCCCCTTGCACCGCTCTGCCCTGCCCTGGGCTCTTCTGAGCAGCTCTGTTGAGCAAATTATGTTGTGGGATCCTGTCCAATAGGTGAACTGCCTATTTGAGTCTCTGGTCTTCCCTTTCTTTTAAGAAAACCATTCACCTTCACAGTTCACTTGCCTTGCTTGCCAGCAGCTGGAAAATGGAAGCAACACTACTCTGTGATTTAGCGCCAAAAGCACATACCTGGAGGGTGCTTAAAGTCAAGTGTGCATGCAGGGCACATGGCCTGCTCTCTGCTGATGCTACTTCCTAGGAAACACAGCCCCATCTATTTTCACTTAAAAGGTGACAGCCTTTAATATTCAGGTCCCGATCTATGTCAACCTGCAGTCGTATTTCCGCAATAGCTATCAGATCATAATTAATTATTTCTATTTGCACAATCAGGTATCTGTTTTGTTTTGAATGCTACATGCATTCATATACAACCAGTGGGATTTTCCGTTTCAGAGACTAAGTGTTGATGACGGGACAGAATCAGTGGATATCTATGACAGCAAAATCAACGTCGGTCCTGGAGCAATTCAACAATTGTTAATAGGCTAGTACTGGCACCACGTGGAACACGAGCGATTCCAATGAAAAAAGGTGTCTGATTAGCCAGGGTTGGGATTGACACTCAAGAGGCTGACAAGCTGCAGCCGCATATCACCCCGACACTCCCCACACACACTCATCGCAGCCAACTAGATGGCAGCACAGAAAGCTGCCCCCCCCCGGTTTGCCGACACGGAGTTGGAGACCTTGCTGGATGCCGTGGAGGAGAGGCGGGTCACCCTGTACTCCGAGGTGAGAAGGAGACTCTCACCCAGCGCCTTACGCCAGGGCTGAGCACAGGTGGCAGAGGCTGTGAGTGCCATGTGCCCCAACATCAGGACCGGACAGCAGTGCAGAAAGAAGCTGCACGATCTCCTCAGAGCGGTCAGGGTGAGTAGGCAGCACTGTGCCCCTGGCACCAACCCCCGTCCCACACACCCGTAACCCCCCCCCCCCCCCCCAATCTGGAGGACGACCGGACCCCACCTGCTGGTGGTATGCGCGCACCTCACCCTGCACCACCTGCCAGCACCCATACCAGCCGCCATAGCCAGGTGCCCTGGCCACGAAGGCCTTCAGCTACCCACTATCCATCACCCCCACACACCGCTCACCACCCACCCATCCCTTCACCACCCCGACATGCAGAACACCCAAACATGCATAACACACTAGGCCGGTTTAAAAGTGATAACATTCCCAAACTATCGGAATATTCTCAGTTTGATTTGGTGTCCAAAAGTTAATTGACTGATTGGCAGATGTATCACTGCAAATTTGAAGTTTCTCTGTGGTATGGATTTGCTTATTAGTAACAAAACACATTCATGTTGAGCCTTATATTTAATTGCAGACAGCAGGCAGAATTTGAGCCCTTGGTCTATTTTCTGATGTACTAGAGGTTTGTTATGTAAGAAAGCCTGGGTGAATATGGAATTGACTGCAAACATCATTCATAGCCTCAGGGATTGGTGTTTCAGAGGTCTCGAAACCTAACCATTGGGATTTGTGCACATGCAGGATGGCGTGAGATTCTGAAATAAGGTGATATATATCCAGATCAGATGTAATAAGGAGAAGGAAAATAAATCTCTGTTTTGGCAAGCTGTCACGATGAAAACATATCAACACATGAGTGATCCATAATAGATCAGCCCAGGTGATGTTGGTCCATTCCCACCCTTAAAGCCATTGATATCAAACCCCTTCATTAAACAGTTTCTGAGAATTTTGTTGGCAAATTAATCAGCAATTCTCCCGAATTGGAACTGAAAACCGATTGATGATTTGCTCGTAGCATAGATTGAAATCATTCACCCAAACCCACTCACCCCCTTGTCTGACTTAATTTTTAAACATTAGTTTGTTGTTCCCTGCCTCCAGATTTTCAACCTATTGTACAATATCTTGAAGGTGTCGGTGTGTTCTGACAGATGTGAAAATAGATTATGGACAAAAGCCTTTATTCGTGCTCAGTTCAAAGACTTTACCGCATTAATATTGCTGTGCAGTCCCGTTTCAATTATCATGTGGCCTTATTGTTGACAGCTAATAAAAGACTTGGTACTCCCTCCAAAAACAAATTAATCTTTCCATTCACATTTTCACCTCCTCTTGCTGCATTTTACTGCAGAACTGTTTGATTTGACTTTATTTTCCCACCTATTTACATTGAGACTATTGTGTTGAGAATTTTATCTTCCATGAGATACAGTTTAGATTCCTAGGTGCAATATTTTAATAATGTATTCATAAAGGGAAATATAGAGATCCAATCTCACAGCATCAAAAGATTCCTCAGCGAACATAGACATAATCCCCGATTCCCTTTATTCACCATCATGAGAAATAGATGAATATTCATCTTAACTTATTGAAGTCCCTCTTTGTCCAGCTGACTTACATTTCACTTTACTGCTCGTTCAATTCTGGAGTTGGCTACCAGCAAGTGTAGTTGCAATCAGTGTCAATCATTTGTTAGTTCACAAGAATGTTATTCGCAGAGAGAGACAAACATGTATTGTAATTGATCTTTTGTTACAGTTCCAGTTGATGTTCTAACTGGACATGAAGATTCCAAAATAGAACGCTGGATGAAAAGACCATAACGTTTACATTTTGTTATACATTGTGGAGGAACAGAGTCACAGGACCACTAATTACTTTTAGCAACAAGTAAAAAAAAATGTATTAAGCGGGAAAACACAGGATGCAGCTCTGGCAGACATTGTGGACAGATTAGAGTGCAGCATTAATTGCAGCTTTCCGAGCAGGGCCACTGCAAGTGTAGTTGCTAAGATTTGAGGTTATCTCAATATCATGACTCTTGGGTGCAGTTTGAGTAACTACCTCTCACACAACTGTCCCGTAAGGACCCCAGCAACCTGGAAGGCAGTATTGAATCTGAGGTTGTGGGTTTTGCTATCAAAGAGTAGAGAGTTGCATAATTTGTGAAAAATTAAATTGTTCTGTAAATAAAATGCCTTGTTTGAAATACACTGCGCAGCTATGCTGTGCATTGTTACTTTGGCCATGTCACTCTGGTCTATAGCAGTGTGAGATGAAGAAGGTAATTCTGAGGTGCAGCTTCTATAGTCAATCAGTCCATGAAGTTCCTGCAGAATCTCTCCTCTAATGCACTTTTCCTTAGTGAGCGAGGACACAACCTAGTTTGTGTGACAAATCCATAGTATCCCTCCAGTGCAGAACGAGGCCATTCGACCCATCGATCTGCGCCGACCCACTGAAAGAGCACTCTTGTAGGCCTACACCCTTTCACCATAACCCAGTGCATTGATCATGGTCAACCCAGCTAACCTGCACAACTTTGGACATAAGGGGCAATTTAGCATGGCCAATCTGCCTAACATGCACATCTTTGGGCTGTGGGAGGAAACCGGAGCACCCGGAGGAAACCCATGCAGAGATGGGAAGAATGTGCAAACTCCAGCCACTTAAGACCAGAATCGAACCTGGGACCCTAGCGCTGTGAGACAGCAGTGCTGACCACTGTGCCATGAACAAGACATTTGGACACAGTAAAAAGTCTTACAACACTAGGTTAAAGTCCAACAGGTTTGTTTCGAATCACTACCTTTCGGAGCGCAGCTCCTTCTTCAGGTGAATGCGGCAATTTGAAACAAACCTGTTGGACTTTAACCTGGTGTTGTTAGACTACTTACTGTGTTCACCCCAGTCCAATTCCGGCATCTCCACATCAAGACATTTGGAAACTGGAATCTCTGGCTATTCACATATACCAGTTGGTGCTTAATTGGAGCATTCACTGCCTCATGTTGTGCTATCTTGCAGATGTTCCTGCGTTTTCTGCCTTGGATTGATACCCAAAAGGAGGAATTTATCTATGAAATACTTCATCTGTCACACTTATAGTAGACGACCTGACAGTTCCCCGGCCAATGTCGCACAGGCTTGTGGCAGCCGAGATGATGTGGAACTGTAAATTCTGAGGGCTTCTGTCACTTTACTTGCTAAAAACAGAGCAGTTGTGATGGCGAAACAAGTCTTCCAATCTGTGTGATGAAGTCGGCAGAAAGATACAACACCTGGCATTGGTCATCGTAGGATGATGGTGGCCTATTGACACATTGGCAAGAGGTTGACACATTGGCTTGTGGGTTTCTGTCCCAGGTCATTGCGCCTGAGTTTCTCTGGGAATTCTACTGCTACAAATCTTCTTCCATTATAGCAGCATTGAGTAATAGCACTCGTGGGGGTAGGCCATCCACTATCCTAAGTGTGGAGAGTGGAGGGAGGTTGGATATTTCAAATCTTTTTGTTGGATAGAGGGGAAATCACAACTGTAAAATGAAGTGCAAGTGGTAGCCATGAAAAGGTGAAAGATGTTACAAACATTCCTCGGAAGCTCGCAATCAGTGTGTAAGGTTGGCCTTTCCTTCAACTCACCAACTCCTCACTTGCCCTGGTCTAAAGTGATACTTATCAGGCGACTCGGCATTGTCCGGCAGCAGGATCTTCTGGTTACACCACTGTATTTTTCAGCATGTAAAATTGTGTTAATCCAAAGCATGAGGTAAACTGAGGAAACTTCCATATACCTGAATGGTGATGATGTCACAGCGCAATGATATAATGTCTAACATAATAATTGTGTAAAATGAATGGAAGTTTGTTCAGATGAATGCGATATTTAGTCAAAACTTCATTCGGTAACTTGAAGGTGTTGCTCACTATATCATCATGGAGTGGTGAAACAACAAGATTTTAGGAAAATAAATGTAGTTTCAAGACATTTATATTTGTATTGATAAACGTTAGAAAAAATATATAGGGCAAGATCTTCTGGCTGTTCAGGCTGGCGGGATCTTCCGGATCCCACCGATGGAGCATCCTCGCCACAGGTTTCCCAGCAGCTTGCGGTGGATTCAATGGGAAATTCCATTGACAGTGGTGTAACCAGAAGATCCTGCCGCCGGACAACGCCGAGTCGCCTCCCGCCACTGAGAAACACGCCATGGGGAGGCCAGAGAATCTTACCCAGGGTTTTAAGTCAGTTTAATTTAATTTTGCTGTGCCTGGAAAGGTAAAACCTATAGTTAAATTCATGCTGGACAAAGATATTTGTATGTGTGGTGGTTGGTTTCAATTCCAACTGTGATTCTATTGTGCTTAGAGAGGGCTATGGTGTGAAGGGCAAATAGACCAGCAGTGTTTGCTCAGCAACTGCAGCCTTGTAAAGTAGAGAAGCTTTTCAGTTTTACTTTAGCTAATCTGATTGAGAGCATTAGAAGCAGTTGGTTTTAGAAGGCTAAAGAGGGAACATCACTCTCAGCCTTGCTGGAAGAAAAAGCAATCTCTGCAGTAATGGTTAAGTAAACAGATGCCGGAAATCTAAAGTCCAGCGAGGTAAGGAAAATAGAGAAATTAGGACAAGTTTCCAAGGATGCTGGAGTTCGCGAAATAGACAAAACTGGGAACCAGTTCAGAAAAGTCACAGCGAGTTGAAAAGGCATTGGATCGTGAGAGGCCAGAAGTATATCTGCAGTAGTGCTAAGGCCTGTGAGAAATTACTATAGTTTAGGAGACATTATTTGAAATAATTATGGAAATCGGTAGCTGGACCTTGCAGTTTGTGTAAAAGCCTTTTAGGCAATAGAAACTAGAAGGGAGAGGAACCTGAAAGCTAAACTTTGATGGAAGCAACGGAGGGACAGGATAATTTAAAAGAAGATTTGTAAGTGTGACTTTTGAAAGCGGAATTCAAAATCACTTGAGTGGAAGCTGAAGTTCAGTGAGACAGGGTGGTACATGGTATCAGAATCAGCTGAAGGAAATTTGAGGAGAGATCCACAGACATTCACTTGGGTTCAGAGAGGATTGTGTCTTACCACAGTCACCTTGGGTGCTTAAAAAGGACTTATTAATTGGTCCACTTAACGAGGCTTCACGGACTTCTCGTCACAAATGGAAGCTCACCAGCTGATTCACCGGCACTGCCCTCACCAACCCTCCACTAACAAGGTTGAGCAGCACTTAAGCTGCATTTGCTCAGCCAGCCCAGCCAGCTCCCAATAATAGAACCGAGGAGAGCGGCCCCAAGATTTGGGGATGCTGACCAGGGAAGGCTCCTAGACATGGTGGAGATCAGGAGGGATGTCCTGTTCCCTCGAGGGTCCTGGGGAGTCAGCCACAAGGCAGCCAACAGTGCTGCCTGGGATGAGGTGGCAGCAGCTGTGAGCTCGGGGAGTGTGACCAGGAGGATTGGCCTCTGGTGTCGGGAAAATGTCAATGACCTACACCGGCCGGCACAAATGCACCCCACCACCCCCATCCCCTCTCCCCAAGGGAGCATCCACTGCCCAACTCCCCATGTGACCCCAGCTCTTCCTCCAACTCTCCTCCCTTCAACTCCACCCCAACCCCTCCTTCACACCCTCCCCCCCACCACCACTGTGAAGCACACATGTAGTTAACGATGCCCCCTCTGTGTCTCCTCAGGAAAAGGTCTCCCATAACCATCAGGAGAGGGCCCAGACTGGCGGACGGGTGCTGGACATAGGAATCCTCCCCTCCATCGAGGAGCATGCCCTCGAGGTGACTGGGGTGGCTGAGGACAGATCGGTCACCGCAGGAGGCTGGTGGATGCGGCAAAGGAGAGAGACCACCAGGCTCCACCTGGAGGACCTGTCAAACACGAGTTGTTATTGCCTTACTGACTGACCCATCCTTCCCACTGACCACATGTCCATTCTCCCACAGGTCCTCCAGGCGACGGTGCCAGCCCATCCCGAGCGGTCCTCTCTCCTGACTCCGAGGGTAACACCTCGGAGGAGAACTCCGAGGTTGCAACTGTTATAGTTGCGGTACAGCTATCATCCCCACCCTCCACCAGCGCAGATACACACACATTTTTAAAAAGGAGTACTAATCGGCGCCAGGTTGTCCACTTGTTGGGGAGGCCGCTGAATGACAGGAGGCCGTTGGATATGGGGTGTCTTTTGTTAATTGTATGGAAATGGGGCATAAGTGGTGGTAATTGGTTTCTTGCTACGCTACGGCGAGATCCCGATTTCGCCTATGGGAGCGGACCAATGGATCGCAAACTGTTTGTGCCTGCCGCAGATCTTGTTTGTGGCCTTTTCCGCTATTCACCGGCCTCGTTTCACTTGAGCGAGAACATAATCAGGCCCGAGAATCGTGCCCAATAGTTACTCTTGCCAATGGTCACCCGTGCTGAAAAATTGCATAAATATTTAGTGTTCCTTCTTTTTTATGCCTGAATTCTGGTTTTACTGCTCTGCCATCATTGGAAAATTTGTACTCCACCTGAATGGGGAAGGGAGCACACCTTGCCTACCACCCACCTGGCCGGTTCCTCCATGCTCCGAGACTTCACCTGGTGACAATTTCCCACTATCGCTATCAAAAACCCTTTAGGTTGAAGCTGGTGTCTGTCCATGGCAAGGTGATGCTGATCATTTCTCCTGGTACAACTACACTAAATTGCATCCCTATGAGGGAAACTACCTCCTTATCATGGGAGTGAAGGGTCGCAGTATAGGGCCCCTATCAGGAGCCTGCCCCTGCTTGTCTTCTTGACCAATAGTGACACAAGTAAATAACATGGAGGAGTGCAGAAAGTGTGATGGAAGAGATAAAGGGAATGAGGTGGATCTGAAAATGTTAGATCAGAGGAAGCTATGGGGCTGGTTTAGCACACTGGGCTAAACAGCTGGCTTTTAATGCAGAACAAGGCCTCAACAGCGCAGGTTCAATTCCCGTACCAGCCTCCCTGAACAGGGGCTGGAATGTGACAACTAGGGGCTTTTCACAATAACTTCATTGAAGCCTATTTGTGACAATAAGTGATTATTATTATTTTGGGAGTTCGGCAAGTGTTCTTTTTCTTGTTAGGGAATGTGTACAGATACAGTCAATGTTAAGAAGGCACTAAAGTGTGAAGGGTTAGTACTGTGAGTATTTCTGTGACAGTGACATGCATGCTCATGCTCAGGATGAAAAAGTAAGAAAGAGAACTCATGTGACTGCTTTACCTTGCCACATCTGGTGAGGTCATTGCATTTTTTCTGCACTGCCATGCATGTTCTGGGCATGAAGGAGTTAGTTGAGAGCACTCATGCCAACCCCATCTCGGTGGCTGTTCTACCAAGTTTGGAGGAGTCACAAGAGATTGTGCCTCTTTTCCTCTATCTTGTTTAAGAAGGCATGGTATCGGTGTTGGGCAGCACGGTAGCAAAGTGGGTAGCAGAGTTGCTTCACAGCTCCAGGATCCCAGGTCCGATTCAAGGCTTGGGTTACTGTCTGTGTGGAGTCTGCACGTTCTCCCCGTGTGTGCGTGGGTTTCCTCCGGGTACTCTGGTTTCCTCCCACAGTCCAAAGATGTGCAGGTTAGGTGGATTGGTCATGCTAAATTGCCCTTAGTGTCCAAAAAAGGTTAATTGGGGTTATTGGGTTAAGGGGGTGGGATGGAGGAGGTGTGTGCTTGAGTGGGGTGCTCTTTCCAAGAGCCGGTGCAGACTCAATGGGCCGAATGGCCTCCTTCTGCACTGTAAATTCTATGATAAGGCATTGAGGACCGGCTCCAGGACACTCACTGTTTTTCCCACAACTCTTAGGTCCACTTTTTTGAGGGTTCAGATGCTACTTGCATTGTGGGCTATCGATGCCATGGAGCAATTTGAGCAGAACGGATAGAAACATTCCAGGAAAACTAGAGTCTTGCAAGTGCTTAAAATGTTAAACCATTACTGATACTTTCTGGGGTTTGAGATGCATGCTTTCACCCTCTCTAAACAAAAGCATACGAAAACTCTACTGTCTATATCCTAGCTTGCATCAAGTGCCTTTCTCCCTTCATCCCTGTGGTAGTAACCACTGTTGTATATATTAGGGTATGTATGGTATGGCCCTGTGCTACAGGTATGAGGGTAGTCCCTGACTGCAGGCTCTGCCTAGTAGGCGGAGTATAAATATGTGTGCTCTCCGTACAGCAGCCACTTCGCCAGCTGCTGTGGAGGCCACACATCTTAGTGTAATAAAGCCTCAGTTATATTCAACTCACGTCTTTGTGCAATTGATCGTGCATCAATCCCCATGCTCACTGAGCTGTAAATTGTTCTTGGTCCGCAAGTACCTCGATTTTTAAAATTCTCATCCTTGTTTTCAAATCCCTCTAGGTCTGGCCTCTGGCAGAGGCAATGATAGGCATGCCTTTCGACACCTGGTTTTAAGCTCTGGAATTCCATCACAAGTGTCTCTACCTCTGTACCTCTCTCTCCCCTCCTTTATGAGACTGCTATCCATCTCTATACCAAGCGTCTGTTTTAATATCTGTTGAAGCAGCTTGATATCAAATTTTCCAAAAATAAAATACTGCAGATGCTGAAAATCTGAAATGAAAAAAAAAATGCTGGCCAACCTCAGCAGGTCTGGCAGCATCTGTGGAGAGAGAAGCAGAACTCTCTCCTCAGTTTCCCTCTCCTCAAACCTTTTGAGTTTTTTGAGCATTTTGTTTTTTACTGCTATCAACTTTTGTTTGATAATCGCTCCTGTGAAGCACCTTAGGATGATTTCCTACATTAAGGACATTCAAGCTGTTACTTTGCTTGTGAACAATCACCTCAATACTCACACCTATACTTACAGCTGCTTGTTTGTTAATGAACTTACCCAGGATATTCACATGTAACTCCCTCTGCTGGTGAATGGCATAACTGGCATTGAGGAAATTTCAGGGCCAAATTCTGCCTTGGGTATATTTACATTGCAGAGTCAAAAAGATGTGCAGGTTAGGTGGATTGACCATGCTAAATTGCTCCGAAGTGTCCAAGGGTTAGGTGGGATTACAGGGATAGAGCAGGGATTGGGCCTGTGTAGGGTGGACTTTTGAATGGTTGGTGCACTCAATGGGCCGAATGGCCTCCTGCTGCACTGTAGGGATTCTATGAAACATTAATATTGCCTGTATTCTTCCAAAAATATTTCTCCACTAGAAGCAAGCTTCTGTTCCATACCACTCTCAGTACAACAACAGAATAAAGTGCATTTTTAAACTCAAAACATTTACAAAAGGAATGATTTGCAGCTTTTTCCACAAACCGTGTATAATTTGTAGCATGAACAGGTGTCATTCATGCCACTCATTGTGAGTCTCTCATAACAAGACTGATGATTGTTTCTTCTAGAATTAAGTGATTGAAATTTCAAACAGCAAAAAATGATGACTCCGCGCTAAGTCAGTGGGAGGCTGTGATAGTTGAGTTACTTATTGCATTTTCAGTTCTTGGTGGAGAACTCACTGTCAATCTTTGCATATTCATCAATTACTCTTGGATTCCATGTGTAATTTACTGAAGCAACATTTATATATTTTAAATAGCTCAGCATGATTGCAATCATCTCACAGAGAACATTTTCTTTCTTGCAGTTAAAGTATTAAACTATATATAACTTTCCTTGCTCAATATAAGTTTTGAAAAGTTCATTTTAAGGGGTTGTGGAAGCTTGCAAGTTCTAGAATTTGTATATGATCACAAATCCCGACTTTGAAAGAGACAAAAAGTATCAATTCAATCATTTGTAGGTTAGGTTCAATGAGTTCTTAATAAGCAATCAAGAAATAATTCATCAATGGGCTGAATCTTCCAAGAAGTGGCAATCACCATCAGATTGCAAAGGCTCTTCTATTTACCTATGTTGCACTGGAGCTCTGCATTTCTTGCCCAGATTTCTGAACTGGGCTTCCTCAGAAATGCAGGACATCCCTGTTCTTGGAGTCTTTCCTCTAGCTAGAACGAAAAACAGTAAAATCTGGCAACAAGAACATCGATCCAAACTGAGACATGAAAACAGAAATACGAATACTTGTCCCAATTGATTATTCATATTGAGCCATTGGCTGCTGTAGCAAGTTTAAAATTCCCAAAGCCACTTTGAAAGTGGGTAGCTGAGGTGTTCGTTGGGAGTCAGGGGTGTCAGTAGTGTAGTACCCTGGGAGTTAGATCCCCCTCCTCTTGAATCCACGAATGTGGCCCTCATGCATACGTGCGCCAGGCTAGAAGCAATGAACCCATCGCTCTTTGGTGAAAGACCATTGAGAGGGAGAGAAATTCAGTGATGCAACAGTATTTAAAATAGTGATGCATTAGTTAATCTACTTGTAGAAATGAATATATGAGAGTTCCTCAGGACATACAGATTGTTCATGTCAATTATATATTAATGATGTTTAATCATATGCAGGCAATGGGCAATAACTGGTTTCCTTCTGCACTACGTGTTCCTTTTATTAGAAAGCTGATCTGTTAAATGCCTATGAGGCATGGTCGGACTTTGGTAGATTTCAGAAGCTGATGAAATAATACATTATGGACTTCAACAGGTTATAGATAAGATTGACAAATTTCAATTTGGGGAGCTCAGGATCACTTAAATGATTGGATTATGTTCAGGTGTTTCATATAGATATGCCACTGTTTATCAGTAGCCTTCAGTACTCCGAGCAGGAGATTCACTTGCGTCAGATGTTTGCTGGCTTGAAAATATTCCTGGGGAACAGTCATTTTCATGGAGAATGTGGGGCATTCAGAATTCAAAAGAATAGAGTATATGAGCGCAGGAGGCCCGAGAAGGTAAGTTGAACAGGATTCAATAAACCAACACAAAGTGGGGCAGCACGGTGGCGCAGTGAGTTAGCCCTGTTGCCTCACAGCGCCAAGGTCCCAGGTTCAAACCCGGCTCTGGGTCACTGTCCATGTGGAGTTTGCATAGTCTCCCCGTGTTTGCGTGGGTTTTGTGGTGATCACAAGTTAACTAGATGCAATACAACTAAGCAAACACTAGAGGGGGCACGGGAGAGCCATATAAATAGACGGGGACAGGAAGTGAGGACACACTTCACTGAGGGCAGAACTTGGAACAGGACACAGACATACACCCACACTCCAGCTAGGAACACTGAAGGTAATCTTAGGAAACAGCTCTGAAGAGTGAACGAACTTACAATAAAGCATCTTCTCCACATTTGAGACTACGAGCTTTATTAAGACACGAGTAACAACACATGGTACCCAGGAGTGGCTTCAGACGCTTACTACAGGACAACTCAGTGGCAGACACAGAAAGCTCAAAATGGCATGGAAATCTCCTACTGGACATTTGACTTGGGAAGACATCTCTAATTCGAGGATGTGGCTTGGATACCCAGAGCAGCTAGACCTGACTGGCAATGTAAGAGGTGTCTGGAAAAGGTTTAAACAAATGTTTGATTTGGATCTCGTAGCTAATGAGGTACAAGACGCCTCCGACAACATTAAAATAGCAATTCTCACTGCAGGGCCTGTAAATAGGAAAGTTTATAATGGATTTAAATACTCAAAAGATGAAGACAGAAACAGCTTACAAACGTTACTAAACAAATTTGAAGAGTACTGTGAGAAATTTGAACAGCAAGACATACTCAGAGTCCAAACTGCACAGAGACTGAGTGATGCAAAACTTAAAAAATCACGAAAAGAACAAGAAATCGCGAATGAAAAGTACAGATCAAAAAGAAGAAATAACAAGAATTTCTCACAAAGCCAAAATGCTGAAACCCAGTCCAAATCGGGAAGAGAAGGTAACTTACAACTTTTAGAAATCCAGTCCAGATGGGACAGAAAAATCGCTGAAATCCGTGAAAAAATGGCGTCGGAGCACATTTTGCAGTCTCCGGTAAGCAAAGAACTACAAATTGCGTCTGCGCATGCGCCGGAACCGGAAGCCGCGCATACGCAGTTTAAAAAATATCGCGGTGCCGATCGTTATGCGCATGCGCAAGCCGCGCATGCGCAGTCAAAAAAAGTTTCGATCGCGGATCGTTATGCGCATGCGCAAGCCGCGCATGCGCAGTCAAAAAAAGTTTTGGTCGCGGATCGTAATGCGCATGCGCACGCCGCGCATGCGCAATGGAAACAAAACCGCACAGTGAAGGAGGAAGGCCGATTTGCGCATGCGCAATGTATTCCTGCGCGTGACGTCATGACGTCTGAGCATCCCGACCACGCCCACTTAAAAGGGAAATGCCCGAAAATTGCAAACAAGACACTTAAAGTGGTAAACACAAATTTTCTTGCCTCAGAACACAGAAAAACGCCTGAACTTAAACCAACAGTAAAAAACAACTTGCACAACACCCTGAAAAAAGCAGTCTGCACCACCCAAAGTGAAGAGAACAAAAAGAATTCCGAAACAACAAAAGATGATTTGTTTTTCAAAGAACACTACTCAGACATGGCTGAGTCAGTCGGATATGCTTATCACAGCATCAGCGACACGGTCGCAAAGCACAACACGAACCAACTCGTGGTAGATGAATCCAACCAAGATGATTTGGTTTTCAAAGAACACTACTCAGACATGGCTGAGTCAGTCGGATATGCTTATCACAGCATCAGCGACACGGTCGCAAAGTTCAACACGAATCAACTCGTGGTAGAAGAATCCAACCAGGATGATTTGGTTTTCGAAGAATACTACTCAGACACAGCTGAGTCAGTCGGATATGTTTATCACAGCATCAGCGACACGGTCGCAAAGTTCAACACGAATCAACTCGTGGTAGAAGAAGCCAATGAAGATGAAATGGGTATCAAAGAATACTACTCAGACATGGAGGAGTTATTTGGACATGCTGATCACAGCATCAGCGACACCGTTGCAAAGCTCAACACGACTCTACTCATGGTAGATGAATCCAACACCATGATGCCATGGCAGCTCGTCGATACATTGGATGACAGCAATACCCTAGACGAAGACGACGCCACACAGAGAGCACAGGAAGACTCCACAGAGCGAGCGATGAGAAGCTCCACAGTGCGAGTGATGAAAGACTCCAAAAGGGATGCAAGCAAACACTCCCTGGCGAACACCATGCATGAACAAGACCATGAAGGTAAACCCGCTGTATCTGAGCAACCGCAAGCAGACTATGAAAGTCTACCAAGCTCACAGGAACAAGAAGAAGACAACGTACATCTAACCACTGACACCATGCATGCGCAAGACCATGAAGGTCAACCTGCCATATCTGAGCAACCACAAGCAGACTATGAAAGTCTAACAAGCTCACATGAACAAGAAGAAGACAATGCACCTCTACCCACTGCATGCGAAGACAGTGACAAGGTGATCACACTCGACGTACAGGATCACAGCGAGACTGACAGTTCTCAGCTTGTCTGTACCGAAGCACAGAGCGAAAACAGTAACAAGGTGATCGCACTCGACGTACAGGATCGCAGCGAGACTGACAGTTCTCAGCTTGTCTGTACAGAAGCACAGAGTCGGGCCATCCAACAGTCCAGAGAGACGATGCCGAAAGAAAACATGCAGATTTTGACTCCAGAAGAGGAGCACCTGGAGTCCAGAGAGACAACGCCGAAAGAAACCATGCAGATTCTGACTCCAGAAGAGGAGCACCTGGAGTCCAGAGAGACCAAGCCGAAAGAAAACATGCAGATTTTGACTCCAGAAGAGGAGCACCTGGAGTCCAGAGAGACAACGCCGAAAGAAACCATGCAGATTCTGACTCCAGAAGAGGAGCACCTGGAGTCCAGAGAGACCAAGCAAAAAGAAACCATGCAGATTTTGACTCCAGAAGAGGAGCACCTGGAGTCCAGTGAGACAACATCAACAGAAATCATGAAGATTTCAACTCCAGAAGCGGAGCGCCAAGAGTCCGGAGACACCACGTCAACTGAAATCATGCAGATTTGGACTCCAGAAGAGGAGCGCCAGAAGTCCACAGACACGACGTCAATTGTAATCATGGAGGTTTTGACTCCAGAAGAGGAGCGCCAAGAATCCAGAGACACCGCGTCAAATGGAATCGAGAAGAATTTGACTCCGGAAGAGGAGCACCAAGAAAGCAAAGATGAGGAATCCAATTCTCCACAAATGATTGATGTCACCTGCACCGATGCAACATCAGATCATTCGCACCACTCTCGAGACGAAATGCTCAATGACTCAAATTATCCACTCGGGACACGAATAGAGTATAACAAGAAAAACAACAGTCAAAAGAAGCACAGCAGAAACGGGACAAACAACAGCAAGAACAAAAGCAACATGAAGCGCGACAAGACCAACAACAATAGCAAGAAGCACAGCAGAAACGAGAACGACAACAGAAAGAACAAAAGCAACATGAAGCGCGACAAGACAAACACCAAAGTCAGGCACAAAGATAGCGACAACGACAGAGACAGAGACAACAAGAACGGCAACGAAAACAACAAAGTCAGGAACAAAGATAGCGACAACACCAAAGACAGAAACGACAAAAACAGCAACACGAACGGCAACGAAAACAACAAAGTCAGGAACAACGACAGTGCCAACACCAAAGACAGAAACAACAAAAACAGCAACAAGTACGGCAACGAAAACAACAAAAACAGGAACGACAGAGACAACAGCAATGAAACAACGACTTGTACACAATGGTACTACTCGGCACATGAAGGACAATGCCACAGCACACTGCAAAACGATGACAAGACTACAAACATGTCATGGGATGACAACGAATCGCACAAACTCACGTCTGCTCCAGAACGAGCAAGCACACCAGCATCCAAGGCGGATGAGACAATAAATCAACACCACAAGCACAGAAAAAAGGCCATGCCAGTCAACATCAGTGAGGTGACCATGCAAACACCTCGGGATGATGCATTGGGTACTTAAAATAAGTTTGGACTCATAAATGTTTTTATTCAGATTGGACATATAACTACATTGGTTTTGTACAATATGCAATAGCACCATCACCTGTATAGATACGCATATCATAAGTAACTGTTTTCTATAATTTTCTTGAACGATGTACAGCAAATATGTAAAGAGAAAAAGGGGGATGTGGTGATCGTAGATTTACTAGATACCAAACAACTGAGCAAACACCAGAGGGAGAGCTATAAATACACCGGGACAGGATGTACAATTTTCTTTAACGATGTACAGAAAATATGTAAAGAGAAAAAGGGGGATGTGGTGATCACAAGTTAACTAGATGCAATACAACTGAGCAAACACTAGAGGGGGCACGGGAGAGCCATATAAATAGACGGGGACAGGAAGTGAGGACACACTTCACTGAGGGCAGAACTTGGAACAGGACACAGACATACACCCACACTCCAGCTAGGAACACTGAAGGTAACCTTAGGAAACAGCTCTGAAGAGTGAACGAACTTACAATAAAGCATCTTCTCCACATTTGAGACTACGAGCTTTATTAAGACACGAGTAACAACACAGGTTTCACCCCCTCAACCCAAAGACGTGCAGCATAGGTGGATTGGCCATGCTGAATTGCCCCTTAATTGGAAAAAAAAATTAATTGGATACACTAAATTTATTTTAAAAAATAAACCAACACAAAGTAATGGCCGCAACCAGAACTACTGACCACTAGAGTCCAGCAGCTTTTATTAGGCAGCTCCAGCTGGGAAGGCCTCTGCTCAATGGTGTGGGAGCTCGTATTCCACGAGTCCCACCGGGCGATCACATGAGGTGTCCCCCATGGGACTCCAGAGGGTTATCATGTGAGGTGTACCCGTTGGTCTCCTGACGGTTATTACAGAGAACTCAATGATTAAGGGGAGATGGTGGCATAATGGTAGTGTCACTGGATGAGTAATCTAGAGGCCCAGCTAATGGTCTGGGGACATGGGTTCAAAACCCATGACAGCAACTGGTGGAATTTAAATTTAATTAATAAATCTGGAATTAAAAAGTTAATCTTTGCTGATTGTCGTTAAAACCCATCTGGTTCACCAATGCCCATTAGGGAAGGAAAATATGCCCGCCTCACCTGGGCTGGCATACATGTGACTGCAGACCCACAGCAATTTTGTAGAGTTGTAACCACTATGAGGACCGTGGGGAAACAATCATTGATCTCCCTGTGGGACTCAGAATACAAGCTCCCTAGGTACGGATCGCAGACCAACCACATGGAGCTTATTAAGGCAGGGCATAAAAACAGACCCAAATCTGGGCCTGATCAGATCTATCCTCCTGCGAAATCTGCACTAGGGAGTGCGATGCTGATCTCAGCGTAGAATTATCATAGAATTTACAATGCAGAAGGAGGCCATTCGGCCCATTGAGTCTGCACCGGCCCTTGGAAAGAGCACCCTACCAAGCCCACACCTCCACCCTAACCCCACATCTTCACCCTATCCCAGTAACCCCACCTACCCTTTTTTGGACACTGGGGGTAATTTAGCATGGCCAATCCAGCCAACCTGCACAACTTTGGACTGTAGGAGGAAACTGGAGCACCTGGAGGAAACCCACACAGACACGCAGCATGTAATTGTAAATATGTAAATAAATTTACCTTCATTACTGACAGCTTTTTTTATGAGTTATTATATTGGTGATGAGGATTTACAGAAGCCCTGGGCTCACCCGTTAATTTGTCTGTCCGCTGGAAGTTCGTATTAAGTACGGTTTGTCATTTCATTTCAAATGCCGTTGTTGGGTAAATTGGATGCCTTTGATGCTGGGCAGGAGGATTGGAATCAGTAAGTAGAGCGCATGCAGAACTTCTTCCAAGCAAATGGTATATTGGGGGAAGATCGACAAAAGTTTCTCCTCAGGTCGCCTGCGGGGCCCAAACATTTGGAACCATCGTACGTTACATCTACCCGGCTGCACCAGAGTCTAGGTCATTCGATGAACTCATGGCAATGGTTATGGACGCTTATGACCCTAAACCGTCTGTGATTATGCAAACTACCGGTTTAACACAGCAATAGGCTCCCAGCTGAGTGAATACGGACTTTATAACTCGTTGCGGCACTTGGCTGAACACGGCGAGTTTAGGCCGTCCCTCTCAGAAATGTTACGGGGCAGAACCGTGTGTGGTATTGATAATTCGGCCACTCAACAGAAGTGGTTCGCGGAAACTACATTGGATTTAAAGCGTGCCACTGAACTTTCCCTCTCTCGCAAAGTTGCGGAGAAGGGTGTACAGGAATTACAAAGGTATGTAGATTATGCATAGTTTGGGTCATCCTTCCATTCAGACTCCATATCGGTCACGGGACGGGGCAGGTCCGGCTAGAATTCCTCCAGCGGAGCAGCCTCCAAGGCAGGTTCGGGGCAGAGTTTGCTTTGCGGGCACTGTCGCAGCCCACTGGGATACCTCACCTGAGGAAGACGGTGACAACAGGTCGCCATGCCGCCATTATGGTCAAAGACCTCGTGAGGGTCGGTGGATTGGCTATGCTAAATTGCCCCTTAACTGGAGTTTCATGGTGAATATTTCCAGCAAGTCTGTGACCAACTTCAGGGGCAATGCAGATGCAGTGCCTGGGCACTGCCAGGGGTTAGTGTCTGGAGGTGGTACCAGGGGCAGTGCCCGGGCATGACCCTCTCCCCCTTGAGTGATACACTCACCTGAGCTCCTGTACGAGGTCTGCTCACCAGGTTCAGCCTTGGGAGACCAGTTGTCATGCCAGTATGCCGCACGGCAATTGAATGGACTTTCTTATGGGAACGGGCATGATTCTGATGTAGAGGCCTGATAATCATATGCTAACATATGGAAATTACATTCCCGATATTAGCGTGGTATGTCACTGGTGGGACGGTGGGGAGAATCACGCCTCGAAACATGATTTGGACTTCTCGCGAGATTTTCTGTTCCCGTTGTCAAACCTGAGTCTCAAAAACAGGAGCTGAGAATCCTGGCCGTAGTCTTCAGTGTCCTATTCTTTCCTCCGTGCATTCAGCAGGGGAGCAGCTTACATTTCATCTTTAAGGTCAGCTGCATGTAAATGCAATAATTAGCCCAGATTCCAAAGTATTGTTTGTTTTTACCTAAATAAAATGACAAATATGACTAACACAAAAGAAGATGAAAAATTGAAAGTAGTAAAAAACACAGCAGGTTCATCAGCAAATGAAGAAAGAAAATGTTTTGAATAAGGACTTCTTCAATCCTCTCCCAATCTATCTTTTATTTTGCTCATGCTGAAAAATCTGCATGAGTATAAGTCAATGTTTTCCATTTTCATTTAAGATTTCCAGCATTCACAATTTTAAAGATTTTCCACAAAAAGAGATAGGGTCACTATATATTCAACCTAACTGTACTTTAATTCACAAAGGAAATGGATGGCATAGCTATCAAGATCATGGGACTTGTCATGAATCAGATCAAAAAGGGGTAGCACTAACCATAATCCCATTTAAACGTACGGAGCTATCTTTATTTCTGAGTCAGATGGCATTACCTGCAGGCTAGGTATGAGAACACATAATCTGGAGAAACACATGGCTTGGGCAGATAAGCAGCAAATAACAGTCATGGCACACAAGTTCCAGGCCATGACCATCCCCAACAAGAGAGAATACAACAACTCCCCTTGACATCCAATGGCATTATCATCACTGAATCTCCCAATAGCAACATCCTGAAGCATTCCAATGAGCAGTAACAGAGCTGGCCCAGCCATATAAATACTGTGACCACAAGAACCGGCCAGAGGCTCGGAATGCTGCAAGGGTAACTCCCCTCCTGTCTCCCCAAACCTTGCCCACCATCTAAAAGGCACAAGTCAGGAGTGTGATGGAATACTCTCCATTTGCCTGGATGCATGCAGCTCCATCAACACGCAAGAAGCTCAACAGCATCCGGGACAAAGTAGCTCACCATGAAATGTCAGTTAAAATATTTTATGTTGATAAAATTGGGTTTGAACCATAAAAAAATTCGACTGGCGCATATTGGAAGTCGTGTGTACCATTTACAAGATGCACTGCAGATTCTCACCAAGGCTCCTTAAGCAGCACCTTCCAAACCCAATCTCTGCCACACAGAAGGACAAGGGCAGCAGATGCATGGGAGCACCACCACCTACAGGTACCTCGTTCAAGCCATATAGTATACTGACTTGGAACTATATTGCCATTCCTTCAATGCCACTGGGTAAAAATCCTTGAACTCCCGTCCTAACAACACTGTGGGTGTACCTACATCTCATGGACTGCAGCGGGCAAGAAGGCAGCTCCCCACCACCTTCTCAAGGGCAATTAAGGATAGGCAATAAATGCTGGACTAACCAACGATGCCCACATCCCATCAAAGTATAAAAATAAACATGCCCATATATTCAAAGTTCAGTCTTAATCCTATCATAATTGAGAAATCTCAAATTTACATTTATATATGGTTTTTCATGCCCTGAGCACTTCACAACTAATTTCACAGTAGCACAATGGTTAGCACTGTTGCTTCACAGCGCCAGGATCCGCGTTTAATTCCCGGCTTGTGTCACTGTCTGTGCGGGGCCTGCACGTACTCCCTGTGTCTGCGTGGGTTTCCTCTGGGTGCCCCGGTTTCCTCACACAAGTCCTGAAAGACCTGCTTGTTAGATGAATTGAACATTCTGAATTCTCCCTCAGTGTACTCAAACAGGTGCCGGAGTGTGGCGACTAGGGGTTTTTCAAAGTAACTTCATTGTAGTGCTGGTGTAAGCCTACTTGTGATACTAATAAAGATTATTATTATTATGAAGTGCTTTTGAAGTATCATTTGTAGTACACAACTTGAGTATTGCTGAAAAGAGACATGCTGTTGAAGCTTTTTACTTTGCACTCATCAGGACAGAATTGCAAGAATACCAAATATCAAAGGGTACACCAATTTATACTGTATGAGAAAAGGGACCAATGAGCACCAATAAAAATGGTGTGAGAAACTCCAAAGTAAGTTACATTATTGAATTAAAATGGAGGTAACAAATGTATACCGTAGGAAATAAAACGTGGAAATGTTACTAAATGAAATTCGATCAGAACTCAGCAGCACTGCCAGTATGATTGCTTGGAGCTTGCTAATCTTTAACACAGCAATAGCAGGCTCACTGTTGGTTGTCAGAATGCAGCATGTTAATATTTTTACAAAGTCATAGAGGAGCTTAGAGTTGTTTTTCGTGTACTGGGACTGGTAAGACACAGTGTAAAGCTCTTGTGTTCTGATGCAGCAGTCTCCCTTAATCCCAACCTTAGAAGTATGCCCTTGCTGCGCCAGTATGAATGATTGGAATTTTGTCATGGGATTTGCATTAAGACTGGCAATCTCCTTTCATATGGTGCATTAGAAGCCTGGAGATGAAATGCACTGTGTTTTCACCTCTGGAGGATGGATTTAATCCAGATAACAGTCTGAGCTGCATTTAATCAAATCCCCAGTGATCAAAACAGCTGAGGGATCATTTCAGGACCTGGAATTACAGCAGGAACAATTTCCAAACGGCATTCTCTGTAACCACTGCTGATGGCTGAAAGCATCCCTCATGTTCCGAGCCATACGTTATGAACTGGAGTTCCTGGACATTCAGAGGCATGCCGCGGGAATAGCACAGTGTGGCATCATCAAATTTGTACTTGATCATGGGGCTGGATTTTCAACGAATCGTGGAGATTCCCAGATTCCCGATCTCAATCCCACTGTTTGAATTTTTTACCAATGCAAACAAGGTGTGTGCTGGCTCATGTCACGAGCCCCCACACTGAGCTCCTGACCTGGCTGGCTCCACTGTGGGCACAGGCATGTTCTAGTGCTTTGCAATTTTCATGGAATCATGAAATACAACTTTTAAAAGATTTGTGGTTCACATCACCTCAGATATGCCATGAGCAATAATCAGGATGAAGAAACCTTTTAAAAGGTAAGTTGTAATGATCTTACCCATGCCCCCATGCCAAGCTATATGCTCACCCACCCCCTGCAACCCCTAATATTCTCTATGCTGAGCGATGACACCTTTATGCCTATTCATCCACTGCGCACTCTGTATACAACCAATGAATCCTAAAGTGACAATAAGCTTTCAAAGAAAGATTCATAAAAAAATTACTTTTGCTAAAGTTTAATAAAAATGTCAACAATCCAGATTTCAAGCACTTGAAATCTATTTACCTTGTATAAAATTGACAGAATAGATCAGAAAGAGCTGCCAATCAAGCAATGTTTTAAAGTGCTGGTGGACAAGGATAAGAGTGGTCCTAGGGTGAATGTGCTAAATTGGGGGAAGACTAATTATAACAATATTAGACGGGAACTGAAGAACCTAGATTGGGGGAGGATGTTTGAGGGTTAGTCAACATCTGACATGTGGGAGGCTTTCAAATGTCAGTTGAAAGGAATTCAGGACCGGCATGTTCCTGTGTGGAAGAAGGACAAATATGGCAAATTTCGGGAACCCTGGATAACGAGAGATATTGTAGGCTTCTTCAAAAAGAAAAAGGAGGCATTTGTCAGGGCTAGAAGGCTGGGAACAGACAAAGCCTGTGTGGAATATAAGGCAAGTAGGAAGGAACTTAAGCAAGGAGTCAGGAGAGCTAAAAGGGGTCATGAAAAGTCATTGGTAAATAGGGTTAAGGAAAATCCCAAGGCTTTTTACACGTACATAAGAAGCAAGAGGGTAGCCAGGGAAAGGGTTGGCCCACTGAAGGACAGGGGAGGGAATCTATTTGTGGAGCCAGAGGAAATGGGCAAGGTACTAAATGAATACTTTGCATCAGTATTCACCAAAGAGAAGGAATTGATGGATGTTGAGTCTGGAGAAGGGTGTGTAGATAGCCTGGGTCACATTGAGATCCAAAAAGACGAGGTGTTGGGCATCTTGAAAAATATTAAGGTAGATAAGTCACCAGGGCCGGATGGGATCTACCCCAGAATACTGAAGGAGGCTAGAGAGGAAATTGCTGAGGCCTTGACGGCAATCTTTGGATCCTCAGTCTTCAGGTGATGTCCCGGAGGACTGGAGAATAGCCAATGCTGTTCCTTTATTTAAGAAGGGTAGCAAGGATAGTTCAGGGAACTACAGGCCAGTGAGCCTTACATCAGTGGTAGGGAAATTACTGGAGACAATTCTTTGAGACAGGATCTACTCCCATTTGGAAGCAAATGGACGTATTAGTGAGAGGCAGCATGGTTTTGTGAAGGGGAGGTCGTGTCTCACTAACTTGATAAAGTTTTTCGAAGAGGTCACAAAGATGATTGATGCAGGTAGGGCAGTGGATGTTGTCTATATGGACTTCAGTAAGGCCTTTGACAAGGTCCCTCATGGTAGACTGGTACAAAAGGTGAAGTCACACGGGATCAGGGGTGAGCTGGCAAGGTGGATACAGAACTGGCTAGGTCATAGAAGGCAGAGAGTAGCAATGGAAGGGTGCTTTTCTAATTGGAGGGCTGTGACTAGTGGTGTTCCGCAGGGATCAGTGCTGGGACCTTTGCTGTTCGTAGTATATCCAAATGATTTGGAGGAAAATGTAACTGGTCTGATTAGTAAGTTTGCAGTCGACACAAAGGTAGGTGTAATTGCAGATAGCGATGAGGACTGTCAGAGGATACAGCAGGATTTAGATCGTTTGGTGACGTGGGCGGAGAGATGGCAGATGGAGTTTAATCCGGACAAATGTGAGGTAATGCATTTTGGAAGGTCTAATGCAAGGAGGGAATATACAGTGAATGATAGAACCCTTAAGAGTATTGAAAGTCAGAGAGATCTAGGTGTACAGGTCCACAGGTCATTGAAGGGGGCAACATAGGTGGAGAAGGTAGTCAAGAAGGCATACGGCATGCTTGCCTTCATTGGCTGGGGCATTAAGTATAAGAATTGGCAAGTCATGTTGCAGCTGTATAGAATCTTAGTTCGGCCACACTTGGAGTATAGTGTTCAATTCTGGTCGCCACACTACCATAAGGATGTGGAGGCTTTAGAGAGGGTGCAAAAGAGATTTACCAGGATGTTGCCTGGTATGGAGGGCATGAGGAGCGGTTGAATGAACTCGGTTTGTTCTCACTGGAACGACGGAGGTTGAGGGGTGACCTGATAGAGGTCTACAAAATTATGAGGGGTATAGACAGAGTGGATAGTCAGAGGCTTTTCCCCAGGGTAGCGGGGTCAATTACTAGGGTGCATAGGTTTAAGGTGCGAGGAGCAAGGCTTAGAGGAGATGTACGAGGTAAGTTTTTTTACACAGAGGGTAGTGGGTGCCTGGAACTCGCTGCCAGAGGAGGTGGTGGAAGCAGGGACGATAGTGACATTTAAGGGGCATCTTGACAAATACATGAATAGGATGGGAATAGAGGGATACGGACCCAGGAAGTGTAGAAGATTTTAGTTTAGACGGGCAGCATGGTCGGCACGGGCTTGGAGAGCTGAAGGGCCCATTTGTGTATTCGTGACTGAAAGCCCAGACATCCATAGGACTGCTGAAACAACTGCACCCCAGGGAAAACAAAGAACTTGTGCTGTACTTTTCTTTGTTCTTTGTTCTTTGTTTTCCCTGGGGTGCAGTTGTTTCAGCAGTCCTATGGATGTCTGGGCTTTCAGTCACGAATACACAAATGGGCTGTAACTTCCACAGAGTGGTAATCTCCATTGGATTGCACTCTCATAAGACTTGCCAGCACTAACTCCTAAGCGTCTGTCTCGCCCAACCTTCTTCACTCAGGCTGGATGAGACAGGAACAGCGAAGCAGGAGCTACCGTAAAGGGGAGGCTATAGGGACAATTTACAGGCAGCAAGTTATAGCATTTTGGGAAATCGGGGGGCATTGGGTCAGACCCAGGGGATGTGGGTCAGACCCAGGGTTGGGGGGGGGGGGGGGGAGTCAGTTGGACATGGGTGGGAGGCTAAAATAGGTCAGACCCTGCGGGAGAGGTGTGTTGATCTCCTGGAGGGTGTGGGTGAACCCCAAGGAGGTGCCAGTCGTACCCCAGGGGTAGTCGGTCGAACCGCAGGGGTTTCTGATTTCTGCTTGGACCTGCGCCCCATCGCTCTAGTGATGGGTGTGTTTCAGCAGTGATAGGTGAGGGGGGAGAGGCACCTCAACCTCCCTCTTGGTGCCCCTTCTCCTCAAGGAATCAGAGAGGGGGTCTCAGGCACCCAAATAGATGAGAAGCACCAGCCACACGCCCTGGGGGCACCATCTAGTGTGTCCTGCCACTCCAAATACAGTGACTCCATCAACCAGATCATCCAGTATTCATCATTCTGCACCATGAGCATTCATTCCTCCCTGCAGCTTGCTATTTTCTCCACATTTAAGGCTGAATATTGTTCATTTCTTAGTTTCCACTCTCCCAATGCATGACACCAAACAATGGAAGTTAATAATAATAACCGTTTATAGTCACAAGTATGAAGTGACTTTGAAAAGCTCCTAGGCGCCACATCCGGTACTTCTTCGGGAAGGCTGGTATGAGAATTGAACCCGTGCTGCTGGCCTTGTTCTGCATCACAAACCAGCTGTCTAGCCCACTGAGCTAAACCAACCCTAGTCCACTGAATGACATGAGAAATGTCTGCGAGAGGGGAATGAGTGCGTGATGTCAGAAATGTGTGCTAATCCTGATGAACCTATCTGCTTACCCGTCAGGATCGTACTTTGCTCCTGAACGGCTGCCTGGCAGTGCTTCTGATGATTGTTGTGTACTGGCACAGTTCGGAACTCAACATAGGATTCATTGCATGACTGCGTTCATTGACTTAGGGTATATAGAAAGGATTAGCCTTTGTGAGCTGGACAATGTTGAGTAGCATCATACTATGAAAACTTTTTTGCACACCTCCTGAGTGCTCAGCAGTGTCTGTGAAGGAAAGGAGTTGTCATTGACTGCTGTGTCATTACTGACTGGGCCACATTTATCTCTAATGCCAAGACCATCCAGGTGAATGCAGGTCAAGAGTGCTTGTAAAACCAAATATGGACTTTCTGAGCCACTCGCTGTGAGGACAATACGAACAAAACGCACAGATTTTAGTACATGCTGCAGAGTAACAGGTCACTGCATCCTGATTTCTGAAAGCATATTGGGATTCAGTAGCAAGATGAGGCCTATGGATTATTCATCCATGAGAGCTTGCGACTGGAGAGAGTCGTTGCTCGGATGCTGCTCCAGCTTGAGATGGTCCAGCGCTAACCATTGACAAATGTTTTTCCTGTTAGCACTGCCTTGCTAAGCTGCTGTCATACAGATATGAGTGCATCCATGTGTGCAATAGTATTTTTGTTGCCTGAAAGATGCCATGCCCACTGATTTATTGATGCAATGGTTAAAAGGACTGCACTATGTGTGGTTGCCTAAGGAAGTGAGCTAATGGAGTGTGAATCACATTCCACAAGAGACATGTTTCAAAAACTACTCCTTCCAAGGATGACCCCATTGTTAAGGTAGAAGGTCACTTATGATACTTCCTCCATGATTATTGTTACAATGATGGCCTTTCCTGATTTGTGAACATTGAGGATTAAGGTTTTGTTATGTCCCCTGCATTGAAACCTGAAGAAAACTTTGATTGTGAACACTTGTCTTCACCTTATTCCTCCTGAAATTTTGTAGCTATGGTGTTGTCACGGTCCCATCTGCAACATCATGTCCATGCAATGGCATCCTCATTTGGCTTGTCTGAATCCTCACCCTCTTCAGAGTCATTGTATTCCAAGCACTCATCATCCTCAGTGCTTCCCTCTGGTAACACACCCACCCTTTTCAGAGGGCATCAGATGATTATTTGAATAGAAACAATGTGCAGGGTTATGGGGAATGCTAATAAGTCATAATGCTCATTTGGAGGGGCGATGCAGACCTGATGGGTCGAATGGTCTCCTTCTGCACCAAACAGCACTGTGGGTATACCTGCACATTAGGGACTGCAGAAGGCAGCTCACCACCACTTTCTGAAGGGCAACTAGGGATGGGTAATAAATGCTGGCCTAACCAGAAATGCCCACATCCCATCAAAATACATTGAATAAAACAATTCTGTGATTCTGCTAGGTTGTGCAGGGCACAGTTTTACTGAAAAGGGCACCTCTCTGTCACCGATTGTGAGAATCTGCAGAAGTCCCCAGTGGAACCCTGGGCGGATCCATTGACAAAAACATTCAGTGCAGCGGTAAGCTTCAAAAGCAACAGCACGGGATGCCCTCCAGGTCTGTGTGGCATGGGTTCCTCATGGGAAATGTGGCCAATATTACATCGCTGGACAAGCGAAGGTATCTATGCCACTGTCTTTCACTCATCTCCATGTATAATCTGCATCTTCTGTGTCACCAAACGCCTTTGTGGATTTTGCCCCTTCTCAACAGCATCTGGGTCTTCCTGCAGCCCTACTGGCTCGATCCTCAGGGTGATGGTCTTCCGGAATGTGTCAATCAGTGATAGGCTCTTTTTCTCTTCGTTATCATCATTTTTTAAAATTATTAATTCATGGGAGCCAGCATTTACTGCCCTTCCCTAATTGTTCTCAAGAAGGTGGTGCTGAGCTCCCTCCTTGAATTGTTGCAGTCCACCCTACAATTTATAGATCTCAACAAGGCAGCATTGCCTGCGGCCTGCATTCTCCACTCCTCCTTGTATCTGTGAACAGATACAGTTGGACAATAAATGGTAGTTCCCCTTGAATGGTCTCCCTCCATACCCAAGGCAGGAATCAAGTCTCTAGCCTTTGACATGCCCTCAGTCTTTACGTGGCATAGCAAGGAGGGCCACAGGTGGCTGAGCATTCCCCTCAGACGCGACTGTTTATTTACAACAGTGGTCTTAATTAGGCTCAAAAGACCCATGTCCTATAATCTTCAGTCAGGCTTCTGGTAATTGTACCCCAATAGCCTTCACAACTACGATCAATACCCAATTCTTGCATTCACATCACCACTGAAAGCATGGTGCCCAGTACACTGGGAATATTAAGGCTTGTGGGGCCCATTTTACCGCGATGCAGTGACCCTTGATTGTTTGCTGCTACATCCATTCTCAGATGCCAATTAAGACCAAATGCACCGCAGCATTTAAAATTTAATGGATTTTCACCTGCATGTGCACCGCTAGTAATGGAGCAAAGTTCATTCATTATGCATCAGATCTTTGAGTCCAGCACTCAGCTGAGCCATGCTCTCCATGGGTTGAGCAGGAAATTTATAGTCTGCCCCTTCACTTGGCTCAAAATTGTTTTCTTTTTGTTTCTCATTTGTCCTGGGCTGCTCCTCAACTGTTTTTTTCTAGCTTGTTTTTCAAGCTGCATCGTCATTCTTTGGTAAATGCAAAAACGTTGCTATTGACTTTTGTGTGTGAGACCAGCATCCAATTTGCCCCTCCTACCCACTGAAATACCTATCCAACCTCCACCAGTTAACCTTGACACCATCAAGGTCCATCTTCAGGAGGCTAGATGCTTTTGATGTGAGCGTAGAAGACTGGACCCAGTATACTGAGCAGATGCGTTACATTTATAGGGCGGACGCCATTATAGGAGATGACCGCCCAAAGGTGATCTGACTGCTTGTGGGACCCCTACCGTTAGCTTCATCAAAATACTGACCTACCCTGAGGCAGAATATGGAGGTGACTAGCGTAAGATGTTCCCATTCAGATGAACAATAACCACAAAGAGGAGAGCATTTGGGACCCAGCTAATGCCCGAGCGTTGTCGATGTCAGACCCATTGACCAAGACACTCTAGCCTGCCCAGAACCCCAGGAGGAGAACTCACAGCAGGTTGAAGGAATCATGGGGACCAGGAACTCCAGAACTGCCAACAAGCGCTCTGCCCTTAGCAGGGGACACAGCCACTTGGAGCCATGGCTTTACACCTGACACAACCCGACGAGGATGAGTACATGCAGCTAAACTGCATGGCCTCACCAAGAGTGGCTCCCATCAAAATCACTGTCCAGGTTCATGGCTACCCACTTGAAACGGATATTGACAGTGGGGCTGCTGTCTCGGTCATAGGATGGCAGGAGTACCAGAAAGTCTGGACAAGAACCCCAACGCCTGGACCTGAGGGACACTGAGGCACATTTGGCGATGTCCACAGGAGATTCGTTGGCCCTTGCGGGCATGGCGATGACTCCAGTTCCTACAGGCAGCAGTCTGTCCATTTGCCATTGATAGTGATACCAGGGCCCAGTCTGTTGGGCTGCAACTGGTGCAGTGGCACCACCTGGACTGGCAACAGATTTTCAAGATGGGCACTGGGGAATTGGCAAAGTCCTAGGAAAATACCCAGAAGTTTTCCAGGATGACCTGGGAAAAATAAAGGGTGCCATGGCTAAACTCTAAATAGACCCAGAAGCCCAACCAAGGTATTTTAGGGCCCGCCCAGTTCCCTATGCCTTGTTGAAGAAGGTAGACGACAAGCTCAACTGGCTGGAAAGCTTGGGAATAATTTGCCCTGGGTAGTTCACAGAGTGAGCAGCGCCTGTAGTCCCGGTGCTGAAATCAGATAAAATCTTCTACCTGTGTGGTGATTACAACTTGACAGTGAACAAGGCCTCTCGGCTGGACCTGTACCGGTGCATTGAGTATCTCTATGCGAATTTGACTGTCTGGCACTCCTTCTCAAAATTAGATATAAGCCATGCATACCTTCAATTGGAGCTAGATGCCGCATCCAGAAGGTTTGTGACAATCAATACCCATAGAGGTATTTTTGAATATACCTGACTTCCATTTGGGGTATCGTCAACCTGTGCGATTTTTCAGTGGGCCATGCAAAGCATCTGTTGCCAGTCCAGGTGGTGCCACTGCGCCAGTTGCAGCCCAACATCCAAGTTTACTTGGATGATATCCTCATCGCCGCAGTCACTGAAAAGGAACACCCAAACAATTTAGAGGAACTCATCCGCTGATTCTGAGACAAGCGCCCGCATAAAAAGGGGCAAGTGTGTATTTCACTTGAAAGAGGTCACATACCTGGGGTGCGTTGTCAACAATGACGGCTTGCAACCAACGGAGGGAAAGGTACGGGCCATCAAGCTGGCCCTCACGCCTGAGAATACGATTGAACAATGGTCATTCCTCAGACTTGATCATTGTTACGGCAAATTCATCCCGAACTTGGCAATCATTCTAGCACCACTGCATCACTCCTTAAAAAAACACCAGGATTGGGCATGGAGTTCGCAAGAAGGGACGTTGCCAAAGTAAAGTGGCAACCATCGTCCTCAAGCCTTCTGACAAACTACGATCCTTCCAGGTCACTCTTGATCACACACGATGCCTCCCCATATGGCATTGGGGCCTCTCTCTTCAACAGCTCCTCATATATATCTGGGAGCTTGCCCTCTCCTTTTCCCTCCTTGGACAGGAGTTTGTCCTGCAGCACCAGGGGTGGTGGCTCGAAAACTAAGGTAATTCCTTTCTCATTAAATCCCTCACACGCAGATATCTGAACCTATACCCCTTCCACAACCGATATGTCCCCTCAAGCTCCTCCAGGTCTGAAAACTTTCCTCCAACAATACATCCCTAAAGTATTCTATCCCCACCTTCCGCCACCCCTGGAACCTTGCATCACTGGGGCAAACCTATGATTGTCGCAAATCAGCGCCCATAGCGACATGTTTTCCATTCTAAAATGCTGCCCGCGCTGGTTCTACACCCTCAATGCTGATACCACCACTGAGTTTGTGGAGTACCTGGCTGGTGGGAATGGATGGAGCGGCAGAAATAGTGCCCTCAAACTGGTCCCTTTGCACGACGCCACCTCCAACCGCCCCCACACCGACAGCTCCTCCACCGTCCATTTCTAATGGCCAATCCACCTAATCTGCGCATCTTTGGACTGTGGGACTGTGTCGGTCTGGGGCCTCCATGCAGGCAACAATAGTCATGACCCCAGCAGTTAAGCCCTGACATCCAAGAGCTAACCCCTCACCCAAGAGAGCGCCTTGAAGGCGCCGGAAACTGGCATGCGCCAGGATATTGCATGACGTGCAACTGGTGGTCGCACACCAACTGCATATACATGGAGTGGAAGCCCTTCCTATTTATGAAGGGAACTCCCTGATGAGCCGGTGCTGTTGCTCGTTCTGGGTGGGTGTGCTTAACACTCAATTTGGCTCTGTTTCTTTACTTAGCACTGGAGTGGCCAGGTATCGTTAAGATACCGCCACAAGTTCAAGGTGAAGTTCAAAGCAATAAAACCATACACCAATTAGGAAGTTCAAACAACTGAGTTTATTATAATACAATTATAATAACTACCCATGCACACGCTAAAAGGATTAAACTATTCCTACCGCTAAATAAACTAATACTTATCTCGAAGGAACTGCCGGGTCAGGGAACAAGGCCTCTTGCTCTGCTCTGCAGACTTCAGGTTGGTATAAGTAAAAAGGGGTCAGGAGTGTCTATCTCTGGTAGCGATCGTTGTGAGACACTTACTTGCTGGCGGCTGCTGTCCCAAACCTCTCTCTCTCTCCTTCAAGGTCTTCTTGGCAAAAGCTGGTCGAGGTGCTGGTCCACAGGGGAGGGCTGGTCAAGGAGTGGTGGGCTGGACAAGAAGAATGAACCATGTGTGGGACCTGTCTTTTATCGGTCCCAGGGATCCGCACCCCTTTGGGCGGACTCCCTTACCTGCTCGGAATCGATTGGGTCTCTTCCCAATCAATATGTTTGACTCCCCCCAATACTGAGGCTGTTCCTTAGCTACTGGGCGGGATTTCAGGCTCTTTGTTTTCAAACCCTGGTGGTGCCTGGATGTCTGGTATCCTTTACAATGTTGCAGTTACTTCCCCATTTGTGTCCATTGCCTCTGGAATCGTTCCATTAACATGCTAATTATCCCGGAGATTGCCTCATTAGTATGCGGAATGTTCGTTTCGGTGCTGTCTGCTTTCTTAGCAGACAGAATCCAGACATGCTTGGTGCAGCCTGCTGGTGCTGCAAATATTGTCCATTTTATCCTATATGCTTTGCGTTCCTTCATTTTGTATTCAGGGAATGGCCAACTTCGGTGGCTACAGTGCCCGTAGGGGAACAAGCATGCAATTGATCTCCCCTGGACCTGGGGCATGCCAGCGATGACAGCTAAATAAGCTGTCTGAGCATCTTGTTGGGCCGGCCCAGGTTGAAGGTGATATAATCCTATGCCCGGGCACATAGGTATGTCACCATCTGGCACAGGTGGTGTACAATTTTCCTGGTGTCGGCATGGGCGGTCCGGCAGCTCCTCGAAAGACAGGCGCCGGCAGTATATACGTGCCCTGATGTGGCGCCTCCTCCTCGGCCTGTTGAACGGCTGGTACTTGAGCCTCACCGACTGGCCCCTGCTCTTCTGTGGCAGGGTCCTCTTATGCAGGAGCCTCCCTGGGCTGACCCTGGCGCACTTGCCGCTATGCATCCGCAATGGCAGCAGTGGCCAGAATCTGGTGAGGCCTTTAGATAGATAGAGAAATACAGCACAGAACAGGCCCTTCGGCCCACGATGTTGTGCCGAACGTTTGTCCTAGGTTAATTATAGATCATAGAATTTTGGACACTAAGGGCAATTTATCATGGCCAATCCACCTAACCTGCACATCTTTGGACTGTGGGAGGAAACCGGAGTACCCGGAGGAAACCAACGCACACACGGGGAGGATGTGCAGACTCCGCACAGACAGTGACCCAAGACGAAATCGAACCTGGGACCCTGGAGCTGTGAAGCAATTGTGCTAACCACAATGCTACCATGCTGCCCTTAAGAACAAATTAATCTACACTCTATTAACTCCATTTACTCTGAGAGAATGCCGGCCAATGTTTTTTATAAGTTAAAACTGAGGCACGCTTCAGTATTCATAGGATGTCCCCCATACAGTTCAGTTTGGAGACCATTACTCTCATTCATTAATGGTAATTTTAAATTTAAGTGATGATATAAAATGGCTGATTTTGGGTTATTAGACACTGTACCCATTTTAGTTTCAATGGAAAGGGCAATTGGACATCTAACTTCCATTCTTTCACCCAGGACTGCTAGCACTAATTTGCACATGTCACGTATAATTGGTGTTGCTTTATTAACAAATCTGCTTTTGACTGGCATCAAGTTAGAAAGAATTCTGAAAACCAGCATTCCTGTTTGGTTAACACCAGCAATCCACGTTATCATTTCTAAAAGTCTGGCCATGTAAACTCATAGGTCAGCTTCTCTAACCAGGCAGCTGAAGAAGTGTGTAATGAAGGTACAGTACTCAGTGCCAATTTAAATAACATTTTAGTTCCAAATCAATAAATTATAGTAACATTTCAAAACTCAGATTGACCGGAATTTCCTCGCACCGCCGGTAGCAGTTTTTCCAGCAGCAGAGGCAATTCGCCATTGGTTACTGGCGGGACCTTCTGGACCTGACAAAGTTAATGGCCATTTGCATTGCTTGCAGTCGTGCCATCGGGTGACCTACCACAAAGATGTGCGGGTTAGGTGGATTGGCCATGCTAAATTGCCCGTAGTGTAAGGTTAATGGGGGGATTGTTGGGTTACGGGTATACGGGTTGCGTGGGTTTGGGTAGGGTGATCGTTGCTCGGCACAGCATCGAGGGCCGAGGGGCCTGTTCTGTGCTGTACTATTCTATGTTCTATGTTCTAAGGCGTAGTCTTCGGCAGAGCAGGAAGATCCCACCAGATGGAAGGACTGGAAAATCCTGGCCTCGTGTTTTTGCGATTATGGGGATAGACATAGTGATGTTCTTTGTGTTCCTAATACTCAGGATGGATTTGTAATATACACAAAGACCACAAAAAGCTAAGTCAAATAAACAAAGCTAACATTTATTACACTACTTATTATAGTTTGATCACTATTCCTAAAATAAGCAAAATTATAACTAAACTACAATCTACACTATACTAACACCTGTCTCATGTACACTATATTAATTTGTTCTCTGCTCTGCTCCTTGTCTCCCTAGCCTTGTCTCGCCTTCTCTACACTCTCGCCTAGACATCTGAGAGGCATTCCTTTTTCCCTGGTATGCTCCCAGCTCCATCTAGTGGTCAGTTAGAGTATTACATTAACCCTTAATGTGCTAGACATTGTACATAATGTTCCACTTGTGGGGAAATTCAATAGCAAGAGACATGAACATAAGAAAGTCATTGATAACTTTAATATGGAATTCAAGAAAAACATCTTTACCCAGAGAGTGGGGCGACTGTGGACTGTGGTGGTTGTTGCCAATGGCCTTTAGCAGGTGCTAGATCAGTTTGTGAGGGTGAAAACACTAGAAGAAAATGTTGATGGAGTGAGGTACAGTAGGATGTGAGGAGGTTGACATGAAGCTTAACCACCAGCATAGATCCGATGGGTCCAATGGCCTCTTTCTGTGTTGTAAATCGTGTTTAAAAAAAACACATGCACGTAATGAAAACAGGTTATTCATCCTTTAAATTTAAGGACATGCTAATTTATTCTTTAGAAGCATATGCCGTCCTTACTCAGATGGTGACAGTTGGGCATTGCCCACATAAATTATATAGGAACAAACTAAAACAATTTTGTACGTGGTGCATTTTTTAAAAGCAGAATCGAATTTCACAACTATATGGGTAGCTCAAAAGATTTATAGCATGCCACCATCATGTCCAATTATTTTACTGATTTTAATTTGACATACTAATATATCAAGGAATTGGCTTCAGGAATGCAAAAAACTAGGTCTGGAAAATGAAGGATTCTTACAGTGAAAAATGTGCTATTAACTTGCACAAACTACATTATCAATTCAGAAAATCACATATTAGGTCAAAGTCAAAAAAGGAACTGTAAAGTTCCCACTTCACACAACATATCAAATTATGAAGCTAATTAACTCAAAGAGTTGACTGCTTTGTTAATTACCATTTATATGCTATGGAAATATAAGACAGCACTATATTACACAAGTATATTGTGAATTATAAAAATAAGGTCAGATTTTAAAGGGGGTTAGCTAACAAAATACCAAGGGCTGGATTCGGACAATTCGTTCGTGCAAATACAAATGTGAAAACAAAGGATTGTGAAGTCATTTTTACTTTGTCAATTTTCTGAATTTTTGGGGCTAAATTTATGTCTAATAACTGCTTTTGACGTAGATCAGACACAAAGTATTTTCCAAATCTCCCAGCCACTGCTTGCAGAGCAAGACCTATGAACATGCAAATTAAGAGCCACACTGCCCCTTGAGCCCACCATTTAATAAGATCATGGCTGAGCTAATTTTAATCTCAATTTCACATTCCTGCCTACCACCTTTCACCCTCTTATCAAGAATCTGTCGAATTCAGACCGGAAGTAGCCGGTCCGCCGCCCAAACCCTTCCCCCGGAACATTAAAAAGGACCATTGTCATCATTCACCCCCAGTCCGACCTTTGGCCTCTGGAACCCTCCCTCGCTGCAAGGTTGGGCGATGATGACTGGAGTGAAGGACAAGGAGGCTTTTCAGAGGCTGAATTTCCTGTATCAGGCTGCTCACTGTGTTCTCGCCCAGAACCCTGAGAATGAGGAGCTTGCGAGGTTTTACGCTTACACCCAGCGGACCATCAGCAAGAGGCTGGTCCAGCGCCAGGATCCCTCGGTCAAACGAACCATCTGTAAATGCTGTTCCTCCCTCCTGCTGCCTGGGCTGACGGCAACTGTACGGCAGAGAAAGCGGGCACAACGGGTGACCATTGTGAGATGTCTGACCTGTGGAGTGACCAAGCGGTTCCCCAGGAAACCGGGGTACAGCCTCTGGGCAGAGCGACCAGAGGCCCAATTGCAAACAGCGGCCCCACACCCGGCCCAGATCCCCGCTGAGACAGGTCAGAGGTCACAGATGTCAGAGGATCTCAAAGATGGCCGCAAGGAATCTGACAATCAGTGAAGATATTCTTTCCGAAAGATCGGTGTTAAGATTCTGACTGCTGAATAAACAGTGCTCTGTACAGTTAAAAAAAAAAGAATGTGTCAAATTCTGTCGTAAAGATATTCAAGGATTCTCCCTCAACCACGCTTTGAGGAAGAGAATTCCAAAATCTCACAACTTTCTGAGAGAGAAAAATAATCCTCATCTTAAATGAGCAGCTCCTTATTTTGAAACAGTGACCCCCACGTTCTAGATCCTCCCCCCAGAGGAAGCATACTTTCCACATCCCTGTCAAGTCTCCTCAGGATCATAAATGTTTCAATCAAGTCACCTCTTATTCTTCTAAACTCCAGCAGATACAAGCCTAGCCTGTCCAACCTTTCCTCGCAAGACAACCCGCCCATTCCAGGTTTAGTCTGGTAAACCTTCTCTGAACTGCTTCAGAGTTGGGCAGAGAAATGGCAGATGGAGTTCAATCCAGGCAAATGCGAGGTGATGCATTTTGGAAGATCAAATTCAAGAGCGGACTATATGGTCAATGGAAGGGTCTTGGAGAGAATTGATGTGCAGAGAGATCTGGGAGTTTAGGTCCATTGTACCCTGAAGGTGGCAACGCAGGTTGATAGAGTAGTCAAGAAGGCATACAGCATGCTTGCCTTCATCGGACGGGGTATTGAGTACAAGAGTTGGCAGGTCATGTTACAGTTGTATAGGACTTTGGTTTGGCCACATTTGGAATACTGCGTGCAGTTCTGGTCGCCACATTACCAGAAGGATGTCGATGCCTTGGAGAGGGTGCAGAGGAGGTTCACCAGGATGTTGCCTGGTATGGAAGGTGCTAGCTATGAAGAAAGGTTGAGTAGATTAGGATTGTTTTCGTTGGAAAGACGGAGGTTGAGGGGGGACCTGATTGAGGTCTACAAAATTATGAGAGGTGTGGACAGAAACAGGCTTTTCCCAAGAGTGGGGGTCTCAGTTACAAGGGGTCACGATTTCAAGGTGAGAGAGGGAAAGTTCAAGGGAGATGTGCGTGGAAAGTTTTTTACGCAGAGGGTGGTGGGTGCCTGGAACGCTTTACCAGCGGAGGTGGTAGAGGCGGGCACGATAGCATCATTTAAGAAGCATCTAGATAGGTATATGAATGGGCGGGAACAGAGGGAAGTAGACCCTGGAAAATAGGCAACAGGTTTAGATAAAGGATCTGGATCAGCGCAGGCTGGGAGGGCCGAAGGGCCTGTTCCTGTGCTGTAATTTTCTTTGTTCTTTCTTTGTTCTCTTTGTTCTTTATAAATTGCATTTACATCTTTCCTTAAATAAGGAAACCAATACTGTACATAGTACTCCAAATGTTGTCCCATCAATGCCCTATATAACTGAAGCATAACCACCCTACTCATGTATCCAATATCCCTCGCAATAAACGTTAATATTCTATTACTTTCCTAATTACTTGCTGCAGCTGCATACTAACTTTTTGCCATTCAATTAATTTGGTAATTGGAAACTATTATTTTGCTCACTAGACATTACAGATATCCGAGTTTTTTTGATTAGGCCCTCCTCCCTACTGCAGAAGAAGGCTCGGAACTTGAAAGTCTCACCAGTAATGTTACAGTTAGCATCTCTTTCTAAGATTTAAAGGGTAGAACGTTTAATTGCCTTGACAACTTGGCAGCTCCTTTGACAGGTGCTTCAGACAGTTTTGACAATTGATTTTGACAGGTCTGTTGACAGTTCCAATGTGCTTGACAGTAATGCGTTTATGCACTTTTTACACACATTTATGTCTAATTTTAACACTTACAAAGGACACCTGGCTTCCACCAAAGATGTCCTGGGACCAGGTCCAAAGGGGAATCTTACCTGTCAAAGGGGTAACCTGGCTATCCAAATCAATACACAAAGTTCAAATCTGCTCTTATCTGGTCACATTTTCACACGTTCGGCTATAATTTCCGACTAGCGGTGTAAAATCACGGCCCGCTGGAATTACAAGAGTTTAAAGCACACTCTGGAGAACTTGGTTCAAATCTCCGTTGGCTGGAGCTCCTTGTAGTCTGCAGTGACCGAATGGCACACGCACAGAGGAACACCAGTGAGGTCATGTACTCTTTACTGCACTAGCGGCCGGAAATCCGATAGGTTTCAAGGTGACAGTGTAACTCAGAAGTCAGGGAAACAGTAAATGGATGGGGTTGGGCTGTTTGGGAGGATTGCGTTGATAAGGGCACAGTCTGAGAGGGTCAGGTGGAGAAGGGGACGGACATCGGAGATGGGGTGTTGGACATCAGCCGGAAGCCAGGCATTCAGTGCGGGGGCAGGGGGGCAGTTGACATTGGATGGAAGGGTGTCGGACATCGGATAATGTGGGTCAGGTTAGGGTAGTGGGGCTGGGCCGGGGGGGTATGGGTTGATGGGGTCATTTAGGTCGGGGGGGTCTGGATGGAAGGGGACAGTGGGCAATCCCGTGTGGGTAAGCAATACCATGGGGATTTATTTGGGGTGGGAGTGGGGGGTTGGGAGTGTGTATGTGTGTGTGGAGGGGGTGGGGGTCTTCCGTGCGGGACCCGGTCTGGATCTTCAAAATAGCTAGTATGAAGTGCTTCTATTTGTTCTAACTCTTTCAGAGTAATTATTAGCATAACACTGGCAGAACCATCCGAAGTTAACGATTTAAATCGCTTGGTTAGATGGGTCCCAGCACAGTGCAATTGTCCAGAAGAAGCTAGCACTTCTTGACAATTCCTGGGTAAACCTTTACCTGGGAACCTCCTAGAGGGATTCCCCAGTGCATCTTTGGGGTATCCCCCAAATTTGACGCTGGGGTGCCAGGAAGTTTCGGGCCGTTGTGGTTCACATTCCTGGTCTCCCAAAATCCCACTACAGTGGAGGCAGCCGATGTCCTTATTGGCCAGCAGCCCAGTCCATCACACAAACCCGCCTGCGATCCACTGACTCTCTCTGCACCTCTCGCTGCCTTGAGAAAGCAGACAGCATAATCAAAGCCCCCTCCCACCCGGGTTATTGACTCTTCCAACCTCTTCCATCGACCAGGAGCTACAAAGGTCTGAGAACACGCAGTAACAGATTCAAAAACAGCTTCTTCCCCACTGTTACGAGACTCCTAAACGACCCTCTTATGGACTGATCTGACCTCTTCATACATCTTCTCTACTGAGTAGTACTACACTCCATATGCTTCACCCCATGCCTGTTTCTACATATTTACATTGTGTATTTATGTTTGCCCTATTATGTATATTTTTCATGTATGGAATGATCTATCAAAACTGAACGCAGAACAATACTTTTCACTGTGCCTCGGTACACGTGACAAACAAATCCAATCCAAAAGCCTTTGTGTACCATGCATGCACAAAATAGGCCCAGCCCCCATTCCTGTCCCATCCCTTACCCACTGTGGTAGTCAACACTGTTGTATTGTGTATACTGCATACGAGGGTATTACGGTAAGGCCCTTCTACTACAGGTACGGGGGTAGATCCCTGTCTGCTGGCTCCGCCCAGTAGGTGGAGTATAAATGTGTGGGCTCTCCGAGCTACAGCCATTTCGGCAGCAGCTGCGGGAGGCTCCACATCTCTGCGTGATAAAGCCTCGATTACTCTCTAATCTCATCTTGTCATCAGTTTATTACGCAGAGTTTTTAAAACGATGGATCTCCCCATCAAGCCTGATCGCCTGCAGCTGCACCCTCAAGCAGACACATTGGCTAGCTTGCTTCGAGGCATACATCGGATCTGCGACAGAACCACCCTCAGAGGCACAGAAGCTCCAGATCCTTTACACACGGCTGAGCTCCGACATCCTTCCCCTCATCCGGGACGCGCTGACCTACGCTCAGGCCATGGCGCTACTGAAGGAGAACTACACTCAGCAAATCAACAAAATCTACACCAGGCACCTCCTCTCCACGCGGCATCAACTCCCCGGTGAGTCTGTGGAAGATTTCTGGTGTGCTCTGCAACTCCTGGTGAGAGACTGCGATTGCCAGGCCATTTCGGCTGCTGAACATTCTGATCTGCTACTTAGAGACGCGTTCGTTACAGGCACAGGGTCGGCCTACATCTGCCAGTACCTCTTAGAAGGGGTTACCCTCGACCTCGCGGCGACCAAGAAACTAGCGCTCACGCTCACAGTCGCCTCACGCAATATACAGGCGTATGCCCCCGACCACACGGCCCACCCCTCCTGGGTATCGTGGACCCTGCCAGTGAACACCCCACCGTGCACCCCACCAGCGACCTTCCCCAGCCAACACCAGGCCAGCGCCACGTGGCAGCCAAACAACCCCAGGGGACCCAAGTGCTACTTCTGCGGACAGTCAAAAACCCCCGACAGTGCTGCCCGGCACGGAGCGCGCTCTGCAAGGACATTTCGCTGCTGTGTGCCAGGCCTGCTCGGTCGCCGCTATTCCCCTGGCACCCCCCATGTGCGACCTGCGGGCATGCCATCTTCCTCGCCTCAGACCTCGTGCGGCCCGTGGGCACCGCCATCTTGCCCCCCTCACAACACGTGCGGCCCGTGGGCGCCGCCATCTTGCCTGCCTCAGGACACGTGCGGTCCATGGGCGCCGCCATCTTCCCCGCCTCAGGACCCCTGCTCACCGGGCACCTCATCGGGCCGCTCAGTGCCTGCAACCGCCGCCGACCAGCCACGGCTGGCCTCCATCACGATCGACCAGTCCCGACCGCACAACCTCGCGACCGCGTCGACGACAGTGAAGGTCGACAGGCACCATATATCCTGCCTTCTGGACTCCGGGAGCACTGAGAGGTTCATCCACCCCGATACGGTAAGGCACTGCTCCCTCACGGTACACCCCACCAACCAGAGAATCTCCCTGGCCTCCGTATCCCACTCCGTGGTGATATGGAGGTACTGCACTGCCACCCTCACCATCCAGGGCGTAGAGTTCAGCGGCTTCCGGCTCTACGTCCTCCCCAACCTCTACGCTGCCTTGCTACTCAGCCTGGACTTCCAGTGCAACCTCCAGAATCTAACCCTGAAATTTGGCGAGCCCCTACCACCCCTTACTGTATGCGGCCTCACGACCCTTAAGGTCGACCCACCTTCCCTGTTTGCGAACCTCACCCCGAATTGCAAACCTGTCGCCACCAGGAGTAGACGGTACAATGCCCAGGACAGGACCTTCATCAGGTCTGAGGTTCAGCGGCTGCTGTGGGAAGGTGTTATCGAGGCCAGCACCAGCCCCGGAGAGCCCAAGTGGTAGTGGTCAAAATGGGGGAGAAAACAGGATGGTCGTTGACTACCGTCAGACCATCAATCGGTACACGCAGCTCGACGCGTACCCCTTGTGGTGGTATGATTAGCATAGCTGCCTGCCATTGGTGCAGAACACCGGTTTACCATTGGCCCTGGTCGGTCATGTGCCTCTCGACCGGTTGGTTGAGACCAGTCATGTGACGGCTCCCCGATTGGTCGAGAGGCTGAGTTAACCCCGCCTCCAGGGTGGGGTATAAATACCCAGTACTCCCGGCGGTCGTCCTTCTACTGTAATCGACCGCAGGGCTTAACATCTAGTATATTAAAGCCATACTTTTGTTAAGCAATTCGTCTCGCGTTCAATTGATGGTACATTACCCCTTCCCACCCATATCTGATATGGTCAATCAGATTGCACAGTACCGGGTCTTCTTAACAGTGGACCTGCAATCTGCCTACCACCAGCTCCCCATTCACAAGGCGGACCGCCAGTACACCGCGTTTGAGGCGGACGGCTGCCTTTACCACTTCCTTAGGGTTCCCTTCGGCGATCCAGGACGATCCGCCCTCCACTTGGTCCCACCCGGAGATGAAGATGAGGTTAACACACTCCCGGAGTCACCGAAGACCGAACCGACGCCTGAATCACCACCACAACTGCGGCGCTCGCAACGACGGATCAAGGCGCCCGATCGTCTAAATTTGTAACCTCTTTCATAAATTTTAAACAACCTGTATGCGTCACTAATGGGGTCTCGGTCTTCTAACGGGAGATGGACCGAATGGTTGACCGGTATGGACTGCGGGCCACCTTCCCGTACCTCAATAACGTCACCATCTGCGGCCACAACCAGCAGGACCACGACGCGAACCTTTCCAAATTCCTCCACACCGCCAAACTCCTCAAACTAACCTTCAACAAGGAGAAGTGCGTGTTCAGCACGGACCAATTAGCCGTCCTCGGCTATGTGGTACAAAATGGTGTTCTAGGGCCTGACCCCGATCGCATGCGCCCCCTCATGGAACTCCCCCTCCCCCACTGCCCCAAGTCCCTCAAACGATGCCTGGGGTTCTTCTCATACTACGCCCAGTGGGTCTCTAACTATGCGGACAAGGCCCGCCCACTCATCCACTAATGGCCGAGGCTCACGAGGCCTTCAACCGTATCAAGACCGATGCACGCGGTCGACGAGACGCTCCCCTTCCAAGTCAAGAGCGATGCATCAGATGTTGCTCTGGCCGCCACCCTCAACCAGGCAGACAGGCCCGTGGCATTCTTTCCACACACCCTCCATGCCTCCAATATCCGGCACTCCTCTGTTGAAAAGGAGGCCCAAGCTATCGTTGAAGCTGTGCGGCATTGGAAGCATTACCTGGCCGGCAGGAGATTCACTCTCCTCACTGACCAATGGTCAGTTGCCTTCATGTTTAACAACACACAGCGGGGTAAGATCAAAAATGATAAAATCTTGAGGTGGAGGATCGAGCTCTCCACCTACAATTACGAGACTTTGTATCGCCCCGGTAAGCTCAATGAGCCCCCCGATGTCCTATCCTGAGGTACATGTGCCAGCGCACAAGTGGACCGACTCCGCACCCTGCTCACTGATCTCTGTCGCTCAGGGGTCACCTGGTTCTTTCACTTCATAAAGGCCTGCAATCTGCCCTACTCCATCGAGGAAGTCAGGGCTATCACCAGAGACTGCCAGGTCTGCGCGGAGTGTAAACCGCACTTCTACCGGCCAGACAGTGCGCGCCTGGTGAAGGCCTCCCGCCACTTTGAACGCCTCAGCATGGACTTCAAAGGACCCCTCCCCTCCATCGACTGCAACACTACTTTCTCAATGTGGTCGACGAATACTCAAGATTCCCCTTCGCCATCACATCCCCCGATATGACGTCTGCCACCATCATCAAAGTCCCCAACACCATCTTCCTCTGTTCGGTTTCCCCGCCTACGTCCACAGCGACCGGGGATCCTCATTTATGAGCGATGAGCTGCGCCAGTTCCTGCTCAACAGGGGCATTGACTCGAGCAGGACGGCCAGCTACAACCCCTGGGGAAACGGGCAGGTGGAGCGGGAGAATGGGACGGTCTGGAAGGCCATCCAGCTGGCCCTACGGTCCAGAAATCTCCCGGCCTCCCGCTGGCAGGAGGTCCTCCCCGACGCCCTTCACTCCATTCGGTTGCTCCTGTGCACTGCGACTAAGGAAACTCTCCATGAACGTCTCTTTGCCTTCCCCAGGAAGCCCACCTCCGGGGTTTCGCTCCCAACATGGCTGGCAGCTCCGGGACCCGTTCTCCTCCATAGGCACGTGTGGCTCCACAAGGCGGACTCCTTGGTCGAGAGGGTACAGCTACTCCACGCGAACCCGCAGTACACCTAAGTAGCGTACCCCGACGGTCGCCAAGACACGGCCTTCCTCAAGGACCTGGCACCAGCTGGGTCCCCCCCCCCCCCCCCGCCCCAGCGCCACCTCTCTCGCCTTGGCACCCCACCACAGCCCCCGCTCCAGGACGATCCGCCCTCCACTTGGTCCCACCCGGAGATGAAGATGAGGTTAACACACTCCCGGAGTCACCGAAGACCGAACCGACGCCTGAATCACCACCACAACTGCGGCGCTCGCAACGACGGATCAAGGCGCCCGATCGTCTAAATTTGTAACCTCTTTCATAAATTTTAAACAACCTGTATGTAAATAGTTTTCCACCACCCCACTGGACTCTTTTTTAACAGGGGGTGAATGTGGTCGTCACCACTGTTGTATTGTGTATACTGCATATGAGGTGTATTACGGTAAGGCCCCTGTACTACTGGTACGGGTGTAGATCCCTGTCTGCTGGCTCCGCCCAGTAGGCGGAGTATAAATGTGTGGGCTCTCCGAGCTGCAGCCATTTCGGCAGCAGCTGCGGGAGGCTACACATCTCTGCGTAATAAAGCCTCGATTACACTCTACTCTCATCTCGTCATAATTGATAGCGCATCATCGCCAATGAAAATGAGAAGTGCCATGTTTGGTGCTGGGACTTTTAAGTTTTGGTTATGCCAGCCATTTTCGCTCCGATGGACAGGCTCTCCAGCAGGGCAAAACGTCCGGGCCACAGTTTTGGAATCAAAATGCGTCAGTTAAAATGAATGAAATGAAAATCGCTTATTGTCACGAGTAGGCTTCAATGAAGTTACTGTGAAAAGCCCCTAGTCGCCACATTCCGGCGCCTGTTCGGGGAGGCTGGTACGGGAATCGAACCGTGCTGCTGGCCTGCTTGGTCTGCTTTAAAAGCCAGCTTTAAATAGTCAACTCACTGTCAAATACAGGTACAGAAAGCAAAATAAAAAGAAGGAAAGAAAGATTAGATGAAGAGGCAGGTAGAAAGGTTTTTTTTTTAAATGTCGTTACTTTTTTTTTCAAACTCCAGTAACAGTAAAGAGGTGAAAGAATGAAACTTCACATTTGTAATCATTAATTTCCAGTGCCAGAGAGCTTGTTTGTAGTAATGATGATGAATCACGTTGATAAAAACAGCTTTTAGACTGAAAGAGAGAAGACTTCATTTTCTGTGGTGAATTTAGTTTGTATCTGCCATGCAAGTACAACAATTTCACACTGTTCAATGCATTTCATTACGTGAGGCTGGCAGCAAGATGTTTCCTTCACAAAGCTCATGGCGAAGTGACACATCTCAGTCAGCAATATCCCAATTTTCCAGTTGAACAACACCCAACCTGAAAGGATTTTACATCATTTGCATTCAAGAGTGTTCACTTACGCTAATTTGATATCAGTTCCACTCAAAAGTTAGCATTTAGCTATCATTTAACATCAATTGTACTCAAAAACAATCATTTAGTTCTCATTTGCCATCCCAAGTACCGTAACTGACATCAATATCATCAATTGCCCCAAACCACAGTGCGCAAATATTTGCGATTGACAACGTCACTTAAGCATTCGGGCACCATAAAATTGTTTTTCATTTTTCTAAAATTCGATAGCTTCAAACATCATCAATGCTGAGCTGACTTTAGAATAATCAGACCCTGTTTTGATGAGGTACTTTTATGTTTCTCTTTATAACTAATAACTCGTGCAGCACAAACCTGCCCCTTACCCCCACCCCAACCCCCCCAAAATTCAGGGACATTCATGGGCCACTCTCCCCATAGTGGAAGCTTCAGACCCCTATTTAACATTGATGTTGGCATCCTGTGAGAAAACCCTGCCTGGGTGTTTGAAGAGTGGGATTTTCTGGTTCTGCCAACAGTGGGCCTTCCTGCTGGCTGGACTGGAACATGCCGGCAGCAAGGTTTCCCAGTCCCTTGCATTTATCTTAATAAGTGTAAAAACTCAAACCAGAAAAAACACTCATTCCCTCGCCCATAATTCCAGCAGTTTTCTTCCGCCCTCCCCCAAACTTTTTCTCTCCCCACTCCCCACCCCTCTCTCTTTCACCTCTACCCTCAATCCTCTCTCTTGACTCCCCACCCCCTCTCTCTCACCCCAACCTCGAGCCACTTGCTCTCCTCCCTCTGCCACACACTGTCTCTCCCCTCCCACCCCCTCCACCCCCAGCCACACTCTCTTCCCCCCTCTTCCTCTCACTAGCTCTCCCCTCCCCACCCCCTTTCTCTCCCCACCTCCAGCCACTCTCTCCTCCCTCTGCCACACACTCTCTCTCCCCTCCCCATCCCCTCTACCCTCCCACCCCCTCCCTCTCCCTCCACCCCCAGCCACGCTCTCTTCCTCTCACTAGCTCTCCCCTCCCCGCCCCCTTTCTCTCCCCACCTCCAGCCACTCTCTCCTCCCTCTGCCACACACTCTCTCTCCCCTCCCCATCCCCTCTCTCCCCTCCCACCCCCTCCCTCTCCCTCCACCCCCAGCCACACTCTCTTCCTCTCACTAGCTCTCCCCTCCCCACTCCCTTTCTCTCCCCACCTCCAGCCACTCTCTCCTCCCTCTGCCACACACTCTCTCTCCCCTCCCCATCCCCTCTCTCTCCCCTCCCACCCCCTCCCTCTCCCTCCACCCCCAGCCACGCTCTCTTCCTCTCACTAGCTCTCCCCTCCCCACCCCCTTTCAATCCCCACCTCCAGCCACTCTTTCTCCTCCCTCTGCCACATACTCTCTCCCCTCCCCACCCCCTCTCTTTAGCCTCCCTATCCCATCCCTCTCTCATTCACCCACCCTTCCTCGCCGCCTCCCCACACCCTCTCTCTCCCCAACTCCTACACCCCTTTCTCGACTCTCCATCACTCCCTCTCTTTCCCCCCGCCCACGACTCCCTTTCTTCCCACCACCACTGCGATCTCAACCCTGACCTGACTCTCCCTCTGTCTCCCCACATCCCCACCCCGCTCTCACGCCCCCCACATCCCTACTCTTCATGCCCCTTTATTACCTTTCCCTTTTCCCGCACTGTTATTTCCTTCACCATTTCCCCTCCCTTCATTTCCTTCCTTCCCCCCCCCTCCCTCCCTCTCTCTCTCCCCTCTCCCACTCCCAACTCCACACTTCACCTCCCTCTTTCTCTACCCTCCCGTCCTCTCTTTCCACTCATTCACTCCCTTCTTCCTTCCTGTACTCCTTAACCCTGTCCTTCCCCCTTTTCTCTCCCCTCGCTCCTTCCCCTCCCCAATCCCCCCACTCCTTCCCACTCCTCTCCTTCCCTTCTCATTTTTCCTCATCCACTCCCTCCCAGCACCTTCCTTCTCTCCAATCCCCCACCCATTCTGTACTCCCTAACTCCCCTCCACCCTCCTCCCTACCCCACTCCTCTCTTCCCTCCCCCCTCCGCCCCCTCTCTTTTGGAGAGAGAGATTGTAGGAAAAGAGGGTGGAGGTTTGGGAAGTGGGGAAGAGAGTGTTCGGGAGAAGGGTGGGAGGGGAAGGAGAGAGAGGAAGTGATGGGGGTACGGGCATAGGTCAAGAGGCCCTGGAATATCGCGGCATCCCTCTCCCCTTTCCCTATTCCCAATGCCCCACCCTATTCCTCAATCCTCCCCCCTCATCCTCGCCTTTCTCTCCCCCTTTCACATCCTCCACTCACTCCCTCTCCCCTCCTATTCCAATCCCCACCCTATTCCCTCGCTCCCACTCTGCCACTTCCTCCTTCTCCCTCTGCCTCCTCCTTTCTGCTGCCATCCCCTCCCATGCGTCCACCTTCCTCCTTCTTCCCCTCCTCTCTGCCCCTCCTCCCTCTCTCTACCCCCTCCCCCTCCTCATCCTGCCCCTCTCTCCTTCCCCTCCCTTTCCCCTTCCTGCCATGCCTTCCCCCTCCACCTCCTCTCTCTCTTCCTCCTTTCTTCCCTCACCATCAGCCCTCCTCCCACCTCCTCATCTTTCTCCTCCCATCCCACTCTCCCTTTCGTCCCTCCATCCCCTCTCACCTCCCCATCTGCCCTTCCTTCCTCTCTCCCTTCCCTCCATCCTCCCTACCCCTCTCTCCCCCCTTCGTCCACCATTTTCCCTTCCCCATCTCCCAGACTATGGGCCAAGTCCTGGAAAATTGGATTAGAATAGATAGGTGCTTGATGGCTGGCACAGATACAATGTCTGTAAAACTATGTGACACTAACCGAAGATCTTCATTTGCAAGGCCGCCTGGAAACCTGACCTTTTACAGCTGGTCCAGCTACAGATTTGAATTGACTGCGGCTTCAGACCCATTAGTAGTAATGGGGAGGTCTGAGAGGTTGGGAGGTGGTGGGGACGAGAGATTTTGGGTGGGAGAGAGATTTCAGAAAAAGAGCGTGGAGATTTGTGGAGTGGGGGAGAGAAAGTGCAGGGGGCGAGTGGGATTTTTAAGAGGGGAAGGGAGGGAACGGGACTAGGTCAGGAAGTCCCAGTGGGGCCTAACACCTGGAAACCTGACGAAGGGAGGAGAGGAGTGTTTGGACGCTGGAAGGAAAGGAGAGAGGTTGGAGGCTGGAGTGGCACTGGATAGCTTTGAGTATGCTGGATAAATTTTAGCTGTTGGATATCTTTGATCACACCAGATATCTTTGGGAGTGCTGGACAGTTTTGAGCTGCTGGATGTCTTTGAGCACACCAGATAGCTTTGGGTGTGCTGGATATCGTTGAGCACACCAGATAGCTTTGGGTGTGCTAGATGTCTTTGAGCACACCAGACAGCTTTGGGTGAGCTGGATATCTTTGAGTATGCATGGAAAGCTTTGAGCACGCTATCGAACGTGATGTCAAATTTATCCTAAGTTAGAACTTTTGATGTCAAGTTATAATTATTATAGAGAAATACAGCACAGAACAGGCCCTTCGGCCCACAATGTTGTGCCGAACTTTTGTCCAAGGTTAATCATAGATCATAGAATTTTGGACATTAAGGGCAATTTATCATGGCCAATCCACCCAACCTGCACATCTTTGGACTGTGGGAGGAAACCGGAGTACCCGGAGGAAACCCACACACACACGGGAAGGATGTGCAGACTCCACACAGACAGTGACCCAAGCTGAAATCGAACCTGGGACCCTGGAGCTGTGAAGCAATTGTGCTATCCACAATGCTACCGTGCTGCCCGTAGAGTATATTGAGCATACTTGAAAGCAACAATGATGTTACAATTTTCGAGGAGGACCATCTGTTCTTGCCTGAATTTGTGTGACAGCTCTCTGGGATTTCTCCACTCCATTACCTCCGCCTTCGTGAACATTCCCTGTTTTAACCACTCCACTATTGGCGACTATTCCTTCAGCTGGCTTGGTAATAAGCTGTGGAATTAGGTCACTAAACCTCTCCTACTAAACCTCTCCTATGTCTTGATCCATATTTTTCTCCTTTAAAACATTCCTTAAAATCTGCATCTTTTGCCTTAATGTGACTCAGTGTCCCTGATGTGACTCAGTGTCATTTGTTTGATAATGCTTGTAAAGCACCTTGGGATGTTTTTTTCTGTTAAAGGTGCGATATAAATTCAAGTTGTTGTGACTTGTGCATAAATAATGGTAACTCATTAACTTCACCATTGTTCTGACGCCCAATATCCCAAACATGATTAATAGCTGTATGAGTATGGATCTAAAAACAGTCAAGAAACTATTGCCTTCAGGAGGTGAGCAAAGAAAGGAGGAGAAAGAGAAGAAATAATAAATATGGAAGAAAATAACTGAATAAAAGATGTCTGCACCAACTTAAAATAAAGCTTTTGTTAATGATGAGGGAAGCCCATGAAATTAGATACCAAGATCCAAGCTTTGTTACACTATTGCTGTTGAATTAATAAATAACAAAACTTCTCAATGTTTAATTAGTGTAAAATTAAAAGTTAAAGATTGTCCCAGAGAACAGGAAGTTGGAAGTCTGTTTTATCACAGTAATGCATAATATAAATTTCTTACGTTGCACCAAGATAATTTGCGTATATACTAATTCTATATTTACTTCCTTTCTTTTCCCCTCTCTTAAATGGATCGGAGTACTGGGGTGGTCTCCTGATCTATTGGCAATTATTGACCAATAGGGTTTTACTTTTATAGGGACGCTATTGGTGAGCATTTTATAGACTGTGATCTAGAATCAGTTTGGAGGTTATTCAAGAAAAGTAGATCTGTCTTGGGTTTTCTTGAGGAATTTATCAAACTGATACTTGGAAATAGTGGGCAGGATTCTCCCGTACCCAGCGGGGCGGGGGCCCAAGCGGTACGAAGTGGTGTGAACCACTCCGGAGCCAGCCCGCCCAAAAGGTGCGGAATCCTCTGCACCTTCAGGGGCTAGGCTGGTGCCAGAGTGGTTTGCGCCCTGCCAGCTGGCGTGGAAGGACTTTGGTGCCACGGCAGCCGGGGCCGAAGGGACTCCGCCGGCTGGTGTGAGTCCGCGCATGTGCGGGAGCGTCAGCGGCTGCTGACATCATCCCCTCGCATGCGCGAGGGGGGGGGGGTTCACCTGCACGTCGGCCATCACGGAGGCTGACACGGCCAACGCGTAGGAAAAGAGTGCCTCCATGGCACAGGCCCACCCGCGGATCGGTTTTAATTCACACATTTCATTTCTATGATGTGACATTGAAGAGAACAAAGATCTAGTGGCCTCCACAATGCAGCCATCTCCTTTCTCAATCTCAGTTTATTTTTGACAACATGTTAAAGTGGCCTCCAGGGATCCAGCAACAGCAATGCTATGAAGCAAGGGAAGCAGCCAGTCACACTGAGCAATTCTCACAGACAGCAAACCATAAGAATGAAAAACACTGAAACCCATGCTTTGCATCTTTTAATTTCACAGATAGCAAAATAATTTGCTTTTATTCATTGGATGTGGGCATCACTTCCTGAGCCAGAATTTATTGCCCTTGAACTGAGGCCACTTAAGAGTCAACCACAATGCTGCGGATCTCACATATAAGCCAGATGGGGTAAGGATGGCAGATTTCCTTCCCGAAAGGACATTAGTGAACCAGGTGGATTTTTACAACAAACATTCATTGTCATTCTTAGACTTTTTAAAACCTTTTTCGCCAGAGTGCTAAATTTGTCTCTGAATGCCATTTCACCTATGGAAAGAGGGGTGGGGGGTGCATCTACATGAGATTAAGGTGCAAAATAAAAATATCATAAACAAATATGCAATTTATTACGTGGAAGAAATCTGACTTGCAAAGAAAAGATAGAATGATGCTTTCAGGGCCAGTGAGGCTGTTTAGGAGTAATAATGAACTTGGTACCCTGTTAAAAATCAAGTTAGATCTCATTGAACAAGATAATACTTTTTCACAGGTTTTCAAAAACTTTTCATTGAGAGTGAAGTTTCCACCAGTTCAATTATTTGTTTGACTGTAAGTGCAGGGAGCTCAACAACGCGCCAGCTGCAGAAGTGTAGAACCACTGACAGAAACTTCTGGATTTCTGCATTTAATTATGCATATTTAGGCTCCATCAGTTTCAGAGGAGTAATGACGGTGAACACTAACAGTTCTGCTGCTGCCATTACTATCACAGGTTTAGAAATGATAATGTATAAGCAAACAACTTAGTTTCAATTGAAATTTGTTTTAATCCAATACATCACTTTAATTGTGCACCATATTACGCCCAATATATATCCAATGATTTATAACGTCACTGGTTAAGGGATTATTCTGCACCACATTTTTAATGTTGGCTATTATTTTTTATTTTTTTTATAAATGTTTTTTATTCAGTTTTCATGTTTTATATTGAACAAATTACAAATAGTTAGAGAGAGAGAAAAAAAAGAACACGCAAAAATTAACATATATATTTACAGGTGAGCATCTTCGTAGTAATAACTGTGGCCCCCCCCCCCCTTTCGCCGGCATACATATTTTACATTCCCCAACATGTTTATTGGCATTTATTTAGTTTGGTTTTGGGCCTTAGCTAGCCATCAAACCCCCGTAACGAGCCCGTAGCCCCCCCCCCCCCCCCCCCCCCCCCGCCGGCTACCTTCCCCCGACTATTCTTCCTCTTGTACGTTGGCCACAAACAGGTCCCGGAACAATTGCATGAATGGCTCCCACGTCCTGTGGAAGCCGTCGTCCGACCCTCGGATGGCGAATTTGATTTTCTCCATTTGGAGAGAATCCGAGAGGTCGGACAGCCAGTCTGCAGCTCTGGGCGGTGCTGCTGACCGCCAGCCAAACAGGATTCTACGGCGGGCGATCAGGGAGGCAAAGGCAAGGGCGTCCGCCCTCCTCCCCAGGAATAGATCTGGCTGTTCTGAAACCCCGAAGACCGCCACTATCGGACATGGCTCCACCTTCACCCCACCACTTTGGACATAGCCTCGAAGAAGGCTGTCCAGTACTCCACAAGTCTGGGGCAGGACCAGAACATGTGGGCGTGGTTGGCCGGGCCTCTTTGGCACCGTTCACATCTGTCCTCCACCTCCGGGAAGAACCTACTCATACGGTTTCTCGTTAAGTGGGCTCTATGTACCACTTTTAGTTGCGTCAGGCTGAGCCTTGCGCACGTGGAGGTGGAGTTGACCCTATGCAGTGCCTCGCTCCAGAGTCCCCACCCTATCTCCATCCCCAAGTCGTCCTCCCATTTCCTTCTTGTTGCGTCCAGTACGATGTCGTCCCTTTCTACCAGTCGGTCATACATGTCGCTACAGTTCCCTTTCTCTCGGATACTTGCGTCCAGTAGGTCTTCCAGTAGTGTCTGTCGTGGCGGTTGTGGGTACGTCCTTGTCTCCTTTCGTAGGAAGTTTTTGAGCTGCAGGTACCGTAGCTCGTTCCCCCCAGCTAGCCGAAATTTCTCTGTCAGTTCGTCCAGTGTTGCGATCCTGTCGTCCGTGTATAGGTCCCTGACTGTCAGTGTCCCCCCGTCCTGCCTCCACCTTTTGAAGGTGGCGTCAGTCAGTGCTGGTTTGAACCTATGGTTGTTGCAGATGGGAGCCTTGTCCGACATTTTGTTCAGGCCAAATTGCTGCCGCAGTTGGTTCCAGGATTGGAGGGTGGCTGTCACCACTGGGCTGCTGGAGTGTTTTTTGGGTGGGGATGGGAGTGCTGCCGTGGCGAGGGCCCGGAGGGAGGTCCCCATGCAGGAGGCCTCCTCCGCACGCACCCACTCGGCTTCTGGCTCCTGGATCCATCCCCTTACTCGCTCGGCTGTTGCCGCCCAGTGGTAGAATTGTAGATTCGGGAGGGCTAGCCCCCCCCTGGATTTTGTTTTCTGTAGGACCTTCTTTGGGATCCTAGCATTTTTACCCCCCCCCCCCCCCCCCCCCCCCCCCCCATACGAACGCCATGATAAGTTTGTCCAGCGCTTTGAAGAAGGCCTTGGGGATGTAGATCGGAATGGATCTAAACAGGAAGAGGAACCTGGGCAATACGTTCATTTTGATCGTCTGGACTCTTCCTGCGAGGGAGAGTGGGAGTGTGTTCCATCTTTGCAGGTCCTTTTTTACTTCCTCCGCCAGGCTGGTGAGGTTCCATTTGTGGATCCCTTTTCAGTCATGGGCTATTTGGATCCCCAGGTAGCGGAATTTATGTCGGGCTTGTTTGAACGGCAGCCCCTTTAGTGCTGCCCCCCCCCCCTTGCTGGTGTACTGGGAAGATCTCGCTTTTGCTCATGTTGAGTTTGTAGCCCGAGAAGGCTCCAAACTCTTTCAGGAGCGCGATGATTCCGTCCATGCTGCTTTGTGGGTCTGAGATGTAGAGGAGCAGATCGTCTGCATAGAGTGAGACTCTGTGCTCTCTGCCTCCCCTTCGGATCCCCCTCCAATTTTCTGCTGCCCTGAGCGCAATTGCTAGCGGTTCGATTGCTAGTGCGAACAGCAGTGGGGACAGTGGGCATCCTTGTCTGGTGCCCCTGTGCAGCTGGAAGTATTGGGAGTTGGTATTGTTGGTCCGTACACTCGCCATGGGGGCGTTGTATAGGAGTTTCACCCACGCGGTGAACCCTGTTCCAAGCCCGAACCGCTCCAGTACCTCTATGAGGTATTTCCATTCGACTCTGTCGAAGGCCTTTTCTGCGTCCAGGGAGACGATCACCTCTTGTGTTCTCTCCCCGGAGGGGGTCATTATCATGTTCAGCAGGCGCCTGATGTTCGAGGTGAGCTGTCTACCTTTGACGAAGCCCGTCTGGTCCTCTGTGACCACCTCAGGTACACAGTCTTCTAGCCTTTTGGCTAGGATTTTGGCCAGTATTTTGGCGTCTGCGTTCAGCAGAGATATGGGTCTGTATGACCCACATTCCGTTGGGTCTTTGTCTTTCTTAGGTATCAGCGAGATTGAGGCCTGTGCTAACGTGGGTGGCAGTGTGCCCCTAGCTAGCGAGTCTGTGAACATCTCCCGCAGGTGCGGGGCCAGCGCTGTCGCAAATTTTTTGTAGAAGTCCGCCGGGAATCCGTCCGGTCCCGGCGCCTTCCCCGTCTGCATGGAGCTGATACTGTCCATGATCTCTCCCAGTGCTAGTGGTGCTTCCAGGTCCCGTTTCCTGCCCTCTCCCATGACTGGTATGACCAGTCCATCAAGGAACCGGTTCATCCCAGCCTTCCCCGTTGGGGGCTCTGAGGTGTACAGCTCTTGGTAGAAGGCCTTGAAGGTTTTGTTAATCCTCTCTGGTTCTGTTTCCAACATGCCTCCGGTACCCCTGATTTGCCCAATTTCTCTGGTGGCTGCCTGCTTTCTCAGCTGGTGTGCCAACAGGCGGCTGGCTTTGTCTCCGTGTTCGTACAGGGTCCCGCGCGCCTGGCGGAGTTGGTGCACTGCTTTCCTGGTGGAGAGCAGGTCAAAGTTCCTTTGTAGTTCTTTTCTCTCCGCCATTGTTGGCTATTATTGACCATCATTTTTATAACATAAAACACTGAATAACACTAAAGCAAAGAAAGATTGAGTCTACAGTAAACCGTTACTTTCTAGCACAGCATGCAGTACACTATGCACTGTCAGCAATTACAGTTAATATTAATATCGCATTAGAATATATTAACACAAAGATCTAATGGTAACAAAGGCAGAAAAAATGAAACTGAACTCTGCCCACAGACTGCAATTCTCATGTGCTTCTTCAGAAAGCTTTCGTTCAAATGACTGAGTCTCTCCGTGAGCTTTCTATTATCTCTGTGGGATTCTGCAAGAAACACAATGATGATCATAAACCGCAGGAGGCTTGCTCAGTGTCAACAATTTCAGAATTTACTCTGGCACTGAAGGAAGTAAGGCAGAAAGGCAGCAATGGATTCTTTGCTTCGTGTCTAAAGCAAACTTTATTCCCCACACCCGCTTCTAAAGTAGCTGTCTTCCATTTGGCTCATTGATGGAATGATGGTGTCTAGTTGTAGTTACATTCTGTGGGTCAAAAGTTACAGGCCGGGATTCTCCGACCCGGCGGGGGTCCTGTGGGGAGACGCGAATCCTGTCCCGACGCCGGCTGTGCTATTCTCCGGCACCGGTTTTTGGGCGGCGGCGGGATTCCCGCCATGCTGGTCGGGGGCCGCTGTCAACGGCGATTCTCCGGGTCCTGAGGGGCTGAGTGGCCGTCCAGTTTTGGCCAGTCCCGCCGGCGTGAATTACTCACCTCACACACAGTGGGACCTGGCAGGTAAGTGTGCGGAGGCGGTCCTGGGGGGATGCGCAGGGGGATCCAACCCTGGGGGGGCCCCCAAGGGTGGCCTGGCCAGGCCTACCGATCCTGCGGGCGGGCTGTTTCCGTGGGGGCCTTCTTTCCTCCGCGCCGGGCCCCTGTAGGGCTCCGCCATATTGCCCGGGGGCCGGCGCGGAGAAGAGAAACTCTGCGCATGTGCGGAAATACGCCAGCTGGTCTGCACATGCGCAGAAATACGCTGGCCAGTCCGCGCATGCGCAAAATCACGCTGGCCATTCTGCACATGTGCAAAACTCGCGCCGACTCTTCAGTACCGGCTGGAGTGGCGCCAACCACTCTGGCGTCAAACTAGCTCCCGAAAACTTTGGGGCTGTTGATGCCGGAGTGGCTGGCACCGGTTTTCCCGCCGGCGGGACTTAGTCACCAGAAGGGTCCACAATCTCAGGACATAATTGGAATCCTCATAGCATGTGGTCAGATACATCGATGACAGGTAGGTTAATGAGAAGCCCTTACCCAGAGTGTAATGTAAAGTCTTGGAAGCGATTTTCAAATGTTGAAGAAGGTGGTGGTATCCAGGGTGAGCAAGAAGGAAGGGGAGAGTGCGATGACATGCTACCCTTTACTGCCCTCATGAAATGTTTTTCATTTCTTCCTGCAATGTTGGTCAGTTCTCGGCATAAGTAGTCAGGAGTCAGTGTCTACACAAGAGTCTTACAGTTATTGTTTTGGTCGTTGACAGAAAGATCTAGGAATGTGAGACTGGTGGGTGGATTGCTTGGGAGTATTCATCACTGAAACATGGTGTGCTGTCCTATGGCATCTAGCGAGCACAGCTGGCACTTAAGTGGGAATGGTGGGACCCATCAAGACCCATTTGCTGATTTGTTCAGATTACCAGAGGGACCACCTTCTGGCTGGTACCTTGTTGTTGTACAGTGTTCTGGAGGTGCCAGGAGTCTGTAGGTTTATTTTTGAAGAGTTACTCCAAAGTTGCATGGCAATTCTGAGGGAAAACAACTTACACAATTTGTGCACGAAGCCTCTGCTTCAGTTATGTTGGCGTCACAGATTAATATCCATATTCTGCCAACATGTAGATGGATAACGCTGGCCAAATCTGGCATGACCTGCTGAAATGATACTCCTTGTAATTAAAAAGTTTGAATGGAAAAATCTAAACTTGAAAATGTCAAGTAATAGCACTATGACTATTTCCTTTGGCAGCTTGCTCCATTCTGGGATTGGTCTTGAGAAGAAAGTTGTTGATGCACAGTCTTGAGGAAAAAAATATTGTTTTGCATTTTGTGTGGATGACTACCTCATGTTTTGTCATTGCCAATGGCACGAAGTATTTGCTTCTGTTAATTTCCATCATATTCTATAGAACTGGGTCTATTTCTCTCCCTCCTCTACGATAGTTATTCCTGTTCAAAGTCTATTATAGATCATAAAATTTACAGTGCAGAAGGAGGCCATTCGGCCCATCGAGTCTGCACCGGCTCTTGGAAAGAGCACCCTACCCAAGGTCAACACCTCCACCCTATCCCCATAACCCAGTAACCCCACCCAACACTAAGGGCAATTTTGGACACTAAGGGCAATTTATCATGGCCAATCCACCTAACCTGCACATCTTTGGACTGTGGGAGGAAACCGGAGCACCCGGAGGAAACCCATGCACACACGGGGAGGATGTGCAGACTCCATACAGACAGTGACCGGAATCGAACCTGGGACCCTGGCACTGTGAAGCAATTGTGCTATCCACAATGCTACAGTGCTGCCCGGATGTGACACTGGTGTATATCCCATACTGATTCATGCAGAATTGTGCAGCATATCTTTGGATCGCTTCATTCTTGTTTATATCACTCACTGTACAAGGTTCCCACACACAGCTTGAAAATTCCAGAATTGGATGAGCAGAGTTAAACCAATAATATTTAAACTAAAATTCCCCAATGAAACATCTGTAAAGCTCTACCTGCTGCGGAACAGCATAACGTTCCAACTATAATACATACATTTATATGTAAAAGCACACTGGCTGGAATGTCCCCAGAGCAACTCACACTCCTCCAGTTACTCTGCGGTAAACCCATGAGTTTCCACATGTCTTTGGCCAAGTAACACTAGTGCAACGAGTGGACCTCTGTGGAATTTCCTTGCCATACATTTCCTGGCTACATTTTATTTCATGCAATTTTACACAAGTCCTTCATTTTGAAAAAAATACAGACACCTGGGGCAGTATGGTTTGTATGTGCATCATCTGACTGTCGATTCTTCATATGTTATATCATGAGTGTGGTGTGAATGTAATTCACACTGTAATATATATACCATATTATTGTAAGCGCAGTTGCGTTGCCCGACCACTAGGGGGAGTAGCACTGGGAATGCATAGGAGTTTGTACAGGGTTCCCCCTTTGGCTCCGCCCACGGCTCCTCCCCCTGGACTGCTGTATAAAGATCGATGCCCAGAGCCAGCCGACCAGTTCATCCAGGGTTCATCGTGTTACAGGCTGGCTCTGTTGTAAGTAGATTAAAACCACTGTTCATACCTTAAAGCACGTGTCTCGTGAATTGATGGTCTCATCATGTGGGCAGACTATTCTTCCACACCAGGCATCACAACTAAGCTCAATCATATCTTCACCCAAAATATATACAGTTAGCAGCAGGAATTATTGGACAGTAAACAGGAGCTATTTTCACAGGGATTGCTCTGCTTATTCGCCATAACTCCAGTTACATCATTTATCCAAAGTTTCAGCAAATGAAAAAAACATGGATTACATTTACTATTTACAGTCATCAGATGTCTCAAAGTGCTTCAGAGCCAATGAAGTAGTCACTGTTATAATACAGGAAATACAGCAGGCAATTTGCACACAGCAAGCCCACACAAACAGTAATATGCTAATGACCAGATAATCTGCTTTTGTGATGTCAATGAAGAGATAAATGTTGACCAGGGATAACAACCCTGCTCTCTTTTCAAAATGGTGGATCTTTTACATCACTTAAAAGGGTGACAGGGTACACGGTTTAACGTCTCACTCTAAACGATGGCACTTCAAACAGTGCAGCACTCCCTCAGTACTGCACTGGCGTGTCAGCATTGAGTTTTGCGCACAAGTCGTGGAGTGCGTCTTGGCCTCGGAACTTCAGGACTCAGAGGCAAGCGCGCTATCGACTGAATCACAGCTGTCAGACTCAGGAGCAATACATTCCTCCATGGATATTCACAACTGAGGAATCTTGGCTTTTTGTCCTTTCCTCAAACCACAGAATCTGTGGAGAATTGCAATCTTTTACCTCAGCTAATCCAACACAGTGCTGGTCTGAATTGTTCAAATACCAATCAAATCATCATAGCGCTCGGTGACCTTAATAAAACTTCAATTCCAATGTTACTTAGTACATTAAAGTCAATCAAAGAAAGTAGGGCACTGCTAGTCTGTTGCAATCACCTCTCCCCGATTATTTCAGTAAATTTTTATTACTGAAAAATTGAGGTAAATGGCCAAGATTCTTGACACGACAAAGGTTGAAAGGATTTGGGGAGAAGACAAATCAAGAAAGTTTGGTTTTAACCGACTAGTTTGGAGAAAGGAGTTCCACTGATTTGAAGTCTTGGGGAAGAATGACAATGTGGTAAGGTTTCATAAAAGAAAAATGACATAAAATCTAACAATTGTAGCTCATCAAGGACAAAAGGGAGCGTTTGACCGATTTAGTGAAAGATATCCTTAACAGTACTTTGGCCAGGGCAGCACGGTGGCCTAGTGGTCAGCACAGCTGCCTCACGGCGCTGAGGTCCCAGGTTCGATCCCGGCTCTGGGTCACTGTCCGTGTGGAGTTTGCACATTCTCCCCGTGTCTGCGTGGGTTTCGCCCCCACAACCCAAAAATGTGCAGAGTAGGTGGATTGGCCACGCTAAATTGCCCCTTAATTGGAAAAAATTATTGGGTACTCTAAATTTATTTTAAAAAATAAAACAGTACTTCGGCCCATGCTGACGGACAGTTTGTCCCTTAATCCAGAACTTGATACATGAATAGAGAAGGCAGGTTCCACCTTTGGTTGACTCATGAAATGTACATGAAAAAACATCAAGCTGACCCTCAGGACGAAGCTGACGGTTTATAAGGCTTGTGTCTCAGCACCTTGTTGTATGATTGTGAAACATGGACAGCTTACAGGTATCAAAAAAGGAAGCTCCACCTATGCTGCCCGGGACACATTATGGGCAATATCCTGGCAGAACAAAATAATAAATGCAGCAGTCTTCTCAGCGGCCGAGCTTCTAAGTTTAGAAGGGGTTTTGTTGTCTCAGGGCACACTCGCAGAATGGAGGACTGTCATCGACCCAAATACTTTCCATATGATGAGGTAACCGGAGCCAGACAACCAATGAGACACTTACAGTTCCACTTCAAGGATGCTATCAAGCATGTTATGTAGGCCCCAAGCATTGACTATTGCATCTGGTGCCACTAACTGATGACAGAATAAAATAACAGCAGCTCCTATGCGCTGGTGTGCACCACCACAATGTCAAGTGGCTTGGCAACAGACAGCAACACTCAAAATAACAGCCCACCGTGACATTTGGAAAATTCATGTGTGACACTTCTGGCAAAACTTGCCTCCCAATGATTGGCCTCTTCAGTCATCAGCATAGGTGCCGCATATTAAGGCACCCCCATCGCAAATGGTTGAAAGATTAGACAGACGAGCCTTGTATCAGATGCAGTTTAGAATACGAGGCAACTTGTTAAAACATATAAGATCCTGTGAGGTCTTGACACAGTGGATGTAGAAAGGATGTTTCATCTTTTGGGAAAACCTAGTACCAGCTGTTACTTTTTAAAAATAAGGGGCTGGATTCTCCTCCGTTCATGAGGCTAAGTGTCAGCGCAAATGGAGAATCCACGGGTGGTTCACGACAGGAAAATCGGCACGAACCCCTCACCGATTCCAGTACCGATGAGGTGCTAGCACCGGTGCTGCGTGAAACAGACGCAGATTGTGCGGAAAACCGCCGGAGAATTGCCGGGCCGCGCATGCACAGGGCTGACAACCTGCACCGGTCGCGCCGGAAAACATGTTGCCGGCCATGCTCAAATCCTAACCCGCCAACCCCGACCCTACAGCCCACCCCCTCCCTCCCCCACCACTCCCCCCAGCCCTAGCAGAAGCCCCCCCCCCCCCCCCCCCACCCCGGCCAGCAGCGCTGGACACTGGCCACAGCCAACACGCCAGGCTCCCAATCACTGGCACCACACATGGCCCACACCATCGGGAGCTCAGCCCATTGGGGCAGAGCACTGCGGGTGGGCTGGCCATTGACACCCCAATGGCATTGCAACACACCCTGATGATGCCGGTTTGGAGGAGGGGGAGCATGGCGGAGCGGCGTCAAACCAGCGCCTACCCTGATTTCGTCGTCGGAATTCAATCTCCGCCCGATCGCCGATCCCGACTTCAACATTGGGCTACGGAGAATCCAGCCCAAGGGGTTTCACATTTAGGACAGAGATGTGGACTGTTTTTTCTTTTAGAGGGTTGTGAGTATTTGGAATTCTCTTCCTCAAAAAGCAGTTGAAGCAATATTTTTAAGACTGAGGTAAATAGATTCTTGATAATCCAGGAGATGAAAGGTCATCAAGGATAGGAAGAAATGTGGGGTGTAGGTTACAATCAAATCAGCCATGATCTTATTGAATGGCAGAACAGACTTGAAGAGCCAAGTAGGCTAATTCCTGCTCCTTATTTGCATGATCTTTAATAGAACTTCCTTTAGAGAAGGAAATCTGTTGCCCTTACCTGGTCTGGCCTACATGTGACTACAGATAGGCAGCAATGTGGTTGACTCTATTTCCCTCAGCGATGGGCAATAGGTGATGCCCACATCCCATGAACAAAAAACATGCTGCATTCTATTGTAAGATTTTGATAATTCTACTAATCTTTAGGGTTTGTTCTTGGTTGGTAACCATCCATAAATCTATGGATTTTATTCTTTAAGTTAAATGATTCAGTTTGAATTTGTGTTAGTGAGACAATGGACAGTCAAGGCAGTGGGGATTCAGTACAGGAAGGCTGGTGTTTGTGAAACACTACATTTAATTGTTTTTGTGATTTTAAGTTGCTTGAGTGAGCCCAGGCAGTGACTCAGGCCATACCCGGGGGATGCCAGGGCTGTGCCTGATAGTGCCGGGGATAGTGCCCTGACCCTCCCTGCTGAGCCAACCACTCACCTGAACTCCTCTGGCAGATTCTGCCCGTCAGGTGCACGATGTAGGAGATCTGTCTTGATTCAGGGCATGCCAACATGAATGGGTAATCTACCAAGGGGGCACTATCAGGCGTAGAGGCCTGATAATTACATTTACATGTATTCTAATGGGATCCCGATGTTGAACATCGGGATTCCGTTATGTCATCATTGGTGGGGGTCATGGATAATCGGTACGGGAATTCCCGTTGGCATAAATTGCGTTTTTGGACTCCAATAGGATTTTCCACTTCCCACACCAATCCCTCCCTGCAACACCCCCCCAATAATGTGAAATGAAAATCCCCCTGAAGTGTTTTTAACATTTGTTTTTAATAGTTTTAGTATTTGTTGGGATAGCTTAGAGATATTCATGTGAATGGTTACAATCGGTGCCTTTTTGACAAGAGGATGGGAGTTTGTTTGTGGCAGTTCTGTATCTAAGGGAAATGTGCTACTTGTTTGCAATGGAATGTAAACTCTGGGGGCCAGGGAAACAAGGGATGAACATTTTTGTCCTTAGTTCCCTCGTTACAGACGTGACTCATGGGCTAAATCCATGGAAGTGATGAACTTAGACTATTTCCGAATAAAGGATTCTGGAATAATGAGAAGTTGCAATAAAAGTTGGAAAGTTGTTGTTAACATAGTGTTACAATGGTTTCTGGGATATGACTCTTCTGGATATCGTTCAACATCGCTTCAAAGAGAAAGACATCCTCGCCTCTGCTAGGTATTCTCGGAACAAGGAATTGAGGGACAAGGAATTTAAGAGTACGTTTCTTATTAAGTATATGTAAATCTTGCTTCATTAATTCTATTTGATGCATAAATACTAGTTACTCGTACCTTGTTTGCTCAAGCAAAACCCTAGTGTTAGAAATAAAGCATTTGAACTTAGACACTTTAATTAGAAATGTTTTACACCTGGAAACTCTAAAACCTTACACTTTGACAAATAACTAAATGATACTCAAATAAGCTCAGAGTTGGAATTACCTGTGTGCACAGCAACTGAACATGAGTACTATTGGCTGTCAAGGTCAAGCCAACTCTCAGATACAGAGCTGATCTATTCACAATGCAAGGATTCAATAAATGGGGAGATACTGACCAAAATGCATGGGCTGTCTTAAAAAGCTGCACTGAAATACAATACTGCACACAATAATTGTGTGATTAGGTTGTCAGGCAACAGCAGCAGTTTGCAAAGTGATTGCAATATGGCTTCAAAAAAAAAACCCAGAGGTTATGACTGACTGATTAAACTAAAAATGCACAGCCAATATCCCAAGTGAGGAAATGAAATGAAAAACAAAAGCCAATATCAAGTGCTTCATAACACCGTGATTGTGGTCATGGATTGGCTAACAACAGGAGCAGAATATGATTTATGAATATGAAAATGCAAAACTGGTATTAGAGGTAATATCTAGTGGCAAAGTATTCTAATTATTGATTAGACAAAAGAAGGAGCCAGCAATACATAGATGTAATATACTGAAATGTACCAATGTATTACATTCCTTAATATGAATCAGTTATTCTTTACAACATTAAAACCTGACTGAAAGAAGCCATTTAGTCCCCTCACCTCTAATTGAAAACATAGATTTGTTGGCTTAATTTATTCCATCTCTAATCTGCCTAAGTTCAAAGCAAGTCGCCCTTCCTCGAGCTCAAAATCTGCATCTCTGTGTCCAGCTTCAAAGCACCACGGTCCTCTCCTCAGTCCCAAGACCCGTATTTACCCACTTCACCTTTTAACAGGAATTTTCAAACTCCCTCTTTAAAGTCATCGATATTCGTTTATGTGTGAAAACCAGTGGCATTAATAGGGTTTGAAAACTACTAATTTAATAGCTGAGAGAAAAAGCTCTTTTGTTCTCAGGGGAGAAAATAAGAGAAATGAGAAAATCAGCCAGATGTACCTTTCAGCAGTAGTTAAAAGGAAAATTATAATGTTGGTGTGATCCCCGCAGAGATCAACAACCTGAAAATAAAGGAATCCCCAAATGACGCCAATGAACGGAATCAAGGAAAGGGGGATGGTGGAGAAAGGAGTTTTACAACCGATGCCAGAATTTTAACCGTCGCAGGTGGATGTGCGCATGGCCCGGATGTGCCCTCATGACGTAGGGCATGCGTCACAATGCCAAAGCTCCGTCACACGGTATTTCAGTCGGCGAGGTCGAGCGGGAGGCGGCTCTGTGCCCGCCAACACTTAAAACTCTGGTTAAACTTGTTGAAGGGGCAATGGAGTAAAATTGTACATTGCCTGTGCGGGTTTTCGTCCACACAGAGACAACACTGTCAGATGCCCAATCAATTTTTGGCGAATTGGCATCCAAGGGTGGGATAAAAGGAGGCAGGAGCAAAGGCAGGGTGAGTTGGAAGCAGTGAGTTTAGTGTAGAGATATTGTACAGATTTCTGACAGTTGCAGTGCTTTCTTGTGAGCTTTTTGTGGAGTTTAACTTGTCCTTCGGGCTCTTCAGTTTTGTCAGATATTTCTGAGCATTTCAAACCATTGGCACCTACAGTGCATGGGGCAGCCTTAGAACATAGAACAGTACAGCACAGAACAGGCCCTTCGGCCCTCGATGTTGTGCCGAGCAATGATCACCCTACCCAAACCCACGTATCCACCCTATACCCGTAACCCAACAACCCCCCCCCCAACCTTACTTTTTAGGACACTACGGGCAATTTATCATGGCCAATCCACCTAACCCCGCACATCTTTGGACTGTGGGAGGAAACCGGAGCACCCGGAGGAAACCCACGCACACACGGGGAGGACGTGCAGACTCCGCACAGACAGTGACCCAGCCGGGAATCGAACCTGGGACCCTGGAGCTGTAAAGCATTTATGCTAACCACCATGCTACCAGCAGATGGGTATTGTTCACTCAGCAGGGGGCACCTCCTTTGAGGAGGAAGAGAGGGCTGAAGGGAGAGGAGGTCAGGTGTCTGCAGGCATCAGCTCAGGGAGACACTTCTGGGAGGAGAGGCACAGGGTGTGTAGGGCCAGCAGGGGGGATAAAGAAGACAAGGAAGACAAGCCCTCAGTGGACACCACAATCCAGTTGCCAGGATATAGAGGCAGCGATCCAGCTACCACAACATGACAGAGATCCAGTGCCGCAGGAGGCTCTGCATTGGGCAGCACAGTCGCATAGCACTATGGCTTCACAGCGCCAGGTCCCAGGTTCAATTCCCACTTGGGTGACTGTCTGTGAGGAGCCTGCACTTTCTCCCTGTGTCTGCGTTGGTTTTCTCCGGGTGCTCCGGTTTTGTCCCACAAGTCGCGGAAGACGTGCTGTTAGGTGTATTGGACATTCTGAATTCTCCCTCTGTGTACCTGAACGGGCGCCGGAATGTAGTGACTCGGGGCTTTTCACAGTAACTTCATTGCTGTGTTAATTCTGCCTCTCTGAATTACTTCCAATAGTTTCTGCGATGCTTCGTTCCTCTAAGGCGGAAGTCTCGTGGGCGTGAAATATTACGGGTGGTATTCTCCGCTCCCGGGACTAAGTGCCTGCGCCATCATGAACGCTGTTGCGTTTCACGACGGCGCAAACAGGTCCCGGGAACAACCTATTCTGGCCCCCACAGGGGGCCAGCACGGCGCTGGAGTGGTTTATGCCACTCCAGCGTCCCTGTGCGGCGCCAAATGGGCGCCGTGCCAACCCGTGCATGCGCATTTGGGGCAGCTCAATCCTGCACATGCGCAGTTGGGTCGCACCATCCTGCGCATGCGCGGGGAATTTCATACGCATGCCGGCCCCTCACCAACATGGCACTGGTGTTCTGGGGCCGGCCGCGGAAGAGGGTAGTCCCGGGAGGGGAGAGGCCCCTGGAGGCCCCCCTCCCCGGTGAAGGAGCCTCCCTCACCCCACTCACAGGCCGCCCATCCCCCCAGTGTTCCCGCACAGTTCCCGTTGGTAGCGACCAGGGGTGGACAGTGGCGGTGGGAAATTGTCATGTCCGAGCAGCCGCTCGGTCCATCCAGGCCGGAGAATCGCCGCTCACCGTTTGCGGTGATTCTCAGAGCGGACTGGCACGATTCGCGCAGCGCTGGTTTCGGGGGGTGGTGGGAGAATCGCATGTGGGGGTCAGGCGGCGTGGCGCGATTCACGCGGCGCCCCAGCGATTCTCCCACCTGGCGTGGTGGGGGGGGGGGGGGGGGGGGGCAGAATACCGCCCTACAAGTATTTACAAATGTGAACTGGGTGCCATGGCTGCGGAAGTGAAGCGGGAAGCTAAAAAAACACAGGAAAACCAGAGCAAACTCTCAGGCTTGCTGGGGGTTGCTGCCCGGGCTGGGGGGGAGTAGCGAACAGTGACTTGATGCCACGTCTGTGGACTTGGGGTGTCCCCCTCCGAATTGGGGTGGCCTGGCTCAGTCCGCCATTGCTGAATGTTGTCATTTAAATACTCCTGGTTGCTCACACTGCTGAATGTAGCCTGTGCTCTGACGTTCATGATGGCGCAGGCACTTAGTCCCGGGAGCGGAGAATACCACCCGTAATATTTCTGTGTTCAGAAGGCCTCTGGTCATTTGGGAGCACACCCAGGCCACCCCTCTGGACACCCTAATACCCCAGATCTGGGGTCAAGCTCAATCAGGGGCCCACCAGGTTGACACACCTCAGAAGGACTGCCCCATTGAAGAGGAAGCAGGGAATCAGCAGAGTTCACCTCAACCAGAGGACAGCTACACCGCAGCCTTTCAAACCCTTCCTGGTTCTCTACTACTCTCAGGGTAGCGGACTCACCAGTGACCTCCACCCCTCTGGATCATCAGCTGTCTCCTCCTGGTGAGACTGGCAGCACTGACTGCCTTTACCATCACCTCTCAGGCAGTGTTCAAGAGGGCAGCCTTGAGTCTGCGGCCATACTGGGGGAGAGGGTCTCCCTCCGTTCCTCACTGGCATGGAGCTGTGGGTCCATCTCGAACGTCCAACCGTGGGGAGCAGATCTTCTCTGAGCTACTTGGTGTCTGCAGTGACTGTGTAGTAAGTGGAGCTCTTAAAAACAGCTCCAGCTGCCAGGCTATGGCACTAACTCTGGCCTCAGTGATTAAACGCCCACTGAGCCTGCAATTGCTGAGAGTTTGCACCAGCAGAGTGCTGGCCCATTAACATGTCCTGAATTGCACCACAAATTGCGCCCAAAAGGAACACGATCCGCACACAATTCGGTCTATCAACACTTAGTCTCCCAAATGGAGAATTTTGCTCACTGCTTACAGTAAGAGTTTCCATTCTCTCCCATCCCTGTCAGTAACAATTCTATTCAGTTGAAGAATCAAATACTTTTGAAAAATTTCTGTCCATTGACCTCAGAGAAAAGCTCTTCTCATAATCAGTCAAATAATTTTAAAATATTTTTCCTTAGAGTACAAGCACCAATCAGGACTGAGGGGACTGGTGATTATTATCGCACGCTGAGTACTCGATCTCAGCAATGCTCACCTGGAGAGAGCACAAATGAAAGTCAGGCAGTTCATGATAAAAAGGAAGCAAAAGCAAGACGAAATGTGAGAGTGAGATAAATCATAGTGGGGGAACCAGATTGCAAAAGAAAGGGAGAAAGCAGGAATGAAAGTGACAAGAGGGCAGTGCAGTATCACTGTGGTTAGCATAGCTCCAGGGTCCCAGGTTCGATTCCCGGCTTGGGTCACTGTCTGTGTGGAGTCTGTATGTTCTCCCCGTGTGTGCGTGGGTTTCCTCCGGGTGCTCTGGTTTCCTCCCACAGTCCAAATATGTGCAGGTTAGGTAGATTGGCCATGCTAAATTGCCCTTCAAGTCCAAAAATGTTAAGTGGGGTTACGGGGATCAGGTGGAGGTGTGGGCTTGGGTAGGGTGCTGGTGCAGACTCGATGGGCCAAACGGCCTCCTTCTGCACTGTAAATTCCATGATTCTACGAAGAGCTAGTGATACCACTATTCAAAACTCTGCCTGTAACTTTATAGGCCCCTTGAGGGAGGGTTAGGAAGCAGAGAGACTGATAATGATTTGGGAAGCTGTCGAGGAATGCTCAGCACTTCCTGCCACCATCATATTTTGCCCTGGTGGGTAAGTTGGCGGATTGACCACCCGCCAGATGCCCATTGAACCACTTAAGTGGGTAACTAAGGGGTAACCATAGCTTACGCAGGCACTTGCCTCTATCGGGAGGGCTGCCACATGGAGAGACGACACGGTGAAACCTGGCGGCCTCCAAGTAGGTTCTGAGGTTTGGTGAGGTGGGGGGGCTCCTGTGACCAATGCACCACCAGCACACAGCAACCCACTCCCTGGTCACCAAGACCTGTTTGTCAGGCCCCAGCACCCCCAACCCCATTTACCTACCTTTGAGGTTGCCTCAGCCATTGAGGCACTTTCGCTCTGCAGCTGCAGTCTCAACAAAGGCCGTGGTGACACTGCTGAGTTGCTGGTCATTGATTGGGCCAGCAACCCGAGTAGGGCGGGCTTCTGACCCAAATTGGACGGCTACCAGAAATATTCTTCCCTGGGCCCCACTGACAACCGAAGCAGAGTCAACTCATGCTTTCAGCTTCAACAGCAGCACATGTTTTGCCCTCACACACCTCAACCTCGTGTATGAGAGATAGTGAGTGAACAGGAGTGAGACAGTGCGAATGAAAGCCAAAGCAATATAGTTAGAAAAAGTGAACGATTGAGTCAGTGAGTGAGAGAAGACTGAGAGGAGGGTGAAAGGAGAATAAATGTCAAACTGAGCATTTGAGGCCTGAATGAGAGAGGGGTTATGGAACTGTTCAGCCGAAGACCGCAACACACTACAGAGAGTCGTGAACACCGCCGCCCATCCATTGCCTCCGTGTACACTTGCTGCGGTCTTGGGAAAGCGGGCACCATAATCAAAGACAGTCCCCCCCCCCCCCCCCCCACCCTCCCCACACCCGGGTTATTCACTCTTCCAAATTCTTCCATCGGGCAGAAGATACGTCTGAGAACACACACTAGCAGGTTCAAAAACAGCTTCTTCCCCGCTGTTACCAGACTCCTGAATGACCCTCTTATGGTCTGAATTGATCTCTCCACTCATCTTCTCTACTGAGTAGTACTACACTCCGTATACTTTACCCGATGTCTGCGTCTATGTATTTACATTGTGTATTGATCGTATGTCCTATGTTTTTCATGTATGGAACGATCTGCCTGGACTGTACATAGAACAACTCTTTTCACTGTACCACGGTACACGTGATAATAAATCAAATCCAATCCAAAATAGGCCGCTTTCGAATGAAAGTTACTGCACCACTCTTGCACAATTTGCAGCTGCCAGTTTCAGTGTAGCATTTATTCAGGACGAGTGAAGGTCGCCTGCTTTTTGGCCTCTTAACTTCACAGCTGTTACTGAAGTCAATCAATAAGTGACCGATCAGAGGCACACTTAGCATTATGGGAAAAGTATAAATGTCAATATTTATTTTCGATCACAATAAATGGCTTCGCATTTGAGAACTGACAGAACTCCTCGAGTATTATGTGATCCAGCGATTGGAATTCAGGCATTTCAGTGGGGATTCTGCAGCACCAGAATGCAGGCTGCTTGATCAATGATACAGTTACAATTAATGAACTTTTTGGAGAATATACAGAAACTGTAATTCACCAGATTTAGCAAAAAGTAAAATGCAGGCTGCATCATTATGTTGTTAGTGCATTTGAAAAGAACATTGTGCAAGCTCATTGTGCCTAAATCTATTCCTAAGTAAGTAAGGAACAGGATTCAAAGTAGGCCATGTGGCCCCTGGAGCCTGCACTGCCAGTCAATACGATTGTGGATGATCTTCTGCTTCAATTCCTGCCCCACCCCTCTATCCCTTGACTTCCTTAGCGTGTCTAAAAAAAATCTATTGATTGCACTCTTAAATTTTTCAACTTGGCCTCCCACCCCAAATATTGCAAAATAAATCATTTGCTGGGAACTTCAGTGTAATTTAAACTATTCCTTTAAGCATTCGTAGCATTTTTTTTTTGCAAAGATAGTTAGGCAGAATTGCTTCCTTCCCAAGGTCATCCTATTCAGTCGTTCCAGTAAGTTTCCACGGTAACCATTTTTTTGAGAGGTTTCGAACTTCACATTCATTGACTGCTGCATTCATGATCAATTTGTATCCTCCAGTGAACCCTCCTCTCTGCGGGTTCTTCACCTGGCGCGGAATCAAATAATCGCACTGTGCCCTGAAGTAATTGCCACTAACTCACTGCTGACTTTGCCACTTGGGGAAAAAATAGGATTGATGAGATTCAGTGATTCGTCCTTCACAATATTCTATGACATTTAAGTAGGATGAGGTCAGAAGATTGAGACGGTGTAATTTTGCGGGCTGGATGTTCAAGCTCCATTCCGAGTTGTCCATTTTACTTTCCTTCTTGATTTTCCAGATCAGTGATTTTTGTGCTCGGAGGCATTGGGTGGGGTTTTCTAGTCCCGCCCGTGGCAGGGCCGGAAATAACTGCCCAAAGTCAACGGACCTTGTGCTGGTCCGTAACAATTCCCACAGCAAGCAGCACCGATAAATACCGCCCAATGAAAGTGACGTATACCGATCAGCGGCCTCACTGAAAACATTCGTGATTTTATAGTTTGGTTTTAAAATACTGGCTTTTTGTCAAGTTTTGCTTCATTTTTTCATGTTAAACCCAGCATTGCTCCTAAATAAGTAATAATTTAGGGATTTTTTTTTTCAACTGTAAAATCTGTTCACTTTAAATCCCAAGGTAGCCGGCCTGGAAAATTTGCAGGATGTATTCCAGCAATTGCATTGAGAATATGGCCACCACAGACATTCATCTGTTTCTGCCAATGTTTACATGGCCAGGTGCAGAGCTTCGAGGCCTTTGACAGTGTTGGAGAACATCTGTGACACTATTTGGCAAAGTCTTCGGAAATGCCTACAGTAGGCTCCTCGCCGAGAAGGACATCACACATTCAAAGCAAAATGCTTCGATCCAAATTTCTTTTTTAAATTTAGAGTACCCAATTCATTTTTTCCAATTAAGGGGCAATTTAGCATGGCCAATCCACCTAGTTTGCACATTTTTGGATTGTGGGGGTGAAACCCACGTAAACAAGGGGAGAATGTGCAAACTCCACACGGACAGTGACCCAGAGCCGGGGTCGAACCTGGGACCTCGGCGGCGTGAGGCCACAGTGCTACCCCACTGCTCAACCGTGCTGCCCTCAATCCAATTTTTTGGGGGCTCCTTATAGTCGGGGGTCCAGGCCCCAACCTCTACCGGGCCTACAGTTGGGGCTTACGTAGGTCACAGTTTGGCAGATGGAGCCATATCTGGAACTATTGTACATCAGGTGCCATTAGCCATGGGTGCAAATCCCGTCCTGGCCGCAAAATAGTGCATGAGGCCAAAAATGGAATTTCTGCCAGCGGGATTTCCAGTCTCGGTGTTCCAGCGCCCTCCCCGCTGACGCAATCAGGTTCACGCCCAGGAAGGGCATGAACCCGATTTGAATCCATTTCAATATCATTATCGAGGTAATAGTCGCTTCTTCAGACCTCGATGAATTTTCCTGCCCACTAGCGAGATGTCACGTGGGTGCAATTCAAACCTACTTTTTAAAAATGGGAACCAGGTGCCGTGACCTCTGAGAGGTCGGAAAGAGGTCAACACCACTGTCTCCACCTAGAACCAGGATGTACGGGAGACAGTATCCACTGTCCAGCTGTAGGGTGGAACAGGTGCAAGGGTGTTGCGGTGGGGAGTGTTGGGGACAAGGGGGGTGGGGTGGGGGGGAGGGGTTGGGGTCCATCTCTGGGGTGGGGGTCGTGACTGGGGTGTGCTGTCCTGGAGCCTTCAGCCTGTCTCTTTTAGAAAGTGTTCACAGCCCTGAATGCGTCTGGAGCCTGGCTGTGTTATTAAAATGGTTACAGCCCTGAATGAGGCTTCTGCCTGTGTGGTCAAGAGGTGAAAATGAACGGTTAGTTTCCAGCTGTGAGTGGCATGGGGGTATAAGATGTCTGAGGGTGTGGGCTCATGAGGTAGGGGGAACAGTGTAATGAGACTGAAGAAGGCCAGCCTAAGGTGCTGGTTGGATGAGACCCCAACACAGAAAGTGGGACAGTAATTAAACAGGGAAAGGTGGGGCTCACTAGAAATGACCTAGATGTCTGCCTGCTAAGTTCGTCCACCAAAATGAGTGTCTCTGCGATGGTGGATGCTGTGGGTGATAGCTCTGATATTTCATCCATGTCCTCCTCGGATATCTCCTCCAAGGTGCTGTCAAGGGTGGAAGAGGGGGCTGTGCTTATTGACATGTTTCATCAGTTGATGTTCTTGTAAGGTAAGGGACATGGTTTAATACATGGCCCAGTGAAGGGTTTGGACAACAAATACTTTACTTAAAACTGGTCATTTGGATGAAGGTGCAGTGGCTCCTCACTTTTCTGTCGTAGGCCAATCTTGGTCTCTGTGTAGGCCCAATCCTGGTCCTCCCCTGTGAGTTCCATGATCAATAAGGGGATCAAGGGTTATGGGGAGAAGGCAGGAGAACTTTGGGGATGAGAAAAATATCAGCCATGATTGAATGGTGCAGCAGACTCGATGGGCCTAGTGGCCTAATTCTGCTCCTATGTCTTATGGTCTTATGATCTTATCTCTCTGTATTTCCTTGCAGGTTTATTCCTATCCACCTTGCCACTAGCTGGTGGCCTATAGACTACAACAAGCAATGTAATTGCATCCTTTTGTTCCTTAGCTCTAGCCAAATTGATTCTGTCCTTGAGCCCTCTGTGATATCCTTTTTCTCCAGAACTGCAATGCTCTCTCAATACCACCACTCCTCCTCCTTTCCTATCTTTCCTGAACATCTTGTACCCAGGAATATTTAACATCCAGTCCTACCCTTCCTTGAGTCAGGTCTCTATTATTGCCATATTTTATTTACCACAAATATGTGCATATTTGCACATTGCAATTTGCGCTTGTAAATATATCTTATTTATTATACTCCGTGCATTCATATGCAAGCACAGGATGTTGCCTGGTATGGAGGGAAGGGAAAGTCTTACGAGGAAAGGCTCAGGGACCTGAGGTTGTTTTCGTTAGAGAGGAGAAGGCTGAGAGGTGACTTAATAGAGACATATAAGATAGTCAGAGGGTTAGATAGGGTGGACAGTGAGAGTCTTTTTCCTCGGATGGTGATGACCAACACGAGGGGACATAGCTTTAAATTGAGGGGTGGTAGATATAGGACAGATGTCAGAGGCAGTTTCTTTACTCAGAGAGTAGTAGGGGTGTGGAACGCCCTGCCTGCAACAGTAGTAGACTCGCCAAATTTAAGGACATTTAAGTGGTCACTGGATAGACATATGGATGAAAATGGAATAGTGTAGGTCAGATAGGCTTCAGATGGTTTCACAGGTCGGCGCAACATCGAGGGCCGAAGGGCCCGTACTGCGCTGTAATGTTCTATGTTCTATGTTAACCCTGATTTGGACATAATTTATTTTGTCTTTACTCCTACTTCACCTATTAACTTACTATTCTCTACTCTAATGCTCTCTGTCACTCTCAGTATTTTGTGCACCCCGATATTCCTCTTTAATATTCTTTGCTGGTGGCCACACCCCTGCCAGGTTAGTTTAAATCCCTCCAAACAATACTAGTAAAAAGCCCCACAAAGGGATTCACACCCAGTTCTGTTCAGGTGCAACCCGCCCAGCTTGTTCAGTTGCCATCTTCCCCAGAGCTAGCCCCAGTGTCCCAGGGATCCAAAAGCCTTCCGCCTGCAACATATTTTCTGCCATACATTCACCTGTCTTATCCTTCTATTTCTGTATTCACTTGCACATGGTGCTGGGGGTAATCTAGCACCTTTCTCCCTAAATTCCGATTGCAGGGCTATATCCCCCTTCCTACATAAGCCGTTGATACCAATATGGTCCATGACCACTGGCTGTTCACCCTCGCCCAGAAAAATGTCCTGCAGCAACTCTGTGACATCCTTGAACCTAGCACCAGAGAGACAACATACCATCCGGGAGGCACATCTATTCCACAGAAATGTTTGTCTCTTCCCCTAACTAATGAATCCTCTATCGTTATTGCCTTTTGGCTGGCTTAGCTCAGTGGGCCAGACAGCTGGTTTGCGATGCAGAACAAGGCCAGCAGCGCACGTTCAATTCCCGTACCAGCTTACCCGAACAGGTGTTGGAATGTGGCGACCAGGGGCTTTTCACAGTAACTTCATACTTGTGACAATAAAAGGTTATTATTATTATTTATTTTCTGTGCCGGCGATCTGCTCGTGGTAACTGCAGCCCACTGAGCAACCAGTGCCCTCACCTGCTTACAAAACAGAAACCCCATTTGTGAGCAGGACCCCAGGGGATTCCTGCATTACCTGTCTAGTTCTCTTGGACTGCCTGGCGGTTGTCCATTCCCTTTTGCCTCCAGGCTCCTAACTCTCCATAGGTCCACCTCTCTGATTGTGCTATCCACATGGCTCTCAACCTTGGGCCACAGTGACCCCAAACACTGCTCAAGTTCTGAAACCCTGAGCTTTCATTTCTGAAGCTGATAGTATTTCCTGTGCATGCGATTGTCTGGACCACTGGTAATATCCATGACTTCCCATATCGTACAGGACAAGCATTGCAAGTACCCTGCCATGCCTCCATTTCACATCCCTAAGCTAAAGTTATTTTATTTTGGATTACTTAATTATACCGGTTCTGACTTTCCTTTATACCTGGGATTTCCCACCTAAACCCAAGTAAGGCTACTTTTTTTAAAAATGCACTTTTCTAACTTACAGCAATTTAAAGACAGTCCCTAACAGCAGTTTCTTACCAGCCAATGAACTTATGGTTTTCCTTTGAGTTCATTATTTCGTTTTTTCTCACTCTCCTTTTTAACTCAGTATGGACAGCTGACTCCAAGCTTCAGTCCCAATTTATACTTTCCCACGCTGGGTTGCACCCTCAAAGGTCCACCACTCTCCAAATTCAAGGTAAGCAATGTAAGCCTTGGCCTCAATTTATACTCTGTCACTCTGGGTTGTTCCCTCAAAGATTCACCACTCTCCAACCCCAAGGTAAGTGATGTAGGCCTCGAGCCTTGTCCTCAATTTATACTCTGCCACTCTGGGTTGCTCCCTTGCAGGTCCAGCCCCTCTCTGACTCCCAGGTGAGTGCTGCTGAAGTATAACTTCCTCCCTGCAAACAATTAACCTCGCAATGTCTTCCATATCCACTAAAAAGAGTGACATTTTTCAAAACGTTGTACCTTCGCGTTTTCTTACATCGGTGTGAATTTCTACAGACCTGATTAACCATTTTTCATAGTATTGCCAAAAATGAATTCAGATTCATGCTGGTCTTCTGTTTGATGGGGTCAGCCACCTTCCAACAACTTGCCCTGGTGACCATTGCTACCAATGTGGTAATCTGACAGAACATCACCCATCTTTCATAGAAGCCACCGAACCTTTAAACCAATGGAATGCTCATGGGCGGACATCCACTCTGCCAGATCACTGCCCGTGCAGTGCAAATGTGAATAACTCCCAAATGCCAACTACGCCCAACCCTGCCTTATCTGCAATCCGTGTGCATGTGCTTTCCAGCATGGGATACGCGAACCAAGAGTGCTCTGGGATTCTTTTCAATGCTCAGCACGGCATCATTCATGCTTACAAAATATTCTGTTCAGCTGATAGCTTGTTTGTTGCTATTCCTGTGCATGAAATACAGGACATCGCAAAGCAAATGTTGCTCGCTCGTCTCACTGTCACTGTGACTACAGTACTTAAAGGATCCCACATCCAGTCCCTCTACTATTAACATAATAGTAATGCATTTCAGTTAAAGGACGTGAAGGGTAATATTTTCAAATTTGGTGTTTAGGCTATAGGACCAGTCAATTACAGTAAATTTGGATCAATTAGCAACTCCGTGCACCCATATGGCAATCCACCCCATGCCGCCCTCCACCCCCTCACCCCCCACCCCTGCCAATCCCTCTTCACTCCAAACAACCTCATTACCCTTCAAATCACATTAACCGTGCTGGAACGTGAGCAGAACCAGAGCAAACCACCAAAGGAACAGCCTGGACTATGGTAAAAAGCAGTTGCAGGACAAATTGTATAAGGTGTTAGTGCGGCCACACCTGGAGTATTGTGTTCAGGTTCGGTCTCCTTACTTGAGAAAGGATGCACTGGCACTGGAGGATGTGCAGAGGAGATTCACTAGGTTAATCCCAGAGCTGAAGGAGTTGGATTACGAGGAGAGGTTGAGTAGACTGGGACTGTACTCGTTGGAATTTAGAAGGATGAGGGAGGATCTTATAGAAATATATAAAATTATGAAGGGAATAGATAGGATAGATGCGGGCAGGTTGTTTCCACTGGCGGGTGAAAGCAGAACTAGGGGGCATGGCCTCAAAATAAGGGGAAGTAGATTTAGGACTGAGTTTAGGAGGAACTTCTTCACCCAAAGGGTTGTGAATCTATGGAATTCCTTGACCAGTGAAGCAGTAGAGGCTCCTTCATTAAATGTTTTTAAGATAAAGATAGATAGTATTTTGAAGAATAAAGGGATTAAGGGTTATGGTGTACGGGCCGGAAAGTGGAGCTGAGTCGACTAAAGATCAGCCATGATCTCATTGACTGGCAGAGCAGGCTTGAGGGGCCAGATGGCCTACTCCTGCTCCTAGTTCTTATGTTCTTATGTTCTTATTAAACTTATAACAAAAGGTTCCTACTGACCCCCAGCAACCAGCTACCTCACTTACTCCTGGCACTGTTAATGCATCAAGAAGGAGCACTCGGCTACATTCTACAAGACACATACCACACAATGTCATTGAGAGGAATCAGCATTATAAACACACACTGGACACAGGCACTTGTAGCATTGAATGTGGTTGCATCTTATTTCAACCATGTCCAGAGCCTTGATAGGGTGAAGGCTAGGCTTACCGAGCATGGATCAATGAAGGGAAAGCATTACACATTCCCCTGACAGAGGAAGAATTCAAAAGGAAATGAATGAGTAAAGTGTAGACTTTACTGTGAGGAACTAATTACTCTTGATGATAGAACCGCCTACAAATGGTTCAAAATATGTTGTCTCCAACCCCCTCTCAAATAGGGCCAGCTACCCTCTTGAATATTTTTGCTTCAATCCTGAGCTCCAATACACAGAGGTAAAAGACCATGGGCGCGATTCTCCGCACTCACGACGGTGCGGAGAATAGCGGGGGTCGTAAATTTTTACGGCCACGCTAATCTGACGCCCTCCCGCTATTCTCCCCCCCCTCCACGCCCGACTCCCGACACGAATCGCTGCCGCCGTTTTTTTACGGCGAGCAGCGATTCTCAGCTGGCCGATGGGCCGAAGTCCAAGCCCTTTACGACCGTTTTTAGGAACGTCAAACACACCTGGTCTGACCGTTCGTAAAAACGGCCATTAAGTTGGGATCTTGGCAACCATGGCACCGATTGGCATGGCAGTACCACAGCCGTGCCAAGGGTGCCATGGGCCCGCGATCGGTGGGCACCGATCGCGGGCAGCGGGTACTTACCCCGCGCACTCTTTGTCCTTCCGCCGCCCCGCTGTATCCATTCGCAGGGCGGCTGAGGGGCATCCCAGCCCGCGCATGCGCGGGTTTCGCGCAAATGCGCGATTACGTCATCCGCGCATGCGCGGGTTGGAGTCTTCCAATCTGCGCATGCGCGGCTGACGTCATGTGACGCGTCAGCCGTCGCAAACTCCGGCAAGCGGGCTTAACGAAATTCGTTAAGCCCGCGATGCCGGAGTTCACGGCCGCGGCATACTAGCCCCGACCGGGGACCAGAATCGGTTCCCGGTCGGGGGGGGGCGGAGGCTGGTGTCAAACCCGCCCGTTTTTGACGGCAGCCTTACGATTTCTCCCGGTTTGGGAGAATCCCACCCCATGAGAGCTTTATCCCCCCCCCCCCCCCCCCCCCCCGCTCGCTGCGGCCCCACCGGCAATTCTCCGAACTGCGATGGGCCGAAGTGCCGCTGGTTCTATACCAGTCCCGCTGGCGTAGATCAGACTAGGTCCCTTACCGGTGGGACCTGGCGGCGCGGGCCGGCTCCAGGGTCCTGGGGGGGGGGGGGGAGGAGGTGCGGGGTGATCTGGCCCCAAGGGGTACCCCCACGGTGGCCTGGCCCGCGATTGAGGCCCACTGATCTGCAGGCGGGCCTGTGCCGTGGAGGCACTCTTTTCCTAAGCATCGACCTTGTCAGCCTCCGCGATGGCCGACGCGTGGGTGAACCCCTCCTGCACATGCGCGGGGATGACGTCAGCAACCGTTGACGCTCCGGTCCATGCGCGGACTTGCGACGGCCGGCAGAGTCCCTTCGGCCCCAGCTGGCGTGGTGCCAAAGGCCTTCCACGCCAGCTGGTGGGGCGCAAACCACTCCGGCGCCAGCCTAGCCCCTGAAGGTGCGGAGGATTCCGCACCTTTGGGGTGGGCCGAAGCCAGAGTGATTCACACCACTCCGTCCCACCAGGACCCCCCGCCCCGCCGGGTATGGGAGAATCCCGCCGCTTAAGTCAGAATATCTTTACCTATTGGGGAATTTCAATGCAAGAGTAGGCGCAGATACAAAGAACATACAGTGCAGAAGGAGGCCATTCAGCCCATCTAGTCTGCACCAACCCACTTAAGCCCTCACGTCCACCCTATTCCCGTAACCCAAGGACCCCTCCTAACCTTTTTGGTCACTAAGGGCAATTTATCGTGGCCAATCCACCTAACCTGCACATCTTTGGACTATGGGAGGAAACCGGAGCACCCGGAGGGAACCCACGCAGACACGGGGAGGACGTGCAGACTCCGCACAGACAATGACCCAGCAGGGAATCGAACCTGGGATGCTGGAGCTGTGGAGCCACAGTGCTCGCCACTTGTGCTACTGTGCTGCCCAAATCATGAGGCATGGCCCTCCTACCTCAGACATCATGGCCTGAGAGGGATAAATGAGACCGGAGAGAGACAAATTGAGCTTTGCGCTGCTATGTGCTTTGTGTAATTAACACCTTCTTTCAGAACACACCATGCCATAAGGTGTTCTGGAGACATTGAAGATCAGAGCATTGGCACCAGCTGGACCTGATCATCATCAGATGTGACTCTCAGAACAGCATTCTCAACACATACAGCTACCACACCATTGACTGTAACACACAACACCACCTGCTGTGCACCGGGCTTAGGATGCAATCTTTGATGTCTTTTCATTCAAAGCAGAAACGCTTTCCGCATATCAGCCATACTGCCTCCTGGATAAACTTAATGATTCTGCCACTCAATTGAGCAGGCACTCTCGCATTCCTACGCATTGGACAGAACTGAAACAGAACGGCATCTACAATGCTGCATTGTCAACGGATGAAAAGCAAGAGTGGAAAGAAATTGATGGTTCAAGGCTAACATCACAGCGATGGAACCTGCCATTGAAGCCAAGCGGTCTGCTCCCTTTAATTATAAGTGAGATCCAAGTGGGGAAACTCTGAATACACTAAAAGCCGCTTGAAGTAATTGCGGTGTGCCAGTGATGACTGGTTATAACTCTGCCAGAATACCCAGATGTTCTTTGGCACTGTGATGTCAGGGTTCATGTATAAAGGGGTCAAAGAAGACAACAGGTCATCAACAAAGGGAACCGTTCGATTGAAAGCAAAAGCCGGGTCATCACTGACCGCGATAAACAGTTGGAGAGATAGGTGAAACATTACATTAAGTTGGCACTCTAGGGACAGCACTGTCAATGAGGAAGTTAGGTGCCATAGAAGGCCTGCCTGTCATGGCAGAGCTGGATGTCAAGTTCATAGTGAAGAAGCTTAGCAAAGCCATTGACTCACTTGTCCAGGGTAAAGGTCCAGGTGCTGACGCTATACCTACTGAACTTATCAAGTATGAGAAACTCACACTCCTGCAGCTTCTGCACAAACTTCTCTGCCTCTGCTGGAGGGAGGGGGCATTGCCTCAGGTTCGTGTGATGGAAAGATTCTGACCCTGTACAAGAATCAAGGTGAGTGCAGAACAACTATCGAGGCATCTCCCTGCTGAGCATTGTGGAAAATGTATTTGCCCATGATACCTTGTTAGACAGGTTCTGGCTGAATCTTGAATCCCAATGTGGTTTCGGAACTGTATGATCTATAACTGACATTATCTTCAGCTGCAAGAGAACAAAGGAGGCCACTATATATTGTCTTCTTCAATCTCACCAAAGCATTTGACCACGAGAGCAGAGGTGGTCAATTAAACCTGCCGGGAAAATTGGCTGCTTACTAAAGCTACTCGGTGTGATCTCCTCTTTCCATGACAACATGATGGGTAAGACCAGTTAAGACGGGGAAGCATCAGAATCTTTTGAAATCTGCAGTGGAGTCAAATAGAGTTGTGTTTTGACACTGGCTCTCTTTGGCATATTCTTCACTTTACTACTGTCTTAAGCCTTCTGCATCTACAGAGGGAGTCTACTACATACCACAACTGATGGAAAGCTGTTCAGCTTTAATCGCTAAGATCCAAAACAACAGTGCACCAAGTCTTCATCAGAGAGTTGCTATACATTGACAATTGCATCAACATTCCAATTTGAGGGACACCTACAGTGGCAAATGGACAGACTCTCTCATGCCTTTGGTTTGATCATCAGCTTCAGGAAAACAAATCATAGATAATAGATCATAGAATTTACAGTGCAGAAGGAGGCCATTCGGCCCATCGAGTCTGCACCAGCTCTTGGAAAGAGCACCCTACCCAAGGTCAACACCTCGACCCTATCCCCATAACCCATAACCCCATCTACTTGATCTCCTATGTGGACATGGAGTCACTGAAGTTTAATGTCCTTCTGTTCACTGACAGATTATTTAAAGCGGCGTTGAGTGAGTGAATCATGTAGATGCCACGTTGGAAAGACATATTTAGGAAGTTGAACCTTTAGTAAGTCTCGCCAATTATGTCTAAACAGTATACCCTCATCAGACTTTACAATATAGGAGCATGGAGCTGCTTGTTGTATTTCCGTTGCTGTGTTTGACCATCCTCCAGCCAGATGTTGGAAACGAACTAGGTCATTAACTTTCTTTTTTTTTAACAAACAATTTTATTGAGGTATTTTAGGCATATAGAAAACGTGACATTGTACAGTACAAAAAGAAGTCAAGACACAAATTACAAATAAAACATAGTGCAAACCACGGCTCTGTTCACGCACGGACCTGCCTCAATATCCCCCTACTCTACTCTGCTCTATTCTAGCCCCCCCCCCCCCCCCCGCGCTACTGACACTCACTCCTCTGCGAAGAAGTCAATATATGGCTGCCATCTACAGGCGAACCCTAGTAGCGAACCTCTCAAAGGCGAACTTGACTTTCTCTAGGCCAAGAAAGCTCGCCATGTCCGATAGCCATACCTCAGCCCTCTGGGGCTTTGAGTCCATCCACGCTAACAGTATTCGTCTAGGTCATTAACTTTCAATGGTTGCAGTGGTTTTGTATGCTGATCATAATGCTGCTTTTGTTTAAGACGTTGGTGTCTTAACTTGTCAAACACTTTTGAATGATCTGGATTACTGAACAGTATGGCTGGTAATGTTGTTCTCGCATCTTGGTTGAAAAGCATTTGAGCTGGCAATAGCCCTGAGCTTAACGTTGAGGATCTATCTGATAGTAGATCCAAGTGAATGTCGGAATGCGAGTCATTCGCCTTGCTTATAAGTTGTTTAACAATGTGCACATCTTTATCAACCTTGCCATTTGATTGTGGACAGTGTGGACTTGATGTTATGTGGTTAAAATTTTACTGATTGAAGAACTCTGTCCACTCCCAGCTCACAAAACAAGGACTATAATCGAACATGATGGTTTGTGGAATACCATGCCTCGAGAATATTTCCTTACAAGCCTTGATTAGTGATGCAGAAGTGAGAACTGGAAGTTCTGCTGAAGTGGCTCCTTACATTGTGCCAGTTGATGCTTTTGACAAGTGGCCCACTTTGATTTAAAAGCAGGTGGGAGGGGGGGGGGGGGGGGGGGAGAGTCAACTCAGGCCAATTTAAAAAGAGCAACTTTAACTCATTCCCAGTGAGCCAGAGAAGACACAGAGTGAGGCACAGCAAAGAGGTAAACTAATGTGGCACGGGGATGGGATCTGATGTAGGACGTCGGGGGGAAGTAAAACAGGTCCAGAAACAAAAAGCAGTAAGGGGGAAAGTGTAAGGCAAAGAAGCCACAGTCAAAAATCAAAGAGGGCCACAGTACAGGGTACAGTGACTGAAGAGAGTGTGAAAAGGGAGGTGGCCAATGCAGGATTGAGGGTGTTGTACGTAAATGCGCACAGTATACGCAACAAGGTAAATGAGCTTGTTGCGCACATTGAAATTGGCCGGTAAGATGTTGTGGGCATCACAGAGCCGTGGCTGCAAGGGGATCAGGGCTGGGATCTAAATATCCAAGGATATGTATCCTATCGAAAGGACAGGCAGATGGCAAAGGGGGCGGGGTTGCATTGTTAGTAAGGAATGAAGTTAAATCGATAGCAAGGAGTGATATAGGATCAGAAGGCATAGAATCTCTGTGGGTAGAGTTGGGGAATTGTAAAGGTAAAAAGACCCTGATGGGAGTTATGTACTGGCTCCTAGCGGTAGTCAGGATGTGGGGCAGAAAATAAATCAGAAGATAGAATAGGCATGTGAAAAGGCAATATTACAATAATCATGGGGGACTTCAATATGCAGGTGGACTGGGAAAATCAGGTCAGTGGTGGATCCTAAGAAATTGAATTTGTGGAATGTCTAAGAGATGGTTTTTTTGGAGCAGCTTGTGACAGAGCCTACTAGGGAACAGTCAATTCTGGATTTGGTGATGTGTAATGAGGCAGACTTGATTAGGGAACTTAAGGTGAAGGAACCTTTAGGGAGCAGTGACCACAATGTGATAGAATTTACCCTGCAGTTTGAGAGGGAGAAGCTACAATCAGATATAACGGTATTACAATTAAATAAGGGTAACTACAAAGACATGAGGGAGGAGCTGGCCAGAGTTGATTGGAAAAGGAGCCTAGCAGGGAAGACAGTGGAACAGCAATGGCAGGGGTTTTTGGGGGTTATTAGGGAGGCACAACAGAAACTCATCCCAAGGAGGAGGAAACATGCTGAGGGAGGACAAGGCATCCATGGTTGATGAGGGTGGTGAATCTGTGGAACTCTTTGCCGCAGACGGCTGTGGAGGCCAATTCACTGAGTGTCTTTAAGTCAGAGATAGATAGGTTCTTGATTAATAAGGGGCTCAGGGGTTATGGGGAGAAGGCAGGAAAATGGGGATGAGAAAATATCAGCCATGATTGAATGGCGGAGCAGACTCGATGGGCCAAGTGGTCTAATTCTGCTCCTCTGTCTTATGGTCTTATGGTCAGTATCATGTCTGTAATGTCATCATTAATCCCAGGCCAGATTGCTTTTCTCTTCTTTTGCACTTTTCGCTTCCGTGATGTCCCTCGTGAATCTTACTGAGCATCTCTGACCTGAGAGTTAGTAGAATGATGATTCTGTCATTTCTCAGTAGTAGTCCATCCACTACTGTCAATTCAGTTTGAATATTTTGAAACTGCGGACACCGCCCTTTCGGCCAGCCATGCTGAAGGTTATGAATTACCTGGAGCAAGGTTGCATCTTTTTGTGTCGCTAAATGAATTTGCTGCAGCTTCTTGTCAGAGGCCAGGAGAGTCTCCTTACACAACTGCACTTGAGCTTCAACGTCGTCAATGGACGCAGGAGGTGAGCTGCCAGTATCAATGGATCTGGATAGTGTGTCGGCATGATGAGGTCTTTACCAGGAGTGTAGACTAGTGTGAAGTCATACCTCCTGAACTTCATCATCATGTGTTGTAGGCGAGGAGTCATGTCATTGAGGTTTTTTTTAATGATGTTGCCCAACGGTCTATGATCAGTCTCTACGATGAACGGAGGAAGTCTGTACACATAGTGGTGACATTTTCTGATACCTGTGATCAGTCCAAGACACTCCTTCTCTATCTGTGCATACCTGCACTCTATAGCGGTCATTGCTCTCGACACGTATGCAACTGGAACCCAGTCTGATTGGTCATCTTGTTGAAGAAGCACCGCACCGATTCCACCTTGACTGGCGTCGGTGAAGATCTTTGTTGGTCTGTTGGGTCGAAGAAAGTCAGAATTGGAGCTGCTATCAATTGATGCTTGAGATCCACCCATTCTTCTTGTTGGCGTGGAATCCATTCAAACTCTGTGTTCTTCCTTATGAAGTTTGATAGTGCTGACGTCCTCGTCAACAAGTTAGATATAAACTTTCCTAAGAAGTTTACGAATCCAAGAAATCTGATCACAGCATTTTTGTTTTTTGGCTGCTGCATTATCTGGATTGCAGAAATCTTTTCATTACCTGGCCTTACACATGAGCAGAAATTGTATCACCCAAAAAGTTCAAAGATGAGCGTGGAAACGTGCACTTGGATTGGTTGAGTTTCAATCCAAACTGGTGAATTCTTTTTAAAAGTTTTCTTAGTCGAGCAATGTGGTCATCCTCTGTAGTTGACCAAATGGCAATGTCATCAACATATACTCTCACATCTTCAATGCCCTCAGTCATCTGCTCCATGACTCTATGAAAGGTTTTGGAGGCGGAGATGATCCCGAAAGGCATGCGGATATAACAGTATCGTCCAAAAGGCGTGTTGAACGTACAAAGCAGTTTACCTAAATCATCAAGCTGCATCTTCCAGAAACCTTGAGAAGCCTCAAGCTTGGTAAAAATGTGAACATTTGCCATCTCACACGTTATCTCCTCTCACTTAGAGATAGGGTAGTGTTCCCTATGACTGTTCTTGTTCAGATCTTTGGGATCTATACAGATTCTGAGATCACCTGATGGCTTCTTGACACATACCAACAAGCTGACCCAGTCAGTTGGTTGTGTGACTTTTGAGATTATGCCTTGAGATTGTAGCCATTGCAACTCTAATTTTAGCCTTTCACGTAAAGGAGCTGGTACCCTCTTAGGCAGATGAATAACAGGTTTTGTATCTTTCTTGAGCAAAATTTTGTATTTGTATTGTAACACGCACGCACGCACCCTCCCCAACCCCCCCCCCCCCCCCCCTTCTCCACGGCACGCACCCTCCCCAAACCCCCCTCTCCTCCCCGGCACATACACTCTCCATCACGCACCCTCCACAACCCCCCACCCCTCCCCGGCACACATGCTCTCCATCACGCACCCTCCCCAAATCCCCTCCCCTTCTCCCGGCACGCACTCTCCCCAAACCCCCCTCTCCTTCCCAGCACGCACCCTCCCTAACGCCCCCCTTCTCCCCGGCACACACGCTCTCAATCACGCACCCTCCCCAAACCCCCCCCCCCTTCTCCACGGCATACACCCTCCCCAACCCGCCCCCCTCCTCCCCAGCACACACCCTCTCCATCACGCATCCTCCCCAATCCCCCCCTCTCCCACCCAGCATCTCCCCCCCAGCACCTCCTCCCCCAGCCCCTCCTCCCCCCCCCAGCCCATCCTCCCCCCCCACCTCAGCCCCGCCCTTCAGCCCCTCCCCGCTCTCCAGCCCGTCTCCCCCTCTCCAGCCCCCGTGAATGGGACTTGGAGAATTGGGGCGGCCCTGGGGCCCATTGCGTCGTGCCAGTCCTCGACATTCTCAGAAGCACGCCGCGCGATTCACGTCAATGGGATTTGTGGGGGCCAGAGAATCCCGCGGGGCGGCCAGGCGGGATTTACGCCGCTCCCCTGGTGATTCTCCGACCCACCGGAGGGGTCGGAGAATCCCGCCTACGATGACCTTTGCTGTCTCTGTCAATGACATCCCTGAGTGAATGATGCCTGCAGATATAACATTCTATTCTAACAGATAGCTCAATTCCTTCTCTGCTTCTCTGGCAAAGCAGTGGATGTGAATACAATTACCTTCAGACAATTTTCAGATGCATACCTCGATCTGAATGCAAGGAAGTATAGGAAAGGGCAAATAGGTCAATCCAGCTCTGGTGCAGCTAAACCTGAATTCCTCCTTTCATTCACAATGAAGAGAATCTCCCACAAGAACTCGTGTATTCTGATCCGTGATTGTTAGAAAGTCAGCAGAAAAACTCCAGCATCTGAAATTTAGCAATCAAAAATCCAAGCACAAATAACATCATTCGTGATCATGAAAATATAAAATGATCACTGCACTAGATATTTTCTTCTCAGTATTTAAAAATTAAATCTTGAAGTTATTGCCATCAATGTATAATACTTGTGACAGTAAATTTAAGTGATTTATGTTGGAATCATCGTACCACAGAAAATAATATCTTTTTTTTAAACCAGCCAATTTTGCTCATTTTTAATTATGTAAAAAACACAACTAAATGATTTCAGAAGTCCAGGTTTTTTTTCCAAACATACCATACATGACTATTTTGTCTTGTACAAGTCTTACAACACCAGATTAAAGTCCAACAGGTTTGTTTCAAACACTAGCTTTCGGAGCACTGCTCCTTCCTCGGGTGAATCTTGTTTTATTTTGTCTTGTCATGGGAGTTTTCACAGATCTTTTTATTATTCAAATCCTTTGCATACGTTACCTGAAGTTTGTTAAAATTATGTTAGTGTCTTTTTAAATGACAATAATAATAATTATATGATGTGAAAATTAAATTACTTATGTTACATAAGTACTTACAGTTATGTAACTGTTCATTCCTTACACAAAGCAAACAAACTATATAATCCGTGTACAGATTAGGATTTTAGAATTTACCTCACTAACTAAAAGGGAATCTCCAAAATAACTGCATTTCAAATAATTTATTCTGGTGGCAGTTTTTATTTAAGGGCATTGAATCTGGTACAGTGAGTGGCTCAAAGAGGATAATTCTTTCCATTAAGCTAAGTCCATAGTCCATTTCATACCCATATTTTTGAATATTTTTAAGCAGTGTTTCAGCACATTAAGTTGTTTCTGGTAAACCCAAATGTACATAAGTGATTTCAAAACAACTATAGTTCAGTGGAATAAAAACATAAAATGCTGGAAATGCTCAGCAGGTCAAGGAGCATCTGTTGAGAGAGAGAGAGAGAGAGAGAGAGAGAGATATATAATTAACAGGTTTCGGGTTGCCAGGTTCGTGACAAAATGGGGATCCCAACCCCCCTCCCCCAACCCCCCACTTTCCGACTAAGATCTGGCACAAGAATATACCTGGAGGCAGCACCCGAGCATCCATCATCCAATTAATGACAGCATCAGGCTGGTGATACTACCAGGCCTACCTGAAGGCCGGTAGCTCTAAAGCCTTGGCAGACCATAGAGTTAGGCACTGCGAAGCTAGGCATGGAATCAAAAGCTTACCTCAACGTGGAGATGTCCTTAGGACGATAATTAATAATTTATGGTGCGAAGAGCCAAATAGGCAGCCCCTCGCACGACTATTCCAACCTGCAGCTCTCTCTTTGCATCATGGGACTCCTGGTTCCCATGGCTCCCCAGCCTGCTGCCCGGAGGCCGTTTCCATGGAGCTGATAATCTCCCCTGCTGTCAGGGTCCACTCTGCCACTTTTTAAATGCTGGCAAGCCTCTGATTGGAAAAGTGGCCTCGAATTGGAACCTTAAAATAATGATCATTGGCTGCTCACCTCCAGCCAATCCAGGTCGCTGGGCACCACTGGAAACTTGCCTGGTGGGCCGAATCCTTTAGGGAGCCTTCCTGACACGTTCCCCGCTATTTTCCTAGCACATTCCCCAAATCCACTTCCGTCTGACCAAGGCCAGGAAAATGCTGCCCATTAGCTCTGCCTCCATAAATGTTGGCTAGCTGACCTGCTGAATTTTCCTGTTCCTATTTTAGATTTCCAGCACCTACCGTGCTTTGCTCGTGTGATAGTTTAATGGAAACATTTCCAAATTGTGCATACTCTTAATTCTCAGATGATTTAAAGTGACCTCCAGGTAAAGTAGAGAATGGGCTTTGTAATTTCTCCCTGTTCCTGCTTTGCAACACCACATTTACAGATCCCTTTCTCTACAAGCTGTAAATCTTTCAAAATCCAATCCTGGCATCACAACATTTCCTCAATCGCTTTGCCTTCTTACCTATTTTCAAACCTTGTTGTGTCGTGCAGTGTAGGTCATACCCTTTCATCTGGTCCTTCAGTTGTAAAAAATCTTGAGTTCCGTTTCACAGAGGCAATCTAGAAAATGAAGAATGTTTCAAATATATGCCAATAAGCTAAAAGAATTCCATGTGTGACAGCACACAGTTGTACAGTCAAGTGGGATAGGTAGTGGTTAAGTCAGGAGGCACTCTGTCCTGACCTCAGGAGTAGTAGGCCCAGGAGATTTTAACGCCTTCTTGTTGCCTAGGGACAGTTTCCTGTCCAAAGTTATCAGAAAGCAGCAACTGGCCAACCAGCAGGAGTAGCTATCTGAGATCAATCAAACAGTGCCAAGAGCCCAGGTAAATCACAAGGTGGGGGTTTCAGAAGGGGTTGGCGATCAGAGCTGGGGTTTGGTTTGGACAGTTGGGTCAGGTGAGGTATCAGCATTTCTCCCAGGATGCAGAGGAGGAAGACTGCCCCACAAGAAATGAAAACGTTCCACCTCTTTGGACCTCTTCAAGCTTCAACTTCCTGTTGATTTGAGCTGATGAGAAGTCACAGTTCCACAACATGCTGCTTTTTTATTCCTGCAGGGTAGGTCAGGAGTCCTTTCCGACAACAGCTTTCGCCTTTGGGTTTCATGGATATGATTATCATCAACAAGGCATACTTTTCCTAATCCTCCCTTCGTCACAACAGTCCTGAAGGTGTCACATTCCAGAGTTCCTTTACAACCAACCAATAACATCCCATTCACAGTTTGGTTATTTCTTGGAAAACATTTAGCTTGTTAGCATCTCTGAGCTATTCTCACAGCTTCCCAGGTTTTATCCATTTTTTAGCCAGCTTGCATAGTATCTCCAAAAGTGTCTATCTCTTTTTCTGCTTAAACAACAAACTGACAACTTCCTGTGTGATTTGTTTCTTCATTACAATAATTCTCCGTATCCCTCTTTCTGTCTCTGCCTGCTTTCGCTTTATGTCTGCATCTGTGTGCTGATCATCTTCACCCTCTAGTTTCTCTTCTTGTTGCTCTCTTTTATGTCTGCAGCTCTCCTTTGTGTCCACCAGCCATATGGCACCTTTCTTAACTTTGTCCCTCTTGGCACTAATGTCCAACTTTGGAGACCAACTTGTCACATGGACCAATATATCTTATTATCCAAGAAAAATGCAATTAGTTCCTTTACAACTGATGCAAATTCTTACCTGTTCTTTCAGGCATTCTTAAAACAATTACAACTTACATAGGCATTTCAAAGAAATTACAATCTTCCCTTATTGCACTGTTTCCGGTCGAAGGGCGTCGCAGTGATGGCATCGGAGAGGGTGCAGAAAATATTGACAAGTGTCCCTAACAGTTATCCTCTACTGAAAATTCTGAATCATGGAAATATCTCTCACATCTCTTAACACCTTGGGCTGAATTCGCCGACCCCACAGTGGGTCGGAGAATCGCGACGCTGCTCCGACACCGGTCCGCCGATTTTCCGGTCGCGGGAGAATCGGCGTCATTGGCGCCGGCGCGGTCAGCGTGGTGCTGGCCCCCCCCCACCCCGCTGATTCACCCCACGTGATGGGCCGAGTGCCCACCGAGTTAGGCCAAGTCCCGCCAGTACTGTTCTCGCATGGCCCTACCCGGCGGGACCTCGGTGTTTATGTTGCAGGTGGCGGCCTGGCGAGGGGGAGGGGGGATCCGACCTGGGTGGGCGGGGGGGGGGGGGGGGGCCTCCACGATGGCCTGGCCCGCAATCGAGGCCTACCAATCGGTTGGCGGGCTTATCCTGATGGGGGCCTATATTCCTCCGTGCCAGGCCCCTGCAGCTCTCCGCCATGTTGCGTCGGGGCCGGCGCGGAGGAGGCAATCCATGCCCATGTGGGAACCCATGCCAGTCGTAGCGCGCATGCGCGAACTCGCGCCAGCTGTAGCGCACATGTGCGGACCCGCTACGCCCGTTCTGAGTCCGCAGCCGCCATGCGAGTATCCCGACCGGCTGGAGCATATTAGTTCCATGCCGTTGGTACTTCGGCTGGTCGGGGGCGGAAATGGCGGAGCTGGCCTCTGGCAATGGCCCCAGGTAGGTCTCAGGCAGTGCGGTGTACTCCCTGAGTAAGCCGCTTTTCGGGGCCCGCAGAATCGGTGAACCGGCGGGAACATGGATTCTCCGCTCCTGCGCCGGCCGCGATTTCGACATGAGGGTGCAGAGAACCAAACCCGTAAAGTATAATAGGAGAACTGTATAAAGCAGAAAGAGAGTTATAGAGAAAGAACAGTACAGTTAGGCTAGTTTGGGACTGATCCAATAGAGGCTGCACAGACACTAAATCTCCCCTTCTGTGCCATAAACCTCTATGCTTCCAGAGTTTTAATGACCGATTTATATGAACATACAAATTCTGATGTTCAACGAGTTCTTCCCTAATTAGACTGAATTCCTATCTGCCCATTCTCCCCCCCCCATTGCACATGACTAGATTATAAATTGAAACAGAAAGGGCGCAAGTGTTCCAAGCCCAAAGGTACGGATGTGAGGATGATTAACCCACAGCTCTTGCCTCACATTGCCTGTTCATTACCATGATAGCTCGCTAAACATGCTGTTCAGTGACTGCAGTCTACAGCAGGGGGCCAAATGTTGTGCCAGGTTAACACCACTTAAAGATAGCCTGCACAGACCTAAAGTCAGTCTGCGCCACTTAAGGGAGAGATGCATTCTGGCTGGAAGAGGCGCTGCAATTATTTGTGGATGAGACAGAGTAGGAAAAGAATCAATTATAGCACAATAGGGGAGAGAGTATGCTTTCCATTTCTCCAACACGGATGTAAAGATTCAGAAGACAGATCTCTCCATAGGGGTCAGGGTGTTATCCAGATAAACTCTGTGAAGGCAGCTGGAATCAGATAGGTCAATGCAATAAGAATCAAACCCAAGGACCAGGATGCAGTCCCACAAAATTTGAATGAGCTCACGCCAGTGGTCAAGGTCAGTGACTGCATCTTCAAATGTCATTTCCCAGGCGTTGGACACCATGCAGGAGAAAAACAGCATGCTTGATTGGCACCCCATCAACCACCTCAAACAGTTTATGCCATCGACAAGATGCATTGCACCAAGGCAAATAAGACATGGCAGGGGTACAAGATACCCAGACTGCCTAAATCTCTGACATCAAGGATTGGGGAAAAATGGGGTAGTAGGAACATTGTTAATGTTATTATATTTATAATGAAATGGCATAGGGTTAGCGTAACAGGGTGTCATTTTACGTGCAGAGTGTTCTTATAAGCCTTTCTCCTGTGTGATTGTTTTATTGGCTTGTATCACTCTCTCCAGCCCACCTTCCTTCACCAGGTCATGCATGATGTCAGCAATCCAGAGAATAAAGGCTAGCAACCTCGAGAAAATGTCTGCTCCTTGATTCAAAAACCCTCCCCAAGCCCATCACCAGCGAGGTGCCCATGTCCCACTTCGACATCTACCCATTGCATCTGGAGTCTTTGTGCATCTCCTTCCAGTAAATGATGTGGTATCCCTTTGACCCTCTTGTTTGTGAGTTTTTTTATGCAGCATTGTCAGGGTTCAGCTTCCCTCCCCTCAGTCTTCCATTGTCCATCTTCTTCATCCACGTCCTTGCACCTCACTCTGCCACCATGAGCCCTCTCCCCATTTCCTTGCACAGTCCTCTTTCCACATTGTTGCAAAGTCCCTTGGAACCGTGCAGTCCAGATAGCACCAAGGACAAGGAGACACCTTAACTTCCCAACCCCAGATGCACTACTTATCCAAGACGGTGATACAGGAGGGTCCATGGGTCCAGCAGCACGGTTTTATCTATGAATACGAGCTCAGCAATGAGATGGAGGGCAGGAACCAGTCTGCCCTGGCACAGTAGTGGTGACCAGCATATCAGGAGAAGAGCTGCAATATGGCAGAAAGGCTTTGTTGCGCTAACCTCAAAGTCTCTTGTGAACTGAGGACCACCTTGTGCAAGCCATTCTTTATCAGTCAGATTTTAGATGGATGTAATTTCACACTGGTGTGAGGCAAGATTGGAAGGCCTGAAAGGATTACAGTGGGCAACTGTTTTAATAAGCATTCATGAGACCCAAAAGAATGCAAATGGCATTCACACCACCAGCCGGAGGGAAGACCGACCAACCATTAACCCGCCATTGGGAGAATTACAACAAGATTTTGTGGCGGTGGGTTTCTGACATTTTGGCTCCCATTACATTCTCCACTCCCGCCCCCACCAAACCCAACATGGGGAGGATGGGAGAATTCCGGCCCTAAATTTCAGCCCTCTCCATACCTACTGTAGATAACTTTTTTTTAAATTTTAGAGTACCCAATTCATTTTTTCCAATTAAGGGGCAATTTAGTGTGGCCAATCCACCTACCCTGCACATCTTTGGGTTGTGGGGGTGAAACCCACGCAAACACGGGGAGAATGTGCAAACTCCACACGGACAGTGACCCAGAGCCGGGATCGAACCTGGGACCTCAGCGCCGTGAGGCTGCAGTGCTAACCCACTGCACCACCGTGCTTCCCCCTACTGTAGATATACATAGTTTAGTGCTGTTAATAAAGTCTCCCTTGTAACTTATACAAGATGTTTCATGGTGTCCAAGCAGTATCCTTCAAGTGCAGCGACTGCAGAATATATCATGGTTCATGCAATAGCATCTGTCAGTGATATCAGAGCTTCCTCTTGCCATTGTCTCTGGCTGTTTGCCACTGGGGGTGCAGCTGCCTCAATGAGAAGGAATGGGACACTGCAGGGTAAGGCTGCCAGGGAGAGCAGTATAGGCAGCATCAGCAGACCCACCCAGGTTTAGCAGTGGTGAGATTGGGAGGAGACTGAAGAGGAGAGAGAGCTACAGAAAACGGACTAATCCTGATGACATCGAGGCTCTCCCAACCAACATACACCACAACGTGTTCCAAATGTTTCCCAAAGGGCCACGATGGGCCTGAAACAGCACACTGCAAGACAGCAACATGGGGCAAAAGTAAGGGCAGCTGCTAGTCTAGGGCAAGGAATCTTCTTTCCCCAACAAAGATTCTTCGGAGGCAGAAAATATATCGCTTATTGAAGTGACAAGTGCATTACATACAGTAAAGCATGGTGACTCAGATCAAACAATGGTCTATTCCTTGAAACTTGGACCTCAGCTATACCCTGATTCCTCCTCCCCCGCGGAAAAAAATGGTATGTGGACAAACAAAGGCAGAGCAAATTGTCATAAATGTTCTGAGCAAGTTGGACGTTGGGTTGCTAGCTGAGCTGGAAGGTTCTGAGTCATTCCACTATGCCCCTGTCTTTTGTTCAACCACAACAGACATCTCTAATAAAGGAAATTAAAAGATGTACCCTATTTGTGCATATCCAGCACTGCTAAAGATGGACATGTGTCTACTCCTGCTTCTGTTTTCCATGTTTCTGACAAGTGTCAGCTTCTTCAGTTGATAATAACAATGCCAATTTTGGGATTCTTCGCTCTGCACACAAAAATGTTCTGAAAAAATGCCAAAGCTTCTCAAAGCCAGGAACTTGGTTCACATTGTCAGCAATGCATTCAAAGTCGGACAATGACATAGTTCCTGTGGTGATGAAAATATCTGGTCACTTCTCTTCAATGGCAGTGCAACATGAAAACCTCAAAGAGATTGAAGAGTTTGTTGATCTGGAGTGCACTGAGCTCATCAAGCACTTATGCATTGGTTTGCATTTGGAAAAGCTAGGGATCTTATTTTGAAAGCGTGGCCTACATTATTCCCATACTTCAGAAACACAGTTCAAAGCATTTGCAGAGGCTCCTAATGGTAGATGAAGAGCAGCGTGAAATTGATCATGAATGTGCCGCTGTAAAATGTTGATAATGCTACTAATTTTTAGAATCTGAAGGGCAGCACGGTGGCACAGTGGTTAGCACTGCTGCCTCACGGCATATATATATTAACCTCCCCCCCCCATCTTATCCACCTTTCCTTACCCTTTCTGCTCTTTGCAAGAAATAAAGAAATGGGAAAAGACAGTTAAAATTAAATGGGATGAAAACAAATGGGTCGAGGTGGGGTAGAGCTGATCATCCGAAGTTGTTAAATTCGATGTTCAGGCTGGAAGGCTGTAGCTGGCCTAACTGGAAGGTGAGATGTTGTTCCTCCAGTTTGCGTTGAGCTTCACTGGAACATTGCAGCAGGCCAAGAACAGACATGTGGGCATGGGAGCAGGGTCTTTTGTTAAAATGGCAAGCAACGGGATGGTCAGGGTCCTGAATGCGCCCCGACCGAAGATGCTTCCCCTCCCCCCACATCTACAGTTCACCCTCTGTTGTTAGTTTCTCTGCTGTTTGGTCTTTCACATCTTTTGTCCTCTCTGGGGACTGCCATTAATACTCTTTCCCCTTGGTATCTGTGGCCATTAGCACTCGGTTTCCCTGGGTTTCTGTGGCTATGACTCATCTTTCATTCTCACTCCACAGTATAAATATTTCCCACTTTCTCTGTCTATTAGCTTTGACAAAGAGTCATCGGACTTGCAACGTTAGCTCTTTTCTCTCCCTACAGATGCTGCCAGACCTGCTGAGAGTTTCCAGCATTTTCTCTTTCAAAGACAGACATCGCCTGTACTAACAACACCAAGAGCTCCTGGGGTCTTGAGAGATCAGAAACTTCTTTGTTGTCTTCACTGCTTCTTGTTAAGTATATATAAAATCTTGCTGAATAAATTCTACTTGATTGTTGGTTATTCCTTGTAGGTCAAGCACAATGGAGGACCCTAGAGTTAGAAATTACAAATCGGACTGTACGAGTTTGTTTTAATTGTTTTAATCAAAATCCTAAACCTTGCACCGCCATCTACCTAATGTTCAATGTCAACTTGTTCCCTTTGCTTGAAGCCAAACTAAAGCCACACTCCATGGAAACATCGACTCCTGAGCTGAATGATGTCATTCAGCAATTACGTCCTAAACTCTGCAGAAGATCAATGGATCGCTTCTTTTGCTTCAAGCACAGCATGCACTGGCTCTGCTGCCTGATCATCAAAAGGAAGAAATGTCAAGCAACTTCATTCCTTGCATTCAAGCAACAAGCTTGTATCTTGAAAAGTGATCTTACCATTGACTGCAGGATTTTGCATTTACATCAAGCTTTTATTCTGATCAGCTTCAGTCGGAATTGTATGAATGTGAGGGAGAATTTATGTGAAAAACTTTTATATGGAGGGAAACTAGTGACAATATTCAGGGCTGGAGAATCGACGGGGGGGGGGGAGCGACGTGAAACCCGCCCCGATGCCAGCTGCGTTTTTCGGCGGGGGCGGGAATCGCATCGCGCCAGTCAGGGGCCGTTGGAAGTGACCCCCCCCCCCCCCGGCGATCCTACGCTCCACGATGGGCTGAGTAGCTACCTGTGTTCAGACAGTCCCGCCGGTGTAAAATAAAACAAGGTCCTTACCGGCAGGTCCTGGCTCTGCGGGCAGCCTGCGGAGTCCTCAGGGGGACGTGGAGGATCTGGCCTCGGGGGGTGCCCCCACGGTGGCCTGGCCCGCGATCGGGGCCCACCAATCCGCGGGTGGGCCTGTACCGTGGGGGCACTCTTTCCCTCCGCGCCGGCAATGGCGGACGTTTACAGCGGATCACGCCATCACACAGTGGTGCTTCCACGCATGCGCTAACTCGCGCTGGCTGGCGGAGGCCCTTCGCCGCTGGTTGGCGCAGCGCCAAGCCCTTTGCCGCCAGTTGGCACGGCGCCAACCCCGCCGGCCTCGCCACTGAAAGTGCAGAGGATTCCGCACCTTCCGGGCGGCCCAACATCGGAGTGGTTCACGCCACTCCACGGCGCCGGTACGGCCCACCTCACCGGTTAGGGGAGAATCTACCCATTAGGCCAATCCACCTAACGGGCACATCTTTGGACTGTGGGAGGAAACCGGAGCACCCGGAGGAAACCCATGCACACACGGGGAGGATGTGCAGACTCCGCACAGACAGTGACCCAAGCCGGAATCGAACCTGGGACCCTGGAGCTGTGAAGCGATTGTGCTGTCCACAATGTTACCGTGCTGCCCATGTAGTCAACTATTTACATATCTTTTACATACTTTCAAATTTTGACTGAATCTTTATTTTCAATGCAAATAGGGGAAAATAATGCACTGGACAGCACCATTTCAAAGTGAAAAATGTGAAAGCTGCTCATGGTGGGAGAAAATGCAGCAGAGAAATTGCCTGTGATTGCAGGAGCATCTCCTTTCAGATCTGCTACTTCCACTGAGCTGTGTTTTGAACAGTGAATCCATGGGCTGGATAGAGAAGTATGGGATTGTGGCCTGACATTCCTAAGTTGGACAACCCTGGTATACATAGTGGCAAGGAAGTGGAAGCATGGTTTCAGCATCCCAGTAACCTGCTCTATCACATTTCCTGTGACAAAATGGCTTTCATTGTACCCAGCTATCCCACATGTGAGTGGACTGTGCACAATCAGCTGTTTTGTGAGCAGTTAGCCCTTCTTTCCCAGCGGTCACCCTTTGATTTGCCGTGGTGCCTGAAATACAGATGGCACATCAGGCTGCTGAAGAATGAGATGACATGCAGTGCCCACAAAGTGTCAATGGCAGCCCACACCACGAGAAAGCTGAAATCCTCACAAAGCCACGTGCTCACTCAGCCTGCTTCTCTCTGTCAAGAGAGAATGAAATGAGCTCAGCCCTCAGCAGCCTCCTGTGTGCCATTTTTGGATGGCAAACTGGAGATATTACCTGCTTCAGTCTGGAAAGAACCAGATGCGTTTCCATTTATCACCATGGACACCTTCACAGCTACTGATGCTGCCAGACCCACCCTGGGTCGTAGTAACTGACAGATTTCAGGCAAGAGCATTGCTTCCTGAACATCCTAGGTGAATATGGCTTCCAGCTGAGAGCTCTTTTTCTCTTCCTCTTTCTTCTAACAACTTGTCCTGCCCAGCCACCTCTACTCATTTCCTTCCCAAAGGATAATGCAGACAACTGCACCCACGTTGAGAAGAAAGTGTTTGTGCAGAATTCTTGAAAACTTCAACATGTGTTACACCGCACCTTGTACACTTCAGCAACTATTAAAACAATCTCCAGAAACCACCAAACACTTCGACAGTCTTAGCAAGAGCCAATACAATCATTCAGTAACTCCCCTGAAAGTGGCGGATGATCCCTTTAAATAGCACTGGTACAAGGTCCTTCCTGTTGCTAGGCATGTCCAGCGTGCAAGATTAAGTATAGTCATTAGCATAAGCTCCAAGTGGCAGTGCTGACATCAAATCAATGTTGCACATGAATTCATGTCACAATCTCCTACTCTGCATATTAACACCTTGCAGTGAGGATGCATTCCAAACCACAATAACCCTGAGTAAAGCCACACAACAGTAGCCACTCCGGTCAGCCCCCCTTTGAGCTTGATGAATATCTCAGACTCATTCATGACCATTTATTTGTCCAGGGGTATCCTGCTCCTCTGTTACAGTCATGGAAGTATTGGATTTGAACTTCAGTAGGTGGGACCTGAAAAGTCAGATGAACCAATACCTTGCCAGCCCTAACATGATAGTGATGGATTATCGTATTTTACCAGGTCGGTGCTATGATTCTGGAGGGCACTGGCGACAATTCCTCTTGTACAGGGTCAAAGCACAGAAGTTATTTTTAGTCGCCAGTGATTGCAAGAAATGTTCTGCTGTCCAACTTTAGCACAATGAAAGTGATCATGCAAAAGCAATACTTCAAATAATCTTTCCCATTTTATGTTAATCTCACGCCTGAAGGACTCACAAAAAATGTGCACCAAGGTGAGTGTTTGAATCTTTATCTGTAATGTGGTCTAACTAAACCTCTTCATCATTTGACTCCAGCCAGAAGGAGTCAAGGTCACTACAATTACTTAGCTGATGACCTCCACCCATGTTTCTTGTAACTGAACTTTTCCTAGAGGTGCCCTTCAGCTCTAAATAAAGCCAACCTCCTCTGGTGTAGCCCCTGCAGCATCAGCTCCTGTTCTTCAATATTAAAGAGAACATTTCTCCTTTCTGTCATATTGCGCATTTACTTAGCTTTTCTGCTATCATTACAAACTCGCTTTAAAAGCCCTTCAAAGGCTGCTGACTTGCCAGATTTTGTGGCTTTCTTTCCGAGTAAACTGTGATTCACACCTAGCTCGACGAACATATGCTTCACGTGTGGCAACATGATCTTGCATCACAAGAGTCAACCAGGTCTGCCCTGAGCTGGCTTGGGTCTGCACATTCTCCCTGTGTCGGTGTGGGTTTTCTCCGGGTGCTCCGGTTTCCTCCCACAAGTCCCAAAAGACGTGCTGTTAGGTAATTTGGACATTCTGAATTCTCCCTCTGTGTACCCAAACAGGCGCCAGAGTGTGGCGACTAGGGGCTTTTCCCGGTAACTTCATTGCAGTGCCAATGTAAGCCTACTTGTGACAATAAAGATTCTTATTGTTAAATATTCGGCTTCCCATCAAAGCATTTGAATATGATTGACGAAATGACCTTCTCCTTTGCTGTAATCATTCCTGTCAGATATGTCTAGTTTTTAATGTAATGATTAAGAGACATGCTTGTAAATCATCTATCTCCACAGACAGATTTTTCTGTTTGAAAGCAAGACACTATTTAGAGCTTGTAAAAGTCATATTCAATATTGTGTGAAAGGGCAATGTGGTAATTAGACCAAGAAAGCAATAAAAAGGATTCTTTGCTCAAAATTAGGAGGATGTTTTACGAACATATGAAGCAGAGCAGGAGTAGGCCATTCGGCCCCTCAGGCTGCTGCCCCATTCAATGAGATCATAGCTGATCTGGTTATGGCCCCAACTGTACATTCCCTCCGAGCCCCGATAAACTTTGACTCCCTTGTTGGTTAAGAATCTATGTACCGTTATAAAACTCTGGGTTAGTGCGTGGTCAATTCCAGACCCACTTGACCCGGAGTCGCAACATGGCTGAAATTAATTTCTATTTTAAAATACCCGAGGTCTTTGGCTGCCCAAAAACTACAGTCACTGTGTTTTTAAATTTAAACACAATTAACTGTTTGATCAGTCACACTAACTACACTGAAATAGCTAACAAATACAACTGGTTAACTACCATCTAATTTCTAGCTCCCCACCCTTTTAACTCACCCCATCCTCTATACACACACACACAGAGACAAATAAACACCGAGGGGAAAGAGGGGTATAAAATAATGATGAAAGTGAAAGGATAAGGGCCTTTGTTTCAGATGGACGTCTTCCAGATAATTTCTTCTTCCGTCTAGGTTTTGTTATCTTGTTTTTCAGCTTGTCATGGTTTTCACTGTAGACTCACAGAAATAGCAGACAGCCAGCATTCGTGAGAGAGACAACTTCTTCTTTCAGGGTCCAGAGCTTCTGCCTTCAGACAGTAGACAACAGAGTAGCGCGAAAGAGAGCTGCTTCCACCTTGTGGGTCCAGAGGCTTCTGTCTGAATACCTAACCTGACAGCAACCAATCACTGTTGGTTGCCAGGCAGATAACTCTCCCTGGCCAAACCATTGGCCACCAGCCAACAAATCAAAATGAGCCTCTCCAATTTCTTGGGTGCCATAAAGTCTGTGTTCTTTTGCCCAAAATGCAAAACTTTATAACACAGTGTAATATATTGACAGCTTGAGTTCCTTACTTCCTCTGCTTAACTTAAAGGTATGTCTCCATTAAAGATCCTTGGACCAAAAATGATAAAGGCAAATTAAAGAAATTGGAACTAAGGGAATCAACATAAAGGCCCACACTACTTCTGCCATAAAAGTATTCAATGGCACTGCCTCCATTGCTCCCTGGGAAGAGACTTCCAAAGACTAATGACCTCCAGAGAAAAAAATGTCTCCTCATCTCTGTCTTAAATAGGAGATCCCTTGGGCGGGATTCTCCGACCCCCTGCTACCGGGTCGGAGAATCGCCGGGGGGGGGGGGGGGGCATGATTCCCGCCCCCGCCAACTGCCCAATTCCCGGCGCCAGAGAATTCGGCAGCTGGCGGGAATCACGCCACACCGGTCAGCGGCCGCTGGCAGCAGCCCCCCACCCCCACCCCCGGTGATTCTCTGGCCCGTGATGGGCCGAGTGGCTGTCTGTTTTTTGCCGGTCCCGCCAGCGTAAATTAGAGTAGGTCCTTACTGGCGGGACCTGGCGCCGTAGTTGCCCGCCCCGCCGGTTACGGCAGAATCCCTCCCAGTGGGCAGGATTCTCCGACCCCCCGCTGGGTTGGAGAATCGCTGGGGGGCGGCATGAAACCCGCCTCCGCCGGCTGCCGAATTCTCTGGCGCCAGGGATTTGGCGGGGACGGGAATCGCGCCGCGCTAGTCGGGGGCCGCTGGCAGCAGCCTCCCCCCGGCGATTCTCCGACCCGCGATGGGCCGAGTGGCCATCTGTTTTTTGCCAGTCCCGCCGGCGTAAATTAGAGTAGGTCCTTACCGGCGGGACCTGGTGGTGTGGGTGGCCTCCGGGGTCCTCGGAGGGGTGCGGGGGGATCTGGCCCCGGGAGGTGCCCCCACGGTGGCCTGGCCCATGATCGGGGCCCACCAATCCGCAGGTGGGCCTGTGCCGTGGGGGCACTCTATTCCTCCGCATCGGCCGCTGTCGTCCTCCGCGGAGACGAACCCTCCCACGCATGCGCTGGGATGACGCTAGCACACGCTGTCGCTCCCGCGCATGTGCCAACTCGCGCCGGCCGGCGGAGGCCCTTCGGCGCTGGTTGGCATGGCGCCAAGCCCCTTCCCCGTCGGCCAGTGCAAACCACTCTGGGACCAGCCTAGCCCCTGAAGGTGCAGAGGATTTATGCCACTCCTTCCCGCCGGTGTTGCCCGCCCTGCCGATTACGGCAGAATCCCGCCCCTAATTTTTACAATGTGTATCATTGTTCTAGTTTCTCACAAGAGGGGAAACATCCTTTCAGAATCCTGTCAAGTCCCCTCACGATCTTATATGTTTCAGTAAGATCACATCTCATTCTTCCAACTTACAGATTGTTTGAAACATTTCATACATTTTCATTTTGAGACCCTCAGTAACAAAGGGCAGGACTGTCTGAATTTAGAGGCGGACCTGGCAGAGGTCAAGTATGGGCCACTTAGCTACAAGGGTGGGTAATGAGACAACCTCTTGGATTTCCCCATCTGCAGTCAATTAATAGCTGTCAGGGAAGGGAACCAGCCAATAACAGATGGCTGCTGAGTGGAAAATCAGCAAAGGAAGGCACAATATTTAAGGGAGTATCAGCTGCTTCATACAGTCTGCATACACCAAGGGCATTGGAAGGGGTGTTGGCCATGCAGGAATGGCTAATGTCAGACAATGGTGACTCTAAGGTTCAGTGAAGCCTCACAGGAGCTGAGGGATTGGTGAGAGGTGCTCTCCCGTGTGGAGGAAATGAGGAAACTATCAAACCTCAGAAGGACGGCATGGCTGGACGTGGCTGAGGAAGTCAGCAGTCATGGAGTAGTCGCACAAACATTAGTGCAATGTCAGGAGTGATTTAATGACCTGCTATAGTCTGGCAAAGTGAGCAGCATCCATAACAGCAAACTCACAACCCTACGTGTCCTAAAAGGTGCTCATGAGATATGATATGAGATGGCTGATCCATCTATCAGACCAGGGGCCAGTGTCTACAGTGAGATGCAGAGTCGACTCAAACTGGGCACCCACGGTCAGTCAAAGAGAATTATTGTATTGCTACAGTCTGCTTGCAGTAGGTCTCCCAGTGGCATGATGCTGGACATGGAAAATGGCCCAGGCTGACAAGCACAGCTGGGCTATGGAACACGAGTGTCAATTTGTATGCATGCAGTTGAAGGAAGTGTTCTCACAATGTTGGGAGCAGAGATGAACAGGAGTTGGGATGCCCTTCAGAATGAAAACCTCAGGATGCAGTATGTACATTTCTGTCCCTGTTCCCAGGAGCCATTTGTACCAATGTGCATTCGATGGAGGAGTCCATCCATGCCATGCATAGTGCCATGTTCCTGGTGTGTGAGCACATACGAACATACAAACAAGGAGCAAGAGTAGACCATTCAGCCCCTTGAGCCTGCTCTGCTATTTAATCAGTTCATGGCTGATCTGACAGTAACCTCAGATCTGCAGCCCACTGACCCTCAGTAACCTCTTACCCCCTCCCGGTTTACTGAGAATCATTCCATCTCTGCCTTAAAAAGATTCAAAAACTCTGCTCACCACCTTTTCAGGAAGAGAGTTCCAAAGACTCACAAGCTCTGATTGAAAAAATTCCACCTCATCTCCATTTTGAAAGGATGACCCCTTATTTTTAGACAGTGCCACTTAGTTCTAGATTCTCCCACATCTTGTTCACATCTACCCTGTCAAGACCCCTCAGGATCGTGTATGTTTCAATCAAGTTGCCTCTTACTCTTCTAAACTCCAGTCGAGACAAGCCTACCCTGCCCACCCTTTCCTCCTAAGACAATCCACCCATTCCAGGTATTAGTCTGGTAAACCTTCTGAGAACTGTTTCCAATGCATTACACCCTTCCTTAAATAAGATGGTCAGTACTGTACACAGTTCTCCAAATGTGGTCTCTCTAGTGCCCTTTACAACTGAAGCATAACATCCCTACATTTTTATTCAATTCCCCTCGCAATAAACAATAACATTCTATCCGTGTTCCTAATGTATTACTGTACCTGCATACTAGCCTTTTGTGATTCATGCACCAGGACACCCAGATCCCTCTGCAACGCAGAGCTCTGCAATCTCTCACCATTTAGATAACATGTTTCTCTTTTATTCTTCCTGCTAAAATGGCCAATTTCACATGGTCTCCTCCATTGAGAGTGGTGAGTCTCATGGAAGTCCAAGTGCAACATCAACATACTACTTAGTGAATGCAAGAGGCGTGCACCAGCCTTCATAGTAAGGGCTCTCCAATAGTAGTGTTGAAATATAGGTAGGTAAGATGGCCCTACAATGCCTTGACCCGAGGCCAGGTGTCCAGCCCCTCTTGGGAAAGAGGGAATAGAAGGCCAGGTTGAAAATATGGCGGACTGGATGCCCGAGGCCCATGAGGGCTTTTCTTAAGGCTCTATTTGCAATGCCAAAGGATTCTCAGTCCCTTTGGCATTGTCCTGAAGGCTGCAAAAAGCCTTGATGACAGAAGTGTCCACCGCATGAATGCATGTGACAACCACCATCCCCAGCCTGCTTGCCTCGTGCTAGGGCCCTCTAAGGGCCAGGCAGCCAGAGGATGTCCGTTGCGGTCATCTGATGCACCGAGCAAAAAAGGTGGCACTTTCTCCCACATCAGGCCCCAGGCAAACACAGTGGCCGCGATTCTCCGCACTCCGCGCCGGGTGGGAGAATCGCGGGAGGGCCGGGCCAATCACGCCACGCCGCCCTGGCACCCCCTGCGATTCTCCCACCCCCCAAAAAATGGTGTGTCGCGTTTTTCGACAGGCCGCTCGGAGAATCGCCGCTCGCCGTTTCTCACGGCGACCGGCGATTCTCCGGCCCGGATGGGCCGAGCGGCCTGCCGAACCTGACCGGTTCACGCCGGCGCCAACCACACTTGGTCGCTGCCGGCATGAACAGCGCGCGACAGGTGAATGTGGGGCCTGTGGGGGGCGGAAGGAGGATCGAGCACCACGGGCATGCTCAGCAGATGTCTGGCCCGCGATCAGTGCCCACCGATCGTCAGGCTGGCATCTGTAAATGACATACACTTTTCCCTCCGCCGCCCCGCAAGATCAAGCCGCCATGTCTTGCGGGGCAGCGGAGGGGAAGACGGCAACCGCACATGCGCGGGTTGGAGCCGGCCAACCTGCGCATGCGCGGCTGACATCACTTCGGCGCCGCTGGCCGCGTCATTGCCGGTGTGCCGCTTTGACGCAAGCGTCAAGGCCGTGCACTCGGGATACACGCGCCGCCGGGGGGAGAATGGGGGTGGGGGGGGAGAATAGGGGGCGAGGAGCGGCCTCCGACGCCGGAGTGAAACACTCCAGGTTTCACTCCGGCGCCGGCACTCAGCCTCCCGCTGTGAGAATCGCGCCCAATGTAAAACCACCCAAAAGCATTCACATAAATTCACCTAGTTTCACTTGAGATCTCACTGGAAGATAACTTTTAGTTGAATACCGAAGTGTTAGATGTGTGTAGAAACTTAAAGGTCTTGTACTGCATTTTTTAACAGTTCGTCTGCTAATTTCTGCACAAGTCAGTCGTTAGCAGATGGCAAGTACTTTAGATGGAGGGCATGAAAAGAGTACAGAATGAAGGCGCTGTTGGTGGTAGACCTTGGTATGATGTCATGATGGGGCCACAGAGATGGTAATGGCATTTAATGAAAGCCACCAAGACTACCTCAGTGATCATCTCCAGGGGTGATTAATAGTTTCTCAGGAAAAATGTGTACTTATAAGTGAATCACATCTCTCTTTAGTATGCATGTCGAGGCCCATTGCCATCAGACTTGAGGGTGAATTTCCATTTGCCGTCTAGTCTCAAACCGAGGAGGAGGAGGCACCAAACTTAATGTGCTTGGCATTCTCCAATGCTTTACCTCTCTGGATCAGCAGGTTGTGCAGAACGCAGCATATCAACTCTTTGCGTGAGATGAGGCACATTCCATGGCTCCCCCTAATCTTTCCAGGCATCTGAACTTAATTTCCAGAAGTCCTATGGGTGGTTCAATGGTGACCTATGTAGTCACGTGACAGTTGCGCTTTGTTGGCTTCAGGCCATACAGTCCGGCATAAAAGAATTTGCTGATCCTCAGGATATCAGACGGCGATGATTTTACCTAATCACCTTCCTCCTTCAGGCTGCTGATCACAGAGGTCTCGAAACGCAAACACATTATATCCTGCTCCGCGGAATGGGCTCTGAATCAGAAGATGACCTTGGAGGCGTCAAAGGCAAAGATCAAGACTTGTTGGCTCTTCACCTCTTGGAGATCCTCCTCAACATCAACCCCCATTGACTGCAGCCGCGGCTGATTCTGCATTCTTGTCTGGAGTCAGGACATTTCCCCTCTCGCCCCCCCCCCCCCCCCCCCCCCCCCCCCATCTCTCCCTCTCACCTCCTGAACACGTTTAAGGATGAAAAACCTCTTGATGCACTGTGCTAAATAGCTGGCTTTTAAAGCAGTTCAAGGCAGGCCAGCAGCACGGTTCAATTCCCGTACCAGCCTCCCCGAACAGGTGCCGGAATGTGGCGACTAGGGGCTTTTCACAGTAACTTCATTTGAAGCCTACTTGTGACAATAAGCGATTTTCAATAAGCGATTTTCATTTTCATGTTTGTCTTGGCTGTTTCCCACCGGAGCGACGGAGGCTCAAAGTGGAGCTTCACGGTTCTCCAAACATTGTAATCCCTCTTGAGTTCCTCAATGTTCTCTGAAATCAACAATTTCACATTCAGCTTCAATGTCCCCCTGCCAACCCTCTGGTGTTTCTGTAAGTGACAGTCAGCCAGTAGGAGGCAGTGGTCAGGGAAGAAAACAGGTTTGACGTTGGATCTGACCGTGAATGTGTGGGACACAAACAGGAAGTCAGCCCTGGAGCAGACGGACCCTGTTTGGCCACGGCCGTGTATATCTCTACTGGACTTCATTTGCAAGATTGCTGAAGGCGTTGTGCAGCTTGACAAATTTTACCATTCCCATCAGGAGTCTGGACGTGGTGTCCAGTCTGCTGTCGGTACTGCCGGATCATCCAGCCACATTGATGATGTAGTTAAGGTCACCACCCAAAATGACATGCCTGAAAATGACCAGCAACAATGGGGACTGCTGGAGGACTGCCAGCTGCCTATTGTTTATGGTTGGGGAGTACATGTTAATTAGTCTGAGGGGAACGTTTTTGCATGTGATATCTGCTATGGTGAAGCATCCACCCATTGTGGTGAACCACTGTTATTGTATTTCCACTGTTGTTCTACTGTTACAGCGCTGTATATATTCTCGGTTACTGTTTGTTCCATTGTTACTCACTGTGTTATATATTGTTGTTCTTCCGTTGCTCCGCCCCACTGTGTGTTGTATATAGTTGACTGATCTGTAGCCCTGTCTCCAGTCTGGGTTCAGCAGCAGACAGGCTACATCTTAGAGTATTAAAACTATTACTTCGTCTTCTACAACTTGCCTCGTGTGTAATTGATGGTGCATCACCCATCACCTCCCTAACTTCGGTGATGGTGAAGTTGCCCCCTCACCGCCAAACCACCCACCCCCCCCCCCCCCCTCCACCCCGCCCCTTATTCTTCTTCCTCCTCTTCCATTGATTCTTTGTTTGTCAAAAAAGAGGTGTTTCATCAGGGTCTGCTGGGACTTCCACATTTTGCTCAGAAACCTTGCCTTCTTTTACAGTATCTTGTGCAGCGTTGTCCTTGTTCTTGTTGGAGGAGGGTACATGAGTCTCCCTTTTTAATTAAAAAAATAAATACATTTAGAGAACCCAATTCTTTTTTCCAATTGTAGAGTGGCCAATCCACCTACCCTGCACATCTTTGGGTTGTGGGGGTGAGACACACGCGGGCACGGGGAGAATGTGAAAACTCCAGAAGGACAGTGACCCAGGGCCAGGATCGAACTTGTGTCGTTGGCGCCGTGAGGCAGCGGGGCTAGAACAAAGAACAAAGAAAAGTACAGCACAAGAACAGGCCCTTCAGCCCTCCAACCCTGCACCGACCATGCTGCCCCAAAATCTTCGACACTTCCGGGGTCCGTATCCCTCTATTCCCATCCTATTCATGTATTTATCAAGATGCCCCTTAAATGTCACTATCGTCCCTGCCTCCACCACCCCCTCCAGCAGCGAGTTCCAGCCACCCACTACCCTCTGTGTAAACAACTTGCCTTGGACATCTACTCTAAACCTTGCCCCTCACACCTTAAACCCATGCCCCCTGGTAATTGACCCCTCTACCCTGGGAAAAAGTCTCTAACTATCCACCCTGTCTATGCCCCTCATAATTTTGCTAACCACTGCCCCACCATGCTGCCCTTTAATTTAAAAAAAAAATTATTTATAAGATGTGGGCGTCGCTGGTTCAGACAGCATTTATTGCACATCCTAGTTGCCCTTCAGAAGGTGGTGAGTAGGCAGGGGTGTCCCCTGTCCCCCCTGCTTTTTGCGCTCGCAATTGAACCCATAGCCATGGCGTTGAGGGAGTCGAGGAACTGGAGGGGGCTGGTGCGGGGTGGGGAGGAACACCGAGTGTCGCTCTATGCGGATGACCTGTTGTTGTATGTGGCGGACCCGGTGGGGGAGATGCCAGAGGTAATGAGGATTCTCAGGGAGTTTGGGGATTTCCCAGGGTACAAGCTCAACATGGGGAACAGCGAGCTGTTCGTTGTTCACCCAGGGGACCAGGAGGAGGGGATTGGTAAGCTCCCATTATGAAGAGCGGAGAGGAGCTTTAGGTACTTAGGGGACCAGGTGGCCAGGAGCTGGGGGGCCTTGCACAAGCTTAACCTCACGAGGCTGGTGGAGCAAATGGAGGAGGAGTTTAAGAGGTGGGACATGCTGCCGCTGTCGCTGGCGGGCAGGGTGCAGTCAGTCAAGATGACGGTGCTCCCAAGATTTCTGTTCCTGTTCCAGTGCCTCCCCATCCTTATCCCGAAGGCCTTCTTCAAGCGGGTTAATAGGAGCATTATAGGGTTTGGCTGGGCGCAGGGGACCCCGAGGATGAGAAGAGTGTTCCTGGAGCGGGGCAGGGATAGGGGGCGGCTGGCGCTGCCCAACCTCTGTGGGTATTACTGGGCTGCCAACGCAGCGATGGTGCGCAAGTGGGTAATGGAGGGGGAAGGGGCAGCATGGAAGAGGATGGAAGTGGCGTCCTGTGTGGGCACGAGCCTGTAGGCGCTGGTGACGGCGCTGCTGCCGCTCCCTCCAAGAAGGTATACCACGAGCCCGGTGGTGGCGGCTACCCTCAAGATTTGGGGGCAATGGAGGCGGCACAGAGGAGAGGTGGGGGCTTTGGTGAGGTCCCCGATACGGGGGAAACACCGGTTTGTCCCGGGGAGAATTGACGGTGGGTTCCTGAGTTGGCACAGGGCAGATATTCGGAAGATGGGGGACCTGTTTGTGGACGGGAAGTTCGCGAGCCTGGGTGAGTTAGAGGAGAAGTTCAGGCTCCCCCCGGGGAACGCCTTCAGATATATGCAGGTAAGGGCGTTTGTCAGGCGGCAAGTGGCAGAGTTCCCACTGTTGCCGCCGCGCAGGGTCCAGGACAGGGTGCTCTCGGGGGTGTGAGTTGGGGAGGGGAGGATCTCGCCGGCGTACCAAGTGATGCAGGAGGAGGACAAGGCCTCGGTGGAGGAGCTGAAGGGTAAATGGGAGGAGGAGCTGGGGGAGGAGATCGAGGAGGGGACGTGGGCGGACGCCCTGGGGAGGGTGAACTCCTCCTCTTCTTGCGCGAGGCTCAGCCTCATACAATATAAGGTGGTGCATAGGGCTCACATGACCGGGACAAGGATGTGCCGGTTTTTTGGGAGTGAGGACAGGTGTGTTAGGTGCTCAGGGAGCCCAGCGAACCATGCCCATATGTTCTGGGCATGCCCAGCGCTGGAGGAATTTTGGAAGGACGTAGCAAGGACGGTGTCGAGGGTGGTAGGAACCAGGGTCAAACCGGGCTGGGGGCTCGCAATATTTGGGGTTGCAGAGGAGCCGGGAGTGCAGGAGGCGAAAGAGGCCGGCATTCTGGCCTTTGCGTCCCTGGTAGCCCGGTAGAGGATTCTTCTTCAGTGGAAGGATGCGCGGCCCCCGGGCATGGAGGCCTGGATCAATGATATGGTGGGGTTCATTAAATTGGAGAGGCTGAAATTTGCCCTAAGGGGATCGGTACAGGGGTTTTTCAGGAGGTGGCAACCATTCCTAGATTTCCTGGCAGAGTGGGAGAAAAAGGCCAACAGCAGCAGCAACCGGGGTCGGGGGTTCGTCTCTGAAGGGGTGTGTATATTTGTTCAGTGTTGATGACGGGTGTTAATTTATTTCATTTGTTTTGTATATATGGAGGGGGGCGGGGTGGTTTGTTTCCTCTTCTTTTTGTATTTTGTTATTGAAAATTTGAAAATTTGAATAAAAATTATTATTTTTTTAAATGAAGGCCTTCTTGAACCGCTGCAATCCATGAGGTGTAGGCAGACCTACTGTGCTTTTAAGGAGGGAATTCCAGGATTTTGGCCCAGCGACAGTGAAGGAACGATGATATATTTCCAAGTCAGGGTGGTGAGTGACTTGGAGGGGAATCCATGAATCTGCTGCTCTTGTCCTTCTAGATGGTAGTGAGCGTAGGTTTGGAAGGTGTTGGCTGAGGCACCATGGTGAGTTACTGCAGTGCATCTTGTGGATGGCACGCACGGCTGCCACTGTCCGTCAGTGGTGGAGGATTTGAATGTTTGTGGAAGGGGGAGCAATCAAGTGGGCTGCTTTGTTCTGGATGGTGTCGAGCTTCTTGAGTGTTGTTGGAGCTGCACCCATCCAGGCAAGTGGAGAGTATTCCAATACACTCCTGACTTGTGCCTTGTAAATGATGGACAGGCTTTGGGGGGGTCATGAGGTGAGTTACCCGCTTTAGGATTCCTTGCCTTTGACCTGCCCTGGTAGCCACAGTATTAATATGGCTAGTCCAGTTCAGCTTCTGATCAATGGTAACCCCCTGGATGTTGATAGTGGAGGATTCAGCGATGGCAATGCCATTGAATGCCAAGCAGCAGTGGTTAGATCCTCTCTTGTAGGATGTGATCATTGCCTGGCACTTGTGTGAGGCAAATGTAACTTGCCACTGGTCAGCCCAAGCCTGGATAATGTCCAGGTCTTGCTGAATTTGGACATGGACTCCTTCATTATCTGAGGAGTTGCAAATGGTGCTGAATATTGTGCAGTCATCCGCAAACACTGACCTTATGATGGAAGGGAGGTCATTGATGAAGTAGCTGAACGTGGTTGGACACTACTCTGAGGAACTCCTGCAGTGATGTCCTGGAACTGAGATGATTGACCTCCAACCACCACAATCATCTTCCTTTATGCCATGCATGACTCCAACTAGTGGAGAGTTTTTCCCCCTGATTCCCATTGACTGCAGTATATATTTTTTTATTTTTTTTATTTAGAGTAGCCAATTATGTTTTTTCCAATAAGAGGGCAATTTCGTGTGACCAATCCAGCTAACCTGCATATCCTTGGGTTGTGGGGGTGAAATCCATGCAGACACGGGGAGAATGTGCAAACTCCACACGGACAGTGACCCAGGGCCGGGATTCGAACCCGGGTCCTCAGTGTCGTAGGCAGAAGTGCTAACCACTGTGCCGTGTGCCCCCCCATTGACTCCAGTTTAGCTAGGGCTCCTTGATGCCATACTTGGTCAAATGTTGCCTTGATGTCAAGGGCAGTCACTCTCAAATCACCTCTGGCATTCAGCTTGTTTGTCCATGTTTGAACCAAGGCTGTAATGAGGTCAGGAGCTGAGTCACCCTGGCAGAATCCAAACCGAGCATCCGTGAGCAGGTTATTGCTGAATAAGTGCCACTTGATAGCACTGTTAATGATTCCTTCCATCACTTTGCTGATGATGGAGAGTAGACTGACAGGGCAGTAATTGGCTGGGTTGGATTTGTACTATTTCTTGTGCACAGGACATGCCTGGGCAATTTTTCACATTGCCGGGTAGATGCCGGTGTTGTAGCTGTTCTGGAACAGCTTGGCTCGGGGTGCGGCAAGTTCTGGAGCACAAGCCTTCAGTACTATTGCTCGGATATTGTCAGGGCCCATGGCCTTTGCAGTATTCCTTGTGCTAATCTTCTTGGTTGCTCTCCCACAGATTATTTGCGGAGATGTAGCACACCATTTTGGGCAGGATGTCCAGTTGTGCCATGGGGATGTCAAACTTGTGGCTGCCCTGCGTGGAAGTGATAACCTCCACTTCCTCTCATGGCGAAGCTGGATGGAGGGTGCAGGATGGCTCTATTCGCTTCTGCCTCCAAGGTCACCGTGACCTGGATTTAGCTGGTCCAAAGCCCAAAAGTGTCTTTGACTTCAGTGTAGTTTCCATTCATCTCAACGTAGCCGGTGTAGAAGGTGGAAAACCTAAAGCCCCGGCAGCCGACCCCACCATATTCCTGATTTCGGCAGGTGAGCTCTGGACCACACATTTTCCCGCTGCTAACTGTCACCCTCCTGCTCAGAACGAGTGGGAAGTTTGTATTTGATCCAGAAATACATTGAATAATAATCCTGCAAATCTATCCAGACATCCAGAAAGATTTGCATGAACCAGTCAGCAGATTATGGAGGCTCGCCATTATGCAAACGACATAATCATTTGAATTTCATATCAATCACTCAATTAATGAAGGAATTAAATTACTTTGAACTTTGAAACAGAAGTAGCCTTTCTGACCTCAGAATCAAAAGATAATGCCTGGAGTTTAAATTGAGAAAATTGGCACAAGCAAATGTACACAGTTGCAGCACATACAAAGAGGCACAGATGTCCAACCAGGCTTCGTCTCTCTCCAGATCCACACTATTTGTTTCTAATTTTACAGATATTAGCATTTGAATGACTGCATTTGTGCACACTGCACCAGGGACAACAGACAGAAACTACCAGCAGCACGCTGAAATATAAGACAGATTTCCAGCACTGAGAAACAGTTTGTCACTTCTTTGTTCTATTGCTAAATCAATAAACGAGTTGAACGTTTTGCTCTGTGGTATTGCCTCTATAGTAGCAGGTGTTTCGCTGTTCATCTTTTGCTCTGGCATAATAAAAACTATTTCGCGGAAAGAATTCCGGTGCAGAAAGAATTGCCCTGGAGTGAAGTGGGTGAGCAGGGTCCCAAATCTGCGGCAGCTCCCCACGAGATTAACACCACATCGGTCATGAATCCGCTTAGTTGCTGCAACATTTCAAGCTGCTGTGAAATCCTTGTTGTACTTTTTATAACTATGCAAATGAAGACAGCACGGGCAGCACAGTAGCATAGTGGTTAGCACAGTTTCTTCACAACTTCAGGGTCCCAGGTTCGATTCCTGGCTTGGGTCACTGTCTGTGCGGATTCTGCTCGTTCTCCCCGTGTCTGCGTGGGTTTCCTCCAGATGCTCCGGTTTCCTCCCACAGTCCAAAGATGTGCAGGTTAGGTGGATTGGCCATGCTAAATTGCCCTTAGTGTTCAGAAAATGGTTGGGTGGGGTTACTGGGTTACGGGGAGGGTGGACGTGTGGGCTTAGGTAGGGTGCCCTTGTCAAGGGCCGGTGCAGACAGGATGGGCCGAATGGCTTCCTTCTGCACTGTCAATTCTATGATAATTCTATGAAGACCAAAAGGACCATTTCGGAATATGGGTTATGTTACACACCTCTCGAGTACTCAGAATGGCTAATATCAATGACTAATATCATATCCGGAATAAGGTGGGTGAACTTGCAGCATGGGTTGGTACCTGGGATTTCGATGTTATGGCTATTTCGGAGACATGGATAAGCAGGGACAGGAATGGTTGTTGCAGGTTCCGGGGTTTAGATGTTTCAGTAAGCTCAGGGAAGGGGGCAAAAGAGGGGCAGGTGTGGCATTGTTAGTCAAGGACAGTATTACGGTGGCAGAAAGGACATTTGATGAGGACTCGTCTACTGAGGTAGAATGGGCTGAGGTTAGAAACAGGAAAGGAGAGGTCACCCTGTTGGGAGTTTTCTATAGGCCTCCGAAAAGTTCCAGAGATGTAGAGGAAAGGATTGCAAAGATGATTCTGGATAAGAGCGAAAGTAACAGGGTAGTTGTTATGGGGGACTTTAACTTTAACAAATATTGACTGGAAACGCTATAGTTCGAGTACTTTAAATGGATCAGTTTTTGTCCAATGTGTGCAGGAGGGTTTCCTGACACAGTATGTAAATAGGCCAACAAGAGGTGAGGCCACATTGGATTTGGTACTGGGTAATGAAGCAGGACAGGTGTTAGATTTGGAGGTGGGTGAGCACTTTGGTGATAGTGACCAGAATTCGGTTACGTTTACTTTAGCAATGGTCAGGGATAGGTATATACCGCAGGGCAAGAGTTATAGCTGGGGGAAAGGCAATTATGATGCGATTAGGCAAGACTTAGGACGCATAGGATGGGGAAGGAAACTGCAGAGTATGGGCACAATTGAAATGTGGAACTCGTTCAAGGAACAGCTACTGTGTGTCCTTGATCAGTATGTACCTGTCAGGCAGGGAGGAAGTGGTCGAGCGAGGGAACCGTGGTTTACTAAAGTAGTTGAATCACTTGTCAAGAGGAAGTAGGATGCTTATGTAAAGATGAGACGTGAAGGTTCAGTTAGGGTGCTTGAGAGTTACAAGTTAGCTAGGAAGGACCTAAAGAGAGAGCTAAGAAGAGCCAGGAGGGGACATGAGAAGTCCTTGGCAGGCAGGATCAAGGAAAACCCTAAAGCTTTCTATGGGTATGTCAGGAATAAAAGAATGACTAGGGTAAGAGTAGGGCCAGTCAAGGACAGTAGTGGGAAGTTGTGCGTCGAGTCCAAGGAGATAGGAGAGGTGCTAAATTAATATTTTTCGTCAGTATTCACACAGGAAAAAGAAAATGTTGTCGAGGAGAATACTGAGATACAGGCTACTAGACTAGACGGGATTGAGGTTCATAAGGAGGAGGTGTTAGCAATTCTGGAAAGTGTGAAAATAGATAAATCCCCAGGGCTGGAAGGGATTTATTCTAGGGTTGTCTGGGAAGCTAGGGAGGAGATTACAGAGCCTTTGGCTTTGATCTTTATGTCTTCGTTGTCTACAGGAATAGTGCCAGAAGACTGGAGGATAGCAAATGTTGTCCCCTTGTTCAAGAAGGGGAGTAGAGACAACCCCAATAACTATAGACCAGTGAGCCTTACTTCTGTTGTAGGCAAAGTCTTGGAAAAGATTATAAGAGATAGGATTTATAATCATATAGAAAGGAATAATTTGATTAGGGAAGGTCAACACGGTTTTCTGAACGATAGGTCATGCCTCACAAACCTTATTGAGTTCTTTGAGAAGGTGACTAAACAGGTGGACGAGGGTAAAGCAGTTTATGTGGTGTATATGGATTTCAGTAAAGCGTTTGATAAGGTTCCCCATGGTAGGCTATTGCAGAAAATACGGAGGCATGGGATTAAGGGTGATTTAGCGGTTTGCATCAGAAATTGGTTAGCTGTAAGAAGACAGAGGGTGGTGGTTGATGGGAAATGTTCAGCCTGGAGTGGTGTACCACAAGGATCTGTTTTGGGGCCACTGCTGTTTGTTATTTTTATAAATGACCTGGAGGAGGGCGTAGAAGGATGGGTGAATAAATTTGCGGATGACACTAAAGTCGGTGGAGTTGTGGACAGTGCGGAAGGATGTTGCACGTTACAGAGGGACATAGTTAAACTGCAGAGCTGGGCTGAGAAGTGGCAAATGGAGTTTAATGCAGAAAAGTGTGAGGTGATTCATTTTGGAAGGAGTATCAGGAATACAGAGTACTGGGCTAATGGTAAGATTCTTGGTAGTGTGGATGAGCAAAGAGATCTCGGTGTCCATGTACATAGATCCCTGAAAGTTGCCACCAAGGTTGATAAGGTTGTTAAGAAGGTGTACGGTGTGTTAACTTTTATTGGTAGAGAGATTGAGTTTCGAAGCCATGAGGTCATGTTGCAGCTGTACAAAACTCTGGTGCGGCTGCATTTGGAGTATTGCGTGCAGTTCTGGTCGCCGCATTATTGGAAGGCTGTGGAAGCAGTGGAAAGGGTGCAGAGGAGATTTACCAGGATGTTGCCTGGTATGGAGGGAAGATCTTATGAGGACTTGAGGCTGTTTTCGTTAGACAGAAGAAGGTTAAGAGGTGACTTAATAGAGGCAAACAAGATGATCAGAGGATTAGATAGGGTGGACATTGAAAGCCTTTTTCCTCGGATGGTGATGGCTAGCATGAAGGGACATAGCTTTAAATTGAAGGGAGATAGATATAGGACAGATGTCAGAGGTAGGTTCTTTACTCAGAGAGTAGTAAGGGCGTGAAATGCCCTGCCTGCCTGGCACGCTCGCCCCCACAATGTCAGATGCCCCCACAATATTCCACCCTCAGGATGATCTCCTATCGCCCTGTTGTCCAACCCCACCAATCATCAACCGCCCCAACAATGTTCAATACCCTGCAAGATATGACTTCCCCATGATGTCCCATCCCCCAATATCTGATCCTTCCCCCACCTCACTCCCCTCAACCATGATGGACTTACTTGACATCTGCCTTCCCATTGGACAGGTAGCCATGTCAATCTTGCTGCCCATTGGACAGGAAACCTGTTGAAAGCTTTTGCTTTCATCTAAGAAAACCAACCAGGTTTCTCCACCCCTCCCCTCCCCCAACCACCATCCCTCCAAAAAAATACTTGGTAAATTCTGCTTTCCCCGCCTCACTCTCTATCCAGCCACAACCTGATTCAATGCAACAACTCCCCTCACCCCTCTGCACCTCCCCCGCCGCCCCCCTCCCCCACCTTCATTCTTCGATCACTGGAAAGTCTGATTCAAAAGCTCCGGGTTTTCTCACTCAATTAACTACCTTTCGTAACCTCAGGTCATCAAGATGAATTACTTTCAAAACGTAATCACTCTTTTATAGGTAATAGTTGATCCAAGTTAGGGAAATCCCTAGCAGCGCAGAAGAGGAGTTGAAAGACTGCAGATAGATTGAGTCAGGTTAATGCCAACACCTACGCAGTCACGAAGAATGTCATTCTGCTTTTGATTTTAACTACTTACAATGTCAGCGCCAGCATGAGTACGAGAAGGGAAGCTTAGTGGCCAATAGTTCAGGAAGAATGAGGAGACGTGAATAGGAGATCTCCTGATGAGCTCAAAAAGGACATGATTTTGGATTGGTGGGAAACTGCAGCAAGTCGTGAGTTCAGGCAGGAGGAGAGCCAAAGAAGAGATTTGACTTGGCCCAGGCAATGGGAGGAAAGCTGAAGAAGAGGTTGAATGGGTGGCCTCAATGTTCATAATAAAGAGTTTCTCATATTTACTGCAAGAGGTGAGCCAGGAGGGGGTTTGGGGGGGTGGGGGTGCTGCTGGAAGTGTATTAAAGTTGGTTGACAAAGCAACATTGACTCGGGCATCAAGAGAACTCCCACACCTTTTTCAAGTATAGATAGTTGGAGAGACAAAGTGCCTCTTTGAATGAGAAAGAGAGAGAGAGAGAGGGCATGGACTCCTGTTTCTGTACAACCTGCTGTGTCTATCGTTGCCAGTGAGGCTAGTTGACCTGTCATTGAAGTAGGTCCTCCTGAGGTGGCATCAACTGCAGACCACAGAATCACCCAAAAGAATACTGAGCCTGTGACTGGGCTACAGAGATCTGGGAAGAGCCATTGGTCTTGGGACAGATTGACTTTTTGATGGACTCTCTATCCTTGGTTATCCCTGTTAACTGTTGTAACATTTATGTATAGTTATGGGGTAGAGTGTTAAGGGTCTTAAGGGGGGGGGGGGGGGGGGGGGTGTGGGGAGAGGTGTGCTAGAGTGGCCCCTTTAAGGGAGCGAGCTCCATGGACCACATGACTGACTCATGACCAATCACGCAGGAGCATATGAACCCCAGTCATTGGGGAGTTTGCGAGGGGCCCTAGTGAGCAGGACTCCGGCAGTGTGGACCAGGGAGCTGTAGAGTAAAGACCTGGGCCGGGATTCTCCGGTCTCTGACGGCGAAATCGTGTTCGGCAATTGGCCGGAGAATCCACGTTGGCGGCGAAACCAGGAGCGGCGCCACTTTTGCGATGCTCCTCCCCTCCAAAACGGCATACTCTAGGAGTATGCTGCACACCTTATGGATGGCCTCACGACGTTACTTAAGGCCCACCCCTCCCATGCTCCACCCCTGACGGGCTGAGTTCTCTCATGCCGTTTTTTTGGGAACTAGGCGTGGCGGCTGCAGACTGAGTCCAGCGGCACTACAGTAAGGGGGGGGGTTGGAGCCGATCCACGGGCAAGGAAGGCTCTGGCAGGGACTGGGAGCACAGGTACGGGGTTTTCCAGGGATGACGAGCCTGGCGAAATGGGGGCATTATATGGCAGGCCAATTATTCCGGTTGTATCGGCAGCTAGAGTCGGGTGCCCTACGCTGCATGCCTGCTAACTCCCCACCAGACGCGGGATCGGTGGCCGTTTTGAGCCATTTTTTAGGTCGTAAAAGGCAACCGTTCCCACGCCGGCGTCAGCACTTAATCTCAGAATCGGTGAATCCAGCCCCGGGATGGGATTCTCTGTTTGGGAGATGTTGGGCGGGATTCTCCAGTCGCCGACGCCGAAACCTCGTTCAGCGATCGGCCGGAGAATCCCCGTTTTTGACGAAATTGGGGATGGCGTTGCTTTTGCAATGCTTCGCCCCCTTGAAAGCGCCGTACTCAAAGAGTACACCACATGCTTTCGGGACGGCCTCAGGATATCACCTGAGGCCCTCCCCCGCTGCTTTGCCCCCGATGGGCCGAGTTCCCAAAGGCGTGGAGCACTTCTGGGCGTGAACCCTGCGTGGCGGCTGCGGCTGAGTCCAGCACCGCCAGAGTCGGCGGGAGGGGGGGCTAACCATTCCGTGGGTGGGGGGTGTTTTGGGTGGGCTGAGGGCACTGGTTGGGGATGTTCCAAGGGTGGTGGGGCTGATTACAGGGGGGCAGTTTTTGGCAGGCCGGGTCCGGGCTCGTCCTGCACCATGTTGCTCTGCATGGCCGCAGCAGGCTGCCGCCGTGCGCATGCGTGGCCACGGACCCAGCAATTCTCTGGCTGTACCCACAGGTAAAGACGGGGGTTTACACTGTATGCCTGCTAGCCCCCCACCAGGCGGAGGATCGGTGCAGCTTTTGCGCCATTTCTTGGGCCGTAAAACGGCACAGTTCCCATGCCGGCATCAGCACACAGTCTCCCAAACGAAGAATGCAGCCCAATGTGCTCCCGCCAGAGCTGAATTGCACCAGTTTCATGATCCCCTTGCGGTAAAGGGGGATGCAATTCTGTGTTCCACGCCATGCAAATTTGTATAGCTTGGAATACAAGGGATTCGCAGGGAATACCTACAGCACTAAGTTTGCTGTTCCTCTCCTGAACAGTCAGATAGCCAGCTCACTCCATGCAGGCTAATACATGAATAATGCTCAGTTGGTTGAGCTGCTAATAGGATGCTGTCACCAATGAAGCTATGCTCCATCTTAGGCTTTTTCGTTCTGAAACAGCAGAGTGCATGAAGCAAATAGGAAAGAAAAAAAAAGCTTATATTTATCAAAGAGATCGAGGTGTGATTTGGAACAATACACCTTCCGCTTTGAACGCTGTATTTGAAACATGGCCGAAGTTCTAAAGATCTATTTGATGTTTGTAACATTCAGTGTACACATGAAACACAATTCATGTCTGTTTGAACTACTCTGGAAAAATAGTTGACTCGGCATTCAAGGTGCCATACTTAATTTTGCTTGTGATAGATTGTGAAAAAAACAATGGTGTCCATTTGATCATGAGGACACTTAGCATTACAGGTGCAGCCTTTGCAAAGATCTTGGCCAGGATTCTCCAAGCTCTTGCCGGGTCAGAGAATCGCCGGTGACGCCAGAAATTCCCGCCACGCCGCTCCGATGCCAGGACACGATTCCCCACCAACCGGAGAATCGGCACCAGTCGTGCACGAGTCTTCAATGGCCCCCGCGGCGATTCTCCGTGGTCGACCGGCCGAGTTCCGCCGGCGTAGTTTTCCAAACTGGTACCACCTGGCGGGAACTCGGACTCGCGATGGCCGTCCTGGTGGGGGGCCGGGGGGGGGATCGGACTCCGGGGGGGCCAGCCCAACGGCCAGGCCCGTGATCGGGGGCTACCGATTGGCGGGTGCGTGATAACCGGGGGGGGGGGGGTTTACCCAGGGCCGGCTCAAGGTACTGGCAACTTGGGCAGTCGCCCGGGGCGCCATGTGCTAGGGGGCGCCATGAAGGAGTGCGTCACCGGCGTCAGAGACCCGGCGCCGCGTAAAAGACTCGGGTCCCGCACATACGCAGTTGGGCCGGTGACAACCAGTGCATGCGCGGTGGCCGCCCTCCCTCAGGCCGCCCCGCACAAACATGGCGGATGGATCCAGGCTCGCCGGTGGTCACTCCGGCCCCCCCCCCTCGGGCTCACTCCGCCCCCCCCCCCCCCTCGGGCCCACTCCGGCCCCCCCCCCCCCCCTCGGGCCCACTCCGGCCCCCCCCCGCCTCCAGCCACCCCCCCCTCCGCCCCCCCCCCCCGGCCCCCCCCCTCCTCCGCCCCCCCCCCTCCAGCCCCCCCCCTCCAGCAGCCCCCCCCCTCCTCCAGCCCCCCCCTCCTCCAGCCCCCCCTCTTCCAGCCCCCCCCCTCCTCCAGTACCCCCCCCCCCCCCCCCCCCCCCCCCCCGGCCCCGGCCCCCGTCCCCTGGCCCCTAAATGAGGAGACATTTCTTCTCCCAGAGATTGGTGGATCTGTGGAATTCGCTACCGCAGAAAGTAGTTGAGGCCAAAACTGTAATTTCAGGAAAGAATTAGATATAGCTCTTGGGGTAAAGGGATCAAGGGATGAGGGGAAGGTGGGATCAGGGTATTGAACTTGATGATCAGCCATGATTATAATGAATGACAGAGCAGGCTCAAAGGGCCGAATGGCCTCCTCCTGCTTCTGTTATTTATGTTTCTATATTTCAGTTTCTTTTATTTGGAATATTACTTGGGCCTTACTTCATATTTAATCCGTTTATTTGAAGTCAGGCTACACTAATTCTTTTAGCAAGAATGTTATTTGCCACAATATGAAAATGTTGCATTAATAAATTCACAAAATCAAGCCATGAAGCAACTAAACATTATATTCTTTGTGAAACACCAGAAGCATCTGGTTCAAGTCTAATTACAAAGAAATAGTTCAGGTTCAATTTATAGAAATACATTTCTGACATTGATTGAAAGAGGATTTTACACAATCCCCCATCCAAAGACCATTTGGGGTTCTTTGTTTTGGATTCGGAACTGATCCTGGAGGAAAGCTATGCAGTTTGCAAATATATTGCAAAGCCAAGACTGTCTAATCTTGCAATATATCTCCAATTCGGTTTAGCACACTGGGCTAAATCGCTGGCTTTTAAAGCGGACCCAGGCAGGCCAGCAGCACGGTTCAATTCCAGCAACAGCCTCCCCGAACAGGCGACTAGGGGCTTCTCACAGTAAATCCATTGAAGCCTACTCGTGACAATAAGCGATTTTCATTTCATTTGGTACTGCAATGGAAACCTTCGGCCAATGTACAAACAGGCACTCAACAGTTTACTATTGGAATAGAAGTATTAGTTTCCACTGGCCTGAGAAACAAGTTTGCTTATCCTCATTAATTAAACAGTGGAAACTTAATGTTCAGATAGGTATTAGATCCCAATAGCAATTCCATTACAACGACACTGGCACCCTGATCAATTTACACAAAGTGAATGAGAGTATTGGAATAGTCATTAAATAGGGCCCAACTATCTCCGAATTCCCCCAGATTCACTCTGTAATCATGAGTGAAAGTACCATGTTATCACGGAGGTGGAGCTCAAAATCTGAGGGACAAGTTAAAAAAAAAGAACGAGCCGTTTACTTCAGCTGGGTAAGTTTTTGAAGTGAATCCTGCGAGCCATCACAAAATGGCAACCGTTTCTTTAATAACTAAATGTTTACCTGTATCAACATGCAGACCAAAATAAATCTCATTAATTGAGTTTGACATCTAAAGTAATTGATTTGTTCTGCATTGAATGTGACTAATTTTCTACTATTAACTGAAACTCTGAAAGCGCTGGAAGATGAAATACATAGCATTTCAATTTAAGACATAAATATTCCCCTTATAAATTTGGAACTTGATGCTTAATTAAAAATGATGGTCTCGAACTTCAGTGTGTCTGATGGTGTTCACCTCCATTATTATTTTTATGAGGTAATGTCTCAACAGATCAGCCTTCAGTGGGAGCATCCGTGGAGAACCCTCAGCATTCAAAAACAAAACTGGCCAAAAATTGAGCTATCCCAATCAATTACACAGCATTTAAATCATTAGAAATAACAAGGGAATTGCTGTTTTCACAATTTTTTAGCAAAAGGTATTTCTAAGGAAATGGACACCGAAGACCAGAATTTCTCCAGAGTGAGTCCAAAGCAAGGATGCAGTCTCGTTGGCGCGATCTTTTCAGACGGCGGGGTCACCCTTCCTTCCATCCGAAGAATCGGCAGGGAACACATCCACATTAACTCCGAGTGCTCCGTAGCCAATTTACACTTTAATGAGCATTAAGAGGCTGCGGGTTGGACTATCGTCCCTCACTCAAGAGGACGCCCCACTGACAACCTGATTGGCCGGCAACTCTCCATTCCCTGCAGTGACAGTGACAGTGCAGCAGTGGACTGAGGAAGAAATGCAGGAGGAGGCCACAGACCAAGTCTGACAACCAGAGGCCCATGTCGCTTTTAAGCTGTTCCCAGGGTGAACAGAGGTGAAGGCCTGAGGTGGCGATCGGGGTCTCGGGACAGAGACCGGGGAGAATGAGCTCTGGAAGCCACTGGACCTTAAGGGGAAGCATCTGAGATGTAACTTTTTTTAAATAAATTTAGAGTACCCAAGTCATTTTTTCCAATTCAGGGGCAATTTAGCGTGGCCAATCAACCTACCCTACACTTCTTTGGGTTGTGGGGGTGAAACCCACTCAAACACGGAGAGAATGTGCAAACTCCACACGGACAGTGACTCAGAGCTGGGATTGAACCTGAGACCTCGGCGCCGTGAGGTTGCAGTGCTATTCACTGCGCCACCGTACTGCCCTTCTGAGATGTAACTTTGATGTTTTAGACTTGTCCTCACAGAGGTTCAATCTTCCCACCAACCTAAAAATTCAAGCTGGGCAGGAAACATCCGTTCAGTGGCCATTGATTAAGGGCCTCAATTGCGTCAAAGGCGGGCATCAGAACTGAGGCCTTGCCTATCCTAGGGCAGCACAGTAGCATAGTGGTTAGCACAATTGCTTCACAGCTCCAGGGTCCCAGGTTCGATTCCCGGCTTGGGTCACTGTGCGGAGTCTGCACATTCTCCCCGTGTGAGTGTGTGGGTTTCCTCCGGGTGCTCCGGTTTCCTCCCACAGTCCAAAGATGTGCAGGTTAGGTGGATTGGCCATGATAAATTGCCCCTTAGTGTCCAAAATTGCCCTTAGTGTTGGGTGGGGTTACTGAATTATGAGGATGGGGTGGAGGTGTGGGGTTGGGTAGGGTGCTCTTTCCAAGAGCTGGTGCAGACTCGATGCGTCGAATGGCCTCCTTCCGCACTGTAAATTCTGTGATACCCCTGTGTTAAATCACTGTGTGGTCAGGGTGGACGAGCACAACAATCCTAGTTGTGGTTGGGTCTTCCATGGGGTGGCAGTGTTCTTGCCTCTATTGAGGCAGCGCTGCTCGGTCTCCTGGTATCCTACTTATAATGGCATCCAGTGCTGGCCTGTATCTAATGCTCACTGGGTTTACTCGGGTGTTCCTCTTTTGTGGGGGGTGGTGGGGCGGAGTTTCTTCTCTTCATCTGAATGAGCAACGTGCTGTTTTGTTCGGTGATGTTGGATGCACTGCCCTGGGTAGGGCTAGTGAGGTGTGGGACCAGCTAGGTTGTGGATCCTGGCGTGAGCTGGGTGTATTGTGGGTATTGAGTCCTTTGTCACAGAGTGTGCTGGACTCGGCCAAATCTGATGCTGTGATTGATGTCCTGTTGCCCGGTGATGCTTGGGACATCTCTTCTCGAAGGCACTTATTATCAAAGGGATATCCTGAGAGGCTGTGCTTTTTGATTTGCTTGAATGTCCTTTGGTTTGTTGACTCCTATGTGAATGAGGGTGTGGGGTTGACCTGGGTCGTGTACTGTGGTTGATATCCAGTTGTTCCCCTCCCCCCCCTACCCCCGTTATAGTTGCGATGTTCCCTTATATGAAGGAGCAGCTTTTGCTTTTCATCATCCTTGGGGGTGGGCGTATGCCGGAGGAATATGAGTTCATGGTTGTATCTTGGTCCTCTTCTTTCCTGAGAACTTTGCTCCTAGTAACTCTCCCTTTTTTTTCCTGTCTTGTTTAATGTGTTGGAAACACTGACTACACTGCCCATAAACCGAATTTATAACTGCTGATCCGCTCTGTATAAGTATGTGGCGTGTTGATTGTTCTGTACTGTGCCTGAGGTTGGCATTAGGTGGTGTTGTGTGATATATGTGAAACCTTCTAGAACTGGGGTTCTTGTGTATTTTCTTTGCATTTTTCTATTTTTCTTATGGTGGAGCTTAAGAATCCTTGATTGGCTCCTACAGGGGTACAGATGAGTCTGACATCAAAGGGGAGGGGGGTTACAGTATGTTATTGCTGCCTCTGGTGTTGCTAGAGTTGAACATTGCACAAAAGATTTATCTTGAACTCTCCTGGCCATTGCGACAACTCGACGTGTGGGAAGGTGTGCAGCATTTTAACACGTTTTCAAGGCTTTATCCTTCTCTCCCTTGTTCTCTGGTAGCGTCGAGCCACCAAATTAAGTTGAATGATTATACTGGACCGATTATATTGCTGTTCACCCGTTCCCCTCTGTACCCATATATGTTGAAGCTTTTTTTGTGCTGAGCTGTACCATTCATGTGGTTTGTTGCGCTATTTGTTAAATGAAAAACTTTAATAAAAATACTTCTTTTAAAAAGCCAATCCATCTCCTCCTGATGTAGCAATATCTCCTCTTTTGCTGCTTGATTCGCTTGTTAATTACTCTCCCCACACCCCGCCCCACCATTTTTAAACAGGCTTGCACATTAGCAATAAAACACTTCCCAGTCCTGTCCAGAACCACTTCCCAGAAGGACCCAAATTGGTCTCGATGGACCAAATACTTGTCATCTATTATTTGGCAATTATTTTATACATACATTTTGTTGTCATACTATTTATACAGTATAACCTAAGTTTTAGGGCAAGTACCTTTCACATAAAGCAGAAAGCACATTTTCTTTCAAGGAACTGTGGGACATTGCAAGATGCTGAGGAACAGTTTGGGGTGGGTGGGGGGTGGAATCTCACAGTAAAAGGGTCCATGTCACATAGCAAAATCTAATTACAATCTATGGTACATTGGTGAGAGTAACTGCGTGAGCTACCTGGGTTGCTACAGTGGTGCCCAAAGCCCTTTCTATTCCAGACTGTAAAGTAAAACACCTGGTGAGATCTTTATCCACCCCCCCTGTAATTTGTTTCAATAAGATTTGTTTGAATATGTATTGATAACTGATGAAAATCTGTGCACTGTATGGTAAAATAGAACATAGAACATAGAACAGTACAGCACAGAACAGGCAAAGGGGAATCTGGAGCATTCGTCGACCACGTTCAGGAAGTACGTGTTTTGGTCGGAGGAGGGGAGGGGCCCTTTGAAATCCATGCTGAGGCGTTCAAAAAGACGGGAGGCCTTCACCAGGTGCGCTCGGTCTGGCCGATAGAAGTGCGGTTTGTACTCCGCGCAGACCTGGCAGTCTTTGGTGACCGCCCTGACTTCCGCAATGGAGTAGGGTAGGTTGCGGGCCTTTATGTAGTGAAAGAATCAGGTGACCCCTGGATGACAGAGACCATCGTGTAGTGCCCGGAGTTGGTCCACTTGTGTGCTGGCACATGTACCTTGGGATAGGGCATCGGGGGCTTGTTGAGCTGACCGGGGTGATACATAGAACATAGAACAGTACAGCACAGAACAGGCCCTTCGGCCCTCGATGTTGTGCCGAGCAATGATCACCCTACTCAAACCCACTCATCCACCCTATACCCGTAACCCAACAACCCCCCCTTAACCTTACTTTTTTAGGACACTACGGGCAATTTAGCGTGCCCAATGCACCTAACCTGCACAACTTTGGACTGTGGGAGGAAACCGGAGCACCCGGAGGAAACCCACGCACACACGGGAGGACGTGCAGACTTCACACAGACAGTGATCCAGCCGGGAATCGAACCTGGGACCCTGGAGCTGTGAAGCATGTATGCTAACCACCATGCCACCGTGCTGCCCCTAATGTAAATGTAAATGGATTCTTTCTAAATGTAATCATGATTTTGTTCCTCATAGTACACAGAGCAAATCTTCCTTAAAATCTGCTAAACAATATTGTTCAATCGAACGGTGCAGTGATCCAGATGACGTGGGAATGTCTGAGTGTACAACAAATGCCTCCCTCACAAAGATCATTGTCAAATTTTCAGATCAGATTTGCTAGCATTTTGGGGCTTGCTTGTAACTTCATTGGACTGTGTATGTTTACGAAATGTTTACGATAAGTTTCTTGGTAAACATTAATTGATTATTGTCAGACAGTATTTATAACTTAGCAAAATAGTACCACAATTACTAAGTTTCCATTGTCTGTGGTTAGATTTAATTTTTGATGTCACAAAGGCAGGCATTTAAAGCTATACAGGACTATTCTGATACATCATTGAATAAGTTCAGTGAATCCTAACAGTGCTACTGCTAGAGAACAAGTAGAATTCACAAATTCTTGGCCTAAATTGCGTCAATTCCCATTAATCATCACCTTGGTGCTTATTGACCTACATTTGTTCCCAGTACAATGCCTTCAAATTCTTATCATTGTTTTTAAACCCATTCATGGCCTCCCCATCTCTGTAGCTGCCTCCAGTTCTGCAATCCTCCAAAATCTCTGTGCTCCTCGAATTCTAGCCTCCAGCCCATTCCTGGTTTTCTTTGCAGCACCATTCGTGGCAATTCCTGTAGCTGCCTAGATGCTAATCCCTCCGTACACCTCCAAGCCTTTCCACCTCTCTCCTAATTTTAAATGCTCCAGAGAACGTATCTCTTGACTAAGCTTCTAGTGACTTGTTGTAATATTTTCATATGTGGTTCATTGCCACATTTTGTTTGCTAACACTCCTGTCAAGTACTTTGGGACATTCTACCATGTTAAAAGCGCTACATAAGTGCAGGTTAATGGAATTTTTGCATCTCTACGTAACGTCCACAGTATTTTCCATAGAGCGTTTTGATTAATGCAGGCCAAATTATTATCAAATCTACTCATCAAGTCCACTATGCTAAATGATTTATTCATTACCCACCTGCACAGTGCCTTTGGTAAAACTATAAATAGCTTCGGAAGTGAAATCTCAAGGCCAATATTCTCATAGTTAGCTTGTTACTCTGCATCTGTGACTGACCTGAAGCTGCTGCTACATGACTGAAGTCTGCAATGTATACACTGCTCTTAGTTCAGTATTTGTGGCCATTAATCACTACTTCTGACAGCTTTTCAATGAGTCTCAGTGTGATGTTAAAACTGCCTGGCAGCCAAAATGTCTTTTCTTTAAAACTCGCACAGTTATTGAGCTCAAGATTCCCCATTGCTCTTTTTATTTATTGATTTGCTTCAGAGCTGGAATTCCTCTTCTGGTTGGCGGAAACAGAAAGAATAATTAGGTGCCTGCTCCCCAAGGTCCAGTAATGTTCCCCCAGTTTCTAATATGAAAGTAAATTACAACGAATGTTGGAAGACTGAATTGACAATTTCTCCTTCGCTCACTGGTATCTGTGTTGAGAAGAGATGTCCAATACTGGAAACTGTGTTTCAAGGGAAATCCTTTCAGTCTTTCAGTCCTGTAAGATGGCTAGAGTACAGTAGGTTAAGATGTAAAGAGAATGCAAGGGTTGGTGCACAGTGCTTGTGAGTCTGCATATGTCTTTGGATACCTACTGGCTTTCCAGCCATCGACATGATGAACAGTTGTGCCCCTGAATAGACAAGACTGCGCATTGAAGTGTCATTCAAGGGTACTCGGCTTTATCGCAATGCAGCTCAAGACAAAAAAGAAAAAAAACTACTAAGTGGGATGTTTTTGGTTTATTCTGAATTTTGTTCAAGAATGAAATGCAGTTGACTGCTTCCCTTCATAAAATAAAACCAAATTTCTGCGGTGCTCAAATGAAAATTATGAAATATGAGCACGCAAAATTGACCAGCAGGAAAAGAGCAGCTGGTCACCAAGTCTGCCCCAGTCAACAGGGAGCAGGAAGGGCTGCGTCTGGAGGACCCACCAAACGCTGATGGTTCACCAGCCAATAGGATCAAGCGGAACCAAAAACACCCACTCCGTGCATGGAAACATCAAACGGTTTCAAAATTGATATTAAACAATCATCTTAAAACAACATCAAACTGTTTCCCTTCCAGAATAGAGCTTCCACTTCTTTGCTGTGCCATATCCAGTGTTTGCTTACTCGCCATTTTGCCAACCAGCCTGACATTGTGACAAATCCCTTTGCTAACTCTTCCAAACTCACCTTCCTGCGTCTTGATTGAGTTCACTGTTTGCAGCACATTTGCTACTGCAGCAGGATATTACATTTTTCCGTCTCTGGGCACATCTGTCACTGAGAGACCTATGTTTTCTTATTTATTTGTAACTTCACTCAAGTGAGTCAGCTCTAAAATGTAATTTTGACTCTATTGCTTTTTCTCCTGCGCCAATGTAAGTCCATCAATTCCTTTTCTGGGTCTTTAGTCTCATAAAGACTACTTGTCAATTCCTGCTCCTGCCTTTCCAATTTACCCTTCAATTCCTGAGCACATTGATTCGGGCGCAGGCAGAGTCCTGTGGACATTGGCCACCTTCTTACATCATAGCCCTGGGAACTCTGGCCGTGTTTTTTTTAACTGAGAAAAGGCAATCTCGAAGGCCACGCTCACCTCTAACACACAGTATTACCGGGGTCAGCTATCTCAACTATTTCAGAACTTTGTGCTCTATATGTTTGCGCGATATGAATTTGCTGCTGCTTCCCTACATTTAAATGGCGATAACACTTCAGAAGTATTCCATTGGCGGTAAAGCATTTTGGGTGGTCCTGAGCTCGATAAAACGTTACGTAAAAGCAAGCCTTTCTTCATACCACCCCACATTACACATAAGCACTGAAAATATTCAAGGATCCTGATCAATTCCATCTAGAGGCAAAATATTATTCAGAAGTAAAATTCCCTGAACTTTACTCTTAATAAATCTTCCTTGGAGTTAAACCATTTTGCTCAGTTAATCAATGTGATGTTTTAGAGGGACTGTGCCCTTTGCCTGACTGCAGGATAATGTCGGAGGGAAAGAGTAGATGATAGTATGGTAATATACTACAAGTTACCATAGTGACAGCATCACTTCTGATACAGTAGCACTCAGCAAAGGTTGTCAGAGACAGCCAGGCTGACATGAACAAGTGGGGATTGGACAGATTCAAAGCAGCTTGCACACGAACCCCCGTTTTAAAAAATGTCAAGACTGTAATAGTTGTAAATTGCCATTATGTCCCTAGTTTCCAATGAGCTACTCTTTAATCAGAGATGTCAAGGTGGTTACATAACAGTTTCAGACGAACATAAATTTAAACAAATCTGCAAAGGGCGGCAGAGCGGCGACGCTGATTGGCTGTTGCAGGGAGTGATTAGCCTCAGGTGCAGTCACTGCGACTAGAAGGAGCTCTCATTGAGGATAGACTGCGGGACAAGTTGAGGCAAGTATCCTGCAAAGGGCGGCAGAGCGGCGACACTGATTGGCTGTTGGGGGGAGTGAATTGTGGAAAGCTGCTGTCGGGTGAGTGTGGTAGTCACCACTGTTTGTATATAATACGTATATGAGAAGTAAAACGGTAAGGCTCCTGTACTACAGGTACGGGGGTAGATCCCTGCCTGCTGTCTCCGCCCAGTAGGCGGAGTATAAATATGTGTGCTCACCAAGCTGCAGCCATTTCAGCAGCAGCTGCAGGAGGCAACACATCTCTGCTTAATAAAGCCTCGCTTACTCTCTACTCTCGTCTTGTCGTAATTGATAGTGCATCAATTTATTAAGCAGAGATTTTACAGCGATGGACCTACACATCAAGCCAGATCGCCCGCAGCTGCACCCTCAAGCAGACAAGCCACGTTGGCCTTCGACCACTGGCTAGCTTGTTTTGAAGCGTACACTGGATCAGCGACAGGTCAACCCTCAGAAGCACAGAAGCTCCAGATCGTGTACACACGGTTGAGCTCCGATATTTTTCCCCTTATCCGTGACGCACTCAACTACGCTGAGGCCATGGCGCTTCTGAAAGAGAACTACTTCTGGCCGATCAACAAACTCTACGCCAGGCACCTCCTGTCCACGCGGCAACAACTCCCCGGTGAGTCATTGGACGATTTCTGTCGTGCCCTGCACGCCCTGGCGAGGAACTGCGATTGCCAGGCACTTTCGGCCGTTGAACATACTGAGCTCCTAATCAGGGACGCTTTCATTACGGGAATAGGGTCGGCGTACATCCGCCAGCGCCTCTTAGAAGGGGGTACACTCGACCTCGCGGTGACCAAGAAACTTGCAACCTCACTAACGGTTGCCTCCCGTAATGTACAAGCGTATGCCCCCGATCGCACGGCATCCCCTGAAGGAAATCGTGGACCCCACCAGCGACCACCCCCAGCCAACACCAAGCCTGCGCCCGCAGCAGCCAGCCAACCCCGGGGGGGCCCGTGCTATTTCTGCGGGCAGACAAAGCACCCCCGAAAGCGCTGCTCGCCGCTGAGCGCAATCAGCAAGGCCTGCGGGAAGAAGGGACATTTCGTTGCGGTGTTCCAGGCCCGGTCGATCGCCGCTGTATCCAGGACCATTGTTCCTGCACCCCCCATGTGCGACCCGTGGGCATCGCCATTTTCGTCCCCGCAACCCACGTGCGGCCCGTGGGTGCTGCCATCTTCCTCGCATCAGAACACGTGCGGCCCGTGGGCACCGCCATCTTCCCCCATCAGACCTCGTGCGGCCAGTGGGCACCGCCATCTTTAACGCCACCCGCCATGTGGGCGCCGCCACCTTCAACGCCATTTTGGACAGCGCCTCAGGATCCCTGCTCGTCGGGCACCTCATTGGGCTGCTCATCACCTGGAACCACCACCGGCCATCCCAGGGTCCACCAACACCAGCCGCAGCTCGCCTCCATCACGCTCGACCAGTCCCGGCCACACAACCTCGCAACCGCGACAATGACGGTGAAAGTCAATGGCCACAAGACACCTTGCCTTCTCGACTCCGGGAGCACAAAGAGCTTCATCCACCCCGATATGGTAAGGCACTGCTCCCTCGCTGTACACCCCATTATCCAACGAATCTCCTTGGCCGCCGGATCCCACTCTGTGGAGATCCGGGGGTACTGCACCACCACCCTCACCATCCAGGGCATAGAGTTCAGCAACTTCCAGCTCTACGTGCTCCCCAACCTCTGTGCTGCCTTGCTACTCGGCCTGGAGTTCCAGTGCAACCTCCAAAGCCTAACTCTGAAATCGGCGGGCCCCTACCACCCCTACTGTATGCTGCCTCATGACCCTTAAGGTCGACACACCTTCCCTGTTTGCAAACCTCATCCCGGATTGCAAACCTGTCGCCACCAGGAGCAGACGGTATAGTGCCAGGGACAGGATCGTCATCAGGTCGGAGGTCCAGCAGTTACTGCGGGAAGGCATCATTGAGGCCAGCAACAGCCCCTGGAGAGCACAAGTGGTAGTTGACAAGTGGTAAAAGACTGGGGAGAAACGCAGGTTGGTCATTGACTACAGTCAGACCATCAATCGGTACACGCAGCTCGACACGTACCCCCTCCCACGCATATCTGATATGGTCATTCAGATTGCACAGTATCGGGTCTTCTCTACAGTGGACCTGAAATCTGCCTACCACCAGCTCCCCATCCGCAAGGCGGACCGCCAATACATTATTTTTGAAGCAGACGGCCGCCTTTACCACTTCCTTAGGGTTCCCTTCGGCGTCACTAATGGAATCTCAGTCTTCCAATGGGAGATGGACCGAATGGTTGACCGGTACGGACTGCGGACCACCTTCCAGTACCTAGATAATGTCACCATTTGCGGCCACGACCAGCAGGACCACGACGCTAACCTTTTCAAATTTTTCCACACCGCCAAACTCCTGAACCTTACGTATAACAAGGAGAAGTGCGTATTCAACACCAACCGCTGAGCCATCCTCAGCTATGTGGTGCAAAATGGTGTTCTAGGGCCGGACCCCGACCGCATGCGCCCCCTCATGGAGCTCCCCCTCCCCCACTGCCCTAAGGCCCTCAAACGATGCCTGTGGTTCTTCTCATACTATGCCCAGTGGGGCCCTAACTATGCGGACAACGCCTGCCCACTCATTCACTCCACAGTTTTCCCCCTGACGGCTGAGGCTCGCCAGGCCTTCAACTGTATCAAGGCCGACATCGCCAAGGCCGCGATGCACGCAGTCGACGAGACCCTCCCCTTTCAAGTCAAGAGCTATGCATCAGACGTCGCCCTGGCCGCCACCCTCAACCAGGCAGGCAGACCTGTGGCATTCTTTTCACGCACCCTCCATGCCTCCAAAATTCGGCACTCCTCCGTCGAAAAGGAGGCCCAAGCTATCGTTGAAGCTATGCGGCATTGGAGGCATTGCCTGGCCGGTAGGAGATTCACTCTTCTCACTGACCAAAGGTCGGTTACCTTCATGTTTAACAACACACAGCGGGGCAAGATCAAAAACGATAAAATCTTGAGGTGGAGGATTGAGCTCTCCACCTACAATTACGAGATTGGTAGCATGGTGGTTAGCATAAATGCTTCACAGCTCCAGGGTCCCAGGTTCGATTCCCGGCTGGGTCACTGTCTGTGCGGAGTCTGCACATCCTCCCCGTGTGTGCGTGGGTTTCCTCCGGGTGCTCCGGTTTCCTCCCACAGTCCAAAAGATGTGCGGGTTAGGTGGATTGGCCATGCTAAATTGCCCGTAGTGTCCTAAAAAAGTAAGGTTAAGGGGGGGTTGTTGGGTTACGGGTATAGGGTGGATGAGTGGGTTTGAGTAGGGTGATCATTGCTCGGCACAACATCGAGGGCCGAAGGGCCTGTTCTGTGCTGTACTGTTCTATGTTCTATGTATCACCCCGGTCAGCTCAACAAGCCCCCCGATGCCCTATCCCGAGGTACATGTGCCAGCACACAAGTGGACCAACTCCGGGCACTACACGATGGTCTCTGTCATCCAGGGGTCACCTGATTCTTTCACTTCATAAAGGCCCGCAACCTACCCTACTCCATTGCGGAAGTCAGGGCGGTCACTAAAGACTGCCAGGTCTGCGCGGAGTACAAACCGCACTTCTACCGGCCAGACCGAGCGCACCTGGTGAAGGCCTCCCGCCCCTTTGGACGCCTCAGCATGGACTTCAAAGGGCCCCTCCCCTCCTCCGACCGAAACACGTACTTCCTGAACGTGGTCGATGAATGCTCCAGATTCCCCTTTGCCATCCCATGCCCCGACATGACGTCTGCGACGGTCATCAAAGCCCTTCACAGCATCTTCACCCTGTTCGGTTTCCCCACTTACGTCTACAGCGACCGGGTATCCTCCTTTGAGTGATGAGCTGTGTCAATTCCTGCTCAACAAGGGCATTGCCTCGAGCAGGACAGCCAGCTACAACCCCCGGGTAAACGGACAGGTGGAGGGGGAGAACAGGACGGTCTGGAAGGCTGTCCTGCTGGCCCTACGGTCTAAAAATCTCCCAGTCTCCCGCTAGCAGGAGGTCCTCCCTGACGCCCTCCACTCCATCCGATCGCGATTTTGCACAGCGACTAACGAAACCCCCCATGAACGTCTCCTTGCCTTCCCTCGGAAGTCCACTTCTGGAGTTTCGCTCCCAACGTGGTTGGTAGCTCCAGGACCAATTCTCCTCCGCAAGGCGGACCCGTTGGTCGAGAGGGTACAGCTGCTACATGCAAACCCACAATACGCATACCCCAATGGCTGCCAAGACACAGTCTCCCTCAGGGACCTGGAACCAGCTGGTTCCCCTAGCCCCCCCTCCCTCAACTGTCCCGGGACCACCCATCCTCGCCCAGTGTACCTCGCCACCCTTCCCCCCCCCCCCGCTCCAGAACGATCCATCGTCCCATTGGTTCCACCCGGGGATGAAGATGCAGACTACACGCTCCCAGAGTCACCGGCAACCTAGAACTAATATATTTCGGGCAGTGGCTAAACCCAAGACACTACACAGGTCGTGTCTCCCACCCATCCGCCTCCTCTAACCAAAAAAAAAGACTGTTTGGTGAGTTGGTGAGGTAAGCTTTCCTTTCCTTTTCCTCTCTCCACCCTTCCACCACCTCTAACCTGCGGGGAGTGTGAAAATCAGGTAAGCTTTTTTTTTCTCTCTGTAGTTGTCAAGTGGATAAATGGAAGGGATGGCAGAGAGGGCAGTGCAATGTTCCTCCTGCAGGATGTTCGAGGTAAGGGACACCGTCAGTGGCCCTGCTGAGTTCACCTGCGGAAAGTTCACCCATCTCCAGCTCCTCAAAGACCGTGTTAGGGAACTGGAGCTGGAGCTGGATGAACTGAGGATCATTCGGGAGGCAGAGTCAGTTATAGATAGAAGCTACAGGGATGTAGTTACTCCTAAGAATGAAGGTAGCTGGGTGACGTCTAAAAGGAGGGGGAAGAAGCAGTCAGTGCAGGAACCCCTGCGGTTGTTCCACTCAATAACAGGCATATTGTTTTGGATAGTGTTGGGGGGGAGGGGACATACCAGAGGTAAGCCATGGTGGCCAGGTCTCTGGCACTGAGTCTGTCCCTGTGGCTCAGAAGAGAAACGGGGAGAGCAGGAGAGCATTAGTTATTGGAGACTCTATAGTTAGAGGTACAGATCGGCGGTTCTGTGGCAACGATAGAGGCTCACGTTTGGTGTGTTGCCTCCTGGGTGCCAAGGTCCGTGATGTCTCTGATCGTGTTTTCAGGATCCTTAAGGGGGAGAGGGAGCAGCCACAAGTCGCGGTACACATCGGTACCAACGACATAGGTAGGAAAAGGGATAGGGATGTAAAACAGGAATTTAGGGAGCTAGGGTGGAAGATGAGAGCAAGGACAGACCGTCTTGTCATCCCTGGTTTGTTGCCGGTGCCATGTGCTAGTGAGGTGAGGAAAAAGGAGCGAGTGCAGTTAAATACGTGGCTACAGGGATGGTGTAGGAGGGAGGGTTTCAGTTACTTGGATAATTGGAGCACATTCTGGGGAAGGTGGGACCTGTACAGACAGGACGGGTTACACCTGAACCAGAGGGGCACCAATATCCTGGGAGGGAAATTTGCTACAGCTCTTCGGGGAGTTTAAACTAATTTGGCAGGGGGATGGGAAACTGATTTGTAGTCCAGGAAATAGCATTGCTGGAGTTCAGGAAGTTGAGGGTAGTGCAGTACTGAGGAAGGTACCAAGGTCACAAGAGTGGATCTGCAGGTATGAAGGTGGTTTGAAGTGTGTCCACTTCAATGCGAGAAGCATCAGGAATAAGGTTGGTGAGCTTGAAGCATGGATCGGTACCTGGGACTACAATGTTGTGGCCATTATGGAGACATGGATAGAACAGGGGCAGGAATGGTTGTTGGAGGTTGCGGGGTTTAGATGTTTCAGTAAGATTAGGGAAGGTGGTAAAAGAGGTGGAGGAGTATTATTGTTAATCAAGGATAGTATAGTATGGCTGCAGAAAGGCAGTTTGAGGAGGATCTGTCTACTGAGGTAGTGTGGGCTGAATTTAGAAATAGAAAAGGAGTGGTCACTTTGTTATGAGTTTTCTATAGGCCCCCAGAGATGTGGAGGGAAAGATTGCAATGCAGATTTTGGATAGGTGCGGGAGTCACAGGGTAGTTGTCATGGGTAACTTTAACTTTCCAAATATTGATTGGAACCATTATAATTCGAATAGTTTGGATGGGGCTCTTTTTATCCAGTGTGTGCAGGAGGGTTTCCTCACACAATATGTGGATAGACCACCTAGAGGCGGGGCCACATTGGATTTGGTACTGGGTAATGAACCGAGCCAAGTGTTAGATTTGGTTGTGGGAGAGCACTTTGGATATAGTGACCACAATTCGGTGACTTTCACTATAGCAATGGATAGAGATAGGAACATACGGCAGGGCAAGGTTTATGACTGGGGGAAGGGTAATTACGATGCGATTAAGCAAGAATTGGGGAGCATAAGATGGAAACAGGAACTGTCAGGGGTAGACACAATTGAGATTTGGAGCTTGTTCAAGGAGCAAATACTGCGTGTTCTTGATATGTGTGGCCCTGTCAGGCAGGGAAGAAATGGTCGAGTGAGGGAACCATGGTTTACAAAAGAGGTTGAATGTCTTGTCAAGAGGAAGAAGGGGGTTTATTGAAGGATGAGAAAACAAGGTTCAGTTACGGCACTTGAGGGATACAAGATACCTGGGGCGAAATTCTCCGACCCCCAGCAGGGTTGGAGAATCGCCTGGGGCCGCTGAAAATCCCGCCCCCGCTGTGGCAGAGATTCTCCGCCACCCGGGAAGTGGCGGTGGCAGGAATCTCGCCACTCCGATCGGAGAGGCCCCTGCAGTGATTCTCCGGCCCGGATGGGCCTCCCGCCGCCGAGGTTTGAACCACCTCTGGAACGGCGGGATCAGCGGCGCGAGCGGGCCTCGGGGTCCTGGGGGGCGGGGGGCGATCGAACCCCGGGGGGTGCCCCCACGGTGGCCTGGCCTGCGATCGGGGCCCCCGGCTCAGACTGCGGGCCAGTGCCCTGGTGGCACTATTTTCCTCCGCGGCCGCCACGGCCTTTGCCATGGCGGAAGCGGAAGAGATCCCCACATCGCGCATGCGCCGGCAGTGACGACAGCGGCCAACTGCCGCTGACGTCACTGCCGGCGCATGCGCCGACCGCCGAAAGCCTTTCAGCCAGCCCCGCTGCCGGAGGCGCCGGTTTTTTGCGCCAGTCTACTCCCCTACGCCGGCACCATCCGTCACGCCGGGTAGGGGAGAATGCCGCCCCTGGGAAGGAGCTCAAGAAAGGGCTTAGGAGAGCTAGGAGGGGGCATGAGAAGACCTTGGCGGGTAGGATCAAGGAAAACCACGAGACTTTTTATACTTATGTGAGGAATAAAAGAATGACCAAGGTGAAGTTAGGACCGGTCAAGGACAGTAGTGGGAACGTGTGCATGGAGTCTGAAGATATAGGAGTGGCCCGAAATGAATACTTTTCTTCAGTGTTCACAAAGAGAGGGGCCATATTGTTGAGGAGAATAGTGTGATACAGGCTGGTAGGCTGGAGGAGGTAGATATTCGGAAGGAAGATGTGTTAGAAATTTTGAGAAGCCTGAGGATAGATAAGTCCCCTGGCCCTGATGGGATATATCCTAGGATTCTTTGGGAAGTGAGGGATGAGATTGCAGAGCCTTTGGTTTTGATCTTTATGTCCTTACTGTCTACACGAATTGTGGCAGAAGACTGGAGAAAGGCGAATGTTATCCCCTTGTTCAAAAAAGGGAATAGGTATAACCCTGGGAATTATAGGCCGGTTAGTCTCACTTTGGTCATAGGTAAATTATTAGAAAGGGTCCTGAGGGATAGGATTTTTGATCATTTGGAAAGATACAGCTTAATCCAGGATAGTCAGCACGGATTTGTGAGGGGTAAGTCTTGCCTCACAAGTTTGATTGTATTCTTTGAGGAGGTAACTAAGTACATAGATGAAGGTAGAGCAGTTGATCTCGTAGACATGGATTTTAGTAAGGCGTTTGATAAGGTGCCCTATGGTCGGCTCATGCAGAAAGTAAGGAGGCATGGCATAGTGGGAAATTTGGCCGATTGGATCAGTAACTGGCTATCATATAGAAGGCAGAGGGTGTGGTAGATGGTAAATTTTCATCCTGGAGCCCAGTCACCAGCGGTCAGTGCTGGGTCCTCTGCTATTTGTGATTTTTATCAATGACTTGGATGATGGAGTTGAAGGTTGGGTTAGTAAATTTGCTGATGATCCCAAGATAGGTGGAGTAGTGGATAATGTGGAGGGCTGTTGTGGGCTGCAAAGAGACATTGATAGGATGCAGAGCTGGGCTGAAAAGTGGCAGATAGAGTTTAACCCTGATAAGTGTGAGGTGATTCGTTTTGGTAGGACAAATTTGAATGTGGATTACAGGGTTAATGGCAGGGTTCTGAAGAATGTGGAGGAGCAGAGAGATCTCGGAGTTCATGTCCATACATCTCTGAAAGTTGCCACCCAATTTGATAGAGCCGTGAAGAAAGCCTATAGTGTGTTAGCATTTATTAATAGGGGGATTGAGTTTAAGAGCCATGAGGTTATGTGAAACTGTACAAGACCTTGGTTAGATCACATTTGGAGTATTGTGTGCAGTTCTGGTAACCTCATTATAGGAAGGATGTGGAAGCATTGGAAAGGGTGCAAAGGAGATTTACGAGGATGCTGCCTGGATTGGTGGGTGGGTCTTATGAGGAAAGGTTGAGGGAGCTAGGACTTTTCTCATTGGAGCAAAGGAGGATGAGAAGTGACTTAATTGAGGTGTATAAGATGATGAGAGGGACAGATAGAGTGGACGTTCAGCGACTTTTTCCTCGGGTGGATGTAGCTGTTACAAGCAGGCATAACTATAGGGTTCATGGTGAAAGATATAGGAGGGATGTCAGAGGTAGGTTCTTTACTCAGAGAGTGGTTGGGGCGTGGAACGCACTCCCAGCTATGGTAGTGGAGTCGGACACTTGAAATGAAATGAAATGAAAATCGCTTATTGTCACGAGTAGGCTTCAATGAAGTTACTGTGAAAAGCCCCTAGTTGCCACATTCCGGCGCCTGTCCGGGGAGGCTGGTACTGGACTCGAACTGGTCTGCTTTAAAAGCCAGGAATTTAGCCCAGTGAGCTACACCAGCCCCTCTTAGGAACTTTCAAGTGGTTATTGGATAGGCATATGAAGTGCACTAGAATGATTGGGAGTAGGTTGATTTGATCTTAGTTTCAGACTAGTTCGGCATAACATCGTGGGCTGAAGGGCCTGTACTGTGCTGTAAAGTTCTATGTTCTATGAACCTACCCAAATACAGTTGAAAAGTGACCAAGCTCCATTTAAAGGTGCATTACTGTTGAGATTACGGGTAGAATTTTCCACTTCCACCAGTGGTGGGCAGGGGCACTAAATCTGACCTGATTGACAGTTTCCCACCAGCAGAAAATTAGTTTGGAATGCAGTCCTTCCGACTTTGATGGTGGCTTAAAGGCAGAATGATTTTTCCACTAAGCTACGTTGGGGACCACATTTTCACATTTTTTTAAACTAGAATTTACAGTGCAGAAGGAGGCCATTTGGCCCATCAAGTCTGCACCGGCCCTTGGAAAGAGCACCCTACCCAAGCCCACACCTTTACTGGTAACGCAGCAACCCCACCTATCCTTTTTGGACACTAAGGGCAAATCCACATAACCTGCACATCTTTGGACTGTGGGAGGAAACTGGAGTACACGGAGGAAACCCACGCGGACACGGGGAGAACGTGCCGACTCCGCACAGACAGTGACCCAGCCAGGAATCGAACCTGGGACCCTGGAGCTGTGAAGCAACAGTGCTAACCACTGTGCTACCATGCTGCATTTGCATTCCCTGAATGCTCACTAAAAGACCAACTCGCCGGAATTATATTTCTGCTTACACATAAAATGCCCCACCAGCAGATAATTAGAAGTCTATTTCCCGACTGTATATAAATGGACCACACCTGGCGAGTTTCAGTTCATCCACAATTTGAAGGTCAGTAGACACGGCTTTCACTTTCCTTTCAGACTGTAGCAGCGAAATATTGGGTGCCTGTCGCACAAGCTATGTGAAGGCCAGGCATGGGACGTACGACCAACGGGGAAGCGAGATGGAGGCAAGACTTGCGGAGGGGGGGGGGGGGGGGGGGGGGGGTTTAGATGAAGCAAAAGAGGAGAATTTGAGATGGTGACAGGACTGTCCTTGAGGGTTGAGTCATGGCATTTGTTACAACCCACACGAGACCTACAGGGTCGGACAGATTAGCCTCCCCATGAGTCTTGTTGAGTACTAGCTTCCCTGTTGAGGGGAGGAGGGCCCATCAGCGGAGCTATGGATAGGATGGGTAAAAACTTGGCTCGAGTGGGAGCCAAGCAGAGAACTGCTGGCTGGGACCTAAGTAAATAGTTACTCATACAGTAAATAACTTGGTTTTCCAAACCTCTCGTGTGGACTCCTCTGTGGACACAATAGTATTGTAAGGCAGATGGCACAGTAATGTTCAGAGGAGGCATCTGGATCCAGTATGTCAGTCGCTGAAATGTCATAGGGGAGGGTGGTACGGTATGGGATGGCCTCATGGGGGAGGGCAGGACCTGTAAAATAAGAGTGAATATGATCGAGAGCCAGGAAATCCTAGATTCTGCTGAGGAGGAGAAAAATCCACAAAGACATCTGGGGTGACCACGGGTTACAGGATACACAGCTCATAGATGTGGGCGAGTGTAAGGCAGTGTCACAGACACCTTCCACTGTCTTGGAATCTGGTAGCTTGCATTTCCCACATTTTCCGTAAGTAAGCCCTGCTCTCACTTCGACACTGCTAGAACACATCCATAGTTAGAGCGACGCAGTGCAGCTCCAATCGCAAATCCGGCAGAAAAGGGTCTTCAAGGCAGCCACCATCTTTCTTTGAATTCGGATGCCTGATGTTGCCCTGCCTGTCTTTGCATCTCCAACATTTCTCTCAGGGCTAATTCTAGAGCCTCCTCTTTCGAGTCGGACTCAGCTGGGGCCTGGACTCCAGCAAGAACAAAGAACAAAGAAAAGTACAGCAGAGGAACAGGCCCTTCAGCACTCCAAGCCTGTGCTGACCATGCTGCCCGTCTAAACTAAAATCTTCTACACTTCCGGGGTCCGTATTCCTCTATTCTCATCCTATTCATGTATTTATCAAGATGCCCATGAAATGTCACTATCGTCCCTGCTTCCGCCACCTCCTTCGGCAGCGATTTCCAGGCACCCACTACCCTCTGTGTAAAAAAACTTGCCTCGTACATCTCCTCTAAACCTTGTCCCTCGCACCTTAAACTTATGCCCCCTAGTAATTGACCCCTCTACCCTGGGAAAAAGCCTCTGACTATCCACTCTGTCTATGCCCCTCATAATTTTGTAGACCTCTATCAGGTCGTTCCCTCAACCTCCGTCGTTCTTTCAACCGCTCCTCTTGGCTAATGCCCTCCAGGGAACATCCTGGTAAATCCTCAGAGTGCAGCCCGCAGAGTGCCATAGACCTCGGATGCCACTGTGTCTTCCTACTGTGGACATGTGTCAGTGAGGTGATCACCAGATTGTGAACCTACACCCACTCTAGAACTAGGTCCCACTGAGGGTTGTGTATCTGCACTGGTGGAGGATATGGGTGAACACAGATTATCAGGGCCGACCCGACGACTAATTCTGGCCTGCAAAAGGGGCCAGCACGGCACTGGAGCAGTTCACGCCGCTCCAGCTGCTGATCCCGGCATGAAGTGGGCGCCACGGGATCCGCGGATGCGCAGTGGCACCGGCGCCAATGCGCACATGCGCAGTGCCTTCCTTCACCGCGCCGGCCCCAACGCAACATGGCGCAGGACTACAGGGGCCGGCGCAGAAGAAATGAGGCCCCCAGCCAGGGAGGCCGGCCCGCCGATCGGTGGGCCCCGATCGCGGGCCAGGCCATATCAGAGGGTCCCCCCGGGGTCGGACACCCCTCCCCCCACGCCCCCCACAGGCCAGCCCTGACCCTTCCACGCCGAGTTCCCGCCGGCTGAGAACAGGTGTGGACGGCACCGGCGGGTCTTGCCATTTTCACGATGACCACTCGGCCCATCCCAGGCCGAGGATCGGCGGGTCAGCCACGTAGAGCGGCCCCCAACTTGCGGCAGGCCAACCATGCCGGCACCAATGGCGCCGATGTTCTGCTCTGCGGAGAATCGCGTGCCGGCGTCAGGGCGCCATGGCACGATTCGCGACGGTCGCGAGGATTCTCCGGCCTGGCCCCGCGGGGGATGAGAAAATCCCGCCCCCGATGTTTGGTCTGCCTCCTCATCTAAGGTGGTCTGAGGGCTAAGGCTGAGCCACTAGCTGGAGGACATCCTTTGCCTTTTCTTTGCTGGTCCCTGGAATAGGGAGAAGAGATCATTGGAAATTGACGAGGAAGCGTCCAGCATGATAGATCACTCACAGTCATTGTCTGCATGAAGCTGATGTATACTGGATGCATCCTCACTGGCTTGTTGGGGGAGGCCAATCTTGCCTCCGCACATGAACAATCCCAATCCTTTCCAACCACCTCTGTGCTCTGTTGCCCATAGCAGGGAGAGTATCCTAAACTCCGGAGACCCCCCGCCGCGCCCCCCCCCCTCCCCCTCCCCCTCCCCCTCCCCCTCCCCCTCCCCCCTCCCCTACATTGCACATCTTTGGGTTGTGGGGGCGAAACCCATGCAAACACGGGAGAATATGCAAACTCCACACGGACAGTGACCCAGAGCCGGGATCGAACCTGGGACCTCGGTGCCGTGAGGCAGCAGGGCTAGCCCTCTGCGCCACCGTGCTGCCCCTGTTCTGTGCAATCCTGTCCAACATAAAAACATGTTAAAAAGGATTGTTAAGGATTGGCGGCTGTAATGAATCTCGTGCAGGGAAATGTCATTATATGTGTCTTTTATGATCCATTATGAGCAAAAAGAAAAGAACAAATATGACAACGTTTCCCATTGTTGATCTTCCCCAGGAGTCATGCGGTGGAGTCAAAGTTTAATTTGGGTCCATATCCTGGAACTCCCTCCCAAACAGCACAGTGGCTGTACCTACACCATACCGACTGCAGCGGTTCAAGCCAGCAGCTCTGCGCCATCGTCTCGAGGGTAATTAGGGATGGGCAATAACTGCTGGCTTTGCCGGCGACGCCCACATCCCGTGAACCAACAAAAAAAAAATTAAACCCATTTCCTATAAAGGCTGAAAAGTGTTTATAAAAATTAGAATACTTCAAGAAAAACAAACGGCTATTATCTAAGTTCAAAGGAAGCATATTAATTGTTCATCAGCTCTAACAAGCAGATGGGATCTCTGCAGCTGGTAGGTGACTAAATAACCCTGCTGCAGATTGAGGAGCAACAACAAAAACAACTTGCCAGAATTTTATGTGTCCAGGCCACGTACGCGACTGAACCGGAACTCCGTAAAATCATACTGGTGGCATTAACAGTCACAGCAACCCCCAACTTTCATGTCTCCAGTTCATTTCAGGGCCAAGTGGGGGACTTGTGCAGCTTCTCTCAATTAGCCACAGCATCTAGCTTGTGACTGGTGTCATCTACAGACACGCTGCACTTTCATAAATTACTGGATAGACGAGGGCAGCCAGGCGGAGAGCGAACGAGCCTTTGCGGTGATGGCTGGGTTTCCCCACTGTCAGAATATACACACAGGTATATGATGGTGCACAGACAGGCAGTGATTGACGCACAGGGTGACCAGTGAACACACAGAACACAGCAGCCAATCACCAGACAGGACACGACCAGTATAAAGCCAGAGGGCACCAGTTTTCCCGCTCTCTCAGGATGTAGCCTCTGAGACAGTCAGAACTCGTGAGCAGCAACTAGAACATACACCATGTGGCAGTAAGATTGTCTGGTCAGGTTAGCCTCAGGTCTCCAGTCAAGTCAGCATAATGTCGACCCACAGTTTAAGTATGCATGATAGTTAAGAGTTCAATAAAATCGAGTTGCATTTCTTCAAGTGTTGGAAGCCTGTCTCTCTCACCACTGCAGTAAACGCAGTCCTCGCAGACCCAGCTTACCCAACACATCACCCATATCCAAGATACTATAGACTACACGCATGTGGCCATCAGGGCACCAGCCTGAGAGCCAGAATCTTTCACCAACTGGTAGCAAGAGAAAGAGTAAAAAGCAAGCTCAAGGACAATGGAGGGAGGTTATGCATTGGTGAAAACCTTAATGAGTTCTTTGTATCGGTATTCACCAGGGAGAAGGACATGATGGATGTTGAGGTCAGGGATAGGCGTGTGAATGATCTTTAGAACGTCAATGTATCAAAGGAGGAAGTGTTGAGTATCCTAAATTACAGTAAGGTAACAAGTCCCAGGGGCCGGATGGGATCTATCCCAGGCTACTGCAGGAGGCAGGGGGAGAAATAGTTGGGGCCTTAATAGATATCTTCACATTCTCTTTGACAATAGCCAATGTTATTCCCTTGTTTAAGAAAGGAAGCAGGGATAATCCAGCAAATTATAGGCCGGTGAGCCTGACATCAGTGGCGGGGAAGCTTTTGGAAAAGGGACAGGATATATGCACGTTTGGAGAATAATGAACTAGTTAGTGACAGGCAGCATGGTTTTTGTACGGGGACGGTTATGTCTCACCAACTTGATTGAGTTTTTTGAAGTGGTGACAAAGAAAATTGATGAGGGAGGGGCCGTGGATGTAGTTTATAAAGACATTTATAAACTATATTTGACAAGCTCACACATGGCAGACTGGTACAAAAACTAAAATCACATGGGATTTGGAGTGGGCTGGCTGGACGGATACAGAACTGGCTTGGGTACAGAAGATAGAGAGTAGCGGTGGAAGGGTATTTTTCAGAATGGAGATCTGTAGCTAGTGGTGTTTCGCAGGGATCAGTGCTGGAACCTCCATTGTTCGTTGTATATATAAATAATTTGGAGGAAAATTTTGGTGGTTTGATTAGTAAGTTTGAGGATGACACTAAGATTGGAGGAGTTGCTGATAGTGCCGAGGATTGTCACAAGATACAACAGGATATAAATTGGAAACATGGGCACTGAAATGGCAGACAGAGTTTAATCCGGACAAATGCGAGGTGATGCATTTTGAAAGATCAAATCTAGGTATGTATTATACTGTAAATGGCAAAACCCTTAGGAACATCAACATACAGAGGGATCTGGGTGTGCAGGTCCACAGTTCCCTAAAAGTGGCAACACAGATGGCCAAGGTGATTAAGAAAGCATATGGCAGCTTGCCTTCATCAGCCGGGGCATTGAGTACAGGAGTTGGGAAACCATGTTCCAGCTGTATAAAACCCTGGTTAGACTGCATTTGGGGTGTTTCGTGCAGCTCTGGTCACCACATTATCAGAAGGACGTGGAAGCTTTGGAGAGAGTGCAAAGAAAGGCTCACCAGGATGTTGCCTGGTCTCGAGGGCATTGGCTATGAGGCGAGGTTGAATAAACAAGGATTGTTTTCACTGGAAAGATAAAGACTGAGGGGAGACCTGAAAGAGGTCTACAAAATTATGAGAGGCAGAGACAGGTTGGATAGTCAGAGGCTTTTTCCAAGGGTGAAAATGTCAATTGCAAGGGGGCACAGGTTCAAGGTGAGAGGGGGAAAGTTTAAGAGAGATGGGCGGGGTAAGTTTTTCACACAGAGTGTGGTGGGTGCTTGGAACCTGCTGCCAGATGATGTGATGGAAGCAGCCACATTAGCAACATTTAAGAGGCATCTGGATGGGTACATGAATAGGGAGAAAATAGATCGAGGAAGGGCAGAAGGTTTTGTTTTTAGTTAGGGCATCATAATCGGCACAGGCTTGGAGGGCCGAAGGGACTGTTTCCTGTGCTGAACCTTTCTTTGTTCTTCTTTGAAAGGGTACCACTGGATGAATGGGCAGATTGTCTGTGAACACAGAGTCTGCAAGTATGTAAAAGCCAAATACTGCAGATTCTGGAAATCTGGGATAACCTCAGCAAGCCTGGCAGCATCTATGGAGGGAAACCGAGTTAACGGGCACAATCGAACAGCCTCGTCGCACACAACTCGGTGACATGACGAGGTCATTAAATCTCACAAGAGGCCTCTCACGAGATTTGCGACACTCGGAACTTCGCCACCTGGACCTCACCCTTGCTGGCCGAGTTTCAGATTAATATAGCTGAATGAGCCATTAGGCTCATTTAAATATTTCAGTGCCCGAATCTCCATAGGCCCCAGAATGGACGCCTGTGCCTGGGAGACGTCGCCGTGGTGCTGTTTAGCACATGGCCACATAAAGATGGACCAGGCGTTACAGCACCAATGGGGGGCCTTCCAGGCCATCAAAGGTCCCCTGGTGGTCGGGCTCTGGGCAGGGTGTTATCCTGGCATTCCCGCTGGCACCCAGATACCTTGGCACTGCCAGCCTGGTTCTTTGGCACGGCCAGGCTGCCGGGGGCACTGCCAGCACACCATGGTGGCAGTGCCAAGGTGCCCGGGTGTCAGATTACCTGTGCCAGAGATCGGGCCTGGAGGGTGCCCTGCCCTGAGAAAGTGGGTGAGGGGGGCTCGATGACCTGCTAAGAGGTAGGTTAGCGCATTGCAGGGGTCCGGAGGCTGCGGTGGGCATTCTGAGGGGGGTCGAGAGATCGGAGTGCCACTTAAAAATGGCGCCCTGATCTCTTCCTGCACTGATGAGCTGAACACATCGGTGCAGGGAGTGAGGTAAGTGCGGTCTTGGCAGGCCACTGCCCACCGAGGCAATTGTGCCCAACATTTCGGATTTAAATGACCCTTCTACAGAACTGAAGGTAGGTAGAAATGTACAGAATGATATAGTTGAAAAGGGGAGGAGGAGGTGGGGTAGAATAGAAAACCTATGATAGGTCAGGGCAAAAGGGAGTGTTAATCGTGCCATTAAGGGATGAAGAATGCCATCTTCCCCACCTCCTAACATTATCCATGGAGTTTACACAATTTATACATCCCAGGTACCAGGGCTGTTGTGGCTCCTGCAAGAATGGATGGATGGTTCCTGGGTGGCACGGTCTATCCCTGAAAGAGGTTGCTAATGACCTCACTCCATCGCCCAAGTACAATTTTTTGTAAATATTTTTATTGATATTTTGCACGTAATATCCAAACTTTGCAGAACAATAATAACCAACACAGTAACAGTAAAAACACCAACACAGATATCACAAGCTGTCCCCATTCCCATTTTCCCTACATTATTTATATTAGTGTGTATCATCTCATTTTTCAGAAGTGTTCTTATTGGGACTTAACATTTAGGGATACCTGTTACACCCAACTTTACATATGTATTTACAATTATTGCCAGGGTTAAGAGCGGCACAGTGGCGCGATGCTTAGTACTGCTGCCTCAAGGCGCCGAGGACCCGGGTTCAATCCTGGCTCTGGGTCACTGTCCGTGTGAAGTTTGTACATTCTCCCCGTGACTGCGTGGGTTTGACCCTCACAACCCAAAGATGTGCAGGTTAGGTGGATTGGCCATGCTAAATTGCCCCTTAATTGGAAAAAAGAATTGGGTACTCTAAATATAATTTTTAAAAATTATTGCTGGGCTCTTTACATCATTTATAATTTATAATTACAATTACATTTGTCTTGCTGGGGAGGGAAGCCCTGTTTCCCATCGAGTTCTCGGGAGTGGTTAGTCTGGTCCAATCTCCCAGTTTGACAGTGTGAGAGGGATCTGTGTCCTCTCCTGCAAATGGCCTCCCTCCCCATTCCTTCTCTGTTATATGCGGGGTGCCTTTCATCCAGGTGGTGTTCCTACCCCCCTTTCCACCCTCCCTCCTACCCCTCTCCCCTCCCTTTCCTATCTGTTCACCTCCACCCAGTTAGTTGATGGCTGCAAACAAGTCTGTAAAGAGGTTTGTGAACTTCTTCCGCATGTCGTGGAATGTCTCCTCAGACCACTTTGTTGAGAATTTTATTCTTTCTAGTTGCAGGAACTCGGCCAGGTCTGAGGGCCACTCCGAGGCCTGGGGTGGTTCTGCCATCTTCCAGCCTGGCAGAATACTCCGCCTGATGATCAGTGAGGTGGAGGCCCGTTCCCCGTCCAGGGCTTTGGATGCTCCGACACCCCAAAGAGCGCCACAGATGGGCGCGGCTCCATCTCAACCCTCACCACCCTGGACATAGCCTTGAAAAAGACAGTCTAGAACTTCCCAAGGCTGGGGCAAGACCAGAACATGTGGGCGTGGTTGGCTGGGTCCCCCTGACACCGCTCCACTTATCCTCCACCCCCAGGAAGAACCCGCTCATGCGTGCCTTTGTGCACCACCTTGAGCTGCATCAGGCTTAGCCTGGCGCAGGAGGGGGTGGAGTTGTTCCTGTGCAGTGCTTCGATCCAGAGTATTCCACGTTTTGTTACCCCTGGAAGCACCGCATTCCCTACGACAAAGACATTGATGTGTGAGTAGGCCTTGTGCACGTGGGAGAAAAAGGAAAATTATTTTTCTCTCGGCCAATTGAACCTCTGCAGGTATAACCCCCCCCCCACCTGCTCCATAAAGGTGCTTAATTCTCGTGCTATACCTGACACGGTTACTGACCTGGGGTTGGATGTGTCCAATGTAGGGTCCTGTTCGCAGTTAAAGTCGCCATGATAAGTCGGTGGGTGTCTAGGTCCGACATTTTGGCCATCATCGTCTTGACGAGTTCTGCATCGGCCCAGTTCGGGGTGTACATATTTACCAAGACTACCGGGTTTCTTCCAGGGTGCCACTGCCCATCACGTAACACAGCAACCCCACCCCCCACCCCTCCCCCCACCCCAGGTCCGAAGCTGTGCTCGTCACCGTGAATGAAACTGTCGACATTTCCAGTGACGAGGATATGCTGAGTAGCCACACATCAGGTAGCTCTCCTCCTAAGAATGAAAATAGGCTCTTTTACCTAGATAGCTTAGAAGGGACTGTATCAACCTCGCAAACTTGCCCCGAAAATTTGGGGGAGATAGTTGTTTGCGAATGTGAGGAGGCTGCTCAATATAATTATAATACCTTTGGAGGGACAGGAGGTGGAGGTAGTGGTACCGATGGGCATAGAGAAGATGTTCAATCAGTGGAGTGGGTATATTTGTGGGAGGTGTTGGGGCGGTTCGGGTTTGCCACAATGTTCTGCCACAATTTTCCCCATCTCGAACGCTACCCGCTTATTCATAAATACCACCACCCCCTTCATCTTCATATCCAGTCCTGAGCGGAACACCTGCCCCACCCATCCTTTCCTCAACCTTGTCTGATCTCCTATCTTTAAGTGCGTCTCCTGCAAAAGGGCCTTCAGAGTCCTCAGGTGCGCGAACACATGTGACCTTTTGACCAGCCCATTCAGCCCCTCATGTTAGATGTGACCAGCCTGTTGGGGGGCTCCCTGCCTCCTTCCCCTGCCAATCAGCCATACCCCTTTTTGAGCCAGCCCCCGGTCCACATCCAGTGACCCTCTGATGTCCACCGTCAATGATCGTTTTCCAACTGCTCCACATTACCCGCACCCTTGACAGCAGACCTACCCTTAAACAAAACATCCACCCCATCCCCCGCAGCACTTACTTCCTGGGAACCCCCCACTTCACTCCCATTAATTAGCCCACCCAGCAAGCATGGTGAACTTTGCCCAGGGCCAACAACTCCCCTGCCACCCCCATCTCCCCTCCTCCCCCATACACAGCCCGCTAAAGAACAACAAATAATATGCTCACCCTCGATGCACGATGTTCCCCCATGAAAAACCTGCCCTCGAGAAACCCCGCCATCAAAAACTCTTCAAAGAAAAAACTTTTCTGAAAATCAAATACACGCACAAACTCCTCCAAAGTTCAATGTCCTCACTCTACTCCCAGTCCACTGTCCCTCATGAATTCCATCGCCTCTTCTGGCATGCCGAAATAGTACTCCTGCTTCTAAAAAGTCACGAGAGGCGGGCCGGGTACAGCACTCTGAACTTCACCCCCTTCTTCAAGAGAGCAGCCTTGACCCGCTTAAACCCAGCCCTCCTCTTCGCTCGTTCTGTTCCGAAGTCCTGGTACACCTGGTAAAATATACAATAGAACATGAAAAATGAAAGTTGCCTTTTCAGCTATAGGATCTATTTAATTATTCCTTTCACTTTATGTTTGGCCAACAAATAATGGACTGGAGTTTGCGGTATGTAAGAGGGAATTGGACACTGTTATCATGTGGCTGCATATGCCCAGTTGCTCTACTTCTTCATAAGCTTGTTATGCCCTTTGGTAGCTTGCCAAGAGATGCAGCATTCAAATACAAGGAGAGGTTTGAAGTTGTGGTTCCCACCTAATTGTGCGCCAGAAAATTAAAGTTTATTACTTCAAATGTAAGTGATTTTTTAGCAGTCTGTTAAAGCTTAATCACTGCCAATCAACACCTCTGGCACTGAAAATGACCTTTTGCGAATGTGGAACCTCAAACAGTCAGATTTTAATTGTCAATGGAAAATCTGAAAAACTAAATTCAATTTTGTGGCTTTTTCGTTCTCTTTCATCTCTCCATCACCTAATCATACTTTTCTTTCCCTCTCTTTATTTCACTTTTTGAATATGAATTGGCATTGAATTAACTATTCTGGGGGCGATTCTCCGCTCCACGGACCAGTGCCCGCGCCGTCGTGAACACCGTTGCGTTTCACGACGGCGCGAACAGGGCCCGGGCACAACCTATTCTGGCCCCCACAGGGGGCCAGCACGGTGCTGGAGCGGTTCACACCACTCCAGCGTCCTTACATTGCGCCAAATGGCTGCCGCGCCAACTCACGCATGCGCAGTTGGGGCAGCTCAATCCTGCGCATGCGCAGTTGGGCCATGCCATCCTGCGCATGCGCGGGGAACTTCTTATGAGTGCCGGCCCTGACGCAATATGGCATGGGTGTTCAGAGGCCGGCCGCGGCGGAATGTAGGCCCGGGGGGGGGAGAGGCCGACCTGCCTAACGGTGGACCCCGATCGCGGGCCAGACCCCTTCGGAGGCCCCCCCCACCCCGGACTGATGCAAGGGTTCCCCACAGCCACAAGCCCATCTGTGGAATTCACATATCTTGTTGTTTAAGGATGGACAAACAGCTAAAGATATGGAGTTTCTGGACCACCTGCCTCCATGTTTTATACCGGATGCAAGAGAGATCAAACCTCAATGGCTACGATCAGCTTCTCATTGTATTACAATGGGATAACCCATCGAAACTAGACTAGATGGGCCTCAGAATTGATAAAACAGCAGTCATGTGGTCAAAGCTGGTTCAGGGTACTACACCCTTATTACACTAGGACCTAGCAGATAAATTAGAACCATCAATTGTCAGCCAGTCTAAGAACCAGACTCTGAAACTAGCTGCGCATCAGCTAGCAGCCAAAGGGCACGATTCTCCCCCAAAATTTCTCAGTTAATTTGAGGCAGGTTTATCAGGGAGTTTCCCGCCGGCTGCGCCAGTGAGTTCCCCACCACTCTTCAATCACACTTATCACTTTTTTGGGCCCTGGGGAGTTTCTCACCAGCTTAGCCGACACTTAGAATTTTTTTTAGCACTGGGGAGCAGAACTCGGAGATCGGGCCACCATTTTGAAAGGGTGCGATGATCTCTAAATGATCTTGTGGGTCCCCCCCACACACATGGGCATTACCCCCCCCCCCCCAAATGAGGACACCATGTTATGGGGTCCCTGCCCCCCCCCCCTCTTCAGGCCCCACAAGCCCCCTTACAGCCCTCCCCACCTTTCCAGGACTCCACCCATCGCCCCTCCCTGGCACACAGGCCGTGCATCTTCTGGCTTGGCAGTGACATATGGACACCTTGTCGGTGCCAGGGTGGCAGTGCCCAGGTGCCAGCTGGGCAATGCCAAGGTGTCCATGTTCCAGGGGGAGGGCCAGGGAGCCATGGTGCACTTACCCTGACCACCCAGGGGTCTCCGATGGCCTGGTGGAACAGTGAATTGTGGACCAGGTGGACCGGCGCCTGACTGCGGCCTTGCTGGGGAGGCCGATGGATCCTATATTGCCAGAGAATACCGGGTAAGTTGGCCTGAGCCAGTTTAAAACTGGCTTTGGCACGCGCCGTTTGGTCACGTACCTTGTGGGAGGGTTTCAGATTTGGACGACTCGCGGGACTTAGGTGAAACCTGTGAGGCGCAAAGACTGTCGGGAAGCCCGCAAGTGGGCTCTACCAGGATTCACCGGCTGCATGCGCTCAAGGGAAGAGCGCAATGTGGAAAGAGAATTGCGCCCTTTAAGTATTTAACCAGTTCTAGTTTCAAAGATCACATGAGAACATCCCTCACCTCTCCCCCACCCACTGGCTACGAAACACACCCGATTAATATTGAGATGTCTGTGTCTGAATAGGGCTTGTACAATCTTCCAAACTTCCTTGAAACTTCCGAAAATGTTGTTTGCCCTATTTTCACAGGACCCAGATCAGAAGGCCCAATCCTATACTGAATTAGTTAATCTCAGCTGAGGCAGCAGTTATGAGGCTACATTTGGCCTCCTGACCCTGTGGTTAAATCCTCTTCGAAATCAGAATCCTTGAAACCATTGTGTCCTTGGGAGATTTTGGGGAGCTATATGCAGCAACCTGGGTACAAATCAGGAATTTGTTCCTGCCGGTGTCAAGTGTCCTATGATAAGAGGATGTACAATTTCTGCATGATTGGTTTATAATAGCAAGGTGGAACCATAGATTCAGTCCCAAATTCTATTAAAATAATGATTTTTCTGAACTTTTGTGATGATGCTGCAGTGTACAATTAATTTCAATTTTTAAAAATGTCGAGATTAAGACACAAAGTGTGCGTAGTCTATTTGCAGGTTAAATGAAACAAATAAATTCAAACAATGGGATACTTTGGTGAATGAAGTTTTTGATCCTAATTACTGTAGTCACAAAGATGTATGGTATTAAATATCAATTAATGTTAATTAATCCTTCCCCATTTCTAGATGCAATTTCCATAAATTTTAATGAGATTCTTGATGGGAAAGGCCTTCGAACATCTGCAGTTTCTCAATTATTCTTCCCAATCAATCAGACCTAATTTAGCACAAAGACATTCGGCCAGAAACTGTCCTTCGCTTTTTCACTGATTACATTTGCGAGATTTAAAACATGAGATCTGGATACCAGGACTTTTGCCCACGGGTTGGCTGAGCAGAGTCAGCAGAATCCCCTCGTCTGCGAACATTACCGTTATAAATGATTGCGTGGACACTGGATTTTCGGTCCAGGGCTAGATTGGAGGTCAGGGCAGGTAATTCCAGGTGTAGCGAAGAGGATTCTGGGCGTGGAGGTGGGCTAGACAAAAGAACTGCCTTGGCCCTCTGGCATTATGGCACAGTGGTTGGCACCGTTGCTTTACAGCGCCAGGGACCTGGTTTCGATTCCTGGCTTGGGTCACCGTCTGGGTGGAGTCTGCACATTCTCCCTGTGTCTGCGTGGGTTTCCTCCGGTGCTCTGGTTTCCTCCCACAAGTCCCGAAAGCTTGTTAGGTGAATTGGACATTCTGAATTCTCCCTCTGTGTATCTGAAAAGGCACCGGAATGTGGCGACGAGGGGATTTTCACAGTAACTTCATTACAGTGTTAATGTAAGCCTACTTGTGACACTAATAAAGATTATTATAAATCTTCTTAAAAGATTAAACATGAAACGCCCCGTCAGCCCTCATCTCTCATCCCCCAATCCCTACATACTCCTCATGCCCCATCCATGCTAACCCATTCTTCTCAATGTTCTATTTCTAAAAAAAGGGCGGCTCGGTAGCACAGTGGTTAGCACTGTTGCTTCACAGCTCCAGGGTCCCAGGTTCTATTCCCGGCTTGGGTCACTGTCTGTGCGGAGTCTGCACTTTCTCCCGTGTCTGCGTGGGATTCCTCCGGGTGCTCCGGTTTCCTCCCACAGTTCAAAGATGTGCAGGTTAAGTGAATTGGCCATGCTAAATTGCCCTTTGTGTCCAAAAAGGATAGGTAGGGTTACTGGGTTACGGGGATAGGGTGGAGTAGGGTGCTCTTTCCCAGGGCCAGTGCATACTCGATGTGCCGAATGGCCTCTTTCTGCACTGTAAATCTATAATAAAATCTATGATGTCACCTCATGCCCTGTACCTACTCTCTTTGCCCCTCACACCCTCTATGCCAACCTATACCCCTCTACTCATCCTCCATGGCCCCCTTACCCTCCAGGCCAGCCTATGCCCCTCTCACCCAACACCCTTTGTCATTACACTTACCATGCCATCTCACCCAGTATCCACTATGGGCAGAGCTCAAGGTCCATGCAGAGATTAGGTAAAATAAAATTATATAAAATAATATTCGAAATGTCTATTGTCGACTTCACTATTTGAAAACGTGCCCTAATTCATTTTTTAAAACTCTGCATTTACATTTCTTCATAATTACATAAAGCCTTATGGCAACAAACATTTCAGTCAAGTGCACAATCCTTTGTAACAACAAACATTGAAATTCATAGTCCTACTCCAAATAATCTATGAACACTTGTAGCTGTCAATCAAACTATGAAATGGCAATCACCATACAGTGATAATGGATGGTTGTGAAATGCATCATGCAGCAGCAATCCAGTAATGGAAGCCCTCATGTTTGTGTGAATAGAGTTAAGTAGCAAGCAATGTTTATTTTAACACTCCAGACATTTTTCAAAGATTTAAAGGACAGGGCATTTAAATGCCTTGAGAGTTTGACAGCTCTGTTTGGCAGGTGCTTCTGACAGTTTATATTGATATATTTGGCAGGTACTGTTGACAGAAGCTTTTGACATTTTTGACAGGTCATCTTCACAGATGTTTCTGAAAGTTTTTGCAGTTAATTTTTTTAACAAATATTTTATTGAGGCATTTGTGGTTTTATAACAACAAAAGATACAAATATAAATGTAAACATAATTCAGTGCGTCACACCCCTCCAGCCAACAACCATACCCCGCCAACTTGTCCTATACTCACACTCCCTAAGTCCCTCCATCTCTTCTCGCTGTACCCGCCTAAACTAAACTAACTTCCCCTACCCACCTTATTCCCTAACCCCCCCCCAATTGTATCTGCTAACAGTTTGGTTTTCCCCGAAGAAGTCAATAAATCGCTGCCACCTCCGAAAAAACCCTAACACTGATCCCCTTAGGCTAAACGTGATTTTCCCAAGCCTGAGAAACCCAGCCATGTCGCTAACCCATACCCCCGATTTTGGGGGCTCCGAGTCCCTCCACGCCAATAAGATCTGTCTCTGGGCTACCAAGGAGGCACAGGCCAAAATGTCAGCCTCTCTCGCCCCCCTGGACTCCCGGGTCTTCCGACACTCCAAAAATCGTCACCTATGGACTCGGTGCCACCCTCGTTTTTAGCACCATGGACATGACATCTGCAAATTCCTGCCAGAATCCCCTAAGCTTTGGACATGCCCAATACATGTGGACATGGTTTGGGGCCCTCCCTCACACTTCACACACTTGTCCTTTACCCCATAAAACCTGCTCATCCGGGCCATGTGCTGGGTGAACCATCTTGAATTGTATCAGGCTGAGCCTGGCACATGATGAGGACGTGTTAACTCCTCCCACAGACCCGCCTCTAACTCCTTTCCCAACTCATCTTCCCATTTATGCTTTAACTCCCCTATTTGGGTTCCCTCCCACTGCATAAGTTCTTTATTGATTTTCGATACGTTCCCCTCCCCCACCCTCGTTCTAGAAACTACCTTGTCCTGTATCTCCTGTGGCGGTAGAAGCGGATAGGTCAAAACCTGCCTTTGCACAAAATCCCTCACCTGCAGATAACGAAACCCATTCCCTCTCGGCAGTTCAAATTCCTCCTCCAGATCCTCCAAACAAGGAAAGCTCCCATCAATAAACAGATCTCCTAGCCTCTCAATACCTGCTCTCTGCCACTTCTGAAACCCCCCCCCCCCCCCCATCTAAACTCCCCGGGACAAACCGGTGATTACCACAAATTGGAGCCCACACCGACGCTCACACCCTCCACTCCCATATGCTTCCATCACTGCCCCCAAACTCTCAGAGCCGCCACCACCACCGGGCTTGCAGAGTACCAGACTGGCGAGAATGGCAGAGGTGCCGTTACCAGTGATCCTAAACTTGTGCCCCTACATGATGCTGCCTCTACCTGCTTCGACACCTCCTTCATTTGCTCCACTAGCCAGATAAGATTTAATTTATGTAACTGCTCCTAACCCCGTGCCACCTGGATTCCCAAGTATCAAAACTCCTTCCCACCACTTTAAACGGCAACTCCCACCCCCCCTCCTGCCGCCAGTCTCCTGCCCCCTCGCCTGGATCACAAAATCCTCACTTTTTGCCATATTCAATTTATACCCCGAGAACCAGCCAAATACCCCGCATAATCACTCCCATCCCCCCTAACGGGTCAGAAATATACAGGAGTAGGTTGTCCACATACAACGAGACCCTGTGCTCCAGTCCCTCCCGGACTAGCCCCTTCCAGTCCTTTGATGCTCTCAGAGCAATCACCAATGGCTCTATGGCCAAAGAACAGTGGGGAGAGTGGACATCCCCGCCTTGTCCCCCGATGCAGTCTAAAGTAATCCAAAGCCACTTGGTTCGTCCGCACACTCACCTGGTACAGCAACCAGACCCAGTCCACAAAGCCCTGCCCAAACCCAAACTGTCCCAAGACCTCCCATAAATAATTCCACTCCACCCGGTCAACTCCACTTCCTTAGTGACCACTACTTCCACACCCTTCCCTCGGAGGGCATCATGATTACATTCAAGAGCCTTCTAACCTTGGTCGTTAACTGCCTGCCTTTGACAAATCCCGTATAGTCTTCCCCATCACCCCTGGTACATAATCCTCTATTTTTGTGGCCAAAACCTTGGCCAGCAATTTGGTGTCAACATGTAGTAGGGAGATTGGTCTGTATGACTCACATTGTTCTGTGTCCTTCTCCTGCTTCAGGATCCATGAGATTGAAGCCTGTGACATTGTTGGGGGAAGGACACCTCGCTCCCCTGCCTCATTAAATGCCCTCACCAGCATCCCAGAAAACTTCTTATAAAATTCCACTGGGTAGCTGTCCGATCCCGGATCCTTACCCAACTGCATGGCCTCCAATCCCTCAACTACTTCTCCAATCCCGATCTGGGCTCCCAGCCGCGCCACAAACCCTTCCTCCACCTTCGGAAACTCCAACCCCTCCAAGAACTGCCACATCCCCTCCACTCCAGCTGGGGGCTCCAACTCATACAGCCGACCGTAAAATTCCTTGAACACTCCATTCACCCCTGCTGGGTCAAACATCGTGTTGCCCCCTCTATCCTTCACTCTTCTTAGTCGCTGGCCACCTCCCTTTTCCTCAGCTGGTGTGCTAGCATCCTACTGGTCTTCTCCCCATATTCATATACCAGCCCCACCGCCTTCCCTGTGGATATCAGACCAAACTCCATCTGCAGCTTCTGCCACTCCTTCAACAGTCCCGCCTCCGGGGTTACCGAGTACCTTCTATCCACCTGCAGAATCTCCCTCATCAGCCTGTCCATCTCTGCCCGCTTCACCTTCTTCCTCTGAGCCCGTACCAAAATCAGCTCCCCCCTAACTACTGCCTTCAGGCCTCCCATACCGTTGCTGCAAAACCTCCCCTGTGTCATTTATCTCCAAATAATTCTGGATGGCCTCCCTCACCCGCCCGCACACCCCCTCATCTGCTAACAGTCCTACATTCAATCTCCATTGCAAGGGCTGAACCCCTCCTTGCTCACCCGTATATCCACCCAGTGTGGGGGGCATGGTCCGACACAATAGTCGCCAAATATTTGGCACCACTCCCGCCAGCAAAGCCCTGGTCAAAACGAAAAGATCAATCCAGGAGTACACTTTGTTTACATGTGAGAAAAAAGGAAATTCCTTTGCTCTTGGTCGTCCGAACCTGCACGGATCTACCCCTCCAGGGGCTCTACCAGGGGCTGGTTTAGCTCACCAGGCTAAATCGCTGGCTTTTAAAGCAGACCAAGCAGGCCAGCAGCACGGTTCGATTCCCGTACCAGCCTCCCCGGACAGGCGCCGGAATGTGGCGACTAGGGGCTTTTCACAGTAACTTCATTTGAAGCCTACTCGTGACAATAAGCGATTTTCATTTTCATTTCATTTCATGTGTTCCATAAACCCCTTTAGTTCCTTCGCCACACCTGGCACCTTCCCTGTCCTTGAACTTGACCAATACAACCTCTCTATAACCCTATTGAAGTTCCCCCCCCCCCCCCCCCCAATAATCAGCTTATGCGAGTCCAGGTCCGGAATCTTCTCCAACACCCGCTTCATAAACTCTGCGTCGTCCCAGTTTGGTGGGTAAATGTTCACTAATACCACCAGCATCCCCTCCAGCTTCCCACTCACCATACATACCTACCCTCCCGAGTTCGCCACTATGCTTCCTACCTCAAATGACACCCACTTATTGATCAAGATCGCTAACCGCCTAGTTTTAGAGTCTAGCCCCGAATGAAATACTGGCCCAACCCACCCCTTCCTCAGCCTAGTCTGATCCACTACCCTCAGGTGTGTCTCCTGTAGCATTGCCACATCCGCCTTCAAACTCTTCAAATGCGCGAACACGCGAGTCCTCTTGACCAGCGCATTCAGCCCTCTCATGTTCCATGTGATCAGCCTGGTCAGGGGGCACCTCCCCCTGCTGATCAACCATCATCCTACTTAGGCCAGCCTCCATCCCGCATCCCACGCCTCCTCAGGCCCTCCCTCGGATGCCCACCGTCATCAACCTCCAATTTGGCTTCAAGCGCCAGTCCCTTCCCTGACAGCAGAACAATTCCCTCCCTCCCTCCCCCCAATAAAAAAATAACAATCCCTGCCCCCTCAACAAACTGATCTTTGCAGTTAATTTTGACAGGTCCAATGAGTTTGTCAGTTAATTAGTTTATGCACTTTCTATGCACATTCATGTCTACTTTTAAAACTCCCAAAATGCACCTGACCTCCCCTAAACAATGCGTGACTTCCAAAAAATGGCACCATACCTCTAACAAAGGGCACCTGACATCCCCCAAAGGTGTGCCAGGACCAGATCCAAAGTGGTACCTTACCTCTCCAGAGCGGGAACCTGGATATCCAAATTAATCCACAAAGTTCAGACCTACCCTTACCAGGTCTATTCTGCACACTTCAAGTTTCAGACTCCTGGGTTCCTCCTTGGCTAATAAACTCCGATATGAGTCGAGGAAGCTGATGATTAAATGGCTCTCAATCATGACAAAATCCAGGCCATGAAAGGCCCTTCATTGTAATGACTTCCAAAGGTGATCAGAAATGCTATAGAGGAAATTTTAGATGATTGATTTGTCATTTTTGTGCGGTTAGTCCACTTCAGTTTCTGACCTAAGATAACCCCCAGGATGTTGATTGTATGGAAATCAGCAATGGCAATGCATTTGATCATCAATGGATGAATGTTATAATTTCAGGTACATTGGGCATGATTCAGCAGCCTCATCATGCCTGAATTAGTGTCAAGATGAGGCTGTTGGATCTCGTGAGAGGCCTCTTGCGAGATGTACGATGCCTCAAACGCCTCACGAGATTTCACGAAATCTTGCGAGACATCGCGATCTGAATCTCGCCCTCACTGATCTAGAGCTGCATATTTAAATGAGCAATTAGGCTAATTTAAATATATGTTTGCAGGATTCCCCGGGTGCCCCGGACCTAGGAGACCTGTGACTGGGAGACCTCATCAGGGCACCATTTAGTACTGGTTTCAAGAAACGTGAACCAGTCGTAATGGCACCTGGGTGGGGGGGGGGGGGGTCTCCCAGACCATTAAAGACCCTCGAGTGGTCAGAGACAGGACAGTGTGACATCCTGGCACTATCTATAACACCCCTGGGCACCTTGGCACTACCAGACTGGCACTCTGGCAGTGCCACCTGGGCACCCTGGTAGTGCCATCATGCCAAGGTGCCAGGCTGGCCGTGCCATGGTGCACGTGTGCTAGTTTGGCACTGCCATGGATCGCGCCCGGGGGGGGGGGGGGGGGTCCTCACCAGGTGGAGGGTGGGTGATGGAGTGTTCCCAAGAACCTCCCCGAAGATGGGGGTTGGGTATGGAGTGGTAGGAAATGGGGGTGGGCTGAAAGGGAGGGGAAGATCGGAGCAACCAGACAAAATGGTGCCCCAGTCTACTAGGAGCCTTTTCTGCTGGGCTTGCCAGCAGGAAATAACTTAAGTGTGGCCTTGGCAGAGAGAAACTTCACAATGCAAAAAACAAATGCCAAAGTTCCGTTGAATATTAGGGTATTTAGCCATCATGAAACACCCTGCTAAACGTGCCCAAAACCATTTTTAAAAATGTTTCCATTGAATTGTGCCCATTGTATTATATGTATTTGGTATAGCAAGGATTAAAAGCTTGGGGTAGTGTCTGTATGATTGCTGCAGTAGTGTTTTTTAAAACTCTTTGTTTGAAAGACAGGTAAGCTTTTTGAAGCCCGAGGTGTAATTAAAGCATCATAAAAGTTTGGGTTAATGGACTTTTATTTATATTAAGAGGGTTCCCTATGGAATAGTTAATGAGAGACAATTGTCTTCAGTTTAATAAGATGATGTAGTTAATGGGAGGAGCCAGGGATTGAAGCATTCAGGTGGAGGTTCTTAATGTTATATTTTGGTTGTAAGGTGAGCTGAGAAGGATTCTGAAGAGATACAGCCAGAGATTCTGCATTATTCTAACAGGGTGTCAGGTCTCTTTCCTTAAAGCAGTCTAAAAATATCTCACTTTCTCAAAGTGGAGTATGCAAGACATCTTGATAGAGCAAGTATTTCAGAGTGCTAACTGTATTTAAAAGTGGAGTGAGACCATTGATGGTTTTGTTGTTTGAGTAGTAATAAAGATAGCAGTTATGGGTTATTGTGTCACTGTGTTGATTGACATTGTAAGAAGTCTTACAACACCAGGTTAAAGTCCAACAGGTTTGTTTCAAACACGAGCTTTCGGAGCACGGCTCCTTCTTCAGGTGAATGGCCATTCACCTGAAGAAGGAGCCGTGCTCCGAAAGCTCGTGTTTGAAACAAACCTGTTGGACTTTAACCTGGTGTTGTAAGACTTCTTACTGTGCTCACCCCAGTCCAACGCCGGCATCTCCACATCTTGATTGACATTGTTTAAGGGGTATTTGTAAGCAATATTCTTGTGATATGTTAAAGATATTTCAACACCGTATTAATAATAAAGTTTGTTTTAATAATCCACATGCCTATTTTGCGTGAAATCACTCCTGGAGCGAGATATCTTTTCCTCTCAGTCTTACAAAATTAAAATTAAATATTGGGATTTCTGTTCAATATCCTAACCACTGTTAGCGTCTGGTCCAGGGTGGTAATAGTTAGCTAACGCTTTTTTTTAAATTTGGCTTTGCACGGTGCAGTTATGTTCAAGGTAGTCTCGTACTGCTTGGTTACGTCTAATTTGGCAAAGTTTGAGACACAAGTTAAACCATGCTTAACGTTCGAAGAATTAGCAGTGATTTCATTGAAACTTACAACATTCTTACAGGGCGTGACAGGGTACATGTCGATAGGATGTTTCCCCTGGCTGGTGAGTCGAGAACCAGGGGACATAATCTGAGAATAGGGGTAAGACTGAGATGGGAGGAATTTTTTAAATTACAGCGTCGCAAATCTTTGGAATTCTCTTCCCCAGAGGGCTTTGGAAAATCAATAATTGAGCATATTCAAGGAAGAAATTGATAGATTCCTGGAGACGAATTACATCAAGGGATATGGAGAAAGTATGAGCAAGTGGCGTTGAGGCAGTTGATCAGCCATGAGCTAATTGAATAGTCTCATACTGCTTGGTTACGTTTAATTTGGCAAAGTTTGAGACACGAGTTAAGCCATGCAAATTTGTGTTGATGCAAAAATGAAATAGCTTTGCATTAACATAAAATAAGAAATGTAATTCAGGTGTAAGAGTCTAGTCAGGCTATCACTCAAAAAGGGCCGCAATGCAATGTAACTATGTCACCCTGCTGACACCCTTGCTGTCTGGAGAGAAACGGTGCTAGAATTAGGGCAAACTCCATGTAGCACCTGGAACGTTTTGTTCCAAAGCACCACAAAACCCACAGCCAGATGTTAAATAACCCCTGGCTTCACTGTAGAAGTTTGTACAATCGGGGTTGTTTTAAATATTATACAAGTATGAGAGATTTATTAAATTACAAATGCTCTGCAGTTTTATGTGAGCACGATTGACTTCAGAAAGAACATCATATACTTCATGGGTTTTAGAATGTTCTAAATTCTAAAAGCAGTTGTTTTAAGACACAGTACAGTTAAAATAAATCTTCTAAAGTGTCAAGAAGCGATAGTGCTCAACAAATTCTCAGATGGTAAAAGTAAAGTCACCATAGTCCCAGATGACCATAGGCTTCTTTCCCCTTTGAGGGGACAGGGCTGACTGCTGGTGGTTTAATCAGAGGGTCGCCATACCTCAAGCGAGGGGCAATAACTGAATAACCACAGCCTGTACAAGAATTGAACCCATGTAGTGGGCCTTGCTCTGCAGCATGAACCAGCTGTCCAGTCAACTGAGCTAAACCAGCCCAATGTTCAAACAACATCTAGCAACTATATCTTGACCTTTCATGTCAATGCCTACTTTTCGTGGAGCAACCATAATAGTTTTATAGCACTTCACAATGGCTACATTATGTAAATTAATGTTTAAAGTTATTTGTAAAGGATTGATTTGAAAGTTATAATTTAGAAATTAAGTCTTTAATTTCTTCTAATCTGAATACAGGAGCTAGCTAATCAGTTTGTGTTAAGATTCAAAACAGTTCATTGACTGACTGTTCAATAAACAGGTCCATTTACTTATATACGGATCACCAAATGTTGTGACTTGGATTCAAAATGTATTGTCAGTTGTCCATTGAATAAAGCAAATCACACAACCCCGGTTTGTTCAAATGTAGCTGGAGGAGTTTAATCTTCTTCCCCAAGCCTACAGTTCAAAAACTAATCATAACTGTACTTGCAAGCTTTATATTCAACTGGGCCAGGAAAATGGGCTTGTGGCTTTCTCGGCAGTTGGCTTTTAATTCCCTCAGCAGCTTCTACCACTCTCCATAACTTCAGAAAAGCTTCAGTGCCAATCCCACCCTATTATGGAAATTCCCTTGTATATAGTAATTGAATTTAAAAAGAAAACCATCAGGTCCAACTTGGACTAACATTGGGACAAATCTCCCAACGCCAACAGTCGTGAATTTTGAGGCACTCGCCACTTTGGACTTTATGATCCATCAAAAGTCCTGACCCCTGCACGTACTTGCACGAGAAGATTAAAGATCTGATGGGTTGACTTACGCTGCTTGAGAAGCAACAAATGGCTCTTAAACTGAGCTCAGTGTTGGACACTTGAGCGAGGTACGCGCTACTTACCCAGATACTTACCCTAGAATTGTCACACTGTTTAATCTCGGGTGTAATTCAGTGATTAACAGCAAATCACCCATCTCACCATCCCCCTTCCCCCACCGACACATATCCCCAAAATACTCAACCATCCTTTGACCTGACCACCCATCCCTTTACCCAACAGCATCTTCCCTGCTCAGCCCAGCTAACCGTCCCTGACCCAACTGCCCACTCCTGAACGACCCACCCAAACTGACTACATGCCCGCCCACCCCCAATGACTATGCAACCCCTCCATCCTCCAACATGATTATCCTCTCTACTTTTTAAAGCAAAAAGTGCAGAGAATACTGGAAGTCTGCGGAGGGTTTTGGTTAGGTTAAGTGAATGGGCGAAGGTCTGGAAAATGGAATACAATGTTGACAACTGGGTTAAGTGAATGGGCTAAGGTCTGGCAGATGGAATACAATGTTGACAAATGTGAGGTTATCCATTTTGGTAGGAATAACAGCAAAAGAGATTATTTGAATGATAAAATATTAAAACATGCTGCTGTGCAGAGGGACCTGGGTGTGCTAGTGCATGAGTCACAAAAAGTTGGTTTACAAGGGCAACAGATGATTAAGAAGGTGAATGGAGTTTTGTCCTTCATTGCTAGAGGGATGGAGTTTAAGACTAAGGAGGTTACGCTGCAACTGTATAAGGTGTTAGTGAGGCCACACCTGGAGTATTGTGTTCAGTTTTGGCCTCCTTACCTGAGAAAGAACGTACTGGCGCTGGAGAGTGTGCAGAGGTGATTCACTAGGTTAATCCCAGAGCTGAAAGGGTTGGATTACGAGGAGAGGTTGAGTAGACTGGGACTGTACTTGTTGGAATTTAGAAGAATGAGGAGTGATCTTATAGAAACATATAAAATTATGAAGGGAATAGATAGGATCGAAGCAGGGAGGTTGTTTCCACTGGTGGGTGAAAGCAGAACTAGGGGGCATAGCCTCAAAATAAGGGGAAGTAGATTTACAATTGAGTTTAGGAGGAACCTCTTCACCCAAAAGATTGTGAATCTATGGAGTTCCCTGCCCAGTGAAGCAGTTGAGGCTCCCTCATTAAATGTTTTCAAGATAAAGATAGTTGGTTTTTGAAAACTAAAGGAATAAAGGGTTATGGTGTTCAGGGCAGAAAGTGGAGCTGAGTTCACAAAAGATCAGCCATGATCTCATTGAATGGCGGAGCAGGTTCGAAGGGCCAGATGGCCTACTCCTGCTACTAGTACTTATGTTCTTATGTTCTCCCATCTGACTCCCCTAACCTGACTACTCAACCTCCCGACAACCCTCCACCTTTTCACCCACCCACGCACTCACTCACCCACTCACCTGGACCCCTTACTGAAGGAGTTCAGGCCCTTCTTCTGGAGTACTGCCAATCTCCTCTACCTGGGAGCCCATCTTAGTCCTGCTGACGAATCTTGGCCAGCGAACTGGAAAGAACTGGAGGCCAAAGTCACTACTTGCCTCGGACATGCCAGCTGAATGCTGCCTTACAGGGGTCCAGTGTTTGTCAAAAACAGCTGATCAGTGCCATGCTGTGGTACAGGCTGGTCACTTTGATCCATCCCCAGACTTTGCCACAAAAATTCAAAAGAGACTCAATGATATCTTCTGGGACAAAAGGATTCACTGAGTCATTGCTGAGGTTCTGTATCTTCCGCTAAGATAGATTGATAGATAGATAGATTGATATTTATTGTCACATGTACTGAAGTACAGTGAAAAGTATTTTTCTGCGGCCAAGGGAATGTATGCAGTACGTACATAGTAGACAAAAGAATAATCGACAGAGTACATTGACAAATGGTACATCAACAAATAGTGATTGGTTACAGTTCAGAACAAGGGGCCAAACAAGAGCAGCATAGGGTGTCGTGAATAGTGTTCGAACAGGGAACAGATCAGTCCTAACGAGAGTCGTCGAGGAGTCTGGCAACTGTGGGGAAGAAGCTATTCCTATGTCTGGATGTGCGGGTCTTCAGACTTCTGTACCTTCTGCCTGATGGAAGGGTCTGGAAGAAGGCAAAGCCTGGGTGTGAGGGGTCTCTGACAATGCTGTCTGCCTTCCTGAGGCAGCGGGAGGCGTATATAGAATCAATGTGCGGGTGGCAAGCTTGTGTGATGTGTTGGGCTGAATTCACCACACTCTGCAGTTTCTTGCGATCTTGGACCAAGCAGTTGCCATACCAGGCTGTGATGCAGCCGGATAGGATACTCTCTGTGGCACATCTGTAGAAGTTTGTGAGAGTTGATGCAGTCGATGCTGACTTTCTTTAGCTTTCATAGGAAGTAGAGACGTTGTTGGGCTTTCTTGACTGTTGCATCAACGTAAGTGGACCAGGACAGCCTGTTGGTGATGATCACCCCCAGGAACTTAAATCTCTCGACCATCTCCACCTCGGAGCCATTGATGTAGACGAGGGGCAGGGGGCGGGAGGGGGGGGGGGGGGGTGCGGGGAGGGGGTGTCGTACTACGCTTCCTGAATTCGATGACCAGTTCCTTGGTCATTCCAACAGTTAAAGAGAGGTTGTTTTCGGTATACCATGCAACCAAGTGATCTATCTCCCTTCTGTAGTCCGACTCGTCGTTGTTTGAGATACGACCCACCACAGTCGTGTCATCCGCAAACTTATAGATTGGATTGAAGTTAAATCTTGCCACACTGTCATGTGTGTGTATAGGGAGTACAGTAGCGGACTGAGCACACATCCTTGCAGGGCCCCAGTGTTGAGGACTATTGTGGAGGTGGTGCTGTTTCCTATCCTGACAGATTGCGGTCTGTTGGTGAGGAAGTCAAGGATCCAGCTGCACAGGGAGCTGCACTGCAGTGTTGATAGCGGAACTGTAGGCTATGAATAGGAGTCTGACGTAGGGGTCCTTGTTGTCGAGATGCCCGAGTGTTGATTGTAGGGCCAGAGAGATAGCATCTGCTGTGGATCAGTTGCTACAGTAGGCGAACTGCAATGGATCGAGATCATCTGGGAGGCTGACGTTGATCCATCTCATGACTAGCCGCTCGAAGCATTTCATGATAGCTGATGCCAGGGCCACTGGTCTATAGTCGTTGAGGCACGCTACCTTTTTCTTCTTTGGTGCTGGTATTATGGTGGTCTTCTTGAAGCAGGTGGGGACCTCGGAGCGGAGAAGTGAGGTGTTGAAGATATCTGTGAATACACTCGCCAGCTGGTCTGTGCAGGCTCTAAATGCTCGCCCAGGGACTCCGTCGGGGCCCATCGCTTTCCGTGGGTTTACTTTCAGGAAGGCAGCTCTTACCTCCGAGGCTGTAATAGTGGGTATGGGTGTGTCCGGGGCTGTTAGGGAGGGCAGTAAGCCACTGGTGTGCCTTCACACCAAGATGGTGACTTTCCATTACTTCTCCACTCCATAGTGGAGTGGTGTAACGACAACAATCTCTCCCTCAATGCCAGCAAAACTAAAGAGCTGGTCATCGACTTCAGGAAGCAAAGTACTGTACACACCCCTGTCAGCATCAACGGGGCCGAGGTGGAGATGGTTAGCAGTTTCAAATTCCTAGGGGTGCACATCACCAAAAATCTGTCCTGGTCCACTCACGTCGACGCTACCACCAAGAAAGCACAACAGCGCCTATACTTCCTCAGGAAACTAAGGAAATTCGGCATGTCCACATTAACACTTACCAACTTTTACAGATGTACTATAGAAAGCATCCTATCGGGCTGCATCACAGCCTGGTATGGCAACTGCTCGGCCCAGGACCGCAAGGAACTTCAGAGGGTCGGGAATACCGCCCAGTCCATCACACGAACCTGCCTCCCATCCATGGACTCCATCTACACCTCCCGCTGCCAGGGGAAAGCGGGCAGCATAATCAAAGATCCCTCCCAACTGGCTTACTCACTCTTCCAACTTCTTCCATCGGGCAGGAGATACAGAAGTCTGAGAACACGCACGAAGAGACTCAAAAACAACTTTTTCCCCACTGTCACCAGACTCCTAAATGACCCTCTTATTGACTGACCTCATTAACACTACACCCTGTATGCTTCAACCGATGCCAATGCTTATGTAGTTACATTGTCTATCTTATGTTGCCCTCTTATGTATTCTCATGTATTTTCTTGAATTTTATTTAATTCCCTTTTCTTCCATGTACTTAATGATCTGTTGAGCTGCTTGCAGAAAAATACTTTTCACTGTACCTCGGTACACGTGACGATAAACAAATCCGATCCATTTCCAGATCCTGCAGCAATACCTTTATGTTGAGCCTCCTCCCCGACAATGTGCCCTGGTGACATGATTGTTCTGCCAGATGCACGCCTCAACAATGACCTGTAGCTCCTGTTTATAGGTCTGCAAGGTCTCTGTGCCTCCTTGCAGGAATTTCCTGTCTTCTATAGTGAACTGATTAAGATCTGGCTTTATGCCGGAGTTGTTTCCCATCAGGAGTAGCATCATCAGAGAGCCACTGCTCAGGATTCCGCACCTCCATCAACATAGATTCAGATGGTTGGCGGAAGAGAGGGCCTAAGCCACTGGGATGACCAGAGTCAGGGTCATACTTGATGACAAAGGACCCATCTGCCTGATACCACTAGAACTAGATAAGCATACGTCTGTTAACATCTGGCTCATTGACCAATGCCATTCACAGCCTAAGAACTGTGGTGTTCGGACCCAATGACACTCATGACATTGAGGTGCCTCAAGCTGCTGAGGTGAACTGACCCCTGTTTGGATGGAATTCCACATTGGTCTGCATCCTGACACCTCCTCCAGAAGCCACTGCCCATGGTTTGAGCCATCTCATGTAAATTCCCTCTGCGCCTTTCCATTTAGTGTGGAGGGGTTTCTTGTATGGCCTGCTGCTGCACACCCTACACATCTTGAATTCCTCCACCATTGGGAAAAGCCGTAACATTCCGTTCTACAGGCTGCCAGTGGAGGAGGTCCCAGTGGAGAGCTATCTACGTGGGAACCTTCACTTTCTCCATTGGGCACCTGGCATTGAGAATGTTGCACACAACAGTGACATGTGATCGTAGATTAAGGTTGCTCACAGGCTCCATGGGCAGGATTCCCTGTTCCCCGAGAGCAATCGGGCTGAATCCCTTTTGACGCTGAAATCGGGGGCGGCGCCTGTTTGACGCAGGTTTTGTAGCCTACACCCCCTCCGAAATGGCGTCAATGCGTCACACATGCATGCCGTCGGGGCGGCCTCAGCACGTCACCTGAAGGCCCTCCTGATGCTCTGCCCCCGATGGGCCAAGTTCCCAACTGTGTGGTTGACGTGTGGTCTCAGGGGTCGTAAACCCGGCGTGGCGGCTGCTGTGCGGGCGGGAGCCATGCTGCTGGCCGGGGTTCTTCCGCGAGGGTTGGGGTAATTGGTGGGGGGTGGCCAGGGCGTGGCCAGGGGTGTACTATATGGCAGGTCGAGTCCGTGCTTGGCCAACGCCATGTTTTACAGCGTAATCGCTGCAGGTCATCGCCGTGCTCATGTGCGGCCAGGAAACCGGCCGCTCTCCAGGTGTTTTTATAGTGGGAGCGGGGGTGTTACGCGGCACAGCTACTAGCCCCTCACTGGTTATGGGATCGGTGAGGGGTGGCACCGATTCTTTGGACGTAAAGTGCCATAAATCCTCCGCACTTCGGCTCAAAAACAGTGAATCCAGCCCCATGTGTTTTCTGTGGCCAAGGAAAGTCTGCGTTACACGTTTATAAAGATTATCCAAGATTGCAGATCCTTTTTAACAATCTGAAAGCTCCATGCTCCTCATCTTAAGTCACCCAGTGTAGAAGGGGCGTGGAGGAAGGAGGACATCCTAGTGGGCCGGGTCACATTGGCTATTAACAGGTCCAGGTGTGGGTCATTGAGGCGGTCGTCCAACCTGACTGTCTGCCACTCTATCGCACCTATAGTTCTGGCCACGTGGCCTTGGCGAAGGAGCACACTATGCCCACCAGCATGCTTCAGGCCTCCCATGCCCATTGGGCACCATGGGGGCTGGGTTGCTTCGTCACCCCAGCAATGATATTTTGGTTTACTCAAGTGTCCTTTGACTTTTGTTTTAGTTACAGTGCCCACCCGGGACTGTCACCACCTTTCATTTTTGTTTCATTTATTTATGATTGTTTTTATTGAAAGAGTAGAAATAGGGATCCACGAATGGTGGGCATGGCCGGGCAGAGCAGAGGTGGATCATCACGCCTGGAAATTATATTTAATATGATTTTGTAAGTTTCCTTTGAAGTTTTGATTTTTGTGAGAGTGCTGCACCAGGGGTTCTCACCCCCATTCATTTTTTACAAATCTTTTGTTTAATTTATTGATTTTTTTGGTTCATTGAAAGAGTATAAATAGGAAATAGCTGGAACACTCGGGTCAGTGGGAGGTGAGCTGTAAGACTGGACAAGTCAATAAACTCTCTCAATAAAGAAAATTTATCTGTCTTGCTTCTGCTTCACAAACCAGCTTAGATCTTGTTAATAGTAGCAAAGCTTTGGTTTCTTTAGATTGGTGTTTTATTTTCAATGGCAGCCGACTTGAATTTTCCTCTGTTTGGCCCACAGGATTGCAACAATGCTCTGTGCTAAGCCAAATATTTTGCAGACAATGGCTTGAGATTTTCCTTTGCAATCCAGATCATGAATAAGTTGTGGTTTTAGTTCCACAGGAAAGATAATCTCTTACTTGCAATCTTCATGGATATTGTCTAGCAGTGCCAGAAACCCGGGTTCACTTCCGGCCTGGAGTGACTGTGTGGAGTTTGCACTTTCTCTCCGTGTCTGAGTGGGTTTCCTCCGGGTGTTCCGGTTTCTTCCCACAGTCCAAAGATGTGCAGGTTAGGTGGATTGGCCATACTAAAATTGCCCCTTAGTGCCCAAAGATGTGGAGGTTAGGTGGGGTTATTCGGTTACATGGATAGGGTGGGGGAGTGGGGCTAGGTAGAGTGCTCTTTCAAAGGGTCGGTGCAGACCCGATGGGCCGAATGGCCTCCTTCTGCACTGCAGAAATTCTATGGTTTTATGGCTGCAATTGGCAACTTCCTCATTTAAGACTGCAAGTTCGTAACAGCAGAGTAAAGTTTATACTCAACAAGCCCACGCTTGCAAAACCCAAAACAAACTGTATACTGGTAGATGTGGTTCCGCAATTGGGAAGCACTTGCTGAACAATCCTGAGTGTCCAATAGCTACACTGACAACCGATTTAAGACAATCAGTCAAGTTCTTTATGTGGCTCATTTAACCTTGCTAGAAACAAGTGCATTCAGAAACAGGGACCCGTTCTCTGCATATAAGAGGAATATATTCGTGTCTAGCCCCTTCTTTGCATTACCCAGGAGCTCAACCAATCTGAGTTGATTTGCCAACCAATCAGCACTTTTTTATCCTGCACTATAAATTGTTATGATCATTTGAAATTTGGCATTCCTGCATTTGTCCCAGTGAGTAAAAGACAAAAAAGCTTTCCGAGAAAATGGAAAGCCATTTTATCAGGAAATTAATGCACATGTTATGTAGGATCTTTCTACAATAGGTTATCTTTCAAATAGCCTTAGCTTGAATTCCATAATTGGACCAAGGTCATTCTGGGTCAACTGTGTTTAAGTGCTCAATGAAGGGGGGCTGATTACTATTGAAACATTGTGCCTTGTTGCTGGCATTGTGAAAAACTGGGGGCTTCACTATGAACATTTGCCTGAGTGAAAAGATTTTGCCCCCATTTACTTTCCAATTTCATGACAGGTTGACATTAAAGGATTTCAGCAATGCTTATGGTTTTGAATAATGTAGAATTTTGTTTCAAGTTAATAAGTTATTCAAGCACCAATTAACTCACCAAATTATGTACAACTAGGAAATGTTCCAAAAAAAAAATCATAATTGTAACCACTAAACAATTACCCAAGAGATTACATAGAATTACACTGAATCTGTAGTACAGATACAGGCCAATTGACTCAACTGGTCTATGTTATGTTTATACTCCAGAGCAGCCGCATTTCACCCTCATCACTCTTCCCCTTCCATTCCCTCTATTCCTTTCTCCCTCATCTATGCACCGTCTTTTTCCTATGCTGTAAAAAGCTGCCATAGAAAGAAGTGGTTGTCCAATTCAAATCACTAAACTTCCTTCCATTTTCACACCAGAATTAACTGACAGCACAACATTTAGAGAACCACAACTGAAGAGTTATGGAGGTGCTATATTGCTTGTGAAAAAGTAATTTTTATTTTGTGATAAAAACTGAAGCTGCCGAAAAGAAGCAGCAGGTTTGGCAAGATCTTTAGTGAATAACTACCTTTTACTGAGCATAATTAATAACACAAAGGTAGTGTTTACTTTAAAAATATACTTTAGAAAGGGAATTGGCTGGTGGGCAGCTGCCGTGGGATATGACCCAGATTAAAACAAAGTGGTTACGTTCCCTGAAAAACAAGAGGATAAACTAGATTTATTTATGAAAAATAGGGCGAAATTCTCCGACCCCACGCAGGGTCGGAGAATCGGCCGGCAGCGGCGTTAATCCCGCTCCCGCAGGGTTTTTTATTCTCCGACCGGCCAAAAACCGGCGTTGTGCAAATCCCGCCGGCAGCCTCTGAAAACAGCTGGCGCCGGCAGGATTTCATTATATTTTTCTTTCAACAAATCTCCGGCCCGGATGGGCCGAAGTCCCGCCGACGTGGCCACGGGTCACGTCGGCGAAAAACAGAGTAGCTTTAAAACGGGGTCAACCATTGATGATGGTTGACGCCGTTCAATGTCCGAGGGTAATTGGGGGGGGGGGTTGCGGCATTGGAGGGGGGGGGGGGGTTGCGGCAATGGGGGGGGGGGTTGCGGCATGGGGGGGGTTGCGGCATTGGGGGGGGTTGCGGCATTGGGGGGGGGGTTGCGGCATTGGGAGGTGGTTGCGGCATTGGGGGGGGGTTGCGGCATTGGGAGGTGGTTGCGGCATTGGGGGGGGTTGCGGCATTGGGGGGGTTGCAGCATTGGGGGGGGTTGCGGCATTGGGGGGGTGCGGCATTGGGGGGGGGTTGCGGCATTGGGGGGGGTTGCGGCATTGGGGGGGTTGCGGCATTGGGGGGGGTTGCGGCATTGGGGGGTAGGGGTGGTGGGGAGGGGGGTAGGGGTGGTGGGGAGGGGGGTAGGGGTGGTGGGGAGGGGGGTAGGGGCGTTGGAGGGGGTGAGGCGTTGGAGGTGGTAGGGGTGGTGGGAGGGGGTAGGGGTGGTGGAGGGGGTAGGGGTGGTGGGGAGGGGGGTAGGGGTGGTGGAGGGGGTAGGGGTGGTGGGGGGGGTTTGGGGGCAGCGGCGTGCAGAGAGGGGGCGACGGTGCGTTGGCCCCGGGCATCCGTCGCCCCCCCCTCTGTACGCCGCTGCCCCCTACCCCAACCACCCCCCTCACCATCCCCACCTCCCTCCAACGCCCCTACCCCCCTCACCACCACCTCTACCCCCCTCACCACCCCTACCCCCCCTCCCCACCACCCCTACCCCCCTCCCCACCACCCCTACCCCCCTCCAACGCCGCCCCCCCCCATCTCTCGCAATGCCGCAACCCCCCCACCCTCAACGCCGCAACCCCCCACCCTCAAAGCCGCAACCCCCCCACCCTCTCAATGCCGCACCCCCCCACCCTCTCAACACCGCAACCCCCCCTCACGCCGCACCACCCCACCCTCTCAACGCCGCACCCCCCCACCCTCTCAACGCCGCAACCCCCCCCCTCATCGCCGGTACCCACACCCCCCCTCCCTCTGAAGGCCGGTACCCACACCCCCCCTCTCTCCTCCTCCCCCCCTTCCTTCCTCCTCCCCCCTTCCTTCCTCCTCCCCTCTTCCTTCCTCCGTTAGTGGGGGGGGGGGTGCGGCGTTAGTGGGGGGGGGTGCGGCGTTAGTGGGGGGGGTGCGGCGTTGAGAGAGGGGGGGTACCGGCGTTGAGGGGGGGGTTGCGGCGTTGAGAGAGGGGGGGCGGCGTTGGAGGGGGGTAGGGGTGGTGGGGAGGGGGGTAGGGGTGATGAGGGGAGGGGGTTGGGGTAGGGGCAGCTGCGTGCAGAGGGGGGGCGACGGTGCGTTGGCCCCGGGCATCCGTCGCCCCCCTCCTCTGCACGCCGCTGCCCCTACCCCAACCCCCCCCCTCACCACCCCTACCCCCTTCACCACCCCTACCCCCCTCCAACGCCGCCCCCCTCTCTCAACTCAACGCCGCAACCCCCCCCCTCAACTCAACGCCGCAACCCCCCCCTCTCAACTCAACGCCCCAACCCCCCCTCTCAACTCAACGCCGCAAACCTCCCCCCCCTCTCCTCCCAACTCAACGCCGCAAACCCCCCAACGCCGGGTCTGTCTCTCTCTCCCCCCCCCCCCCAAATGCCGGTCTGTCTCTCTCCTCCTCCCCCCCCCCCCCCCAACGCCGGGTCTGTCTCTCTCTCCCCCCCCCCCCCAAATGCCGGTCTGTCTCTCTCTCTCTCCCCCCCCCCCTAAACGCCGGGTCTGTCTCTCTCCTCCTCCCCCCCCCCCCCCAAATGCCGGTCTGTCTCTCTCCTCCCCCCCCCCCCCAATGCCGGTCTGTCTCTCTCCTCCTCCCCCCCCCCCCCAAATGCCGGTCTGTCTCTCTCCTCCTCCCCCCCCCCCCCCAAATGCCGGTCTGTCTCTCTCCTCCCCCCCCCCCCCCAAATGCCGGTCTGTCTCTCTCTCTCCTCCCCCCCCCCAACGCCGGGTCTAGCCACTTCCGCAGCGGGTGAAACTGACGCGTATCGCGTCAGTCCGCTGCTGGCCCCTCCGGGAACGGAGAATAGCCGCCTAAAAGAAGGCCCCCATGCCGGAGTCATCCACACCAATTTTGCTCGCCGGAAATCGGCGTTACGACGGTCTGCGGAGAATTTCGCCCATAGTCCTATTGCAAGGATATATGATGTTTATCAAATGTAATACAGTGCTGGTTTAAAAACCTACAAATAACATCCCTAGTTATCAATGGAATTACACAAATGATTTACTTGAAACAAACACAGAGGAATTTTCCTCACCTAATCCTAGTATGTAGAAAATGTGTGCCAGTTTATTAAATAAAAGTTCATGAAGCAAATATCAGTTGAGTTTGAAAAGATAGCCTTTCAAGAGGGCAATATGTTCATCTTCCCTCTGCAAGAAAAGAATTACTGCAAGTCCCACAGAGACTATTAGTTGTTTTAATGACCCCATTGCAGAAGAGAAAGTACAAGTGAACAAGATGTTACAGAGTCCATTAAATAGCTGACCCTGACAAATGAGAGGTCTTACAGCTTATAATAAGGATGAGTAATTGATTAAGGATCCTGAATTATTAAGTCCAGCTGTTTTATTTTGACTCACATTCACATACTCATACTGAAACACAAACACGTGCGCTATTAAAAACATACACTCCACAAAGGTACAATTCCCGGAATGTGGTGACTAGGGGCTTTTCACAGTAACTTCATTGAAGCCTACTCGTGACAAAAAGCGATTTTCATTTCATTTCATTTCATTCCGGTGCCATTCCGCTGCACATTGTTTCTATCAAATAATCATCCAATGATCACTTGAATTCTTCAATTGAACCTGCATCCACCACACTTCCAGGCTGTGCATTCCAAATCTGAAACACCCATTATGTGAAAAAGCTTCATATCATATCACATTTGATTCTTTTTTAAATCACTTTAAAGGATAGTGCATTCATAAAATGCAGTGACTATATGAGCTGATCGCCATTTGCAATTTATTACGGATAAACAGCTTTTAATTGAATTTTGTACCTTCACTTTGTCCGTGTGAAAGTAGGCATGATATTTATTAGCTATCTGAAGCAGGTTCATTTAACTTATTATGTTGACAGTTACTGTCACTGCTCTCCCATTTTGTAGTCCTGAATTAAATCAGTTAATTAATTTAATAATGTGTTTCTTTGTGAAACTGGGGAAACGTGTCAAGTCCTAAGTCCTGCCAGCTTGTTGTGATGTCAAAAAAAGTGGTAAATCAAGAAGTGGTGATTAGGTACATCAAATTGGTTTTAAATGTTTGAAGATAGTTGGAGGCTGCAAAGATTGAGGAAAGAAATAGGTTCTAAATTCTTCAGATCACAAAAAAGAATGAGTTATATAATAGGAGACAATGCAATAAAATTACTTCTACCCAGTGAAGGTGTATGGATCAAAACAGGGCATGCAGGATGGCACATGTAAAGTTTATAAGGGACAAGAGAAGGAGATCCAGGGATCAGCTGTACCAATTGAACAAAGAAAGGTAATGTTGCCATGGGACGAAAGCTAGGATTGAGAAAAAGATTAACAGAATCACAGAATTGTTACGGCACAGAAGGAGGCCATTTAGCCCATCATGTTTGTACTGGCTCTCCAAGTGAGCATCATGACTAACTGCCATTCCGCTGCCTTTTTTCCCCGTAGCCCTGCACATTGTTTCTATCAAATAATCATCCAATGACCACTTGAATTCTTCAATTGAACCTGCATCCACCACACTTCCAGGCTGTGCATTCCAAACCTGAAACACTCATTATGTGAAAAAGCTTCATCTCATATCACATTTGATTCTTTTTTAAATCACTTTAAATCTGTGCCCTCTCGTTCTTGATCCTTTTTTGGAGCAGGAACAGTTTCTCCCTATCTAGTCTGTCCAGCCCCCTTATGACAGGGGGACAAGCTTTGGACACAAAGGGGCGGCACAGTGAAAGTGGTTAGCACGGCTGCTTCATAGCGCCAGGGGCCCGGGTTCGATTCTGACTTCGGGTGTAGAGTTTGCCCGTTTCCCCCGCGCCTGTTTGGGTTTCCTCCGATTTCCTCCCACATCCAAAGATGTGCAGGTTAGGTGGATTGACCATGCTAAATTGCCCCTTAATTTTCAAAGGTTATGTGGGGTTACGAGGATAGTGTGGGGGAGTGGACCTGAGTGGGATGCTCTTTCAGAGGGTCGGTGCAGACCCGATGGGCTGAATGGCCTCCTTCTGCATTGTAGGTATTCTATGATGAAGGGATTTTATGATGATTTTGAACATCTCTCAGCCTTTTTCTCTTCATGGAGAACAGTCCCAACTTCTTCAATCTATGCCCATAACTGAATGTTCCTATCGTTGGAACTATTCTTGTAAACCCCTTCTGCACCAATTGTCATACTGCCATTGCCCACATGTTCGTTTTCATCCTCTTTCATCTATGGCCTTGGCCTTCCTAATGTTGCTCTTAAATATTTCTGACTGGCTTGAAATAGCATCGTAATCGGACAAAAATTGGCATCAGGCCGAAGAAGCAGAATCGCAGAATTGTTACAGTGCAGAAGGAGGCCACTTGGCCTATCATGTCAGCACCAACTCTCCAACTGAGCAACACCCCTAGTTCCATTTCTCCGCCTTCTCCCTGTACCCTTCACGTTGTTCCTTTTCAGATAACAGTCTAATCCTCTTTTCAACGTTTCAGTTAAAGCTGCCTCCACTACACTCTCAGGGATAATAATAATAATCTTTTATCAGTGGCATGCCTTCAACCATCTAGAGGCCCTATGCTCTGAATTCCCTCCCTAAACCTTTCTCTCCTCCTTCAAAACCATCCTTAAAACCCCTTTGGCCAAGTTTCAGTCATCCCTCCTAATATCTGCTTCTTCGGCTTGATTTCAGTTATTGCCTGATCACAACGTTCTACAGTGTCATATTTCCGACATAAAATATATTATGTACATGCAAGCCGTTGTTGCTGCCTGTCATAAGAACCAGCTGATTTGTTTTATTTGGCCAGGAATGTGAGAGATATTTCTCTTAAGTATTTCAATTTTGAGTGGACTTTTGGACTTCGAAGCGATTCAAGAAATGTCAAGGCAAAATGAAGTGATTGCCATAGATAATGATGTCTTTGAAGTATCTTTAATAATAAGGAACATTGTGAATACCATTTTGACATCAGACAAAATGGCCAAGCAAAGAATGTCGACAGGCAAAGAGCACTACAAACTGATACTTATATTGCACCCTCCGCAACCTCAGGGTATCTCAAAGTGTTTCACAGCAGAATAACTGTAGTTACCGGTCTAGTGAAGCGCAATGTGGCAGATAAGTTTTGCACAGATAAGTTTGACATGTAAGTTTTGAGTTCCACAAGCAGCAGTGAGGCAAATGGCCAGGTGATCTATTTTTGTAATATTCTTTTTCTTTGTTCTTTCATGGCATGTGGATGGCGTTGGCAAGCCCAGCATTTACTGCCCTTCCCTAATTGCACTTTCAACTGCGTATATTGTGAGGCCATTTTCAAGGATATTGCCAGGACTCAAGGGTCTGAGTTATAGGGAGAGAATGGACAGGCTAGGACTTTTTCATTTGGAGTGCAGGAGACTGAGGAGTGATCATAAAGAGGGATATAAGATTATGAGAAGCATGGATAGGGTGAACGCATTCGGTCTTTTTCCCAGGGTTGGGGAATCGAGAACAAGAGAGCAGAGATTCAAGTTAAGAGGGAAAAAATTATGGGAACCGAGGAGCAACTTTTTTTTCCCACAGAGGGTGGTACGTATGTGGAATGAGCTGCCTGAGAAAGTGGTTGAGGCATAGACCAGTTTGGGCCGAAACAAAGGAATAAAGAACAATACAGCACAGGAACAGGCCCTTCGGCCCTCCAAGCCTGGTCGATCACGTGTCCTGTCTCGACTAACCGCTTGCATCCTTCTCTACCCCGTCTGTTCATATGCCTATCCAGATAAGTCTTAAAGGTCGCTAACGTATCTGTGTCAACCACCTCATTTGACAGTGCATTCCAGACCGCCATCATCCTCTGTGTAGAAAAACTTCACCCGCACATCTCCACTGAACCTATTCCCCCTCACTTTGAACTGGTGCCTCCTTGTAATTGTCATGTCCGCCCTGGGAAAAAGCCTCCAACTGTTCACCCTATCTATATGCCTCATCATTTTATAAACTTCTGTCAGCTCGCCCCTCAGCCTCCATCTCTCTAGGGAGAACAATCCCAGTTTATTCAATCTCTCCTCATAGCTAATACTCTCCATACCAGGCAACATCCTGGTAAACATTTTCTGTACTCTCTCCACAGCCTCCACTTCCTTCTGGTATTGTGGTGACCAGAATTGGACACGGTATTCCAAATGTGACCTAACCAACTTTCTATATAACTGTAACATAATTTTCGAGCTTTTATACTTGATACCCCATCCGATGAAGGCAAGCATGCCATATGCTTTCTTTACCACCATTTCCACCTGTACTGCCATTTTTAAGGATCTGTGGACCTGCACGCCCAGATCTCTCGGTGTCTCTACGCTCCTGATGGTTCTGCCATTTATTTTATAGCTCTCACCTGAATTGGATCTACCAAAATACATTACTCGCATTTGTTTGGGTTAAATTCCATCTGCCATTTCTTTGCCCAATTTTGCAGCCTATCTATATCCTGTTGTATTCTCTGACAATCTTCATCACTGTCTGCAACTCCTGCAATCTTAGTATCATCCACAAACTTGCTAATCAGACCCGCTACGTTTTCTTCCAAGTCATTTATATATATTACAAAGAGCAGAGGTTTCAGTACCGATCCCTGTGGAACACCACCAGTTACAGACCGCTATTCGGAAAAACACCCTTCCACTGCTACCCTCTGTCTTCTATGGCCAAGCCAGTTCTGAATTCATCCAGCTAGTTCATCCCTGACTCCGTGTGATTTAATCTTTTGCAGCAGCCTGCCATGAGGGACCTTATCAAATGCTTTACTAAAGTCCATGTACACAACACCCACAGCCCTTCCCTCGTCAACCATTTTTGTCACCGCCTCAAAAAACTCAATTAAATTAGTGAGTCATGACCTCCCTCGTACAAAACCTTGCCGCCTGTCGCAAATAAGACCATTCACTTCCAAAAGTGCATAGATCGTGGGCTGGATTCTCCGATTTTCAGGCTATGACCTGACGCCAGCATGGGAACGGTGCCGTTTTACGACCAAAGATTTGGCTAAAACAGCCACTGATCCTGCATTTGGTGGGGGGAGGGGGGGGGGGGGGGGGGGATGTAGCAGGCAAGCAGCGTAGCGCACTCTGCTCTAGCTGCCAATGTGGCTGGAGAATTACCGGGTCTGTGGCCGCACATGCGCATGGCGGCTGCCTGCAGTGGCCGCGCCGTGCAATATAGTGCCAGCCACGCGAGGACCCGACCCTGCCAAAGTCCCCCCCTGCCTGCACATCGGCTCTCCCCTGACTGTGGCGGCGCTGGACCCAGTCCGCAGCTGCCACGCCGAGTTCCCAACAAATAATAGCATGAGAGACCCACACCGTCGGGAACTTGACCAGTCAGGGGTGGAGCATCTGGAGGACTTTGTTAACTTTTGGCATACATATCAATGTATCATGTAATATCATTAATTATATTTTCCTGTTTGTTCTGTACAAACATCTAAAAAAAAGGGGATGTAACGATATGTATAATCTAAGGAAGGTAAAGGGTTGACAAGATGATGTTCATGTATCTCAACACTAGATGGCATCACTGAGTAGTCTTATAAAAGACTGCATCTCCAAGCATTCTTGGAGAAGCTAATGGAGAAGGATAGTGCGAGGTTGAGATAGCGTGCTGGTTGTATTAGAGAGACATAATAGATTACTGTAACATAGATTCAATACAGTTATTTTGTCAGCTATTACTCAGTAGAATGTGCGAACCATTTGAAGTAGTTTAAAATAAACTAGCTTTGTTTTAAATACATAGCTTGATGTTCTTTGTAAACACTACGACCTTTAGTTATCTTGGAGAACTATACTACGAACATCACAGTTGTAGCCATTGCAGTTTCAGAGGATAGGAGTTTGTGACTACTGAGGGTGTGAAATTTGATAGAAGCTGATGAACACGATTTCAATGATTAACAAAAGAATAGACAATATTGACATTTCGGTAGAGTAATTGTTTCTCAGAGTAAGAGAGTCTTTGAAAATAGGGACTGAGAATTAGAAAAAAGGGAGCAAAAAGAGGGAACAAGAGATGTCCCAGCGAACTATAGCCTGACATCCAATGGAGGGAAATTATTGGTAGATATCCTTAGAAAATTATGAATGAACCTGTAGGATTACAGAACTGAAAGAGGAATCCAGCATTGTTTAATGGGAGGAGGAGCTAATTCACCTCTTGACGTTCATTGAATTCACAGAATCACAGAATTCAAGGAGATCAATCAGCCTATCACGTCTGCACCAGTTTTCGGAATGAGCAATTCAACTGCTATACTTCCCCACCTTCACCCCGTAACCCTGCCCAATTCTTTATTTTCAGATAACAGCCCAATTACTTTTGAATACCTCAATTGAACTTCCCTCCACCACATTCCAGGCCCGAACTATTTGCTGCATGAAAAAGTTTTCCCCTTGCCACTTTTGCTTCTTGTGCCAATTATTTTAAAGCTGCACCCTCTCATTCTCAATCCTTTCATGAGTGGTAAATTTTTAACCCTATCTAAACTCTTGGAGCAGGAGAAGCTCAGTGAATATTGGTTATTCAGATTTCTGCAAGGTTTTTGATACAGAACCACATCAGATATATGTCCACAGGTTGGAAGCTGTGGTATATGTAGTGTGCGTTTGAAACACATGAAAGAAACTGATTAGAAATGAACCTGAGGTCCCAGGTTCGATCCTGACCCTGGGTCACTGTCCATATGGAGTTTGCACATTCTCCCTGTATCTTTGTGGGTCTCACGCCCACAACCCACAGATGTGCAGGGTAGGTGGATTGGCTACGCTAAATTGCCCTCTAATTGGAAAAATTAAATTTTTAAATTTTTAAAAGAAGAAATGAGTAATGGTTCAAGAAATGGATGGCTGTATATGGAACAATATCAGCAGGTAACTAATGGAATATCTCAGGGATCAGTGCCAAAGGTTTTGCTGTATATAAACTCCAAAACTGCAGATGATAATAAATGGAAAATAATTACACATAACTGGCATAAACTGATCAATACGGAAAGACGTGGATTTGTTGGAGACCTCAGCTATTGAGTGGTAGATGTCATTGAAAGTGAAAAAAATGTAGCGTTCTGCCATTTTGAAAAGATAATACAACACTGGCTGTATTGGCTAAATAATATTGCTCTATAGGAACGGCTTAGGAGAAGAATCTAGGAATATTAATCGGTAGATTATTGAAGCCCCTAGCAAATTGTGCAAAGGTAATAAAGTGAACCAAAAGGACCTTGGGAATACAGCCAGAGAAATTTCAGGAAGTGATTCTGAACTTGTACAGTTTTCCACCAGGCATCTGTCCAAACGAAAATTTAAAAATACCCATAATATGTTTAACACAATCACAGATTCTAGGTATAGCCCCAAATATGGAAGACAGAGAGTGAAAAGACAGTTCAGATGTCATTACTTTACACAGAGGGTGTCCCTTTCAGAGCCTAAAGATTTCTCTAAAAGGTAGAGAGACGAATCATGTGGAATTTCTGAATAAAGGAAAACGGGACTAAGGGTGAGGCATTTAACATAGTATCAATAGCAACTCGAGAAGAAACCAGGTCACTGTAATCAAAGCTATGAAGGGATGTCATATGATGATAATTTGTTCATCTGCACATTAGCAGATTTTGTCTGAGTCCATGATAGACAATTTGTCAGTATTCAAGAGCAGATCTAGAGACAGTAAGCCTACCAGCAGAGTCTGCAATCATCCAGGTCATTGATTTGTGGTTTGCAGCAAAGAAAAGGAGCATCAAGGCCTTGCATCTGAAATAATAATATAACTGCTCCCCCACAGATGCTGACAGACTCAATGAGTGTTTCCAGTCTCCGAACAGTGTTGCACTGAGTTACTTTTGAAAACAAACAAAAAAGTTAGTGATATGCATCACTGTAAATACACAAGGGGTTAATGTAAATACATTATGACTAAGTAAACACTAGAGGGAGCACCAGAGACGTCATGACAAGCAGACATACAGCTAATGAACACATAGAACAGGACACGACCAATGGGCAGTCAAGACACCCAGAGGTGACACTACCACAAGGGGCATTACACAACCCATATTTAAGGACAGGGCACACATGCTCTGTCTCTTTCCACAGGCGACAGTTAGAGAGTAGGACAGGGGCAGATCAGAAGCATCACAACCACCGCATGGCCTAGAGAAGACTGGTTAGTTAGACTGCGTTACTAGAGAAAGATTAGCAGCAGAGTTGAACTCATAGAGAACTGTGCTAATGGTTCAATAAATCACATTGAACTTACTTCAAAGTCTGGAGTATCTTTTGGTCAAAGTTGCATTGAGTTGCAGCCTGTGTTATCCCAGAGTACATAACACAACATTAGTTTTTAATGAAAAACAGGTGGTTGGCCTAAAAAAAGACTGGAAGTAAATTTGATTCACTTCATTTGTTTTAAAGCACTTTTAGTACATTTCTAACACATTCGCTGCAAAAATGGTAATAATACTCCACGTCATGCGGTGCAAACTTTTACTTACCAACACATTATTTATTATCCTACACTTAGTACATTCATTCACCACAGAGTAATGTAATCAGCATCCAAAAGAATATCTATCAACCAGGCGGACAGATCGCACAAAATTGCTTATTTTATTACTATGCATGTTCTATAGAAATCCATGCTGATTTGATATGTAATAATTTTCCAGGAATAAACAATTATCTTTAACACTGATACCTTACAGGTTAAAAAACTCCATAAAATAAGAAAAAAATATAATACAAAACTCAAGAGTACAGTGTCCTTCACACAAAAAGAGAGAGTGGGGCTGCTCTTGCAGCTGCAAATACTGCACCATTGACTCGAGAGTTGCAATGACATTTTCAGAATACCAGCGCTAAATGAGCACTATGACCTGTGTAAGACGATATTGAGGCAGGCAATTAGTTCTCCAAGATGTGGCTTGTTTTTTTTTTAAATTGGCAAGTGGTACTGAAGCATGTCTTGCCTATTTGAAAACCTCCTTAAAACTGTATCTGCCTTTGAGATGATTCCTGACAATTACCTTTAACCCAAAGGTTCCGGATTAGAAGCCAGAAAGCAAACAATTAAGCACACATGGATGAAGCTCTGACATCTTGTCCTACACCACAGAAATGTAAACAGTGCTAACAATGAGTCACCCCTCACATTGCAATTGGTAATGTATCAATAGTCACATGCTGTTAGACACTCCAATTCAATGAAAGTAAAATTCAAGGCAGCAGGAGAGCTCATTTCTCTTTCTCACTTAGAAGTGTTGAATCTTTTAACATCGAGTTTTATGTTCAATCTGAAAGACAGCACCTCCAACCATACAGCACTTCCTCTATAATACATTGAAATGTCAGGCTCCATTGTACTCAAGGTCTGGAATTGAGCTTTTACTTTGGTTGTTTGAGGGGATTTTTTTTTGCCAGCTTTTCTCCTACATTCCTGAAGCCAGTGACCTCTTTCTTGTGCATGATTCTATTTGAGGACCACTACCCTACCCGAAGGCCAAGTGTGAGCCTATTTCGTGGATGTCAGTAGTCTTATTGTGGTGAATTCATACTGTATTGTAATTCACACTGTGTTGTATTGCATAGTATTATGTCCTTGTGGGCTCTGTATGTGAGCCGTTGCTCGGCTCTGCCCATAGGGGGAGACGAGGAGCTTGTACAGGGCTCCACCCTTGGCTCCGCCCATGGCCCCTCCCACTACCGGAAGTATAAAGTGCTGCAGCCGTGAGCCAGCTCCCAGTTCTCTGGTCGCAGGCAGGCTCAGTTGTAAGACTATTAAAACCACAGTTTACTTCCAATCGTGTCTCTAGTGAATTGATGGTCTCATCAATTTAATAGTCTTAGAAAACTTGAAGAAAACTACTATGGAATCAGCCCTCAAACCTGACCGATTAGAACTCGACCCGCAGGCTGCAGAGGCGAAGGATATCTTCCTACATTGGCTTCGATGTTTCAAGGCCGACCTGGCTGAATCAAGCACATCCGAGACTACAGAGGAACAGAAACTCAGCCTACTGCACGCACGGGTGAGCCACCGTACCTCTCCGCAACTCAATTGTGCCACCTCATATACTGAGGCCCTGGCTATGCTCAACCGATTGTACGTGCGGCCAATAAACGAGGTCTACGCGCGGCACATTTTCACTACACACCGCCAGCGCCCCGCAGAGTCGCTGGAAGACTTCCTGCGAGACTTAAAAGCCCTTGCTCGGGACTGCAATTTTCAGGCTGTAACGGCCTCCCAGCATATGGAACTCGCTGTACGTGATGTATACGTTGCAGGGCTCAGGTCTAACTATGTGCGCCAGCGATTACTTGAGAAAGGGGCCCAGAACTTGGAGGACACTGTACAGTTAGCAACGACTATGGATGTCGCGTTCCGCAGTCTGAACTCATTTCCCGCGGATCAAGCAACCCCATTATGGGCCCCCGACCAGCGACTGCCCCAGGCTTGCGCCGCACGGCCACCCACCCACTATGGAGAGCCAGCGTGCCATTTTTGCGGCCAGCCCCAACACCCATGGCAGCACTGCCCGTCCCACAACGCGACCTGCAGCAGCTGCGGTTGCAAAGGACACTATGCCCGAGTCTGCCTGGCAAAATCAAAACTTTCTAACTCCGCCGCAGTCCAGAGCACTCGCCTCCCAAACTCGCAGGCCCGCAGACCCCGTAATGCTGCAGCGTGTCTGCCAGCTCCGCCTCCGCCTGACACGTGCGACTCATCGGGGCCGCCATCTTGGCAATACTCCCCCACGCGGCCTGCCATGGTCTCATCAATTTAATAGTCTTAGAAAACTTGAAGAAAACTACTATGGAATCAGCCCTCAAACCTGACCGATTAGAATTAGAATTAGATGGGGCCACCATCTTGGACGCCATCTTCCTTGCCGCCCGCCACGTGCGATCCACGTGGGCGGCCACCTTGGACGGCATCTTCTTCACCACCCGCAACGTGCGATCAACGGGGGCTGCCATCTTGGCCATCAACCGAACCGAACCTCGACGACTACGACCTCAGCGGACAGTCATCACGGGGCCACTCCAGCACTGCTGATCGAGCCGCCGACTACCCGCAACTCAACGCAGTCACGTTGAACCAGTTGCATCTGAAGCACCTCCAGAGCTCGATGATGTCCGTTAAAATCAACGGGTACAGGACACCGTGCCTCTTCGACTCCGGGGGCATGGAGAGCTTCGTACATCTGACCTGGTAAGACGCTGTTCGCTCCCTATCTTCCCTGCACGGCAAACTATCTCCCTCGCCTCGGGCTCGCACTCGGTCCACATACAAGGGTGCACCGTCGCGACCCTAACGATTCAGGGTGCCAGCTACTCTAATTTCCAGCTGTACGTACTCCCCGACCTCTGCACCCCACTCTTAGTCGGGCTCGATTTCCAATGTAATCTCAAGAGCCTCACATTCAGCTTCGGCGGACCCCTACCTCCACTCACTATCTGCAATCTAGTGACTCTAAAAATCGAGCCACCTCCACTCTTCGCTAATCTCACTGCTAAGTGCAAACCCGTAGCCACTCGCAGCAGGTGGTATAGCCTGCAGGACAGAGTATTCATCAGAGCCGAAGTCCAGCGGCTCCTACATGAGGGAGTCGTAGAGGCCAGTAACAGCTCCTGGAGAGCTCAGGTGGTGGTCATCAAGACCGGGGAAAGGTTCCGGATGGTGGATGCTTGTAGCCAAACCATTAACCGGTTCACACACCTCGATGCGTACCCCCTCCCCAGAATTGCAGACATGGTCAATCAGATCGCCCAGTACCGCATATTCTCCACGGTGGATCTGAAGTCTGCATACCACCAGCTCCCAATCCACCCGGAGGACCGCTACTACACGCGTCGAGGCCGATGGCCGCCTCTTCCATTTCCTCCGGGTCCCCTTTGGCATCACGAATGGGATCTCGGTGTTCCAACGAACAATGGACCGAATGGTGGACCAGTACGGGCTGCGGGCCACATTTCCGTACTTGGACAATGTCACCATCTGCGGCTATGACCAGCAGGACCACGACGCCAACCTCCACAGATTTCTCCAAACCGCCCAGAAACTGAACCTCACATACAATATGGAGAAATGTGTTTTCCGCACTACAAGGCTAGCCATCCTCGGCTATGTCGTGGAAAACGGAGTCCTGGGCCCGACCCGGACTATTACAACTCCCTCTCCTCATTGTCCCAGGGCCCTCAAGAGGTGCCTGGGATTCTTCACTTATTACGCCCAGTGGGTCCCCCAGTATGCGGACAAAGTCCGCCCACTATTTAAGACCACACTCTTCCCCCTGTCATCTGAGGCCCGCCAGGCCTTCAACTGCATCAAGGAGGACATTGCCAAAGCGGCCATGCGGGCGGTGGATGAATCCGTCCCCTTTCAGGTGGAGAGTGACGTCTCAGAGGTTGCTCTCGCTGCCATTCTGAATCAGGCAGGGAGACCAGTCGCCTTCTTCTCCCGAACCCTCTCCGCTTTGGAACTTCGACACTCCTCAGTCAAAAAGGAAGCCCAAGCCATTGTGGAAGCCGTACGTCACTGGAGGCACTACCTCGCAGGTAGGAGGTTTACCCTCATCACCGACCAGAGATCAGTTGCCTTTATGTTCGACAACTCGCAACGCGACAAAATTAAAAATGATAAAATCTTGCAGTGGAGGATTGAACTCTCCACCTATAATTACGATATCATATATCGACCGGGGAAGCTCAACGAGCCTCCAGATGCCCTGTCCCGCAGCACATGCGTCAGCGCGCAAGACGACCACCTGAAGGCTATCCACAATGACCTCTGCCACCCGGGGGTCACCCAGCTCGCCCACTACGTCAAAGAACGAAATCTGCCTTTCTCCACCGAGGAGGTAAAAGCCATCATCAGGGATTGCCTGATCTGCGCGGAGTGTAAACCGCACTTCTATAGACCAGACAAGGCCCACCTGGTAAAGGCATCCCGGCCCTTTGAACGCCTGAGCATCGATTTCAAAGGGCCACGCCCCTCGACCAATCGAAATGTGTACTGTCTTAACGTCATCGACGAATTCTCCTGCTTCCCCTTTGCCATCCCGTGCCCCGATATGACCTCCCACACAGTCATCAGAGCCCTGCACAGCGTCTTCACCCTGTTCGGTTTCCCCAGCTACGTACACAGCGACAGGGGTTCGTCCTTCATGAGCGACGAGCTGCGTCAGTACCTGCTCGACAAGGGCATCGCCTCGAGTAGGACTACCAGCCATAACCCCAGGGGGAACGGGCAAGTGGAGAGGGAGAACGCGACGGTCTGGAAGACCATCATACTGACCCTCCGGTCCAGGAATCTCCCGACCTGCCACTGGCAGGAGGTCCTCCCTGACCCACTCCATGCTATTAGGTCACTCCTATGCACCGCCACCAACCAGACCCCTCACGACCGATTATTTGTTTTCTCTAGGGGCACTACCACGGTTCACCCTCATACCCACACCGATCGCCACCATCCAGCCACCCGAAGAGGCTGCAACCCCGGTGCTCCGCCGATCCCAAAGGGCGACTCGGCCACCGGACTGGCTCAACTTGTAGGCCCGTCACCCCCGCCGGACTTGATTTTTTTACATGGGGTGAATGTGGTGAATTCATTCTGTATTGTAATTTACACTGTATTGCATTACATAGTATTATGTCCTGGTGGTCTCTGTATGTGAGCCGGTGCGCGGCTCTGCCCATAGGGGGAGATGAGGAGCTTGTACAGGGCTCCACCCTTGGCTCCGCCCATGGCTACGCCCATGGCCCCTCCCACTACCGGACGTATAAAGTGCTGCAGCCGTGAGCCTGCTCTCAGTTCTTCTGGTCGCAGGCAGGCTCAGTTGTAAGACTATTAAAACCACAGTTTACTTCCAATCGTGTCTGTAGTGAATTGATGGTCACATCACTTATCTTAAGCCAGCCTGATTCTGTCATGATGCCCACAGTCATGTAGTTTCCAGCAGGGGATCACTGTGATTGATAAAGGGAATCCTCGCCCTCGTCTAGCATCCCTGAGGCCAACAATAGCATGTCCATTGTTGAGGTTAACTAGTTCAGTAAAGACCAGGGAAGAAAACGTATAGGATCCTCTGTTTTGCATGGCTCATGTATTGCAAACTGAGTTATCAGGGGAACAATTTCCTTAGTTTTAATCATAAATCTCCTTGACAAATAAACGAGAATAATGTCACTCAACAAAACTCAAAAGACATAACTAAACATATGTAAAATGACAAGAGGAAATTTTATGGCATTTTATCATGTTTTTATCAAACATCCAAAGGAATTACTTTGAAATGCTGTCATGTCTTACTTTGCATAAACTAAGTATACCTCCAAAAATGCAATGGAAGGCAAATTAAACTGCTTTTGGTGCTGTCCATTGAGGATGAAATGTATAGGAGTCAGTACAGCAAGAAAGCTAATTTTTCTTCCTCATTTAGTAACATTTAATCCTTTAACATCCAACTCTCTGTTCCGTCTGAAAGACAGCACCTCCAACCATACAGCACTTCCTCTATAATGCAGCAAAATGTCAGGTTCCATGGTACTCAAGGTCTGGCACTGGGTTTGAACTCGCAACCTTCTGAATCAGACACAAGATACCTGATGCATGATCAATAACTCCCGAAGCGAGATTAGAGTACAATTGAAGGCTTTATTGAACTAGATGTTTCCCCCAGCAGCGCAGGTACAGAATTCAGCAGCTAGGGAGACACAGACTTCACTTTACTGGGCGGAACCAGCAGGCAGGCTTCACCAATGTTCTTACTGTCTCAGGTACCTCCCACACCAATGATCTTGCAGCATTAACCTAGTTACCGTAATACCTCTAATACCGACAACCACATTCACCCCCTGTTAAAAAGAGAGTCCGGCAGGGGTGGTGGTTTCGTGTTATACAATGGTAGAGGTTATGGTGGTACCCGTCGGTGGTACAGTGTTTTGCCTTATTACATGTCACAACTATTTACAGTATTCATTTACATGCACATATCAAAATGAAGCAATTAGTCGATCGGGGGCCCTGGTCACCCTCTGTGATCGTCGCAGTTTCGGCAGTGATGCAGGCGCCGGCTCGGGCAACCGTGACTCTGGGAGCGTGACTTTGGCTTCTTCGGTAGCTTCATCACCCCTGGGTGGGACTAGTGTAAGAACCAATCCACCTGGAAAGGGGGCAGCCGTGGGGTGCGCCGGTGGGAGGGAGGGTGGCGTTGGTGAGGGGGGGTGTGGGTGGGGATCCAGCGGGCGCCAGGTCCCGTAGGGAGACCATATCCCGCCGGCCATCGGGGTACGCCACGTAGGCATACTGAGGGTTAGAGTGAAGGAGGTGGATCCTCTCGATCAATGGGTCCGACTTGTGCCCCCACAAGTGTTTGCGGAGCAGAATGGGTCCAGGAGCTCCCAGCCAGGTTGGGAGCGAGGTCCCGGAGGAGGACTTCCTAGGGAAGACAAGGAGACGTTCATGAGGTGTTTCATTGGTGGTGGTACACAGCAGTGATCGGATGGAGTGGAGTGTATCGGGAAGGACCTCCTGCCAGCAGGAGACTGGGAGATTCCTGGACCGTAGGGCCAGTAGGATAGTCTTCCAGACCGTTCCGTTCCCCCTCTCTACCTGTCCATTTCCCCGGGTTTTATAACTGGTCGTCCTTCTCGAGGCAATGCACTTGCTGAGCAGTAAGTGACGCAGTTTGTCGCTCATGAAGGAGGACCCCCTATCGCTGTGGATGTAAGCGGGGAAACTGAACAGGGTAAAGATACTGTGGAGGGCTGTTATGATGGTGGCTGCGGTCATGTCGGGGCAGAGGATGGCGAATGGGAACCGGGAGTACTCGTCAATCACGTTCAGGAAGTACGTTTTGCGGTCGGTCTTGATAAAATGGAAGAATCAAGTGACCCCTGGGTGGCAGAGGTCCTCATGGAGGGCCCGGAGTCGGTTCACTTGTGCGTTGGCACATGTGCCGCGGGATAGGGCATCAGGAGGCTCCTTTAGCTTCCCGGGATGATACAAGATCTCGTAGTTGTAGGTGGAGAGCTCGATCCTCCACCGTAAGCTCTTATCGTTCTTTATCTTGCCCCGCTGTGCATTATCGAACATGAAAGCTACCGACCATTGGTCAGTGAGGAGCGTGAATCTCCTGCCGGTCAGGTAATGCCACCAGTGCCGCACAGCTTCTACTATGGCCTGGGCCTCCTTTTCAACGGAGGAATGACGGATTTCTGAAGCGTGGAGGGTGCCTGAGAAGAAGGCCACGGCCCTGCCCACTTGGTTGAGGGTGGCCGCCAGAGTTACGTCAGACGCATCGCTCTCGACTTGGAAGGGAAGGGATTCATCGATTGCATGCATCGTGGCATTTGCGATGTCTGCCTTTATGGATCTGAAGGCCTGGCCGGCCTCTGCCGACAGGGGGAAAACCGTGGACTGGATTAGTGGGCAGGCCTTGTCCGCATAATTGGGGACCCACTGGGCGTAATATGAAAAAAATCCCAGGCAGCGTTTCAGGGCCTTGGAGCAGTGTGGGAAGGGGAAATTCCATGAGGGGGCGCATGCGTTCGGGATCTGGGCCTATGACTCCATCGTGCACTACGTAGCCGAGGATAGCGAGGCGATCGGTGCTGAACACGCATTTGTCCTTGTTGTAGGTTAAGTTAAGGATTTTTGCGGTATGGAGGAATTTTCGGAAGTTGGTGACGTGGTCCTGCTGGTCGTGGCCGCAGATGGCGACATTCTCGAGGTACAGAAACGTGGTCCGCAAACCGTACCGGTCAATCATTCGGTCCATCTCCCGTTGGAAGACCGAGACTCTATTTGTGACACCGAAGGGAACTCTTAGGAAGTGGTAAAGCCACCCATCTGCTTCGAATGCAGTGAACTTGAGGTCATCTGGGTGGATGGGGAGCTGGTGATAGGCAGATTTGAGGTCCACCATGGAAAAGACCTAGTATTGTGCAATCTGATTGACTAAATCAGATATGCGGGGGAGAGGGTACGCGTTGAGCTGCGTATACCTGTTGATGGTCTGATTATAATCGATGACCATCCTGTGCTTCTCCCCGGTTTTTAAAACCACTACTTGAGCTCTCCAGCGGCTGTTGCTTACCTCGATAATACCTTCCTTCAGTAACCGCTGGACTTCCGACCTAATGAAGGTCTGGTCCTGGGCACTGTACCGTCTGCTCCTAGTGGCGACGGGTTTGCAATCCGGGGTGAGGTTTGCAAAAAGGGAGGGGGGGGGGTACAGGGCCGCCGAATTTAAAGGTTAAGCTCTGGAGATTGCATTGGAAGTCCAATCCCAGGAGCGTGGCAGCGCAGAGGTGAGGGAGGACATAGAGTCGGAAATTCTTAAATTCTCTTCCCTGGACCATGAGGTTAGCTATGCAAAACCCCTTGATCTCTACAGAGTGAGACCCGGAGGCCAGGAAGATTCTTTGATTAACTGGGTGTATGGGGAGGGAGCAGCGCCTGACCGTGTTGGGGTGTATGAAGCTCTCTGTGCTCCCGGAGTCGATCAGGCAGGATGCTTTGCATCCGTTGATGAGCACGGTCGTAGTCGCGGTCGAGAGAGTTCGGGACCCAGACTGGTCCGGGGTCACCGAGGCGAGTCGTGGTAGAAGCTGAAGATTTTCCTCGGGTGGTGTACACTGATCCGAATCGGGATCCTGAGTCTCCAGCCAAGATGGCGGTGCCCACGGGCCGCACGTTGCTTGTGGAGAGAGCTGTGGTGGCGGCCCCGGTTCGCCCCCGGAGACAGCGGCGACCACCTGGCATACTGCCACGACATGCCCCTTTTTGCCACAGCCTTTGCAAATGGAGGAGCGGGACGGGCAGCGTTGCCGGGGGTGCTTGGCTTGCCTGCAAAAATAGCAGCGGGGCCCCCTGGGGCTGCCTGGCAGCCGCGCGGCACAAGCTTGTGGGGGGATAGGGGATGCATCGGTGTCGGCCGCGGGTGGGTTCCACGCTGCCCATGGGGCTACCGCGCGGTTGGGGACGTACGCGCAGGCGTTGCAGGAGGCCACATCCAGGGAGCTAGCGAGGGCCCGTGCCTCCTTGAGGCCTAGTGTCTCTTTCTCCAGCAGCCACTGACGGATTTGGGAGGACAGCATACCTGCAACGAATGCTTCCCGGATTAAACGTTCTGTGTGGTCGTTGGCTGAAACTTGCGGACAGTCACAATTCCTACCTAGTACCAGAAGTGCACGGTAGAATTCGTCTAGCGATTCCCCCCGGATTTGTCGCCTTGTCGCTAGCAGATGTCGGGCGTAAACCTGATTTACTGGGCGAATGTAGTGTCCTTTCAACAGGGCCATCACGGCCTCAAAATCGTCCGCATCCTCGATGTGCAATTCCTGGTCCTCCGTGGGTGTAGTTGTGGCCGTCCTGAGGTACCCGTTGAAGCATGCCAGCCAGTTTGAAGGTTGCCGCTGAGTTTGCCACGATGGGGGCTAAGTTGCAGATACTCCGGCTTGATGCGGAGCTCCATTCTTCAAAATCTAGTCCAATAAATTGATGCACGATCAATAACTCTCGAAACAAGATTGGAGTACAATTGAAGGTTTTATTGGACTAGATGTTTCCCCCAGATACAGAATGCAGCAGCTAGGGAGACACAGAATCTTGTACTCCGCCTTACTGGGCGGAACCAGCAGGCAGGCTTCACCAATGATCTTACTGTCTCAAGTACCTCCCACACCAATGATCTTACAGCATCAACCTAGGTACCGTAATACCTCTAATATCGACTACCACTTTACCTAATTAATAGCTGTTTCTATTGTACATGTGCAGGTTATTATTTGAAGGCTGATCAGGCGCAGGTTTGTACCTGCACCTCTGAAACTGCAATTAAAGTGAGCTGGCCTTTCGATTTTTGATTTCCTCCATTTAATCTTTAACTCTCAGTATCTTGTAAATTCTGCAATTCCTTTGATGATTTCTAATTGAAGTTTCCAAACAATCCCTGAAAGACGTCTTTAACAATAATTGTACGTTTGTGATACTGAATATCAAAATTTAGAATTAGAGAAATGAAGAGAACTAATGTTTATTCTTTCCCTGGTGCAGTGAGAAATTAGCACAACCTGATGTATTTGACGCTGATTTAATATTTCTGTCATAAGAAGTTAAAGCCCTTCAGCGTCTACGTGACAGCCAAATGTGACATTCAATCATACTTTTTAGAGAAGCCTTTAAGCTGTAAGGGATTTTTTTTGCTTCCTCTGGCCTCTGAATCATGATTATCTCTGAAGATTCAAGCCTTTTATCTTTATGACTCTTTCTGAAGAATCTACTGAATGAACTTTTTGGCCTTTGTGGTTTATTCATGGAAAAAAAAATTCCTTCTGATAAGTTCAAAAGGACAAAAATGGAAAATGTCACAAAATGCTAATTTGTTAATGTTGTTAACAGAATTGAAGATAACCTTATGACATGGTTATTGATTGGGAGGAGACAGCAGGGATTGTGTACTCTGGTTGGTTGGATGTGACAAGTGGTGTTCCACTGGGGTTCTGTATTGAGTTTTCACTGTACTGTACACAAATTAATGATTTGGATGAAGCTCACTGGGCTAAATCGCTGGCTTTTAAAGCAGACCAAGCAGGCCAGCAGCACGGTTCGATTCCCGTACCAGCCTCCCCGGACAGGCGCCAGAATGTGGCGACTAGGGGCTTTTCACAGTAACTTCATTGACGCCTACTCGTGACAATAAGCGATTTTCATTTTTCATTTCATATCCAATGTTGCAATTGCAGCAAGTTAGGAGACACAGCAACATGTGTGGATGGGAGCGGGAATTTACTCCCCAACAAGAATGTGAATGCTGGTTCAATTGAAATTTTTAGAATTGATACTGACAGGCTTTTAATCAGTAAGGATATCAAGGGATATGGATTAAAAGCAGATGAAGTGAGTTGAATTACACACCAGGAATGATCTGGTTAAATGGAGAAACTGGCTTGAGGGACTAATTGTTTCTTTCTCTGTTGTACTGGAAATCCAACCCCGATTTTCTCGTAAAAGTTCTTATTCTTTCTAAATGAGTTACTTCCAAACTGAAAATGCAGCCAAAGTAGCGACCCAGTAGTTCAAACAGTGCAGTGCCCAATTAGAATGCTAAAATTTTGGTTCCATGGGCCAGAATACGAACACCTCAGTGTTATCTCTCAGCTAGACTGTCAGATTGAATAACATGTGGAGAAGGTTTGGGAGTAGAAGAAAAGAATGGCATTTAATGGAGAAAAGAACAAGTTGGAAACAGCAGGACACCGTGGGATATTTCTTACATGTGAAGTTACAAGTTCCAACACAAGGTTTATGGGTTCGTTTTTCAAATGGTCCAAGTTGAAAACAGTTGAATATCCCAAATTAATTTGCCAAGTGGAAGATTTTATGTGGATACATAAAGAATGCAGCAAAATATCCTTTCAGGTGACGTGCAATTGCAATCTGTAAATAATTTACAAATTCCTTTTTTTTTTAAATAATTTTTATTAAGATTTTCACAAAATATAAACAACAAAACAATATTAACAAAACAGCCAAGAACACCCACCCAACTACAAAAGCAACTACAAAACAAAAACAAAAAAAAGCAAACAACAAAAAGGAAAGAGATAACACCCGCCACATCCAACAAACCCATGTACACAGTTCTCCCTCCCCCCTCCCCGGTTGCTGCTGCTGCCGGCCTATTTCCCTACCGTTCCGCCAGGTAGTCCAGGAAAGGCTGCCACCGCCTAAAGAACCCCTGTATTGATCCCCTCAGGGCAAATTTCACCTTCTCCAATTTGATAAACCCCGCCATATCATTGATCCAGGCCTCCACGCTTGGGGGCCTCGCATCCTTCCATTGAAGTAAGATCCTCCGCCGGGCTACTAGGGACGCCTCCTGCACTCCCGGATCCACTGCAATCCCAAAAATTACGAGTCCCCAGCCTGGCTTGATCCTGGATCCCACCACCCTCGACACCGTCCTTGCTACCCCCTTCCAAAACTCCCCCAGCGCTGGGCACGCCCAAAACATATGGGTGTGGTTCGCTGGGCTCCCCGAGCACCTAGCACACCTGTCTTCGCCCACAAAAAACCTCCTCATCCTTGTCCCAGTCATGTGGGCCCTATGCAGCACCTTGAACTGTATAAGGCTAAGCCTCGCACAGGAAGAGGAGGAATTCACTCTCTCCAGGGCATCCGCCCACGTCCCCTCCTCAATCTCCTCACCCAGCCCCTCTTCCCATTTACCCTTCAGTTCCTCCACCGAGGCCTTGTCTACCTCCTGCATTACCAGGTATATGTCCGAAATCCTCCCTCCTCCAACCCACACCCCTGAGAGCACCCTGTCCCTTACCCCACGTGGGGGCAACAAGGGGAACCCCTCCACCTGCCGCCTGGCAAACGCCCTAACCTGCGTGTACCGAAACATGTTCCCGGGGGGAGCCCAAACTTCCCCTCTAACTCCCCCAAGCTCGCGAACCTTCCCTCCACAAACAGGTCCCTCAACCTCCTAACCCCTACCCTGTGCCAGCCCAGAAATCCTCCATCAATGCTCCCTGGAACAAACCGATGGTTCCCCCGTATCAGGGCCTCCATCAAGCCCCCCACTTCTCCCCTGTGCCGTCTCCATTGCCCCCAAATTTTGAGGGTAGCCGCCACCACCGGGCTCGTGGTATACCTCGTTGGAGGGAGCGGCAACGGCGCCGTTACCAGCGCCTCCAGGCTCGTGCCCACACTGGACGCCACCTCCATCCTCTTCCATGCTGCCCCTTCCCCGTCCATTACCCACTTACGCACCATCGCTGCGTTGGCAGCCCAATAGTACCCACATAGGTTGGGCTGCGCCAGCCCCCCATCCCTGCCCCATAATTACTCTTCTCACCCTCGGAGTCCCATGCGCCCACACAAGTCCCGTAATACTCCTGGTGACCCTCCTAAAAAAGGCCTTCGGGATAAGGATGGGGAGGCACTGGACAGGAACAAAAACCTTGGGAGCACCGTCATCTTAACGGACTGCACCCTTCCCGCCAGTGACAGCGGTAACATATCCCACCTTTTGAACTCCTCCTCCATCTGCTCCACCAACCTTGTGAGGTTGAGCTTGAGCAGGGCCCCCCAGCTCCCAGCCACCTGGACTCCTAGGTACCTGAAGCTCTTCCCTGCCTGCTTCAGTGGGAGCCTACCAATCCCCTCCTCCTGATCCCCCGGGTGCACCACAAACAACTCGCTCTTGCCCAGGTTCAGCTTATACCCAGAGAAGCCCCCAAATTCACTAAGAATCCTCATCACCTCCGGCATCCTCCCCACCGGGTCGGCCACATACAGCAACAGGTCATCCGCATAAAGCGACACTCGATGCTCCTCCCCACCCCGCACCAGGTCCCTCCAGTTCCCTGACTCCTTCAACGCCATGGCCAAGGGCTCAATTGCCAACGCAAAGAGCAAGGGGGACAGGGGACACCCCTGTCTCGTCCCCCGGTACAACCGAAAGTACTCCGACCTCCTCCTATTCTTGGCTACACTCGCCATCGGGGCCTCATAGAGCAACCTCACCCAACGGACAAACCCCTCCCCAAATCCAAACCTTTCCAACACCTCCCACAGATACCCCCACTCAACCCTATCAAAGGCCTTCTCCGCATTTAATGCCACCACTATCTCTGCCTCCCCTTCCACAGCCGGCATCATAATAACGTTGAGGAGCCTTAGTACGTTTGTATTCAACTGCCTTCCCTTCACAAACCCCGTCTGGTCCTCATGAATGACCCCCGGCACACAATCCTCTGTTCTTGTGGCTAAGATCTTTGCCAGCAGCTTGGCGTCTACATTTAGCAGCGAGATCGGCCTATATGACCCACACTGCAGAGGGTCCTTGTCCCGCTTCAGGATCAAGGAAATCAGCGCCCGTGACATAGTTGGGGGCAAAGCCCCCCCCCCCCCCCCCCCCCCCCCCCCCCCTCCCTTACCTCGTTAAAGGTACAGACCAACAGGGGGCCCAACAGGTCCAAATACCTTTTATAAAATTTGGCCGGAAACCCATCCGGCCCCGGCGCCTTCCCCGACTGCATGCTCCCTATCCCTTTGACCACCTCCTCCAGCTAAATCGGCGCCCCCAGTCCCTCCACCTGCCCCTCCGGAGCCTCCGCATATCTCCTATCCACCCTCATCATCTCCCCTATCAGTCTCTCCCTCTCCCTCTGCTCCCCCCTCTCCCTATGCGTTCGGATGGACGTCAACTCCCCTCTAAACACCGCCTTCAATGCCACCCAGACCGTCCCCACTCGGAACCTCCCCGTTATCGTTGGCCTCAAGGCACCTCTCAATACACCCCCGAACCCTCTCGGCCACTTCCTCATCTGCCAGCAGCCCCACCTCCAAGCGCCAAAGCGGACGTTGGTCCCTCTCCTCCCCAGCCCGAGGTCCACCCAGTGCGGGGCATGATCTGAAATGGCAATGGCAGAATATTCCACATCCTCCACCCTCGAAACCAGCCCCCTGCTCAGGACAAAAAAATCAATCCTCGAATAGGCCTTATGCACGTGGGAGAAAAAGGAGTACTCCCTGGCCCTTGGCCTCGCAAACCTCCAGGGATCCACACCTCCCATCTGATCCATAAATCCCCTCAACACCTTAGCCGCCGCTGGCCTCCTACCTTGGATCGATCCAATGGGGGATCCGGCACCGTGTTGAAGTCCCCCCGCCATGATCAGGCCCTCCACCTCCAGGTCCGGAATGCGGCCCAACATACGCCGCATAAACCCCGCATCGTCCCAATTTGGGGCGTAAACATTCACCAACACCACCCGCTCCCCCTGCAGCTTACCACTCACCATCACGTACCTCCCGCCACTGTCAGCCACCACATTTAACGCCTCAAACGACACCCTCTTTCCCACCAGGATCACCACCCCCTGATTCTTCTCATCCAGCCCTGAATGAAATACTTGGCCCACCCATCCCTTCCTCAGCCGAACCTGGTCCACCACTCTCAGGTGTGTCTCTTGGAGCATGGCCACATCCGCCTTCAGCCCCTTCAAGCGCGTAAACACCCGGGCCCGTTTGACCGGCCCATTCAGCCCCCTCATATTCCGGGTTATCAGCCGGATCAGAGGGCTTCTTGCCCCCCTCACCTGCCGATTAGCCATAACCCATCCCCTGCCCACCACTGACCAGCGTTCCCCGCTCGGCCAGTTCCCCACGGCGGCAAATTCCCCCCCCCCCCCCCCCCCCTCCAGCACCCCCTGCATCCTTCTGCTCCTTCCTGCCCATTTCAGCAGCAACCCGGTACCCCCCCCCCCCCCCCCCCCAGGCTAGGCCCCTCCCTTCATAGCACTCCCATGAGCCAGCTAACTTCTGCTGACCCCGGTGACTCCCGCCATACCTCCGACTCCTCCCCACGTGGGACTACTCCTCCTCCTTCGTGCCCATCAGCAGGCCCTCCTCCCCCCCTCCCCCGCTCTTGCGCGGGAAAATAACAGCCAGCAACGGCCCGCGCTTCTCAGCCCCGACTCCGCCCCCATCATCCCACAGCGCGGGAAACCAGAGAAAAGCCCGCGCTTTCGCTCTGCCCAACCCCGCCTCCTCTAGGGCAACTCCCATTGCCAGTCCCCACCACCAGCTCCCCGCACTCCCAGTTTACCTCGCTGCCCGAACCCGTCCACCAGACCCATACAAAAAGACATAACGACATCGCCCCACCCACCCTAAAGCCAACCCACATCTTGCATTAAACAGAGAACCCCCCCCCCCCCCCTCTCCAGAGCAAAAATCAAACACAATTACATTATCATACAAAATCCCCCATCTTGGACCCTCAGTTTGAGTCCAGTTTGTCGGCCTGCACAAAGGCCCACGCCTCCTCTGGGGACTCAAAATAATGGTGCCGGTCCTTGTAGGTGACCCACAGACGCGCCGGCTGCAACATGCCAAACTTCACGCTCCGTCTGTGGAGCACCGCCTTCGTCCGGTTGAACCCGGTCCTCCGCTTAGCCACCTCCGCACTCCAGTCCTGGAAGATCCGCACCTCCGTGTTCTCCCACTTGCTGCTCCGCTCCTTCTTGGCCCACCGGAGCACGCACTCACGATCAACGAACCGGTGAAACCGCACCAACACCGCCCGCGGCGGCTCGTTCTGCTTGGGCCTCGTAGCCAGAATTCTGTGGGCCCCCTCCAACTGGAAGGACCCAGCTCCCATCAACGAGTTCAGCATAACGACCACATAGGCCGCCAGGTCAGGGATTCGTCGACGAAGTTCCGTTGGGGGCCCTGAAAAGAGCCCCAAAGTCCGTTATCAGTGGGAGCTGCCGAACGTGCGGCTGAGCTCCGCATTGCCGCCACCGGAAGTCGTAATTTACAAATTCCTGATATTATGGGATGAATTAATTCTCATTTTCTCATAAGTTGCCAGGTTGATTTTATTATGATCCCAGACTGGACTCCAATAGTTACTAGGATACTGGACAGAAATCCCAATATTTTATTGAAGTTGTGAGACCATGAGGAAAGAATACTTAGCTCCAGAAATGACTCCATGCACAAATAAGGATATGGTATATTCAAATAAACTTTGTTACTAACACATTACTAATAGATTTAACATCATAAAGAAAATAGCTTACAATTACCAGTTAAACACTGACTCCTAATTGCTATCTTTCATCTCCACTCAAGCAAAACCCATCTCAGGTCAAAATCCACTTCAGACACAGTTCGCAGACCCAGAAATACTTACTGTAAAGAGATGTCTTGGGTAAACTGCTTTGAGAGAGAAATCATTCAGGAGCCAGCTTGCAGATTCTTGTCTGTGTCAGACCACTGTTTAACCCGCCAGCCTTCTCAGAAACTGCAGTGCTGTCCTCAGGCAAAATCTTTTCACTAAACTGCTTTGAGAGAAGCTGCTGGTTTTTCACATCACAATGTTTAACTGAACTTCAAACTGAAAACTCAACACCTGACTGCTTCAGGCCTCGGTTCCTCCCATCAACTCCATCATCTTACTAAAGCTAAACAGACTGGGCACAATTCAGTGGACCAATGTTAAAATCCGGTTTTGGGAGCGTTTGCCGGGGAGTTTTGCAAGGGCTGCTTTGGTGAAATCGCAACCAGTGTTCAACAGAGCTTAGTGCCGAAAATGAGCCCCCACGACATTCTCGGCATTACTGGCTCCTTCGCCGTCTGATTCGCCTGGCACGCGCTACAGCTGCTCGCCGCTAACAAGTGGGGAACTGTTTTTAAACGTTCCCTCAGCACTCACTCCTGGTCAACACATAAGCATGGCAGCATGTCGACCTGCTCCTCGCTTTGGGGATGCCGAGTCTCCCCCCCCCCCGATGCCCCCCCCCCCCCCCCCCCCCCCCCGTGTGTGCGTGGGTTTCCTCCGGGTGCTCCGGTTTCCTCCCACAGTCCAAAGATGTGCAGGTTAGATGGATTGGCCATGATAAATTTCCCTTAGTGTCCAAAAATATTAGGTGGGGTTAGTGGGTTACGGGGATGGGGGTGGAGGCGTGGACTTAAGTAGGGTGCTCTTTCCAAGGGCCAGTGCAGACTCGATAAGCCGAATGGCCTCCTTCTGCATTGTAAATTCCATGACCTCTAAATAAGTTACCTCTCTCCTGGCATCAGTTCCAGCTGCCATCCCTCAAATTCCCAACTCCCCTCCCCAACCCTCAATCCACTGGCAGACACCTTGCACCCTCCCCACAATCAATCTTCAAGTTTGTTCCTCTGACCTGAATCAGAGTGGTGAGGATCTACTGCCCCTGCATTCAGATGTCCTGTCTCAAGTGAGTTCATGTCAGACACAATTAACCTCCCTCTCACTGACCACATATCCTTTGTCTTACAGGATCACCATCTGATGAGGCCGGGCCATCCGGAGTCATAGCCCCCCCACTACCCAAGAGAACACCTCAGAGGAGAGCCCCAAGTGGACCACAGGTGAGGCATCACAGCTATCACCCACGCCTTCCACTGGGGCAGAGGCACACACCTCGGTGGGCAACATTAGTGGAGAGACCTCTGGGGCACAATCTGGTGAGTACCACGCAGTTCTGATGCACATCAGGTGGAGGCAGGAACATCCAAGTGAGTCAGCAATCAGAGGCCTGTTGGATCCCAGTACACAGCTGGATCCCAGCCAGATGCTGAGTCTCTGGACAAGTTTCTCCCAGAACCGATGCAGATGACAGATGATCTCCATGAGATTCAGGAGGGCAAGCCTGTGACATTCCAGTAACTGCAAAGCTGTTTGGAACAATCACAAAGGCTTCAGAAGCAGGAGATAGTGCCAACAATGCGTGGCACCAAGGCCAACACGTCTAGGGTGGCGACCGAAGGGGGAAACCTGGAGCGCGACATCTGCGTCTTGAATGGTGGTATCCAAGGCATGGCTCAGTCTGTGACAATCATGGCTGAGGGACTCAACATCATGTCCCAGTCGCTGAGGGACGTCTCCTAGATGCAGGTGGACATTGCCGAGACACTGCAGAGCATGGCCCAGTCACTGAGCATGCCTGGCACATTGTGCAGACAATGGGGAGCTTCCAGGACTGGCAGTGCTCACTCCAGCTGCCTCTCCATCCCATGGAGACTCCAGATCCCTAAGGGTATGATCAGGGAGGAGGCTAGAGGCCAACCCAGGACATGCCACCAAGGAGACGACGGCGGTTCCCAGTCATTCCGAATCCTCCCTCCTGATACTGGCACATCTCAAGGGAAGAGGGCAGAACAGGGTGGCATGGTGACGCCAGTGACACTGCTCCCTTCCAGCTCCAGGCCTTCCAGAGGACGTCTGCCAAGAGCGTCAAAGGCCACAAGGGACAGAAACCAGCAGAAGCCTCCACTTCTGATGTGCATCCTGGGGACATAGCTAGAAGTAGCACCAGAACACGAAAGAGCAAGAAGAGTGAGGAGCACTGAGTGGGCACCGGTGTGAGGAGCACTGAGTGGGCACCGGTGTGAGGAGCACTGAGTGGGCACCGGTGTGAGGAGCACTGAGTGGGCACCGGGGTGAGGAGCACTGAGTGGGCACCGGGGTGAGGAGCACTGAGTGGGCACCGGTGTGAGGAGCACTGAGTGGGCACCGGGGTGAGGAGCACTGAGTGGGCACCGGGGTGAGGAGCACTGAGTGGGCACCGGTGTGAGGAGCACTGAGTGGGCACCGGGGTGAGGAGCACTGAGTGGGCACCGGTGTGAGGAGCACTGAGTGGGCACCGGTGTGAGGAGCACTGAGTGGGCACCGGTGTGAGGAGCACTGAGTGGGCACCGGTGTGAGGAGCACTGAGTGGGCACCGGGGTGAGGAGCACTGAGTGGGCACCGGTGTGAGGAGCACTGAGTGGGCACCGGTGTGAGGAGCACTGAGTGGGCACCGGTGTGAGGAGCACTGAGTGGGCACCGGTGTGAGGAGCACTGAGTGGGCACCGGTGTGAGGAGCACTGAGTGGGCACCGGGGTGAGGAGCACTGAGTGGGCACCGGTGTGAGGAGCACTGAGTGGGCACCGGTGTGAGGAGCACTGAGTGGGCACCGGGGTGAGGAGCACTGAGTGGGCACCGGTGTGAGGAGCACTGAGTGGGCACCGGTGTGAGGAGCACTGAGTGGGCACCGGTGTGAGGAGCACTGAGTGGGCACCGGTGTGAGGAGCACTGAGTGGGCACCGGTGTGAGGAGCACTGAGTGGGCACCGGGGTGAGGAGCACTGAGTGGGCACCGGTGTGAGGAGCACTGAGTGGGCACCGGTGTGAGGAGCACTGAGTGGGCACCGGTGTGAGGAGCACATCCTGGAGTGGTCCTCGAAGACACCGGTGATCTCTGAGTGCCCCAGGATGCAACGGTCATGCACTGTCCCAAGGTAGCAGGATCACACGTGAATGATTCTGATGTGGTGGCCACACATGATCTGAAACTTCAGCGAGTGGAACCCCTTCCTGTTAATATAGGGCACTCCTTGATGACCCAGAGCACGCATGGCGACCTGCGTACCATTGATCACCCATTGGACCTGGGCATCCCGGTGATGGTGGCGAATCCTACATCCCGGGCACCTTGATAGGCTGGTCCAGGTCGAAGATGATGTATTCTGATTCCCAGGTGTACAGAGCATCTGTCACCTCCGGATGCACCACTGGGCGGAAGATTGAGAAATTCCACACATGTCCCTCCTTGAGCCATAGAATGATCTGGTGGCATTGCGGTTGAGGGCTGTGATGACATTCACAGCCACTGGGTGCAGGTGTCCTCCTGCTCCACGGGGTTCCATACCAGCGAGGACATGGCACAGGTGCTGCACTGTCTCTCTGCTGAGATGGAGTCTTCTGCAGCACATGCTGTCCGTCAGCTCATTGAATGACCAATGATGCCTGTACACCTTTGGGCATCGCTGGCTTCCCCTTCTGGCTGACTCCTCTGCCTGTTGGGCAGCCGGATCTTCAGGGTATGAGCCAGCCTCCTGCACATGTGGTGCACATGGGGTGCCGCCTCCAGCCTGTGTTGTTGTTGCTGCCTTCTGCAGCGTCTGCCCATCTCGGCTGCCATGAGCGCAGAGGGGCTGCCTCTGCGGGATCGATACCAGCAACATAGTTTTATCTGGAAGGAATTAGCAAAGGTGAGAGGCCGACAATCTATTAGTACTTCCATCCCGGGACCCTCAAATCTCCCAAGCCTCCCCCACCCTTACTGTAAATAAGGGCACCAGGGCAGCAGCTCTGGTGCCTTTGAGCTACTCACCGCCTCACTTCCCCTCAGAAGCCATTACGCCAGCTTCACGTTTTTGAAAAGGAGTACTAAACGACGCCCGTGTGACTAGCCGCTGGGATGTTGGGTAATTGTTGGGAGGCCGCTGCATTCGGCTCAATTTCGCTAATGAGATTGAAATGCATGCAAATTAGGGTTTAGTGATATTTTTTGCCATATTTGGGCGCAATCCAGAACTCATCATCGGGAGCGGGCCAGGTGAATCGCAAAATGGTTCATGTCCAGTGCACATCTCGATTTTGCCCTCTCCCGCTATTCACCCGGCACACCATCCATGCCAGGCACAACGCGATAATTATATATTGCCAATGGAACTTTCTTTATATAAACAAAATGCGATTGTCCAAACTTTTATGATGCTTTAATTGTCCTTCTGTAGTCACAAAGTCTGGCTGTCTTTCAAACCAGGATTTATAAAAACATCACTGCAGCAGTCACCCATTAACCCAGGTTTTTAAGCCCTTACTGCACTAAATACACATAGTACAATATATCTGAAATTCCTACACTCATCACAGTATTTTGTACAAGTCTATTAACATGAGAAAATAAAACTAAATGTACATTTACCATGTCAAGTCATGTGGTATGATTAATGTTTATTCTGGCTCCAAAAACATCATCAGACATTGCTATAATAAGGTAATAGTGTTTCCAGCCTAAGGTGAGTACAAGTAGACCACTCAGGATCAACTTCTCTTTTTCAGAGTGTGGGAGCAGTTTGTTTCAGCACATGTCCCCTTTAAATTTCAATATGTGGTCACACAGGTACAGTAATTTAAAAAGGCCTGCATAGGGACCTTTGGCCTGCTGCACAGCCAGCACATAGGGAACATTGCTCAGAATTAATATTGCTCCTAACAAATAATTTGCTGTAACTTGTTTAATTTGGAATTCTATTACCCAGATTCTGTGACGATCTAACCATCCATTGGAAATATTAAGAGCTGTGCAGTTTGCACTTAATAAAACTGAAAAACTATTCTTCCACCACTCCAGTCTGGGATTTTTTTCGTTCATCAAGGGACAAGCATTTATCAAACTACAGCATTGGAGCTCCTCTCCCCCCCCCACCCCCCCCCCCCCCCCCCCCCCCCCGGCCATTTAATTCCCTCAACAAATGTCCCCATTTCAGTCGCTGCTGTTGCTGATATGGATAATGGTAATGGAATAGCTCAAGCACAGCGGATGACGCCACGCATATTTGCCCCTTAGGTGTCGAGATCCTACTCCCCAAAGAGCTACATATTCAAATGTATTTGGGATTATTTAAGGTCACCTGCTATGTGCATTATATGAGGAAGACGGTCACAGAACTATGCTGGCTGTTCAAACCTGACTTCCAGACATGGCCGACCACAGGGATAGCCGTGTTATTGCTGAAACATTTACCACACAGTAATTTTTTATGCAACCTGCATTTTCCTAAGGCACTGGCATTGATGACATTTGCTGATTCACGCGGTCTTCAATCTACAGATGCATAAACATGATGGATGCCTTGTGTTCAGCGGAAATATTGTACTTACTTTTCCGGTGGAACGGAACCAACAGCACGATAGGGCACAGAACTTTAACCAGATGGCAGGATTCCCAAAAGTGCAGGTTTCCTTGATGACACGCACATAGCTATCTGAGCTACCGACAGGCGCACATGGACATACACGAATATGATTTATTTTGTCATTGTGCAGGTAGCCTCCGACCACAGAAACAGAATAACATTAGTTGACGTGTTGTACCTTGCCTACAATGTTCTCGCTCCACAGATGCTGTCAGACCTGCTGAGATTTTTCAGCATTTTCTGTTTTGGTTTCAGGTTTTAGCATCTGTACTAATTGGCTTTCACTTTTGCTTTAATTTTGTGACAGTCCATTGTGTGCCGTCACTATTTCAAGGAGTGGGAGAGTAGGCTGCTAGAGAGCAAAGAAATGCCTGCTGGATTCCGGGAAAATGATACCATTGAAAAGTTCCGCATCTGAGGTGAAAGTCAGACGTAGCAAAGAAGATTCCTGCACTGAAAATCTGGTGGTATTGGCAGGCTGAAGTGTCACAGATGTTGTCACACCTCATTAGACGTCCCCCACATAAGACTGTTTTCCTCATCAATGTTCCCACAAGGGAATTCCCAACATTGATACTTTTAAATTGCGGCAGAAGGAAATAGAACACAAAACAAAATGCAAAAAGGACCGCACTCCTCAGAAATTATAACAAATGCATAAACCAAGAGACAAGAAAATCTGAACTGGAACTGCAAACCGCATCCCCCCCCCCCCCCCCCCCACCCTCATTTTAGGATTTCTTGAATTCTTGAATCTTCCTTCAATAATACAACAGACCAGTTCCCAGGATTAATTCTTCACCAATTCTATATCAGAGCTGATATAAATCCAAAGAAAATCTGAAATACAGGGCGTTAATGTCTATATAATGTTCAAAGCCTCTGATGGGGACTTACTATACATGCGGTACATGTTCTCTCAACAGCCCTCAATTTCTCCACGGCAACGTGCTTTGTACATGGCCCAGTTTAATATTTTAAACTCAAATCTTGTTCCCAGAGAAAACCGGAACAAAGAACAGAGCCACACTAATTTAACTAAATATATTGTCATAATAATCTTTATTAGTGTCACAATTAGACTTACATTAACACTGAAATGAAGTTACTGTGAAAATCCCCTAGTTGCCACATTCTGGCGCCTGTTTGGGTACACTGAGGGAGAATTCAGAATGTCCAATTTACCTAACAAGCATGTCTTTTGGGACTTGTGGGAGGAAACTGGAGCACTTGGAGGAAACCCAGGCAGACAAGGGGGAGAATGTGCAACTCCACACAGACAGTGTGCCAAGCTGGCAATCGAACTCGGGTCCCAGGTGCTGTGCAGCAACAATGCCAACCACTGTGCTACCGTGCACCCATGGAGGTGGGGAACTTATGTGATGATCTCTCCAGGAAATAAATTTCCCTCGTTCAACACACAAGAATCTAGTGAGCACACTTCCCCCTCTTTTCTTCCCAAGATGTGGTACTATGTCCCGGAGAAATGTTGTTGAAATTGTCTCAATTCATGAAGCTTGTCCCCAATACGCTAAACTACATTTCCGTGTTGGGGGATGTCCAGTGCATAAGTGTGGTACGGCAGAGAATATAATGTAAGTTAGCTTGCATAAAGCTGTATGCTCAATGTCTGAAGGCTAATTATATATTATATATAATGTAGATGGTAAACAACGCTGCAGTTTCCATAGCTACAACTCTAACTGACTGCATCTGATGTTGAATACCTGCAAGATTCGAGATTCAGTGCAAAGGTAAATGGCACTGCCTTGAATACATAACTTGGCTTAACTACTAACTTCAAAAGGATTTTCTATATGTGATCAACTAGAAAAGGAACAACAGTATTATGTTCAATATGCCAGTTACTATTTTCCTTTCCAGGATTAGGATGGGTAAGGTGAGTGGGTAAGGGGAGAGGATGGTTGGTGGATAGGGTGTTGAGATTGGTAGCCAGGAATCAGGTAGTGGGTGGGTCATCAGAGGGTTGGGGAGAGTTTGGGAGGGGGGGGGGGGGGGTCATTTGGATGCTCGGGAAGGAGTTCAGGAGTTAGGAGGTTTGATTAGGGTTAGGGTTAGAAAATCCAATTCTTTATTGGAAAGTTGAGGTAACAGAGACAAGGCAATGTAGCTAGTGTGTGAAAAATTGACATTCGTCAACAATGTTAGTACAATGGCCCAGACCCTCTGGTCTCAGTGTACCCCGAAGATACACTATAGAATCCTTGGAAGTCTCAAGTTTGACCTTCCAATTGGCAATTCTCCTCCTCCCCAGGGCCTCTCGACAAAGTTTCCAATTCTGAGCTGGAGTCAGAAACTTTGGATGGTTCTGACTTCCTGACCAAAATAGTTACCCGTCAGCCAGGAATACTGAAGGACTAATGAAACTTATTATACCAGGAGGGTGCTAAGGATTCCCTATCTGTTTTGATGACAGCTTTATAGCTTCGACAATGGGCGATTGAAGCTCCTTTATTAATATGGATTACCTTTTATTTTGCGACCATAGCCAGCTGTCACTTTATCGGAACTCCACTTTTGAAGAGCTATTATTATAAACTTTTCTGTGTGTTATGGAAAAAAGGGGTCTGCAGGATACCCCAGTAATATCAAGAAGACTGCAGAATGTAACATCACCTCTCTCTCAAGCTGCTTTGCTCAAGTTTGGAACCCCATCTCCATTATACTTTGGAATATATTGCACAAATGGAGAATTTTAATTGAACAGAACTTCAAGTGTCATAGTATCCAATTTGGGAAAAAAGATGGATAACCGTTTAAACCGTTTAGTTCTTTGAGGAGGTAACAAGGAAGTTAGTCAAAGGAGAACCAGTGATTTATTTAGATTAGCAGAAGGCCTTTGACAAGGTGCCGCATAGGAGACTGTTAAATAAGTTAAAAGTCCATGGTGTTCAGGGTAAGATCCTGGCATCGATAGAGGATTGGCTGACTGGCAGAAGACAGAGAGTGGGGATAAAGGGGTCTTTTTCAGGATGGGGAAATTCTTAGGAAATCAGAAGTACAAAGGGACTTGGGGTCCTTGTTCACGATTCTCTTAAGGTTAACGTGTAGGTTCAGTCGGCAGTTAAGAAGGCAACTGCAATGTTAGCATTCATGTCAAGAGGACTAGAATACAAGACCAGGCATGTATTTCTGAGGCTGTATAAGGCTCTGGTCAGATCTCATTTGGAGTACTGTGAGCAGTTTTGGGTCCCGTATCTAAGGAAGGATGTGCTGGCCTTGGAAAGGGACCAGATGAGGTTCACAAGAAAGATCCCTGGAATGAAGAGCTCGTCGTATGAGGAATGGTTAATAATAATAACAATAATTTCTTATTGTCACAAGTAGGCTTCAATGAAGTTATTGTTGAAAGCCCCTAGTCGCCACATTCTGGCGCCTGTTCGGGGAGGCCGGTACGGGAACTGAACACACGCTGCTGGCCTTATTCTGCCTTACAAGCCAGCTGTTTAACCCACTGTGGTGAGGACTCTGGGTCTGTACTCGTTGGAGTTTAGAAGGATGAGGGGGGATCTTATTGAAACTTACAAGATACTGCAAGGCCTGGATAGAGTGGACATGGAGAGGATGTTTCCACTTGTAGGAAAAACTAGAACCAGAGGACACCTTCAGATTAAAGGGACAATCCTTTAAAAGAGAGATGAGGAGGTATTTTTTCAGCCAGAGTGTGGTGAATCTGTAGAACTCTTTGCCGCAGAAGGCTGTGGAGGCCAAATCACTGAATGTCTTTAAGACAGAGATAGATTGGTTCTTGATTAATAAGGGGATCAGGGGTTATGGGGAGAAGGTAGGAGAATGGGCATAAGAAAGTATCAGCCATGATTGAATGGCAGAGCAGACTCGATGGACCCGAGTGGCCTAATTCTGCTCCTATGTCTTACAGTCTTATGGTTGATGTACCATCGATTGCACGCGAGGCGAGTGATTTACCAAAGTGTGGCTTTAATTAACTAGAACACAGCTCTGCGATCGTCTACAGTGGAAAGGGACGATCGTCAGGCGTTTGAGCATTTATACCTCGTTAATAGAGGCGTGGTTAACTCAGCCTCTCGGCCAATCGGTTGAGAGGCACATGACCGACCAGGGCCAATGGTAAGCCGACATTCTGGCCCAATGGCAGACGAGTATGCAGATCATATCATCACAATGGTCTTAAAAGAAACTGTCTCCAGAAAAACAACCAGCTTACATCACCGCAAAAGCACTGGCATTTCAAGACCACCAAATGAACGTCAAAACATATATTTATTTTTTATCTTATGTACTTTAACTCTTATCATTTCCACCTGCTCCATCTTGCACCTTGTTCTATTTTGCATGTTAGTATTTGTATGTGTATGTTGTGCGATTCAAGTAATGTTTTTACCTTTTTAATATGACTTAATACTTTTACCTGAGTGAGCTTTTAACAATAAAACTAACTCCTAACTTATTAACTCAGCAATCTGGCCGGCTTATTTCTTCACGATGCTTTACATATGGTCAAGCACATATTGAATTGAAACATCAAAATTTTCTAAAAATTCAAACTCCGTTATAACCAACCTCAGGGTGAAAAAGAGGGGGCTTTATTCACCCCTCTGGTCTTGGTGATTACTCTTTAAATTTTAGTATTCGCTGGAATCATCTTCCGTGCTGTATAGTCTCAGCTGGTTGTGTAACATATTTACATCAGTGTCCTTTCCCATAAATAACCCAACTTTTCTCTTTGTATAGAACATAACAAAACAAAGGATTGATTAGATTAATGTCTTGGTTTGGAAAATGCTGGCAACAATGAAGTATGTGGAAATGGAGATTTAGAAATCAGAGGATTTCATACCTTCACTGAGGAAGAAACTTCCATGTATCAGCATCAGCCAGCAATACAAGAGCAAGATAGTGCAACAGTTGCAAAGAATAAGGATTTAAAAATTAGCATTATTGGAATATGACATTATAAAAGATAAAGACAGGGCAGCAGGGTGGCGCAGTGAGTTAGCCCTGCTGCCTCACGGCGCCGAGGTCACAGGTTTGATCCCGGCTCTGGTCACTGTCCGTGTGGAGTTTGCACATTCTCCCCGTGTTTCCGTGGGTTTCACCCCCACAACCCAAAGATGTGCAGTGTAGGTGAATTGGCCACGCTAAATTGCCACTTAATTGGAAAAAAATGAATTGGGTACTCTAAGGGCAGCACGGTAGCTCAGTGGATAGCACAATTGCTTCACAGCTCCAGGGTCCCAGGTTCGATTCTGGATTGGGTCATTGTCTGTGCGGAGTCTGCACATCCTCCCCGTGTGTGCGTGGATTTCCTCCGGGTGCTCCGGTTTCCTCCCACAGTCCAAAGATGTGCAGGTTAGGTGGATTGGCCATGATAAATTGCCCTTAGCGTCCAAAATTGCCCTTAGTGTTGGGTGGGGTTACTGGGTTATGGGGATAGGGTGCAGGTGTTGACCTTGGGTAGGGTGCTCTTTCCAAGAGCCGGTGCAGACTCGATGGGTCGAATGGCCTCCTTCTGCACTGCAAATTCTATGAAAAATTAATAAAAGATAAAGGCCCCCTCCTGCATCATGTAGATAGATATTTTAACACACTGAATTGACATCATTTACCCATAAATCCTTTCTTCATTACTTGTTATTTTCTGTTTCCTTTTGTCGATTTTCTTCCTGTTTTTCTACTCCGATGCTCATCAGCATCTTACCCAAATGGACGTTCTCATGTGTGAGCTGAGAAAACGCATGAAGCCATTGTAACATTTCTACTGCCACTTTCAGCAGTGGGTCAGAGACTATTTTATCTTTTGCGAATACATACACTTTGTTTTGGATACTAATCATTGAAGGATTATTTTCCTTCAATCACAATAATGAAATATTGAAAATGAATGAGGAACAATATTGGCACCAGCAAGGGCAAACTACACTCTGATCATTTTGGGCTTCCTCCAAATGCTATTTTTTAAAAGTTCAATACAAAGAGCTCAGGTCAACTTAGGGAAATTGAGTGAAACCATTAACTGGCTATTAATAAATGGCTGAGTACCAAATCAAGAGCATATAACAAGAATTTTCTTTGATGATCAATATCATTTTGTAAATCTTAGCCATCCATCGAGAAAGATCCAAATATACTGTAAGAGTTGAACGTCCACAAACATCCTCAGGAATTTAATTAAGCAGAACTCCTCCGTAAATCCATGTTGACTATTTAGTAAGCTACAGCTGCAGAGGTATAACTCGAACACATCTCCTTTTCACAAATTCCATTATATTCCTTGCTTAGATGTTAGACAAATGGGGGCCCATCGTTCCTTGGGTCACGCTATATTCATTTCTAATCTCGAGGATTATCTACAGTGCCCAATTAGTCTTTCGTGACTATATCCATGGCTACAGCTAAACAAATTTCCTCCCCTGTCTCCCACAACACAATGGTATAATCTCAGCGACCAAACTCATATTACAGTCACCTTAAGGACAGTACACGTATAATTATTCTAATGCCCACCGTACACTTTTTCTGTTGACTTGTGGAAGTCATTTTTCATTCTTTCACATTATAAATTGCCCTTCAGATTGAGGAAAATTATTTTCTTTTGCTGTAATATTTCAATTGATGCATAATTACTTGGCATTATTTTGCCTCCAGAGCGTTTCAGCTGTCTGTACAATGGTCCGGATGCGACCTTGGTGGTTTCCATGGAAACTATATTGTAGTCATGTTTTAGTACTCTGTATATAAATCCTCACATGTGAGAATTTGCTTCCCAAAGTAGATATATGCTTCCTTGTAAAACATATTGTTATAGTATTATAGTAAGCATCTTCCTATTTGATTATGTATATGGATGTCTTTAGCAAGTGTGAGCATGTGCGGGTGACGCCATCCCGGCTTGCACGGATTTTCACGATTGTCACGAGGGGCCTGTGTATAGTTGTGTATAGCTACCACTCATTTCTGGATCCATGCTGTACTGTTATTTCAATATTTTTATAAGTAAAGAAGATTGAAGTTTCACAACGTGTTCGACTACCTTTATGTGGTCAAGTTAATACAAATATAGTATTGACGTATGTGATAATAAAGTGCTCTCACATACTGTCGTGGAAATCATAATAAAGACAAATTCCTCGAGGTTCGATTTAAGGAAATTTATTGACACAAATATACTTATGGAGAGAGAGTGCCCCAGCCGCAAACGCCAGTGCACTGCACTCTGAGTTATGCAGTCGAAAACCATTATATTTATAGTGTGAAATAAACAACTTTGAAGAGATAAAGCTTGGGAACATACGCAAGAGGAAATATGAATGTTTTGCCCTTGGTTTAAAAACAATTCGAGTATGCATTTTGTTGTCCTTCGGAAGAACAACTTATTATCATAATAAGGGCAGTACAACATACTAAACTGTATTTCGTTTACATTACCTGACCTACTTAATTTCGCTCAAAAGCAGTGTTAAAATATAGTCAAAATTCCCAGCATGCTTCTAAATTGGTAACTCATTAACTTCCTGATGGAACCATCAATTCACCAGACACGTGTTTCCGATATGAATCTAGGCTTTAATCGACTTACTTCAGAGCCAGCCTGTTACCCGTTGATTAATTCGTAGTTAACTCAGGCTGACTCTGGACAAGTGTATTTATACAGCTGCACTAGGGGGAGGAGTCATGGGCGGAGCCAAGGGTGGAGCCCAGTACAAGTTCCTGAGTGCTCCCAGCGCTACTCCCCCTAGTGGTAGGATGGCGCTACTGTGCTTACAAAGACAGTGTGAATTAACATATATGCATCTATATATTACATTCACTACATTCACCCCCTGCAAAAAAATCAAGTCTGGCGGGGGTGGTGGTCTATAAAGTCAGTCTGTCCGGCGGTCGGATTGTCCGTTGTGATCTGCGGAGCACCGGGATTGCAGCCTCTTGCGGTGGCTGGATGGGTGTTGTGTGCTGGGGTACGATGGCGGACTCCAGAGAGGGTTGTATCCGAGCTTCATACTCTCCTGGTTCGACCGGGGACTGGGGGTGCTGGGGGCTGGCCGGCGCGGAACTGGTGGAGCGAGCTCGTGGGCTCGGGAGCGCAAGGGGGCGGCAGCGTGGGGTGTAGGGTGAGAGATCCTTCTGTGGGGGTAGAGAGGGCGCTGGATCCAGCAGGTGCCAGATCCCGGAGGGACACAGTATCCTGACGGCCGTCAGGGAACTCGACGAATGCGTACTGAGGGTTGGAGTAGAGCAGGCGCACCTTTTCAACAAGGGGGTCATTTTTGTGCGCCCTGACGTGTTTCCTCAGAAGTATGGGGCCCGGCGTCCTCAGCCATGATGGAAGTGAGACCCCCGTGGTAGTGCCCCTGAAAAAAATGAAGAGCCTCTCGTGAGGGGTCTGGTTGGTCGCCGTACACAAAAGGGACCTAATAGCGTGGAGCGCGTCTGGGAGGACTTCCTGCCACTGGGAGACTTGGAGCTTTCTGGACCAGAGGGTCAGTAGGACGGTCTTCCAGACCGTCGCGTTCTCCCTCTCCATCTGCCCGTTCCCCCTGGGGTTGTAGCTGGTAGTCCTGCTCGAGGCAATGCCCTTGTCGAGCAGGTACTGACGCAACTCATCGCTCATGAAGGACGAACCCCGGTCGCTGTGTACGTAGCTGGGGAAACCAAACAGGGTGAAGATGCTGTGCAGGACCCTAATGACTGTGTGGGAGGTCATGTCGGGGCACGGGATAGCGAATGGGAAATGGGAGAACTCGTCTACGACGTTTAAGAAGTAAACGTTCTTGTTGATTGAGGGGAGTGGGCCTTTGAAATCAATCGCGAGGCGTTCAAAGGGCCTAGAAGCCTTGACCAGGTGGGCCCTGTCTGGTCTATAGAAGTGTGGTTTGCACTCCGCACAGATCGGGCAGTCCCTGGTGACCGCTTTTACCTCCTCGTTGGAGAAAGGTAGGTTTCGGGCCCTGATGTAGTGGCCGAGCCGGGTGACCCCCGGGTGGCAGAGGTCATTGTGGATGACTTTTAATCGGTCGATCTGCGCGCTGGCGCATGTCCCGCGGCATAGGGCGTCCGGAGGCTCGTTGAGCTTCCCGGATCGATATTTGATATCATAATTGTAGGTGGAGAGTTCGATCCACCACCTCAGAATTTTGTCGTTTTTTATTTTGCCCCTTTGTGAGTTGTCGAACATGAAGGCAACCGATCTTTGGTCGGTGATGAGGGTGAACCTCCTACCTGCGAGGTAGTGCCTCCAGTGACGGATAGCTTCCACAGTGGCTTGTGCTTCTTTCGTGACTGAGGAGTGTCGGAGTTCTGAAGCGGAGAGGGTACGGGAGAAAAATGCAACTGGTCTCCCTGCCTGATTTAACGTGGCTGCAAGAGCTACCTCTGAGGCATCGCTCTCTACCTGAAATGGGGTGGATTCATCCACCGCCCGCATGGCCGCTTTGGCGATGTCCTCCTTGATGCCGTCGAAGGCCTGGCGTGCCTCGGCTGACAGGGGAAATCGTGTGGCCCTAAAGAGTGGGTGGGCTTTGTTCGCATATTGAGGGACCCGCTGGGCGTAGTAGGAAAAAAATCCCAAGCACCTTTTGAGGGCCTTGGGACAATGAGGGGGAGGGAGTTCTAAGAGGGGGTCACGGGGGTCCGGGTCGGGGCCCAGGACTCCGTTTTCCACGACATAGCCGAGGATGGCTAGTCTGGTTGTGCGGAAAACGCATTTCTCCTTGTTGTACGTGAGGTTCAGTTTCTGTGCCGTCTGGAGAAAACGTTGGAGGTTGGCGTCGTGGTCCTGCTGGTCATAGACGCAGATGGTGACATTGTCCAAGTACGGAAACGTGGCCCGCAGCCTGTACTGGTCCACCATTCGGTCCATTGCTCGTTGGAACACCGAGACCCTATTAGTGACGCCGAAAGGGACCCGGAGGAAATGGAAGAGGCGGCCATCGGCCTCGAATGCCGTGTAGTGGCGGTCCTCCGGGCGGATTGGGAGCTGGTGGTATGCAGACTTCAGATCCACCGTGGAAAAGAGCCGGTACTGGGCGATCTGGTTTACCATGTCTGTAATCCTGGGGAGGGGATACGCGTCGAGGAGCGTAAATCTATTTATGGTCTGACTGTAGTCGACCACCATACGCCCTCCGAAGCTGAGGGTGAGGCTCTTGAGGTTGCATTGGAAGTCTAGGCCTAATAAGACTGGCGTGCAGAGTTCGGGCAAAACGTAGAGTTTAAATTTCGAGTAGCTAGCGCCTCGGATTGTGAGTGTCGCGGCGGTGCGCCCTTGGATCTGGACCGAATGGGAGCCTGAAGCGAGCGAGATAGTTTGCTGCACGGGGAAAACGGGGAGCGAATAGCGTCTTACCAGGTCTGTATGTATGAAGCTCTCAGTGCTCCCGGAGTCGAAGAGGCATGGCGTTTTGTACCCGTTGATATGGACCTCTGCCATCGAGTTTCGTAGATTCTTTGGTCGTGATTGGTCCAGGGTGACCGCGCTGAGTTGCGGGTAGTCGGCGGCTCGATCAGCTGTGCTGGAGTGGCCCCGTGATGACTGCCCTCTGAGTTCATAGTCGAATTCGAATTCTTCCGCAGAGTTGTCTGAGAGCGGAGATGCCGATCGGGCCCGTGAGTCGCACGTGGCAGGCGGCGAGGAAGATGGCATCCAAGATGGCGGCCCCCATGAGTCGCACGTGGCCGGCCGCGTGGTGGAGGTTTTCCAAGATGGCAGCCCCCATGGCTCGCAAGTGGCTGGAGGGGGCGGAGTCGGGGCATAGGCCGCAGCGTTTCGGCCCCTGTGGGCCTGCGAGTGAGGGGAGCGATTACTGCGAATCGCTGGGGAGTTGGAAGCTGGGGGCCTTTTTGTGAGGCACACTCTTGCGTAATGGCCTTTTCGCCCACAGCTGCTGCAGGTCACGTTGAGGGCCGGGCAGTGCTGCCGCGGGTGCTGATTCTGGCCGCAGAAATGGCAGGCTGGAGCAGTATAGTGGCTGGCTGGGGAGCATGGTGGCTGGGCGGCCGCGTAGCACAGGCCTGGGGGATTCGCTGGTCGGGGGCCCACGGGAAACGAGTTAAGGCTGCGGAAGGAGACCTCCATCGTGGTAGCAGCTTCCACAGTCGTTTCAAAGTCCTGGGCCCCCTTTTCCAGCAGTCGTTGGCGCACATAGTTAGACCTGAGGCCCGCTACAAAAACATCGCGTACCGCCAATTCCCTGTGTTCAGCCGCGGTAACCGCTTGGTATTTACAGTCATTGGACAAATTATTGAGTTCCCTTAGGAATTCGGCGAGTGATTCTGTAGGCCGCTGGCGGCGAGTCGTGAACACATGGCGAGCGTAAACTTCATTAATGGGCCTTACATAAATTTTATCGAGAACTGCTAGCGCCGCAGTATATGAACTGGCCGAGTTTAGTTGCGTAGAGGTTCTGTGGCTCACCCTCGCGTGCAGTAGACTTAGCTTCTGATCCTCTGTTGTTTCGGCTGTGCTCGCTTCTGCCAGATAGGCCTTGAAGCACCGGATCCAGTGGGAGAAGATTTCTTTAGCCTCTGCATCCTGCGGGTCGAGTTCCAGGCATCCAGGCTTGAGTGCCGATTCCATAATCGATCTTTACCACTCTTAAGTCGATTAAATTGATGGAACCATCAATTCACCAGACACGTGTTTCCGATATGAATCTAGGCTTTAATCGACTTACTTCAGAGCCAGCCTGTTACCCGTTGATGAACTCGTAGTGAACTCAGGCTGACTCTGGACAAGTGTATTTATACAGCTGCACTAGGGGGAGGAGTCCTGGGCAGAGCCAAGGGTGGAGCCCAGTACAAGTTCCTGAGTGCTCCCAGCACTACTCCCCCTAGTGGTAGGATGGCGCTACTGCGCTTACAAAGACAGTGTGAATTAACATATATACATCTATATATTACATTCACCACAATTCCCTCTTTGTTGATCTTTTGATCAACACCTTTTAATAAATTATCATGTCCTCCGCAGAGAAGGATGGTTTGTAATGTATGGAGAACGGACGTATGACAGTTCCCTGCATGTTATGAGCCTGGTAGCAAGGAGGCAAGGTGGCTAGGGCTGTTCTCCTGTGTCAGTACAAATAAAAATATCTTGCACAACATCAAAACAGTAACCATACGACAAACAAGATTACGATTATAATCCAGAACACAATCCTCTGTTCTGACGATCCTACCATCCAAAGCCAAAGTCCCATCCCTCATTTTCGTGTAATCTTGTTACCTCTCTACGAATGTGATCCACCAGGTTATCAATTTTTTCGAGTTATCAGGGATGTATGTGCAACCGTCAAGTACCTCCCTTTTCAGCTAACAAGAAATCACGAGCCATTCTATTCTGCAGGGCAACCGCGCTTATAGCAACCATCTCAGTTTCTTTCTGGTTTACAGCTTCTGCAGTGTCATTAGCTACCTGCTCAACGATGTCTCGTAGTTCGCATAGTTCGTATGCAATAGTGGCTATTCCTAATGGTGGTATCAATATTCCCAGCTTTTGTGCCCATGTCACAACACTTTGTGTTATCCTGTGATGGGGATGGTCCTGCAGTTGCTGAATGTGATGCACATAAGGGACTACCTATCGCAAATAGCAGGAGCCTTCCCATGTATGAGTAGCATGAGTAACTTCCTGCATGCCTAACACAGAGCCAAGAAAATGTCATAAGACAAAAAGCTCAGGAACAAAAAATAGACTGGGGCTTCAAACATACCAAATGTATCAAAGTGTAACTACAGGAGAAATGTGGGTCCATCAAGTGTCAACCGACTTTTAAAGAACAAAGTTGTCAATGTTCACTGAATTTTAAAGTATTATTTTGTTTTTCGGATGGAGAACAAGGAAAATGGTTCTAATGATGATGGTGAGCTTTGCCAATTTGTGTGAGCAAAACATTTGTTCATTAGCAGCCAAATTCGGCATCAAAAAGTCAAAGGAGCTGAAAACCTTGTTGCCAGATGCAAAGTAAAGCTCCCTTATTATTTGCACCAAATAACATGCCTTACCGTTGACCTCAGAAGAGCACTAACGACTGCATTCATATTTATTTCCCTGCAGCTTACTTTCAATGAAAAAGCTCCAATTTAATTTATGGATTCAGTGCAAACCCTCAACGTCAGGAATTCAGAAATGCAGAAACTGCATTCTTTACAGAATTTATAATCCAGTCAATGTTAGTTCTCACTACAGGAGGCACTTGATTTGGGAGAAGGACAACTAGCCCTGGAATATCAAAGGCAAGCAAAATATTATTTTATGTTCTACTGAAGACACCGATTTTCTAGCTTCAGGGAAAACAAATCCAGGGCCATACTCCACCTTGTAAAGAGTTCAGACACCCAGGCCTTGATATTTAGGAAATGGGACACAGGAACCCTATTTGTTGGAAGGTCGGGGGCGGGGGGGGGGGGGGGAGGAAGGAGAGAGGGGGATCCAAGAAAGGTGGAGATCATACTGAAATTAAGGGCAGGATTATATTTTTTTTTAAAGAACTGTTTTCTACTTAGTAGTCAGCCAGAATGACAGGCTGGCTGGCTGAGGGTGAGAAAAGTCTGAGTTAAGGGCCCCCTCCAGAGACTATTAGGAACAAGCAATTGGCAAAGATGGTGGGCTTCAAGGTGAAGGGAAATAGCAAACGACTAAAGGAGCAGAGGGTTGTAAAAGATCACAGGGCACGGTGGCAGGCGGCAGTCACACGAACAATCAGGAGCAAGGGAAAGATTGGCACCGCAGGTTTGAAGCTAATTGCACCAGAAGGTTTGCTTGATGTATCGGGAGCGAGGGATGGAGGCGGAGCAGAGCTATAAAAAGCACCTACCTGTTTTAGTCGGCTGTTCCTGCCTCTCTTTAACTGCCAGATTTCCCCAAGCCCTGGGAAGTGTTGCCTGCCAGTGTTAAATTTAAATCAGGTCTCCAATTACATTGAGAGCCTGATTTAAATATTATGATGATTTGTTCTACCTTTTCAGAGTAGCAGATATAGCACGCAACGCGCTAAATTCAAAATTATAACAGGTGCAATGGATTGGGAAGGGTTATGTTGCGTGACTTTTTTAAATTTTTACCTTCCATAAACACATGGGGGGAATTTATAAACCCACTCCCCACCCCAATGTATCAGCCAGTTTTGAGTGAGAGTTATGACAATGTAACCCAATCCAAAATCTATATGAGCTCACAATTCTTCTGGCAACACTGGCTTGTACTCAGGGGCAAAGATATTTTCTCCACTCTTCCAGGGATCAGAAACTAACTGTAGCTGCCCCAGATAATGAAACACACACAGAAATCAAATTAAAGACTTTGGTATCTTTTGTCTTGGTATCGGAGCATACAATCACGTTACTACTGGAGAAGTTGGTTTTGTGTTAGCTTCTCACAAGTATCATGTTGTAGTACATGGCAAAAAAGAAACACATAACATTTTCCAATGAAGATAGTGGAGTAGATTTCTTTTTTTGCTGTGTCAACATTGAGCATCAGCCAGATGCACATGCAGAAAGCAGATTTGATGGGAAATCTTTCACAACTTTAACTGAATCTTCTGAAGTTTCTATTAATTTCAATTACATGTAATCCTCTCTACCAGATTTTCCTCGACTTTCCTCCAGACTGCACGAAACACCATGTGAAACACAGTAAGCTTCACATTGTAACAAAAAACAAGAGGGCACTCATTAGAGCACACACGTTTACCCGTTGCACTTAGTCAATGTTATTACAATGATGCGGCTTTCCATTAAGGCTTTTTCCAATCTGGTTGATGTTCTGCAAATACAAAGCTGAAAAAAATAAATCTCTTATTAATAGCTTTCATCTCACTGAAGAGAATTCAAGCCAATCCACATCAAACAACCAGCTCTGAAAACTCTGCTCACATTTTGACAACTGTGACAAATTCCACCACAGCAGCTGAGAAAATCCACAACATTCTAAACAATCAACAACATTCTAAATAAAACAATCCACCACGTTCTAAAAAAATAGTCAATTTGTTCTATCTCCCAATGTTATCAAATCTTCTTTAAAAATTCAGGATCTGGGGTGGGATTCTCCGACCCCCCCGCCGGGTCCCCTGCCGGCCGCCGAGTTCTCTGCCACCGGAGATTCAGTGGGGGCGGGAATCGCGCCACGCCAGTCGGCGGGGCCGACCCCCCGGTGATTCTCCTGCCCGTGATGGGCCGAAGTCCCGCTGCTGTAATGCCAGTCCCGCCGCCGTGAATTAAACCACCTCCCTTACCAGCGGGACCAGGCGGCGCGGGCGGGCTCCGGGGTCCTGGGGGGGCATGGGACGATTTAGCGGCAGGGGGTGCCCCCACGGTGGCCTGGCTTGCGATCGGGGCCCACCGATCCGCGGGCAGGCCTGTGCCGTGGGGGCACTCTTTCCCCTCCGCGTCGGCCATCAACCTCCGCGATGGCCGACGCGGAGGTGACACCCCGCTGCGCATGCGCGGGGATGACGTGAGCAGCCGCTGACGCTCCCACGCATGCGCGGACTTCCGCCGGCCGGCGAAGTCGTTTTGGCCCCGGCTGGCGTGGCGCCAAAGGCCTTTCCCGCCAGCCTGCAGCGTGCCAACCACTCCGACGCGGGCCTAGCCCCTAAAGGTGAGGGCTTTGCACCTAAATGTGCGGAGGATTCCGCACCTTTGGGGCGGCCCGACGTCGGAGTGGTTCACGCCACTCCATCCCGCCGGGACCCCCCGCCCCGCCAGGTAGGGGAGAATCCCGCCCCTGGAATCTGCTCTGTATATTCACCAAAAACTATTCAGTTGTTCCTTGGACCATACCCTTTCATTCAAATCCATCTATTGGCTTTTTGAAATATATTATTTACTGACAAAGAATCTAATAAACAAGGCCAAAAACATTACCTCTGCCCATATTTAGTAATAAGTGTTTCCAGTTAAACAAAGGCTGTTTAAGTGATCGGATCAAAGTGATTGAAATCACTTAAGTAAAATTAAATTTTGGCAACAAGTCCTTCAAACAAACAATAGTCAGACTTTTATGCATAATCGCTCATTTTAGAAAGAAACCCGATTTGAAAACCGTGTCCACTCTTTGGTAGATGACTTGTTTTGTGAGAAGCTAGGTCACAGATCTAGACATTTACCAATTACGCTTACAAATGTCCCTTTAACTCAAAGTAAGACAGAAAGTTCTGAAATACTGGGTAAATTCTGTTCAGAGAAGTGTGCTTGTGACTTCAGATTGTCATAGAAACAAGGTGCAGGGGTATTGGGAAAAGGCAAGGAATTGGCACCAAGTCATGGTGCTCATTTGGAGAACCAATACTGGCACAAAAGGCCAAATGCCTCCTTCTGTGCCGCAATAATTCCGGTTGTTTTGTGAAAGGTTTGGGAGGCACGTGGCACAGTGGTTAGCACTGCTGCCTTACAGCGGCAGGAACCCAGGCTCGATTCCGATCTTGGGTGACTGTGTGGAGTTTGCACAATCTCCCCATGTTGTGTGGGTTTCCTCCGGGTGCTCCACAATCCCACAGGCAAGGTGAATTGGCAATGCTAAATTGCCCCTCAGTGTCCAACGATTAGGTACGGTTGTAGGGGAGTAGGCCTAGGTAGTGGTCCTTCAGAGAGTTGTTGCAGACTTGATGGGCCATGTGGCCTCCTTCTGCACTGTAGGGTTTCTATGGGAGCTGAGAACGGAGAGAAACACAATTAGAAACCCACTGAGTTGTCATATGGCAATTTATATCACTGAAGAACAAAGAAGTAAGAACGGAAGACAATATGACCGGTTGAGCCTGCTCTGCCATTCAATATGATCATGGCTGATTTTTAGTTTCAACTCCATTTTCCTCGCTGCTGCTCATATCCCTGGATTCACCTGGAAAACAAAAATCTGTCTATCACAGCATTAAATATGTTCAATGATGGCATATCCACAACGCTCTGGGGTAGATAATTCTAATGATTCACAAACATTGAACAAATAAATTTCTCCTCTCAGACCTAAATGATCAATTTCTTATCCTGAAACTGTACCCCTTGTTCTGGACTCCCCAGCCAGAGGAAACAAGTGTGTCAATATGTACCCAGCCTCTTCATAATCTTGAATGTTTCAGTGAGATCGCCTCTCATTTTTCTGAATAGAACATAGAACATAGAACAGTACAGCACAGAACAGGCCCTTCGGCCCTCGATGTTGTGCCGAGCCATGATCACCCTACTCAAACCCACATATCCACCCTATACCCATAACCCAACAACCCCCCCTTAACCTTACTTTTTTTTTTAGGACACTATGGGCAATTTAGCATGGCCAACCCACCTAACCCGCACATCTTTGGACTGTGGGAGGAAACCGTCTGCACGGGGAGGACGTGCAGACTCCACACAGACAGTTACCCAGCCGGGAATCGAACCTGGGACCTTGGAGCTGTGAAGCATTTATGCTAACCACCATGCTACCATGCTGACCCGAGAATAACCGAGAATCTAGACCCAATTTAATCAACTCTCATCATAGGACAACTCTTTCATTACTGGGTCAATCTAGTGACCCTTCACTGTACTGCCTCCAATGCAAGTATATCTTTCCTTAAATATGGAAACCAAAATTGCAGAGTATTCCAAGTGTGGTTTCAACAAAGCCCCGCTAGGTGCCCACTAGCGCTATGGGTCTATATGCAATTTGCTTTCCAAATTACTTGCTGTACCTGCATGCTTTTTTGGTCCTGGTAGGCCTTATCTCCACTTCCTGGTTTACTGAGCCAAAACATCTTTTGCATTAATGTCATTATTTCAGACTTTTATTATCAGGGCTATCCCTATTCCTTTCCCAGTTTGCTTCTCATGAACAAAGGAAAAGTTGCTGCTGCAAAGCAGGGAGAAAAGAGATGGAACAGTCTTCTATATTCTGTAAGAAATGATGGAGAACAGAAGTAAAACTCCATGGGGGGAAACAGTTTTGCAAGTCGACTAACCATTTTTAGGGGTTGTATACAAGGATTTTTGGTACTCTGGATCATCCAGGAGAAGGGGAGCTCACTGAGGTGTGCCTTGCTGGTGATAATTGATCCGTACCTGGAAAACTCAACAGTGTGGAATGATTGTCAAAGGACACTGGAATTTTTGACCTGGTGTGGGCAGAAATGATGAACCATTACTGGACTGGAAGTGACTTTGAGACTGTCCCTTTAATGCTACACATCAGTCAGTAGCATGGCATAAAATAAAATAGTTTTATAAGACATATTCTGGATGTGTTCGTTAGTTAATGCAACACTTAACTTTTGTTTTTAGTTTGATGTACCAGTTCCCTATTTAACATTTGATTTCTGCTGATTTTAGTTTGTTTGCCACAGTGAGAGTTTTAAGTGAAGTCTTACCCTTTGGTAATTTGCTTTGGCATTGTGGGGACTTTAAAAAAAAAAGTTATTGCTCTTGATGGGGGCTGCGACAGCTTAAATTACTTTCATTCACAAAACACACCAAACAGCACAATTGATCTGCACCTTGAAACTATTTGCAGTTTCTTATTATACTTCCTAATCAAGTAAAATAATACGCTCTGATGAAAGATCATTGACCTAAAATGTTGATTCTTTCCTCTCCCCACACATGCTGATGATTACTTCCAGCATCCACAGTACTTTGCTCAGTTAAACAGTGAAACAAAACCGTAGGAAGTGGAAAGTGAAAGGACATATTCCAACATCAACTGGGCCAGTATTGGCATTTAATCTTATTCCTGGTTAGAGCACTGTGACGGCCCTATTTTCCAGAGTTATAGAATCATGTAGCAGGCAACGAAATGGAAAATATTGAATAATAAATATGGCAGAAAGTGTTACTGCTACCCGATGCCTAAGCCACAAGTCTGCATTAGTGCAATATGAGTCAGGTCATATTTCTACACTTTCAGTACTTCAACAGAGCATTCTTGCATCGCTGCTGTTACAATTTTAATTGATTTGCGTTTTCAAAAATAATTCCATCAGCCTCCAGTCAAGCAGACCATAACATAATTTGTTTCAGCCTGAAATGATACTACTAGCCTCCCTGTATATGCAATGTTAAAAGCTAAAGGGTCACTTACAATTATTCAACATTAATAATGTAACATCTCAACGCACTTCAAAGGTGAAGTCTAACAAGAAACAGCAGTAAAGGAAACATTGAGAGGTGAATGAAGGCTTGCTGTGAGAAATAAGTTTTAATGGGAGAGAGTAGCAAAGAGGAAGGGGTTTGGGGAGGGCATTCCAAAGTGTATGTCATCTTGGTTGTGGAGCTTTCAGCCTCTGCCTCACAGAAAGATATGAGGCAGAGGAATTGCAAATGAAGACAAAGAACAAAGAAAATTACAGCACAGCCCTCCCAGCCTGCGCCGATCCTGATCCTTTATCTAAACCTGTCGCCTATTTTCCAAGGATCTACTTCCCTCTGTTCCCTGCCCATTCATATATCTGTCGAGATGCATCATTAATGATGCTATCGTGCCCGCCTCTACCACCTCCGCTGGCAAAGCGTCCCAGACATCCACCACCCTCTGCATAAAAAACTTTCCACGCACATCTCCCTTAAACTTTCCCCCTCTCACATTGAAATCATGACCCCTTGTAATTGACACCCCCACTTTTGGAAAAAGCTTATTGCTATCCACCCTGTCCATACCTCTCATAATTTTGTAGACCTCAAATCAGGTCCAAGAACAAAGAAGAATACGCAAAAACTAAGATGCGAAGGGTAGTACGGTGGCGCAGTGGTTAGCACAGCTACCTCACAGCACCGGAGTCCCAGGTTCGATCCCGGCTCTGGATCACTGTCCGTGCGGAGTTTGCACATTCTCCCCGTGTTTGCGTGGGTTTCACCCCACAACCCCAAGATGTGCAGGGTTGGTGGATTGGCCTTGTTAAATTCCCCCTTAATTGGAAAAAAATAATTGGGTACTCTAAATTTATAGAAGAAAAAAAACTAAGATGCAGATAGGCACTGGTGACCTGGATAAGGAATTTCAAGTTGACCTCAGATTAAACAGTGTAGCCACCTGGGTTGGCCACTTCCCGATTCCAAAATGGAGATCCGCTAAGAATGCAGGGAGAAATGGCCAAGGACAGGAAAACAAGCAGGTACAAGGTTTCCTGTGTATTAAGACTTGCAGAACCCAGACAGAACCGAAACCAAAAGCCATCTACATATTAATAAGCAATCCCCAGGACCAATTAGATACATTGAAGTAATCAAGACCAAACCAGACTCCTCGGCGCCAGCAGGAGACAAGACAAAGGAAGGTCAACGGACACTTAGGAACCGCCCAGCGATCAGGGAACAGCTCCAGTATTGCAGAAATCAATTCAAATGATCAGAACTTAGTCCAATCAATTGGAAACAGGTACAGGGTCCGCCCACAAGGACACAAAACCCCTGGGGACTATAAAATAGAGTCCCCAAGTTCAGTTCGATCTTCTTGACAGGGTCTCTCAGCAGCTCGAAACAACTCTTGACCGTGAGCTGCACCAACCAAGTAAGTCTGCAGTCAACGCACACTACGAGTAAGGCGCTCCTAGCTACTGGTCCATACCAGCTTTGAAGCCTGCAGCCTCAGAATCGAACGAAAGGCCATTTGTTCCCCTGATCTGGTGGGCCAGTTCCCAAGCTAAGTATAGGCCTTTTAGTGTTAGAGATAGTCTAGTAAGTGGAGTTTAATGCATGAGTAGCGATTGACTGTGTATAATAAATGTGTTTTGATTTGAAACTTACTAACTGGTGTATTGAGTTATTGATCAGCACTTGAATTTGAACCTCGTGGTGGTATCATAAAGATACCTGGCGACTCTAGAGCAAAGGTTATAAAACAGAGCAAATTAAGTGTAAAGCACACTTAGCAACAACAGGACATTGAGGTTCTCAACCATCAGTGAGCCATTAGGGAGGGGAATGGAATCAAGGACCAAGGCTCTGGGTTTAAAGGATATTAGGTTGGAAGGATATAGAAATCCTAAATTAACAAAATGTATTGTCTGCCTATAAACGGTCATAATTTTGGTACAATTACACTAAAAGAGTGAAACAGAGGGTCTATGTTTAAACCTAACATGTTTCACGTTTGAATGAAGAATCAGGGTTAGCTTTGTTTTGGACGGTTTAATGCTACCACTTTGGGATGCTATTCATCATTAAAAATGCCCATTTTCATTTCTGCAATATTGCCATCTTTCGATTTTAAATCACCCATTAATGGCTGCCGACACCTATTAATGCTGGCTTCAACTACAAACTTTCTGCTACACCTTCATCAGTCTCTCAAGCTCTGGCTCCTTGTCCTACACTAAGTCCCACCCACATACCTAACATCTGCCATCACCACAGATTCACCACTTCCAAACTGCTGATTTCTCATACCTATTTACCTCATTTCAAAATAGAGTAATGGTTTCTTGCTCAAAGCAAAAATAGCTTGCGCAGACTTTAAGAGTTAGAGTGAAAACATGAAAATACGAAATAAGGATAGCGAGTAGTTATGTAAAAGGTAGTGATTCTGGATGGAAAATGACTGCCCGGACCTCTATCTTTAAGGAAAATGTTATCAGTCTGACTCCATCTGTCCCTACCCCTGTAATGTGCTAATTGGCTTGGATGAATCTCAAATGCATTTGGTTGGTCAGTTGTCAATTATCAATATGCAACATAGCTGTAGATATGTTGCTTTTTAGATGACGGTCATGTTGGAACATGACTTATAATTTTAATCAGCTCTGGTTCTACTGGTTTTTCTGGCGCTATATTATTCATATTCTGAACAATGGTGGATTCATATTGTCATGGTGTTTATTTTGACCTTGATCAGATTATGATACAGTTTAATACTTTTAATGAAACTAATTTAAACTTCTTCAATTCTGTTGATTAGAACAATGGACCATTTATAATATCAATTTAACTTTTTAGTAGAAATGTTGCATTTGTTTCCAGCTAGCCTGCGAATGTTTCAAATTCTGTGCTTTTGTCACTGTAAGCTGTGTGTTTTTGTAATCTAAGGTTATCCTTGAAGTCTTATGTTGAAATCCATTCTAAAATGGATTCCAAACTGAGCTTTAGTATTTACATCAAAATGGCTAAAGCAATGACCCTTTACCTGTCAGAAATAGCTGGTTCCCTTCAGCAATGTTCCTCCGTATCTGCACAATCTTCTACAGCCCGACATCACTACTTGCAACCTCCCTTCCTCCCACAGATGTTCCTTAATGTTTTGGGCAGCAGGGTAGCATGGTGGTTAGCATAAATGCTTCACAGCTCCAGGGTCCCAGGTTCTATTCCCAGCTGGGTCACTGTCTGTGTGGAGTCTGCACGTCCTCCCCCTGTGTGCGTGGGTTTCCTCCGGGTGCTCCGGTTTCCTCCCACAGTCCAAAGATGTGCGGGTTAGGTGGATTGGCCATGCTAAATTGCCCGTAGTGTCCTAATAAAAGTAAGGTTAAGGGGGGGGGGGGGGGGTTGTTGGGTTACGGGTATGGGGTGGATACGTGGGTTTGCGTAGGGTGATCATGGCTCGGCACAACATTGAGGGCCGAAGGGCCTGTTCTGTGCTGTACTGTTCTATGTTCACTCTTTTTTTTTAGAATTTAGAGCATCCAATGTTTTTTTCAACTAAGGGATAATTTAGCACGACCAATTCACCTACCCTGCACATCTTTTTGGGTTGTGTGTTGGGGGGGGGGGGGGGGGGGGGAAGAGAAGAGTCCCAAGCAGGCATGGGGAGAATGTGCAAACACCACATGAGCCTTAGTGTTTACTCTAACCTAACTGGTGAAATTTTTAGCCACCATGAGCATACAAACTAGAATTATGTTCTCAATCCTGCCCCCAACACTCTTTACCCTCGTAAAAAGTCTACATCTTAAGTATGCCGATGGCTACCACCCAAATATTCTGCAGTGCTTATTCCACACTGCACCCTACAACTTTACCAAGCGCATTGGAGCGGTTTCACTACATTAAAAATACATTATAAAGCTAAGCTCACTCTTTGATAGTAGCATCTTAGAATGTCTTTATATGCAATTGAACTAGAGTGCACAGCTGAGCATTTGAGGTATCTGGAAATTGAGTTGAGAAATATTAATGTTACTAATAAAGAGTGCCATCTGATGACCGACTTATTGTGCAATAGCTGCATTTTTCCAGCATTTACAATATCCTAGTGCATGTGATGGAAATTAGAATCTACACATAAAACAAAGGACAGAACTGTGAAAATATATTAAACCTTGTCTGTAATACAAGTATGAAAGGCTGCTCAGCTCAATGATAAAAAATAATTATTGCAGCAACAGATGCAGATACCTGTAAGCTGTTATACTGGAACATTAAAGGATAGCATGGATTTGTATGCAGAGATCAGCAATTCAAAGTCATCTCTCACACTGACAATCACTGCTCCCAATTGGTCAAGAATATTGGTAGCGTACATCACACATTACAGAATTGAATTTGTTATACATCTGAATCACTGTCTTAGGTCACCATGCATCTTGCTATTAGCATTCAGACTGGAAATGTCACAAGTTCTAATATCAAATCCACATTTCTGAATCAGTAATAAAAGAATACTGGATGATGCTTTTGATAATCATTTGCAGGGCTACACCGTAGCACAGCGGTTAGCACTGCTGCTTCAGTGCCAGGGTCCCAGGTTTGATTCCCACTTGGAGTCACTTTCTGTGCAGAGTCTGCACGTTCTCCCCACGTCTGAGAGAGTTTCTTCTGGGTGCTTCGGTTTCCTCCCACAAGTCCTGAAAGATGTGCTTGTTAAGTTAATTGGACATTCAGAATTCTCCCTCTGTGTACCCAAACAGGCACCGGAATGTAGCAACAAGGGGCTTTTCACAGAAACTTAATTGCAGTGTTAATGTAAGCCCAATTGTGACAATAATAATAAAGATTACATTAGCTAAACCGTGCTTCTTTTTTAAAAAAGGGCATTACTCCCAATGCTGAGATGGAGTGTTCCAGACATAGGCAGAAGGTAAAGAATGCGGTGCACAAAATTCATTTCCAGCTAATGTTTTTTTTTGTTTAAAGATTCAAACTTTTTTTTCTATATTCCTTTATCAGAGTTACAAAGCCAAAGCTCTGTGGTCAGGGGCAAACTCCTAATCCAGCTCCATGCCTGCTCCAAGAACCAATTCAAATTGAATCCAATTCATGGTGCCCCAAGAGTGGCAAACCAGATCCGGGCATAATACCTGGCCTCACATTCATCTTAGCCTCTAAAAGGCCGGGAGGCTATCGGTTTCAAACATAAACAATTTGCTTTAGGCCCTATACTTTAGGAGGAGCAGAAAAAGAGCTATTTTATTTCGTTTGCCTCCAGTAAGTTCCTAAAGTTTGAATAAAGTGTGAAAAGTGTTTTATGAACTCAATCAGCAATACACTGTTGAGGGTCAAAACATCGAAAATAGAAGCAGGGGCAGGATATTCGGCCTTTCGAGCCTGCTCCACCATTAATTATGATCATGGCTGATCATCCAGTTCAATACCCTGATCCTGCCTTCCTCCCATATCCCTTTAGCCCCAAGAGCTAGATCTAATTCCTTCTTGAAATTACACATTTTGGCCTCAACTACTTTCTGTGGTAGCAGATTCCACACATTCGCCACTCTCTGGGTGAAGGACTTTCTCCTTACTATAATCCTAAAATGTATTCTCCTTATCCTCAAACTATGACCTAGTTCTGGACCCCCCCCCCCCCTCCCCCCCAAAATCGGGAACATTCTTTCTGAACCTACATGGTCTAATCCTGTTAGAATTTTATAAGTTTCTAGAGATCCCCCCCTTCACTCTTCTAAACGCCAATGAACATAATCCTAACTGATTTAGCCTCCCCTCATATGACAGTCCTACCATCCCAGGAATCAAAGCTGCAGAGACTGTATTTTTTTTAAAATTGCATTTAAACATTACTCATGGTCATTGCCTCAAAATGAAAAGTGGATCATCAGCCTTCAGCAAATACATGCCTTTACCAAAAATTCAGCTACAACAAAGAAAATACCAAAAATTCAGCTACAACAAAAAAATACTAAAGATGCGCAAGTAACATCTCTAATTAGGACAACAGTCCTAAAATGTATTCCCTTTATCCTCAAACAAAAAATTTGCAAGATTCTTAGCCACAAATTTAATTTCCCTTTTTTTTAAAAAAACTGGTCAAAAATGCTGTGGTAGTCATTGATCCCTACAAACGTGATAGTAAAGAGGAAAGTTTGCAATGCTGACACTTAGGCAAGTGTAACCTTGCCATCAGCAGTCAGCTTAATAGAGTGAAACATGACAAGCTTCAATAACAACACTATCTTTTTGAATCATGTAAATATCTGGATGGATTAATTTGCTGTTTTGGTGATAATTGTGCACAAAGATTATATGTAAATAATCGGAGAAACATTACCAAAAATTACTGTTGCAGCTTTATTTTAGCAGCAGAGACATAATTGCGATTGCACAAAGATTTACACATCTTATGTTCATGGCGGTGAATACGCATGTTCCTCCTTGGTTCCTCACAGGTCCTGTTTGTCTTTGGGGCAAGTGAAAGAACTTTCATATTCCACTATCTGCGACATTGTTTAATTCATTCTACTCACTTTTAAATCACATTGCCTGGAGCACTTTAAATGATTCAATGTCAATTTCTAATTAACCTGATCAATACTTTTCAGAAGTACCCCAGGCTCCGAAATTCTCACCAACAGTCACAGGATAAAACTGATTTGAAACAAACCGCAGTCAACCTCACGTACAAACATTAGAGAAACTGCTGCACCAGGAATAGAGCTAGGAGGCAGAAAATGGGTTATAACTGTGCAAAGCATTAGATGCTGGTTCTTGCGTTGAGGATTTCAGAAGTGCTGGTCACATCAACAGATTCTGTTCAGTTCTGTTTTTTGGGCTGGGCTGCCATAAAGAGTGCTACCAAGCAGTAAATGACCCCCCCAATCGTCAACGCCATTGTAGTCCTGTATAGTAGTCGATCAGGGACGCCTCGCTTCAGATGTACAGGCAAACCATCTGGCTTCTGGAAAACAAAAGGATAGAAATTAACAGAAACACCAACATGTACATAAATTAACATCACAATCACACTCATCGAAAATGTCTTGCTCCCCAAAGTTACCATCAATGTCCTCTCCCAAGTTGTGTGGTGCTCTGCAAAGTGGAAGCTCCCACACAGGCTGAGTGCAAGTCACCCCTTTAGGCTACCATGTGTGTCCGGCCAAATAAAAGTATTTAAAGGCCTCATGCACAATAAAAAAAAAATTAGAGGGTACATTGAATACATCCTTTGGGCATAACAACTAATTTAACACTGACGGTCCAACCAACCTTTACAGATAAACACGGGAGTACTCCTTTCCAGATAAATATTGGGGTATGGGGGAGGGGGGCGGTGCAGAGAAACCAACCAAAGTGTTAACATTCTGGTAAGCATTTTAGATGATCTGTTTTGAAAATAGATTAATTGAATTTCTGGAGTTTGACAGAGGTGCAGAATCTGGAGATATGTAAAACAAAGCCAATCTCGGTCTTCTGTTGTCTCAGCTATAGGTGTTCTAGTTGCTGAAGAATTTGCTATTTTGTGATTCCATTTATTGGTGTAAGTAAGTGTACCTATATAGTGGTACATTTTGAGCAACGAATGGTGATCTATGCATAATTGTGGTCTCTTAATTTCAAAATTTGTGACACTAACAAATCACAGGTGTAGTCAACAGAAGAACTGCACAAAATAAAAGAAGGCACCACTAAACATGCAAGTGAAAAACAGATTTTAACAGTGAGAAATGTGACATGGTGCATATTGGTAGGAAGAAAAGCACAGACTCCTTGGAAAATAACTATCAAAATGGGGTAGAGGAGCAAAGGGATCGGAGGTCCAGATACAGTTTAACAATTCACAAATGGGGTTACGTTGTGGTACCAACCCCTTTGCTTCCCCCCCCCCCCCCCCCCCCCCCCGATTACCAGCCGAACGATACGGCGGAGAAAGCCCCCGCTGAGGCCGATCCCAGCAGACGAAAACGGGAGCGGAAAATCCTCCCCAATCTTTCAAACACTTCATCCTTCTCAGTGATAAACTGACAGGAGATAAAAACCTTTTTATATAACAAGTAGTTTGGAGTTGGATAACAAGGTGGATACACAAAAGGAATTTGATGAATACTTGGAGAAAAATAAAATTGCAAGGATATGGAGAAAGAGTAGGAGAATAGGTGTAACTGGGTTGTTCCTTGAAAGAGACCAAGCAGATTTGATAGGCTGAATGGTCACCTTCGGTGCTGTACATATCTAGGAATCTAAAAGCATGGGTAGTACAGATTAACAAGGTCACAATAAGCTAACAAAACATTCGAGTTTATTTTTCAAGGAACAGATTTGGAAAATAGAAACACTTAAAATTGCATAGAACCATATTTTTTTTCTATCGATGTGGGCATGGCTGGCTTGACCAGCATTTATTGCCCATCCAGTCAACAACATTGCTGCAGATCTGGCGTCACATTTAGGCCAGACCAAATAAGGACAGCAGATTTCCTTCCCTAAAGGATCCAGGTGAGATTTGTCTACAACAATCAACACTGGTTTAATTGGACTTCTAATTCCAGATTTATATTCAAATTTTACCATTTGCCATGGTGACATTTCAACATGGGCCCACAGGACATTACTGTGGGTCTCTGGATTATGAATCCAGTGACCATACCACTACGCCACTGGCTCCCCCATTCAGAACACACTGCTCTGGTCTCCATATTCCGAAAGTGATCCAGAGACATCAAAGAAGATAATGCTTTACGAGAATGATACAAGAACGGAGAGGCTATATCAATTAGGAAACTTAATATGTTTAGAACAGAGAACAGTACAGCACAGAACAGGCCCTTCGGCCCTCGATGTTGTGCCGAGCATTGTCCAAAACCAAGATCAAGCTATCCCACTCCGTCATTCTGGTGTGCTCCATGTGCCTATCCAATAACCGCTTGAAAGTTCCTAAAGTGTCCGACTCCACTATCACAGCAGGCAGTCCATTCCACACCCTAACCATTCTCTGAGTAAAGAACCTACCTTGGACATCCCTCCTATCATTCCCACCAAGAACCTTTTAGTTATGCCCCCTTGTAACAGCTACAGCCACCCGAGGAAATAGTCTCTGAACATCCACTCTATCTATCCCCTATCAATCTATTCATCTATCAATGTTAGAGTATCGCAGTGTGGCACTTTCCACAATCTTGGACTGCTTTCTGAGGGGTGCATTAAAGTTTGGAGGTGGCAGAGGCCATAAAGGGCCAAATGAGGAATGGCCACCGCCCAAAGCCCTCAGGCCCGAATGTCACAAGGGGCTGTGTGCCCGACATGAAATCAATGGTGTAAATGTAACTCATAATGGTAAGTGTAGTGAGGCACCTCGGAGTGCCACATACTGCACTGAAAGAGACTGATCGGTTTTGCACCTTATGTATTGTGTTGGACTGCAATGTAATTTCATAAATTCTCTTGGGGGGGGGGGGGGGGGGGGCACACTGGTCAGGGTCACACCAAGGTGACCTTGATTGTGAGCACCGGTGGCGCCCTCATTGCCCGAGTCCCCTATCTGTTTCCCGGTCACACTGTCCCCAGTGAAGAGGCAGAGGCAGAGGCAGAGGCAGAGGCAGAGGCAGAGGCAGAGGAGCCCCCCCCCCACCCCCCACAAGCAAGGTCAAGCCGGGCACCCGCACCGCACCTTTTCACTGGGGGGCCTCCTTCCCTTGCACCTCTTTTTTTCCCCTCAAAAGAGATTGAAGGGTGAACCTGTAGAGGTCTTTAAGATGATGAAAGCACATGCTAGGGTAGATTTTAGGGTTATAAAAGCAAAATACTGCAGATGCTGGAAATCAAATAAAAACAGAAAATGCTGCAAAACCTCAGAGAAAGAATGCGAACATTTTGAGTCCATATGATTCCCCTTCAGAGCAGATTTTAGGGTAGATGCAAGTAGGGGGCAGAAAGGTAGCACAGTGGGTAACACTTGCTTCACAGCTCCAGGGTCCCAGGTTCGATTCCTGGCTTGGGTCACTGGTGAGGTGCTGGTTTATCACAGTGGGCTAAACAGCCGGCTTGTAATGCAGAACAAGGCCAGCAGCGCGGGTTCAATTCACGAACCGGCCTCACCGAACAGTTGCGACATTCCGATGCTTAGGGGCTTTTCACAGTAACTTCATTGAAGCCTACTTGCGACAATAAGCAATTATTCTTATTCTGTCTGTGTGGAATCTGCATGTTCTCCCTGTGTCTGCGTGGGTTTCCTCCAGGTGCTCCAGTTTCCTCCCACAAGTTCCAAAAATGTGCTGGTTAGGTGAATTGGACATTCTGAAATCTCCCTCAGTGTACCCGAACAGGTGCCGGACTGCGACGACTAGGGGATTTTCACAGTAATCTCATTGCAGTGTTAATGTAAGCATACTCGTGACACTAATAAAATTTATTATTATTAGTAGTAGTTCCACAGTAGTACACCATATAAACCAGGAAATGCTGGGTGCTTGTAAGAAAGGTACGACAATAATCATAATATGCAACACAGACCGGATTAATCAAACTGACAAGGATAGCCTAGAGGCAGAGTTCATAGAGCGTACAAGACATTCTTCTTTTTTTTTTTCCAAACAATATTTTGTTGAACCAACCAGATGCAGGCTATTTTGGATTTAGCATTGTGTAATGAGGTGGGATTAATTATTGATCTTGTCGCAAAGGATCGTCCAGTAAAGAGTGATCATCGCGTGCTCGAATTTCAATTTAGTTGAGGGAAATAAACTTGAGTCTCACAATAGTGTTCTGGAGTTAAACAAAGAGGTAAGTACATGGGCAGGACAGATTTGGCCCTCGTGGACTGGGAGGAAGACTAAAAGATAGGACAATTGATGAACAGTGGCAGACATTTAAGAGGATATTCAATTCCTCCCAACAAAAATATATTCCAGAGAGGAAAATGCATCTTTGGCTGAGCAAAGAAGTTAAAGATAACACAAAAGGCTAAAACTAAGGCATACGACATTGCAAAGGTCAGTGGCAGGCTGGAGGATTGAGAAACTTTAAAGACCGATAAACGGTTACTAAAAACGTAATAAAAAGAGCAAAGGTAAATGTTGGGCAGTACGATAGCACAGTGGTTAGCACTATTGTTTCACAGCACCAAGGTCCCAGATTCGATTCCCGGCTTGGGTCAGTCTTTGGGAAGTCTGCACGTTCTCCCTGTGTCTGTGTTTCCCCCGGGTGCTCCAGTTTCCTCCCACAAGTCCCAAAAGATGTGCTGTTAGGTCATTTGGACATTCTGTGTACTCGAACAGGCGCCTAGTGGTGACTAGGGGATTTTCACAGTAACTTCATTGCAGTGTTAATGTAAGCCTACTTGTGACAATAAGGATAATTAAAGATGAAAGAAATACATAAAAAGTTATAAAATTATGAGATTATAAAAACAGACAGAAGATTGTTTTTGTATATAAAATAGAAAAAAAAAGAGTAGCTAAAGTCAACATTGGTCCCTTAGAAGATGAGATTGGGGAATATTTTGCCTCGGGTTTTCACAATAGAACCATCCCAATAGTAACGGGTAATGTAGAGGTTGTTGAACAGGAGGAATTTAAAACCATCGCCATGATTGGGGAAAGAGTATTGAGCAGATTATTGTGATTAAAGGCAGACAAGTCCCCAGGGCTTGATGGCCTACATCCTTGGATCTTAAAAGAAGTGACACCAGAAATAGTGGAGTCATTGGTAATAATATTCCAAAATTCCCTAGATTCTGGAAAGGTTCCAGTGAATTGGAAAAAAGCTAATGTAACACCTCAGTTCGAAAGGGAGAAAAGCACATTAGGAAACTAAAGGCCAGTTAGATTAATGTCTCTCGTTGGGTAACTGTTGGAATCCATTATTAAAGGCAGTAGTAACGGGACAGTTGGAAGTCAAAATGCAATCCATCAGAGTCAGCATGGTTTTGCAAAGGGTAAATCGTGTTTGACTAATTTGCTAGAGTTCTTTGAAAATTCGGAAGATGGGATTGAATGTGGTTATCCAATTTGCTCAGAGGAATAAAAACGCAACTTAGCAACTAAGTGGAGAGAAATGCTTTGATGCAGAGGGATCCACGTGTACTTCTGCATGAATTGCAGAAAGTCATTATGCAGGTGCAGCAGGTAACAAAGGATGGCAAATGGAATTCTGGCATTTGTTGCTAATGGAACAGAGTATAAAAGTAGGGAAGTGCTGTCGCAACTGTATAGGCTATTGGTGAGATGACTCTGGAGTACTATGCATAGTTTTGGTCACCATACTCGAGGAAGAATGTAAAAGCATTAGAAGCGGTTCAGATAAGGTGCACTAGATTGATTCCAGAGATGAAGGACTTGCCTTATGAAGAACGATTTAGCAGCTTAGGCTCATACTCGCTGAAGTATAGAATGAGAGGAGATATAATGGAGGTCAATACAATGCTAAAAAAGATTGACAGGGTAGACGTAGAGTGGATGTTTCCCTTGGTTGCACATTCTAGAACAAGAGGCCATAGTTTTAGGTTAAGGAGTGGCAGACTTAAAACAGAAACAAGGAATTATTTCATTCAAAAGGTTGTCAATTTGTGAAATTCTCTATCCCAGTGTGCAGTGATGCTGAAACACTAAACAAATTTGCAGAGATAGATAGGTTTTTAATTAGTAGCAGGATGAAAGGTTATAGGGAGTGGGCAGGAAGGTGGAGACGGTAGCACAAGTGATTAGCACTGTGGCCTCAACGCCAGGGTCCCAGGTTCGATTCCCTGTTGGTCACTGTCTGTGCTGAGTCTGCACTGCACGTTCTCCCTGTGTCTGCATGGGTTTCCTCTGGGTGCTTCGGTTTCCTCCCACGGTCCAAAGACGTGCAGGTTAGGTGGATTGGCTATGATAAATTACCCTTAGTGACCAAAAAAGGTTAGGAGGGTTTACTGGGATAGAGTGGAAGTGAGAGCTTAAGTGGATTGGTGCAGACTCGATGGGCCGAATGGCCTCCTTCTGCACTGTATGTTTTATGTTCTATGAGCGATGATTATATTGAATGGCAAAGGCTCGAAGGGCTAAATTGCCTACTCCTCCTCCCAGTTCTTACGTTTCTTAAAACTAGAATTAGAAATAAAGATAATCACTGATTAATCGAAGAGGAAATTCAGGAATAAAACGTATTTATCCAGAATGGTTAAAATAAGGAAAGCATGACTAGAAGTGTAGTTGAGGCATTTAACAGACAGGTTAGATGAAGGGGAAAAAAAGAGAAGAATATGTGGATATAGTTAATGGTGGGAGGAGGCTCGTGTGGAGCATGGACACAAGCGTAGGCCAATTATGCTGAATGGCCTGCTTCTGTGCTGTAAAGATTGGTGTTGCTCATTTTCTAGCCTGTTCCCAATTGTCACCTTCTTTTACAATCTTTACATGATATTTCTAGCAGTGTCAAAACAAACAGTTGATAGAGGGCTTTGATTAAATCAGTACTGCGTGAAACCAGTTTCACTGTACTTACAGCAAAAAAAACTAAAATAAGCCAGGCACAAACTGTAAAAGAAAATGCACTTAACAAGCCAAGAAGCAGGACTTCACAATAGTGTGGTGTTTACTGCCTGAAAGGGCTGTTATTGGAACATCTCCATTTCTAAACAGAAATAAAACCAGCATCAAGGGGTTTTAGAACTCAATGTTACAGTATAGGTTACAGCTTAAAACCAAAATATAAATTAGATGAGAACTCGCATTTTCCCAAGAGACCTGTTTTAGTTCTGTCCAAGCCCAAATTCAATTTGTTGCCAATTATTTTGTCCTCCTACAATGCCTTCAGTTAATCGCCACTTTCATAATTCGCTCTGTCCACGGAGTGCGGCTTGAACCTGCAACCGTCTGACTCAGAGACCAGACGCACCCATTGAACCATAACAAACACCTATGGTTTACAACTACAAAGTGGATTGCAGCAAAAACTCCATAAAAGATTTCTTTTAAAATAAGGAAAGAGCTGAACCTGGTGAGACCAGGTGGTAGCAACTGTTGACATATACCCTTGTTCACAAAATTGTAGCTTCTTCGTCAGCTCTATATTGCCTGATTGCTGTGTCGCACAATCCCACATCTGCATAGCTCAAAATGAAGGTCATTATCACCATCTATTAACACAACAGTCACTTTTCACAGGTTGCTGGGTTTGAAGAAGAAAACATTTAAAGAGTTATTTCAGAATAATGACCATCTGTCTGCATCTCAAAAGGGGTAGAAAATAATCACTGTCGAATTTAGCCATGAGATTTTGGCAAATTAAAGTGTCAACACCGCAGGAAATTGAAGAGGAACTCAGCTATGGAGATTTCAGAGAACCCCCTACAGTTGTTCTTGAAGGCAGTCATTATAATTGCTAAGTGATGAAAAACTGTTTTCAGAAAAACAGTGCACAATGCCATAAGTTGATAGAAGAATGATTAAGAATCTGTAGAGGTTATTGGAACCTGTACTGTGCATACTGTTAAGATGGCATCCAGCTCAATGCAACAGTGATCTGTAATAGGTCTTTAGGCTTGATCTAGATTGAGTAATAAGAAGTTGATATTAAATCTCCTGCATTTCATTTGAACAAATGGGAACAGAGGACAAGATAGATGTGTGGAAATACAGTACAGCCCTATTTACAGTTGAAGTGCAGACACAGTACAGGGACATCCCGTGTGGTGTGGCCACGGGTTAAACTTAAAACATGAAGTTTATAGAATTGCATTGTATCGTTAACTGCTCAAGTTTCTTTCAAGTTGGAAAACATTTAATCACATTTGCACAAAGAAGTCTTACAACAGCGGACACGTTTCGGTTATTTCTTTCAGCCCAACAAACGGACATCCTCAGAAACAATCACCACTCAACTAACTACAGCTAGAATTTCACAACCACCCGGGATAAAATGAACACGCCTCCAGGGTAAAAACCGGCCCATATCCAAGATAACTCCTTACCATTTACAAAACAGATTGAATTCCTTAATCGACACAAGTAGGTGTCCTGATCAATAGTGAAAAACATTTCAAAATTTGGATTCATACCTGAAATATTTGCTGGAAATCAGGCACCTTATTCCGTCCTAAAAAGTGAACTCCTCCTTCCAATTCAGATACGGATTTTGTTGGAGTGGCAAAAATCAGAGTGGGTGTTTCTGTGGAAACCAGAGGCTTCAACCCCTACATGAATGATTAAAACAAACACCAATGTAAGACGTGACTACATATTAGGTATATTGAGCAATTTAAAACAAAAGACAACCCGATTCATTGGAGCAGGATGCCCAAGATTTTGTCTTCATGATCACATCAGCATATCATGGGGCTTTGTGAGGAGGGTGGACACATGAAAATTTAAATCTATGTACCCATGAATTCACATGAAGTCGATGACACTAACAGAACAGAAGTTCTGATTTAGTGTTTATCCACCAATAGAGCAAAGAGGAGCCCTATCCAAACTCCAAAAGACGGCACGGTGGCACAGTGGTTAGCACTGCTGCCTCAGTGCCAGGGACCCGGGTTCACTTTTGCATTGGGTGACTGTGGAGAGTTTGCACTTTCTCCCAGTGTCTGCGTGGGTTTCCTCTCACAGCCCAAAGATGTGCAGGTTGGGTGGGGTTATGGGATTACGGGGATAGGGTGGGGGAATGGGCCGAGGTAGGGTGCTGTTTCAGAAGGTCAGTGCAGACTCAATAGGCTGAGACCCCTCCTTCCGCACTGTAGGAATTCTATAATATGGCTCTAAGCCGAATAAAGCAGAAGAGGACAAATTGAATCTAGCGGCATTGGAGCCGAAAGGTCTCCAGGCAGTGTCATTCAATAGGAATTGCTCATTTTAATAGAAAACCGTTTGCATACACTTGAAAACAGTACAGGCTACAACAATAAGTCACATGTGTTTTCCTATTTAATAAACATCTACCACCACTCGATAACAAAGTAACAAAATAAAGCTCTCAGAGCATCTAATTTTTGGTTTTGCAATTTTCCCAGCAAATGCACAAAAGAGGCTAAAATACAAAAGTGAATCAATATTGACATCACATCCAACCGTAGTCTAGTTTTATTTACTAATCATAAGTGTAAACTAACACATACGGATTCCTAATTAGCAGCCGTCCTTGGGCCATAGATTGGACATGCCTCTCTTAAGGAACTCTAAAGAAGCAACATTTTGCCTGAAATTGAACTTCACATATAATAAATTTATGTGAGCTGAGCGAAGATATAATTTTTGGATGAATACTTTGATTTACTCTCCAGCTAAGGGGCAGCTACATTTCTTTAGCTATATAAAAGAAAAAAATACATATAACAGTTACTTATCCTTATCTCTGCTCCCCTGATGCCAGAACAGGAACAGATCCAATGGCCCATGAAGTCATTCTGCTTTTGTTAACTTTGGCAGCTTTCTTTTTAATCCCAACTCCTTCCTCTTTCTCCCATATTCAGAATACTGTGTGACTCCAAAAGTCATTATCCGTTTTAAATACTAAAATCAACTTTGCATCTATAGTCTTTTTGCAGCAGTGCATTGCAGGGTTTCAAAATTTGAGGCTGAATTTGCCCTGGATTTACTTTGAATCAGTTTAGTTCCTCTTTCAAGATTATCATCCTTTGTTCTGAATTCCCCAACTAAAGAGAACAATCAACTCCTACGTCCACTGTCAAACAACGGCCTTCACAGACCCACGCTGGCACTCTCAAATCATCTTACACATTTCTAAAATGTGGATTCTTTCAGAAGAAATTAACCATTTATCACATTGCAGAGCATTCCACCTTGAAAAAGGAAGGTTCCCAATGACATTTTCAAATTGAATTGAAGAGACTCAAAGTGAATCAAAGAGTTTGCACAACTCTGGTTAAAAAAAAAAAGAGAAAATCTGGTGTTTCAAAGCTAGTTAAGCATTACCTATTTGTGTATTCTGATCTGTCATGTATATGCCCCCCTCATATTTACTACACTATCTTGTCAAAATAAGTGAGATTGTAACATTCAGCATATGACATCTACAGCAGGATTCCTCACATTTCTTTCAAAAATACCCAGAAGACGCACCAGTTAAATGTTAGGGTCTACTATAGTCTGAATGAATGATACATTAAACATTGGCCTGGATTTTGTAATAGCGGCAACAGCAGAATTGACAGAGTTCACCGTTAATACTCTTCTGAAACTGACAGCAATTTCTGGAGTCTGCAATGCACAGTTAAAGGAGGAAATTCAGAAGCTGCAATCAGTGATGCGATACTTTCCCCAAAAGAATCGATGTTGGTGTCCCCAAAGACGACAATCAATTGGAAATTGCTAAACTGACAAAAGCTTGCCCTTTAAAACGTCATTAGTACCACTGTGACAACTCTTGAAAGGTTAGGTCTTGCTGAATGAGGCCTCCCTGCATTTTAACAGTATACCAAGTTCATTATTATGGGAGAGCTTCGCAGGTCCTAAAAAACTAACTTTACATTTGTTGAACGTCATTTTTTTCCCCAATTATAACACATTTTTAAATTTTAATCTTTTGAAAAAATTGATGATTTTCAGTGTCCACCATGTGTACAACCCAATCATTTATTTTGTTCTGTGTAAGAGAAATATTTAGTGTATTTTATCTTCTAGTTTGCTGTCTGTGAGAATATTTCAATGTGCTTGCCTGTTTACCCTGCTTGATTACTTCACTACCTTTGTCATGGTGCCCGATTTGAAGAAGAAATCCATGCCACAGAAACCTTTCTGAGCAGCTTTCTTCAATGAGTGCCATTACTTTGCTGCTGACTGCAAAATCCAGGCCATCATTTTCTTGTCACAGAATCAAAGAGATTTTATAGGCTCCTTGTTACATTAAATATACAAGTGCAGCCCAAGACTTTCATAGGCAATCATAACTTTAACAGATTGCCAAATGCTTTTTTCATTTTTAAAAAGCACATAAATGATTAAGATGACAACTATCCACAAGTTAATTAATTTACACCCGAAGAATAAAAGCTGAATATCAAATTGTTATGGGCCAGGGTACTTCCTCATCCCCATTCTCCTGCCTTCTCCCCATAACCCTCTATCCCCTTCTTGATCAAAAACCTATCTATCTCTGTCTTAAAGACACTCAGTGAATTGGCCTCCACAGCCTTCTGCGGCAAAGAATTCCACAGATTCACCACCCTATGGCTGAAAAATTCCTCATCATCTCTGTTTTAAAGGATCGTCCCTTTAGTCTGAGATGGTGTCCTCTGCTTCTAGTTTTTACTACAAGTGGAAACATCCTCTCCATGTCCACTCTATCCAGGCCTTGCAGTAGCCTGCAAGTTTCAATAAGATCCCCGACTCATCCTTCTAAACTCCAACAAGTACAGACCCAGAGTCTTCAACCGTTCATCATACGACAAGCTCGTCATTCCAGGGGTCATTCGCGTGAACGTCCTCTGGACTCTTTCCAAGGCCAGCACATCCTTCCTTAGATACGGGGCCCAAAACTGCTCACAATACTCCAAATGGGGTCTGACCAGAGCCATATATAGCCTCAGACATACATCGCTGGTCTTGTATTCCAGCCCTATCGACATGAATGCTAACATTGCATTTGCCTTTCTAACTGCCGACTGAACCTGCACGTTAACCTTAAGAGAATCGTGAACAAGGACGCCAAGGTCCCTGTGCACTTGATTTCCTAAGCATCTTCCCATTTAGCAAACAGTCTATGCCTCCGTTTCTCCTTCTAAAGTGCATAACCTCACTTTTCCACATTGTATTCCATCTGCCACTTCTTTGCCCACTCTCCTAGCCTGTCCAAGTCCTTCTGCAGCCCGCCTGCTTCAATACTACCTGCCCCTCTACAGATCTTTGTATCATCTGCAAACGTAGCAACAGTGCCTTCAGTTCCTTCTTGCAGATCATTAATGTATATTGTGAAAGGTTGTGGCCCCAGCACCGACCACCAAGGTACACCACTAATCACCAGCTCCCATCCTAAAAAAGACCCCTTTATCCCCACTCTGCATTCTGCCAGTCAGCCAACCCTCTATCCATGCCAGGATCTTACTCTCAACATCATGGGCTCTTAACCTATTTAACAGTCTCCTATGCAGCATCTTGTCAAAGGCCTTCTGGAAATCTAAATAAATCACATCCACTGGTTCTCCTTTATCTAACTTCCTTGTTCCTTCCTCAAAGAGCTAACAGATTTGTCAGACAGACATGACCTCCCTTTGACGAAGCCATGCTGACTCAGTCCTATTTTATCATGCACTTCCAAGTACTCCACGATCTCATCTTTAATAATGGAACTCTAAAATCTTACCAATGACCGGAGTCAGGCTAGCCGACCTAGTTTTGCGCCTTCTGCCTCTCTCCCTTCTTAAACAGTGGTGTTACATTAGCCACTTTCAAGTACCCTGGGACCCTTCCTGCCTCCAGTGATTCCTGAAAGATCATCACCAATGCCTCCACAATCTCCTGAGCTATCTCTTTTAGAACTCTGAGCTGTAGTCCATCCAGTCCAGGTGACCTATTCACCTTCAGACATTTCAGTTTTCCCAGAACCTTCTCCTTGGTAATGGTCACTGCATTCACCTCTGCCCCCGGTTCTCCTGGAGCTCTGGCATCCCACTGGTGTCTTCCACCACGAAGACTGATGCAAAGTAACTATTCAGTTCATCTGTCATTGCTTGGTTTCCTATTATTACTTCTCCAGCCACACTTTCCAGTGGTCCAATGTCTATTTTTACCTCTCCCTCACCTTTTATATTGAAAAAAACTCTTCCTATCTTCCTTTATATTACTAGCTAGCTATCACTCATAATTCATCTTCTCCCCCCTTATTGCTTTTTTAGTTGTCCCCTGCTTGCTTTTAAAGGCTTCCCAATCCTCTGGCTTCCCAGCAATCCTTGCCACTTGGTTTGTTTTTTAGCTTTTATGCTGTCCTCGACTTCCCTCATCAGCCATGGATGCCTTGTCCTCCCCTTAGCATGTTTCCTTCTCCTTGGAATGAATTTCTGTTGTGCCTCCCGAGTAACCCCAAAAAGCTCCTGCCATTGCTGTTCCACTGTCTTCCCTACTCGGCTCCTTTTCCAATCAACTCTGGCCAGCTCCTCCCTCATGTCTTTGTAGTTACCCTTATTTAATTGTGATACTGTTACAACTGATTGCAGCTTCTCCCTCTCAAACTGCAGGGTAAATTCTATCATGTTGTGGTCACTGGTCCCCAAGGGTTCCTTCACCTTAAGTTCCCTAATCAAGTCTGCCTCATTACACATCACCAAATCCAGAATTGCCTGTTCCTTAGAAGGCTCTGTCACAAGCTGCTCCAAAAAACCATTTCTTCGACATTCCACAAATTCATTTTCTTGGGATCCACTACCAACCTGATTTTCCCAGTCCACCTGCATATTGAAGCCCGCCCCCATGATTATTGTATTATTGACTTTTCACATGCCTTTTCTATCTCCCGATTTATTTTCTGCCTCACATCCTGACTACCCCTAGGAGCCAGTACATAACTCCCATCAGTGTCTTTTTACCTTTACAATTCCTCAACTCTACCCACAGAGATTCTATGCCTTCTGATCCTATATCACTCCTTGCTATCAATTTAACTTTATTCCTGACTAACAATGCAACCCCGCCCCATTTTCCCATCTATCTGTCCTTTCGATAGGATACATATCCTTGGATATTTAGATCCCAGCCCTGATCACCTTGCAGCTACGTTTCTGTGATGCCCACAACATCTTACCGGCCAATTTCAATGTGCGCAACAAGCTCATTTACATTGTTCCGTATACTGCGCGCATTTAGGTACAACACCCTCAATCCTGCATTGACCACCTCTCTTTTCACACGTCACCTTTTTTGCTCTGCCCGAGGGTGGTGATGTTCTTTAATTTTGGTTCTCTTCAGTTATTACACCTTCTAAGCTCACATTCTGACTCCCACCCCCCCCGCCATACTAGTTTAAATCCTCCCAAGTGAATCAAGCAAACCTCCCAGCCAGGATATTGGTGCCCCTCCAGTTTATAGAACATAGAACGATACAGTGCAGTACAGGCCCTTCGGCCCACGATGTTGCACCGACAGGGGAAGTCAAAAACTAAAGGCCATCTAACCTACACTATGCCATTATCATCCATATGCTTATCCAATAAACTTTTAAATGCCCTCAATGTTGGCGAGTTCACTACTGTTGCAGGTAGGGCATTCCACGGCCTAACCACTCTTTACGTAAAAAACCTACCTCTGTCCTATATCTATTACCCCTCAATTTAAGGCTATGTCCCCTCGTGCTAGCCACCTCCATCCGCGGGAGAAGGCTCTCACTGTCCACCCTATCTAACCTTCTGATCATTTTGTATGCCTCTATTAAGTCACTCTTAACCTTCTTCTCTCTAACGAAAACAACCTCAAGTCCATCAGCCTTTCCTCATAAGATTTTCCCTCCATACCAGGCAACATCCTGGTAAATCTCCTCTGCACCCGTTCCAAAGCTTCCACGTCCTTCCTATAATGAGGCGACCAGAACTGTATGCAATACTCCAAATGCGGCCGTATCAGAGTTTTGTAACATGACCTCATGGCTCCGGAACTCAATCCCTCTACCAATAAAGGCCAACACACCATAGGCCTTCTTGACAACCCTATCAACCTGGGTGGCAACTTTCAGGGATCTATGTACATGGACACCGAGATCCCTCTGCTCATCCACACTGCTAAGAATGTTACCATTAGCCAAATATTCCGCATTCCTGTTATTCTTTCCAAAGTGAATCACCTCACACTTCTCTACATTAAACTCCATTTGCCACCTCTCAGCCCAGCTCTGCAGCTTATCTATGTCCCTCTGTAACCTGCAACATCCTTCCACACTGTCTACAACTCCACCGACTTTAGTGTCGTCTGCAAATTTACTCACCCAACCTTCTGTGCCCTCCTCTAGGTCATTTATAAAAATGACAAACAGCAACGGCCCCAGAACAGATCCTTGTGGTACGCCACTCGTAACTGAACTCCATTCTGAACATTTGCCATCAACCACCACCCTCTGTCTTCTTTCAACTAGCCAATTTCTGATCCACATCTCAAAATCACCCTCAATCCCCAGCCTCCGTATTTTCTGCAATAGCCGACCGTGGGGAACCTTATCAAACGCTTTACTGAAATCCATATACACCACATCAACTGCTCTACCCTCGTCTACCTGTTCAGTCACCTTCTCAAAGAACTTGATAAGGTTTGTGAGGCATGACCTACCCTTCACAAAACCATGCTGACTATCCCTAATCATATTATTCCTATCTAGATGATTATAAATCGTATCTCTTATAATCCTCTCCAAGACTTTACCCACAACAGACGTGAGGCTCACCGGCCTATAGTTACCGGGGTTATCTCTACTCCCCTTCTTGAACAAAGGGACCACATTTGCTATCCTCCAGTCCTCTGGCACTATTCCTGTAGCCAATGATGACATAAAAATCAAAGCCAAAGGCTCAGCAATCTCTTCCCTGGCTTCCCAGAGAATCCTAGGATAAATCCCATCAGGCCCCGGGGACTTATCTATTTTCACCTTGTCCAGAATTGACAACACTTCTTCCCTACGCACCTCAATGCCATCTATTCTAATAGCCTGGGTCTCAGCATTCTCCTCCACAACATTATCTTTTTCCTGAGTGAATACTGACGAAAAGTATTCATTTAGTATCTCGCTTATCTCCTCAGCCTCCACACACAACTTCCCACCACTGTCCTTGACTGGCCCTACTCTTACCCTAGTCATTCTTTTATTCCTGACATACCTATAGAAAGCTTTTGGGTTTTCCTTGATCCTACCTGCCAAAGACTTCTCATGTCCCCTCCTTGCTCGTCTTAGCTCTCTCTTTAGATCCTTCCTCGCTTCCTTGTAACTACCAAGCGCCCCAACTGAAACTTCACGCCTCATCTTCACATAGGCCTCCTTCTTCCTCTTAACAAGAGATTCCACTTCTTTGGTAAACCACGGTTCCCTCGCTCTACCCCTTCCTCCCAGCCTGACTGGTACGTACTTATCAAGAACACGCAATAGCTGTTCCTTGAACAAGCTCCACATATCCAGTGTGCCCAACCCTTGCAGCCTACTTCTCCAACCTACACATCCTAAGTAATGTCTAATGGCATCATAATTGCCCTTCCCCCAGCTATAACTCTTGCCCTGCGGGGTATACTTATCCCTTTCCATCACTAACGTAAAGGTCACCGAATTGTGGTCACTGTCTCCAAAGTGCTCACCTACCTCCAGATCTAAAGCTGGCCTGGTTCATTACCCAAAACCAAATCCAATGTGGCCTCGCCTCTTGTTGGCCTGTCAACATATTGTGTCAGGAAACCCTCCTGCACACATTGTACAAAGAACGACCCATCTAATGTACTCGAACTATATCTTTTCCAGTCAATATTTGGAAAGTTAAAGTCTCCCATAACAACTACCCTGTTACTTTCGCTCTTTTCCAGAATCATCTTCACCATCCTTTCCTCTACATCCCTAGAACTATAAGGTGGCCTATAGAAAACTCCCAACAGGGTGACCTCTCCTTTCCTATTTCTAACCTCAGCCCATACTACCTCGGAAGAAGAGTCCCCATCTAGCATCCTTTCCGCCACCGTAATACTGTCCTTGACTAGCAGCGCCACACCTCCCCCTCTTTTGCCCCCTTCTCTGAGCTTACTAAAACACCTAAACCCCGGAACCTGCAACAACCATTCCTGTCCCTGCTCTATCCATGTCTCTGAAATGGCCACAACATCCAAGTCCCAGGTACCAACCCATGCTGCCAGTTCCCCTACCTTATTTTGTATACTCCTGGCATTGAAGTGGACACACTTCAAACCACCTACCTGAACACTGGCACCCTCCTGCAAAGTCAAATCTGTGCTCCTGACCTCTATACTCTCAATCTCCCGTACCCCAAAACTACAATCCAGGTTCCCATGCCCCTGCTGAATTAGTTTAAACCCCCCCCAAAGAGCACTAACAAATCTCCCCCCCCCCAGGATATTGGTGCCCCTCAGGTTCAGATGTAGACCATCCTGTCTATAGAGATCCCACCTTCCCCAGAAAGAGCCCCAGTTATCCAGAAATCTGAATCCCTCCCGCCTGCACCATCCCTGTAGCCACGTGTTTAACTGTTCTCTCTCCCTATTCCTCATCTCACTATCACGTGGCACGGGCAACAACCCAGGAGATAACAACTCTGTTTGTTCTCACTCCGAGCTTCCATCCTAGCTCCCTAAAGGCCTGCCTGACATCCTTGTCCCCTTTCCTACCTATGTCGTTAGTGCCAATGTGGACTACGACTTGGGGCTGCTCCCCCTCCCCCTCAAGGACCCGGAAAACACGATCCGAGACATCACGTACCCTTGCACCTGGGAGGCAACATGCCAAACGTGAGTCTCTCTCGCTCCCACAAAATCTCCTATCTGTGCCCCTGACTATTGAGTCCCCAATTACTAATGTTCTACTCCTTTCCCCCCTTCCCTTCTGAGCAACAGGGACAGACTCCGTGCCAGAGGCCCGTACCCCATGGCTTACCCCTGGTAAGTCGTCCCCCCCACAAGTATCCAAAACGGTATACTTGTTACTCAGGGGAACGACCGCAGGGGGTCCCTGCACTGACTGCTTCTTCCCAGTCCCTCTTACAGTTACCCATCTATCTCCAGTCTTTGGTGTAACTACTTCCCTGAAGCTCCTATCTATGACCCCCTCTTCCTCCCAAATGATCCGAAGTTCATCCAGCTCAAGCTCCAGGTCCCTAACACGGTTTTTGAGGAGCTGGAGTTGGGTGCACTTCCCACAGATGAAATCAGCAGGGACACTGACACCGTCCCTCACCTCAAACATCTTGCAGGAGGAGCATTGTACTGCCTTCCCTGACATCACCTCTAGATTTTTTTAAAAAACAAGAAAAAGAAAAGAAGAGCTTACCTGATATTCCCTCAAACCCTGCTCCCGCTGAAAGGTAAGCAAATTTAAAGGCACTCACTCACCTTCACGACAGGCCCCTGCTCCCGCTTCCCAATGACCGTGGGTTTTTTTTTTTGGTTAGAGGAGGAGGTAGGGTGGGAAACACTGACGAAGTGTTTCGGGTTTAACTGTCACTTGACAACAGCCCCTCCACAAACCACCTTCAAATTAGGCTGACCGCACTGCACGTATGCAAATTTCCCCAGAACAGATGATCAGTAGCTCTGCTCTGCTGCCCTCTGCTGGATGCTTGCCTTCACTCAAGCTCCTCGGGTCTCCTTCGCAGGTACACCTTTAAAATAGGCTCACCGCACTGCACGTATGCAAATTTCCCCAGAACAGCTGATCAGTAGCTCTGCTCTGCTGCATGCAACCAGTCCTCTTGTACAGGTCCCAACTGCCCCGGAAGAGATCCTAATGGTCCAAAAATCTGAAACTCTCCCTTCGACACCACTAGTTTAGCCACGTGTTTAGCTGCACTATCCTATTTCTAGCCACATTGGCACGCGGCACAGGGAGTAATCCTGAGATTACAACACTACAGGTCCTGCTTTTTAGTTTACTGCCTAACTCCCTGAACTCCTTCTGCAGCACCTCATTACTCTTCCTGCCTATGTCATTAGTACCTATGTGTAATACGACCTCTGGCTGTTCACCCTAACCCTTCAGCATGCCGTGTTCATTCAGAGACATCCTTGACCCTGGGACAAGGGAGGCAACATACCATCCTGGAGTCTCTTTCACATCCACAGAAGCGTCTATCTGTGCCCCTTACGATAGAGTCCCAAAACTATCGCTCTCCTGCACTTTGCCCTCCCCTACTGCGCAACAGAGCCAGTTATGTTGCCACTGTTCTGGCTGCTGTTGTTTTCCTCTGTTAGGCTATCCCCCTTAAACAGTACCCAAAACAATATACCTGTTAGAGAGGGGGACAGCCACAGGGGATTCCTGCGCTGACTGCCTGCCCTTTGTAGCAGTCACCCATCTGTCTGCCTGCACCTTGGGTGTGACATCTCTATAACTATGATGCTTTCCACCACCTGCATGCCCCAAGTGCATCCAACCGCTGCTCCAACCTAACAACGCGGTCTGTGAGAAGCTGCCATTGGTTACACTTGCTGCAGATGTAGTCAACCGGAATGCTGGAAGCGTCACAGATCTCCCACATCTCTCAATTGGAACACTGCACCCCGTTGAGTGACATTTAAGCACTAGTTAATTCATTTAAAATAGATACTTGAATTATTGTTAGATTGAATTACAATTAACTATATGGCCATGACGCTAGATTTTTAACTGTAAAATTAATTATAAATACTAATCTCCGCCCTCAGGTTTAGTTACTTTACCTAGTCTATTGACAAGTTTTAATTAGGTTTTTTCAATGTTATTTTTTTCAAATTTAACAGATTTCCTACCAGCCAATCATTTCACAGCTTTACTGTGATTTCACTTCAGTTTTCCCCACCCACAATTTGAAAAGGTATTTGTACCACTTACCTTCCCGGGATGCACTCTGGATCTCTCCCTGCAGATGAACAGTTACAAAGCCAGAAGAAGAAAACAATACAAAAGGGAAAAAGCAACTCCTCCCACTCTGCCCAAATTACCAAGTTCCAATTCCCACTCTGGCTGTGTCGATTTCACTGGCTGTGTCACCGGCTGTGTTAACTTTGCCATGCGCAAAGCTTACTGCGTGCGTGCTTTTTTGTCTGTCTCTTATATAGAACCCAGCGAAACTAAGATGACACACTACTTAAGCTTCAAACAGAGGAATGCAATTGACACGTTTGCCACTAATCAGGCTTCAGGTGACTGAGATAACTGCCACTCAGCAATTAGGGGTGGGGGCAGCTTTAGCCAATCAGACACTAAGCTAGACATCAAACTTTTAACTGAAAAACAGGACGATTAAATTGAACTCTTTCCTCTCTTGATTACCACACTGCTCTAGATTCCAAGCTGATGGAAACATCATCACAGCAGCTACTTATCAAATCGGTCTCAATATTATAAATTCAGGAAATAAAGACCTAATTAACTCAACTCTCCCCTCATACAACAAGTATATCCTGCCTTAAGTAAGGAGACCAAAACTATATACAGCTGTGGCCTCACCAAGGCTCTATATGAATGTACGGGAATTCTTCACTCCAATATTCCAATCCCTTTACAATAAAGGCTGACATAACATTTACCTTCCTATTTGTTTCTAATACCTGAATGTTAACTTCCAGTGATTTGATTTCATAGAATTTTCAGTGCAGAAGGAGGCCATTCGGCCCATCGAGTCTGCACCGGCTCTTGGAAAGAGCACCGTACCCAAGCCCATACCTCCACCCTATCCCCATAACCCAGTAACCCCACCCGACACTAAGGGCAATTTGGACCCCGAGGGCAATTTAGCCTGGCCAATTCACCTAACCTGCACATCTTTGGACTGTGGGAGGAAACCGGAGCCCCCAGAGGAAACCCACACAGACACGGGGAGTGTGACCCAGCTGGGAATCGAACCTGGGACCCTGTGAAGCATTTATGCTAACCACTATGCTACCAGTGCTGCCCATCATTTGCATAGGTCATTTGCATACAGTAATGCAAATCCCTCTGAAAACCAACATTTTCCGGTATCCTTCTGCACTGTAAATTCCATCACATCATTTAAGAGATCTTACTTTGCCATCTTTCCAGCTGAAATGGATAACTCATGCTGCCCCACATTATATCCGTCATTTTGCCCACTCACTGAACATATCCACATCGCTTTGCCACCTTTTTGCATCCTCCTCACAGGTTACCTCTCCACTTAACTTTGTATCGGCAGCACTCCATTCATTCTTCTAATTCACACAATCCTAAATCACCCAGTGGCTAGTACTGCTGCCTCACAGCGCCAGGGACCCGGGTTCAATTCCAACCTTGGGTGACCGTCTGTGTAGAATTTGCACATTCTCCTCATGTCTGCGTGAGTTTCCTTCGGGTGCTCCGGTTTCCTCCCACAGTTCAAAGATATGTTGGTTAGGTGGATTGGCCATGTTAAATTTCCCCTCAAGTGTCCAACGGCAAGGTAGGTTTATAGGGATAGAGTAGGTGAGTGGGCCTAGGTGGGGTGCACTTTGAGAGCCGGTGCAGACTTGATGGGCCGAATTACCTCCTTCTGCACCGTAGGGATTCTATGATTTTATTTGGCCATCTGTAAAGCGCAAACACAGACATGAGCTAAGTGCAAGACCAAGCTGTCTTACCAACAACTGTCCCTACTGGTGGATAACCATCACTCTTCCGACACTCAAAATGCAAACCTAACCAGTTAGGATCTACCAGTGAAAGAAATTTCCATTTTTACACCCTCAGGATATCCCAAAACACTAAGTCAATAAGGTAATTTCAAGTGTAGTCACGGTTGTAAAGTTGGGAAATATGACAGCCAGATTGCATGTCGCAAAATCCCAAAACCAACAATGAGATAGATCAGTTTGAGTAATGTTGATTACAAGATAAATTTTAGCCAGGGCCAGCCAAACTCATTCACACTGGTGTGCATGGTTTTTCACCCAAGAGGGCAGGTAGAATTTTGGTTCAACCAAATGATGGCATCTTGGGCAGCCTGCACACACAATCGTGGTACAGCACTGGAGGTTCACCGTCAATTTCTAAGCCCAAGTCTCTACTGCTGGACTTGAAGCCACAACTTTCTGCATTAGAAGTGAAAAGTACTTCAACCTAGCTATGGGTGTCAGCAAGAATGGCAAAGCCAAGCCAGGGTATCCCCAAAACTGGCCATTCTTCCAGGGCCATCATAGGAACAGTGCAGCACAGAACAGGCCCTTCGGCCCTCGATGTTGTGCCGAGCATTGTCCAAAACCAAGATCAAGCTATCCCACTCCCTGTCATTCTGGTGTGCTCCATGTGCCTATCCAATAACCGCTTGAAAGTTCCTAAAGTGTCCGACTTCACTATCACAGCAGGCAGTCCATTCCACACCCTAACCACTCTCTGAGTAAAGAACCTACCTCGGACATCCCTCCTACGCGCAATAAAGAGGGCTAAAAGGGGTCATGAAATATCTTTGGCTAACAGGGTTAAGGAAAATCCCAAAGCATTTTATTCATTTGTAAGGAGCAAGAGGGTAACTAGAGAAAGGATTGGCCCACTTAAAGACAAGAGAGGGAATTTATGCGTGGACTCAAAGAAAATGGGTGAGATTCTTAATGAGTACTTTGCATCGGTATTCACAAAGGAGAGGGACAAGATGGATGTTGAGGCTAGGGATAGATGTTTAAATACTCTCGATCAAGTTGTCATACGGAAGGGGGAAATTTTGGGTATTCTGAAAGACATTAAGGTGGACAAGTCCCCAGGACCGGATGGGATCTATCCCAGGTTGCTGAGGGAAGCGAGGGTCGAAATAGCTGGGGCCTTAACAGATATCTTTGCAGCATCCTTGAGCACGGGTGAGGTCCTGGAGGACTGGAGAATTGCTAATGTTGTCCCTTTAAGAAGGGTAGCAGGGATAATCCAGGGAATTATAGACCTGCGAGCTTGACGTCAGTGGTAGGCAAACTGTTGGAGAAGATACTGAGGGATAGGATCTATTCACATCTGGAAGAAAATAGACTTATCAGTGATAGGCAGCATGGTTTTGTGCAGGGAAGGTCATGTCTTACAAACCTAATAGAATTCTTTGAGGAAGTGACAAAGTTAATTGATGAGGGAAGAGCTGTAGATATCATATACATGGACTTTAGTAAGGCGTTTGATAAGGTTTCCCATGGCAGGTTGATGGAAAAAGTGAAGTCGTATGGGGTTCAGGGTGTACTAGCTAGATGGATAAAGAACTGGCTGGGCAACAGGAGACAGAGAGTAGTGGTGGAAGGGAGTGTCTCAAAATGGAGACGGTGACTAGTGGTGTTCCACAGGGATCCGTGCTCAGACCACTGATGTTTGTGATCTACATAAATGACCTGGAGGAAGGTATAGGTGGTCTGATTAGCAAGTTTGCAGATGATACTAAGATTGGTGGAGTTGCAGATAGCGAGGAGGACTGTCAGAGAATACAACAAAATATAGATAGATTGGAGAGTTGGGCAGAGAAATGGCAGATGGAGTTCAATCCAGGTAAATGCGAGGTGATGCATTTTGGAAGATCAAATTCAAGAGTGGACTATATGGTCAATGGAAGGGTCTTGGGGAAAATTGATGTGCAGAGAGAACTGGGAGTTCAGGTCCATTGTACCCTGAAGGTGGCAACGCAGGTTGATAGAGTGGTCAAGAAGGCATACAGCATGCTTGCCTTCATCGGACGGGGTATTGAGTACAAGAGTTGGCAAGTCATGTTACAGTTGTATAGGACTTTGGTTCGGCCACATTTGGAATACTGCGTGCAGTTCTGGTCGCCACATTACCAGAAGGATGTGGATGCCTTGGAGAGGGTGCAGAGGAGGTTCACCAGGATGTTGCCTGGTATGGAGGGTGCTAGCTATGAAGAAAGGTTGAGTAAATTAGGATTGTTTTCGTTGGAAAGACGGAGGTTGAGGGGGGACCTGATTGAGGTCTACAAAATTATGAGGGGTATGGACAGGGTGGATAGCAACAAGCTTTTCCCAAGAGTAGGGGTGTCAGTTACAAGGGGTCACGATTTCAAGGTGAGAGGGGGAAAGTTTAAGGGAGATGTGCGTGGAAAGTTTTTTACGCAGAGGGTGGTGGGTGCCTGGAACGCTTTACCAGCGGAGGTGGTAGAGGCAGGCACAATAGCATCATTTAAGAAGCATCTAGACAGGTATATGAATGGGTGGGAACAGAGGGAAGTAGACCTTGGAAAATAGGAGACAGGTTTAGATAAAGGATCTGGATCAGCGCAGGCTGGGAGGGCCGAAGGGTCTGTTCCTGTGCTGTAATTTTCTTTGTACCTCTCCCACCCTGAACCTTTTAGTTATGCCCCCTTGTAACAGCTGCACCCACCCGAGGAAATAGTCTCTGAACATCCACTCTATCTATCCCCTATCAATCTATTCATCTATTAATGTTAGAGTATCGCAGTGTGGCTCTTTCCACAGTCTTGGACTGCTTTCTGAGGGGTGCATTAAAGTTTGGAGGTGGTAGACGCCATAAAAGGCCAAATGAGGAAAGGCCACCACCCAAAGCCCTCAGGCCCGAATGTCACAAGGGGCTGTGTGCCTGACATGAAATCAATGGTGTAAATGTAACTCATAATGGTAAGTGTAGTGAGGCACCTCGGAGTGCCACATACTGCACTGAAAGAGACCGATCGGTTTTGCACCTTCTGTATTGTGTTGGACTGCAATGTAATTTCGTTAATTCTCTTGGCCGGGGGGGGGGGGGGGGGGGGTCAGGCCAGGCCAAGGTGACCTTAATTGTGAGCACCGGTGGAGCCCTCATTGCCCGAGTCCCCTATCTGTTTCCCGGTCACTCTGTCCCCAGTGAAGAGGCAGAGGCCCCCGCAAGGTCAAGCCGGGCACCCGCGCCGCGGCTTTTCACTGGGGGCCTCCTTCCCTCGCACCCTCCCGCTCTCCTCCTGCTCCTACCTGCGGGCAATAGGCGGCAGGCCCGGCCCCGCCGCTCAGCCTCTGCGTGATTCCGTTAAACTTGTAGAACATGATTCTCTCCTTCAGCCTCTCCGGGCAGCTACTGCGACAGGAAAGACATCCGTCGGGGGTCCGTCCCCCATTCGGTCGCCGCCGACAGACGTCATCTCAGGTGTCTCTGTGCCGCCTGTATGTTTCTTTTTAAAATAATAATAACCGCCCCTTTGCTGGCCGAAATCGGAGCCACTTATTTCCTAGAAATTGAATATGACTTAAGGTGATGATTTTTTATTGCATTTATCCACTGAGGTGTTGTGTTGAATCCAATAAATCTGAAGGAGAGGTGTCTGCCAGGTGAGTGGTTGATTAACAAGCTGCAGGGAAGTTGTTGTTTGTATAAAGTGTGGGAGATGCACCGCTACCACACACCTTTCAATGTGAGGCTTTTTTTTTGTCGTCCACGAAATTCGCCAATCGAAGGAATTCAGTCTGTTCCGAAAAAAATGTTTGCCAAAGAATCGCAGAATGATTGCAGGACAGAAAGAGGCCATTCAGCCCGTCGTGTCTGTGCTGGCCCACCGAATGAGCAATTCACCTGGTGCCGTTGCCCTCCCCCAGGCCTGCCATTCTTTTCCTTCTGATCTAATGATCCAATTTCCTGTTGAATGCCTCTGTTGAAAGTGCTTCCACCACGCTCTCAAGACAGTATGGTCCCGATCCGAGCCACCCACTGCGTGAAAATGTTTTACTTCATGTCGCCATTGCTTCTTGTGCCAGTTATCTTAAAGCTGTGCCATTTGGTCCTTGATCCTTTCGTGGATGGGAATAGTTTGTCCCTCTCTGTCCAAACCCTTCATCATTTTGTATACTCCTATCAAATGTGTTCTCCAGCTCCTCAGCTCAGGTTAGGTGGATTGGCCATGATAAATTGCCCTTAGTGACCAAAAAGGTGAGGAGGAGTTATTGGGTTATGTAGGGATAGGGTGGGGGTGAGGGCTTAAGTGGGTCGGTGCAGACTCGATGGGCCAAATGGCCGCCTTCTGCACTGTATGTTCTATGTTTTGTACACGATGCCTTTATTGACAAAGCCCAGTATAATTTATTAATTGCTCTCTTAACCTGCTCTGCAATTTTCAGTGATTTATGCACATAGACACCCAGGTCCACTTCTCCTATACTCCCTTTAGAATTGTATCCTTTATTTTATATTGTCTCTCTGCATTTATCCTACCAAAATTAATCACTCCACACTTCTCGCCATTAAATTTTACCTTCTACTTGTCCCCTATTCCACTGACCTGCCAATGTCCTTTTAAAGTTCAACTCCTCATAGTTCACAATACCTCCAAGTTTCGTATCATCTTGCAAATTTTGAAATTATGTTCAGTATACTAAGGTCAAAATCATCAGCATATATCAGGAATCACACTGTTCCTGGAGAACTCCACTATAAACCTTCCTCCTGTCTAAAAACTATACACCACTGCACTTTGTTTCTAGTCATCAGCCAATTTCATATTCATGTTGCTACTGCCCCTTTCATTCCATGAGTCATAACGTTGTCCACAAGTCTGTAATGTAGCACTTTAACAAACGCCTTTTGGAAGTCCATGTACACCACATCAACAGCTTTAGCCTCCTCAACCTTCGCTGCTACCTTTTTTAATTCAGCAAGTTAATTAAACATTACTTGCCCTTAACAAATACATGCTAGCTTTCCTTAATTAACCTTAATTTGCCCAAGTGACTATTAGTTTTGTCTGAATTATCGGTTGGATTATCCAGCTCCCCCCGTTATAGCTTTCCATATGCTGGGGCCAGTGAGTCACTAAAATCGGCGTTGACATATGCGGGACCGGAAGATCCTTCCAGTGCGAAGGACTGGAAAGTTTTGATCATCATGTCAGAAAGCTTCCCCACCATCAAGGTTAAAGTGACTGGGGTGTAGTTGCTGGGCTTTCTTTTTGAACAAGTGCATAACGTTTACCATTTTCCAAGCCTCTGCCACCTGGCTGACTCTTGGGAAATTGGAAAATTATGGGCTGCTTCTGTGCAATAATTGAATCCAGGAATATTTAATACCCAGTCATGTTCTTCTTTGAGCCAGTTCTTTGTTATTAGCACAACACCATATTTCCACATAGTTATCTGCGTCTCTAACCCACCAATCGTATTAACCACACTATGTGTTCACATACATGCGCTGAAACCCTAATTTAGACTTATTTTGCCTTGTATGCTGAACCCACCTAATACCTTAATTGAAAAGTACGTATTCAGCAGCAAATGGCAATACAATAATTGTTTCAGTTGAATTTATAGTGTCAAGAATGTGGGAGGTCGGACAGCACGGACAGCGCCAAGGTTCAATCCCGGATCTGGATCACTGTCCGTGTGGAGTTTGCACCTTCTCTCTGTATTTGCGTGGGTTTCACCCCCAGAACCCAAAAGATGTGCAGGGCAGGTGGATTGGCCATACTAAAATTGCTCCTTAATTGGAAAAAATGAATTGGGTAACTCTAAATTTTAAAAAAATAATAAGAATGTGGGAGGTTAACGAGATTAACAGTGAACTTGAGATCAAAAGAAAATAGCAGAAAAGTGACAAAATTAGCAACAGTCTCGTGACATTGGGGTGCGAATGGCCATATGAGAAACATTGCTTACTAGGGATCAGTGGGACGATACAAATTTTATCTTCTAAAGGCAAGGAATTTGACCGAGGTAGACAGCAGTATTCACAGAGGGAAATATCAAAGAGATCGAACAGTATAACTGCTAACACCTTCACTGGGGAAGCAGGCTAGTTCTAGCTAAGATCTAAGCCACAGAGGCCTTTTACATCTATCATTTAGAGCCATGACAGTTTGCAGATATTCCCTCCAAAGAGATGCCTTCGCTGAACCAGGAAGAGACCTTTTCCCAGACTTGATCACCTAAGTAGTACTGTGTGGTAACTATTAACTGGATTTGACCTATAGAGTTACTAAAATTGGATGTTGCTTGGGAAAAGGGAAAGGTTGCTCAGTGAGTTCAGGGAATGTGGGTGTATTTTGGGAACAAGAGATTACTTCAGAAAACACAGGCTGCAGGATTCTCTATCGATGGGATCCTCCACTCTGCGGGTTTCCCGATGACGTGGGGTGGCCACAATGGGAAACCCTATTGGCCAGCTGTGGGAATGGAGAATCCTCCCGGTGGGGCCCGGCACGCAGGAAAACGGGGTTGGCAGAATGGAGAATCCCGCCCAGGGTGCTTAGTTACTCATGTAATTAAGTGTCATAGTGTATATTAGTCTTTTGTCATGTGTTTTTCTTTTATTTTACTTTAATAAATATTCTTTATTAATTGTTGACGACTGGACTGGTTCCTCACTGTGTTGTACATCGTTCCTCATATTACTCCAAACAAAAACACACCACAAAAAAACAATGTTTCAAGTTAACCTTTGGAGTTTTGAGACTCTCACAGGTAGCATCAGCAGGGTTTTTATATTTGTACATAAACTCGGGCAGCACGGTGGTGCAGTAGTTAGCACCGAGGACCCAGGTTTGATCCTGGCCCCGGGTCATTGGCTGTGTGGAGTTTGCACATTCTCCCCGTGTCTGCATGGGTCTCACCCCCACAACCCGAAGATGTGCAGGCTTAGTGAATTGGCCATGCTAAACTGTCCCTGGATTGGGTACTCTTAAAAAAAAAAAAATTATATTTGTACTTATACTCAATATACTTGCGCTTTTCGTAACTGTGCTTTTGGGATGACTATAAATAATCATTTTCCAGTACAATTTGATGAAAACTGGAGAGTGAGCAATAATGTACTTGCCCAGAGCTTCTGAAGGGTACTTTTAAATAAAGGGGGTGAGTTGGTAATGTCATTGGACTAGTAACCCAGGGGTCCAGGCTAATGCTCTGGGGACATGGATTCCAACCCCACCACAGCAGCTGGTGGAATGTAAACTCAATTGTAAAATCTGTAATATTATGCTAGTCTCAGTCATGTTGAGACTATCGTCGAATGTGGTCAAAAAAAACTATCTGGTTCAATAATGTCCCTCAGTGAAGGAAATCTGCCAACCTTACCCAGTCTGGCCTACATGTTACTCCAGACCCACATAAATGTGTTTAATTCTGAGATGCCCACTGAAATGGCCGAGCAAGCCAGTCAGTTCAAGGCCAATTACAGATGGAAAACCTGGCCTTGTCAATGAAGCCACAATCCCTGAAAGGAAGAATACATTTTTAAAATTTCCATTTCTGAGACTAAGTGTTGACACCAACACAGAATCCATGGACTTTTACGACAGAAAAACCGGAAATGCACCTGGACCGATTCCGCTACCATTGAGAGGCTAGCATCCGTGCCACGTGGAACACAATCGATTCCAATGAAAAACGGTGTGGTATTCGCCGGGTCCGTGATCGACGCTCGGGTGGCTGACAAGCTGCAGCCGCACATACACATTACACTCCACACATACTTTTTTTTTTAATTATTGAGGCATTTATATATTTACACAACAAACATAATCACAAATCAAAACAAACCAACAGGGCTGCAAATAACAAGCTCAACAAAGTACCCCACCATCCCGCCCCCCGCTTTCAAGCTGCCCTGCCTCCTCCTCCCCCCCCCCTCCCCACCCCCTCCCCTGCTGATATCTTAACTATTCTAGAAGAAGTCAATAAACAGCAACCACCTTTGGGCAAACCCCTCCACAGAACCTCTTAAGGTGAACTTTATTTTTTCTATCCTGAGAAACTCATGATGGAGCATGCCCATACAGCTGATGGGTCGGCTGGGGCTAGATAGCATCCAGGGGGGTGTCATTGGGGTGGGGGGTGGGAACCTATACGACCTGTGGCACCATGTTCAAAATGGATTGTTAGCGGTGTGCGCAGCTTCATGGCTGTCTTACCGGCTGCGGCAATGGTGTTCTGTTTCCATCCACCCTGACACCACAGCCCACCTCTTGTCCACTCCCGCTACTCCCGCTGGCCCTGGCAGAAGCCCCCCAGGTAGAGGCACAACTGTCAGCAAACTATGACAATGTTGGATACTTTCGTACCCCCTCTCTCTCCCTCAACAGCCCCAACGCCAGTTTCCCGATTTTTAAATGCACAAGTGAACTGCGCCGTCGGGAACTCGGCCCATCAGAGGCGGAGAATCGCGGAGGCTCTCGAGAATACCGAGTCGGGCCTGCTAATGATGTGCAAGTGGTGTCTACTATACATGCTTTCCGGAATGCATTGACGCCGCTGTCAAGGTGCTGGGACGTTGTGATTTGCCGTCAAATAAGCGGCTGTATCGATTTCAGCGCGGAACCGGTTCCCCGCCCAATCGCCTTTCCCGAATTCGGCATCAGCTAATGGAGAACCCTGCCCCGTGTCTTGTATAGTAATATGTAATGTATTCTAAGCTGAGACCCCAGCACATAATCTAGGCTGATGTTTCAGAGCAGTGCTCCATTGTTGAATATATCAGACTCGATTCAGCAGCCTCGCTGCGCCTGACTTGGTGTCGGGACGAGGCCATTGAATCTCACGAGAGGCCTGCATGAAACGTCTCGCGAGATTCAACAAAATCTCCTGGCGCATCGTAATCTGGATCTCGCTAGCAAGATCCAGGCGGCATATTTAAATGAACTAGTAGGCTCATTTAAATATTTGCTCGCCCAATTCACCCAGGGCATGGGATTCACCGGCCTCGCCAGCAAGGCCTCAACCGAGATCCGTTTGGTACTGGTTCACAAAGTCATGATGGTACGCCTGTGATGGGGGGAAGTTCGTTGCAGAGTTAAGGCCCCTGGGTGGTCAGGGACATGGCAGGATGGTACCTTGGAATGCCCCCTACGGGTGCCTGGCTGGCAGTGACCAGGTACCAGATTGCCCGCACCAGTGGTTGGGGCGGGGGCTTCTCCATAAGAGATGGTGTGAGGAGGGGCTCAAGGACCCCCAGAAGAGGTAAGTTGAATGAATTGGGAGGCGGGATCCTGAGGCCGCGATGGGGCAGAGAGGGGGGTCGAAAGATCGGGGCTGCCTTTAAAAATTGGTGCCCCTATCCACGAGTAGTCTTCCTGCACTGATGAACTCGCCAGTGCAGGGAATGATTTAAAGAATGGCTTTGACGACGAGTTCCTCACCGAGGCCAAAACAAATGGCAAACGCGCCAAGAATCACACCACTAAATGTGCCGTTCACAATACTTTAACTTGAGTTCACTGAATCGCGCCCATAATCTATGGAATGAGCGTTAAACGAACTGGCCACATGAATGCAGATCCCAAGGCATTCTTTGAAGAAGACTAGGAGTTCTCTGAGTATCTTGGATGGCATTAATCCTTCAGTCAACAGCAGGAAGGAGAGCTTGTAATAGATCTGTTCTCAGATTCAGTGGGGTCAGACATTCCCATACGTAGTCTGACTGTTGTACTCTTATGGGACTTGACAGCGTAGACTGATCAAAATCAGTACACCAAGGAGCGTGTACCTCACCAGCTCTGCTGACACCTACCTTAATTTGGTATGCCAGAGTTCTCTATTTGGCATAGAACCATATTTAAGGAGTGTAACACATGTTTCAGGTAGGCACCCTGTATGAGTAAAATTCAGCCGAGCCAGTATCATAAGAAAATAACAATGCAGGTTAACAAGGCCATAAATGTCCATTTAATGAGAAATAAGCTTTAAAAGTAGAGAGGTTTTTAAACTTGTGTAGAACTTTGGTTAAACTCTATTGATTACGGTGTACAGATCTGGTCCCCAGATTACAAAAATATATCAAGACTCTGAAAAAGGTGCAAAAATATTTACTTTTTTTTTTAATTTAAAATTTTAGAATACCCAATTCATTTTTCCCAATTAAGGGGCAATCCACCTAGCCTGCACATTTGGGTTGTGGGGGTGAGACCCATGCAGACATGGGGAGAATTTGCAAACTCCACACAGCCAGTGACCCAGAGCCGTGATCAAACCTGGGACCTTGGTGCCGTGAGGCAGCAGTGCTAACCACGTGCAAAAATATTTACAAGCATGATACCACAACTGACATTTTAACAAATCGAAAAACCTGAGCTAGGGCTCTCTTTATTTTAAGAAAAGGCTGAGGGGTGACCTAATAGATGTCCTTAAAATTATGAAGATATTCAATAGGATAGATGTAAAAAAGATGTTTCACTTGTGAGCAGTATAAAACTAGGGGTCATGAATGCAAAATAATCACTAATAGATCCAATAAAGAGTTCAGGAGAGTTACTATATCCAGCGAGTTGCTAAAATGTGGTGTTGTGTTATGTTATTGCTAGTAACATAAGCTGCCACTTGATGTAGGCTCTGCTGAAAGATGCTCCATAGTTGGAGGTAAGTTTAACGTATTTAATGAACAATTAACAATGCTCTTAAATGAGTTCGACACTCTACTAATCTCCCACTAATAACTCAGTCTATTCTGCTAACTATACAATCTTGCTCTCGACCATGTGCTAGGGTGTGATGTTGCTGATAATCAACCCTGTACTGCTCTCTTGGTTTCTCCCGGTGGAAGAGGCAGAGCTGAGTGCCTTATCCTTTTTATATGGTCGTGTAGTGCCCCCTTGTGGTAATGCCACCTCTGGGTGTCCTGATTGCCCATTGGTTGTGTCCTGTTCTAATGATCCATTGGTTGCGTGTCTGCATGTCATGACATCTCTGGTGCTCCCCCTAATGATTACTTATTTGTAGTGTATTTACATTAACCCCTTGTGTATATACAGTGATGCATATCACTACATGTGGGACCTGCTACTGTGCGGAATAGTTGAATATAATTACTTAGATAAATTGAAGAGGAAAGCAGATAAGCACATGAGAAAAAAATAGAAGAATGTGCTGTTTGGGTTAGATGGTAAAGGTGGGAGGAGGCTTGTGTGAAGCGCATAGAATCCGGCATAGTCCAGTTAGGCCAGGTGGCCTGCTTCTGTGTTGTAAATTGTATGTAATGACTCACACTGTCCAAAATCTACTTGTGTTATCATGCAACCTGGGGATGTAACAAATCGCTCTGAAAAGGGTATTAGTGTCTTCTGCATGTGTATTTTGTCAAGTTCTCCAAAAGCAGGCTGAGCCAATTCTCCGTGATTTGAGGCTTGATATGAATCATTCAAGCAGTTTTATTTCAAAAACATAATGAAAAGAGCAACAGCTTTGATCAGATCAAACACATCTGTTAGTACATTGCCTTCTTTGCAGAATGATACAAAATAAAGAACTCAACACGACTCTCCACATCATTGCATTGTATTGTTTGCGTTTAAACTTGGGCTGGTTTAGCACGGTGAGCTGAACAGCTGGCTTGTAATGCAGAACAAGGCCAGCAGCGTGGGTTCAATTCCTGTACCAGCCTCCCCGAACAGGCGCCGGAAAGTGGCGACTAGGGGCTTTTCGCAGTAACTTCATTGAAGCCTACTTGTGACAATAAGCGATTATTATTAAACATTTCCTCACTAACCGCCAGAATTTCTAAGCTCATTAATTCGTTAAAGGTTTTCAAAGTCTCCATTTATAAAAACACAACTACCTCCAAGCCTGATTTATAGAAACATAGAAAATAAGAGCAGGAGGTGGCCATTCAGCCCTTTGAGCCTACTCTGCCATTTGGTAGCACAATGGTTCGCACAGTTGCTTCACAGCTCCAGGGTCCCAAGTTCGATTCCCGGTTTTGGTCACTGTCTGTGCAGAGTCTGCATGTTTGCCCCTGTGTCTGCGTCGATTTCCTCCTACAGTCCAAAGATGTGCGGGCTAGGTGGATTGGCCATGCTAAATTGCCCTTAGTGTCCAAAAAGGTTAAGTAGGGGTTACGGGGATAGGGTAGAGATGTGGGCTTGAGTAGGTTGCTCTTTGTAAGGGCCGGTGCAGACTCGATGGGTCAAATGGCACAGTAAATTCTATGATTCTGATCGTGGCTGATCATCCAATTCAGTAGCCTAATCCCACTTTCCCCATATCCTTTGAACCCCTTCACCCTTAAGTGCTATATCTAACTGTTTCTTGAAGCCATGCAATGTTTTGGCCTCAACTACTTCCTGTGGTAACACACTCCATAGGTCGACCACCCTGGGTGAAGAAATCTCTCCGCATCTCTGTTGTGAATGGTCTACCCCATGTCCTCAGACTGTGCTCCCTGGTTCTGGACACACCTACCATCGGTAACATCCTGCATCTACCCGGTCTGGTCCTGTTAGAATTTTATAGGTTTCTATGAGATTCCCCCTCATTCTTCTGAACTCCAGTCAATACAATCCTACCCAATTCAATCTCTTCACATACGTCAGTCCCGCCATCCCAGGAATCAGTCATGCAAACCTTTGCTGCACTCTCTTCAGAGCAGAGCAAGAACATCCTTCCTCAGAGAGGGAGACCAAAACTGCACACAATAATCCAGGTGTGGCCTCACCAGGGCCCTGTATAATTGCAGCAAGACATCCCTGCTCCTGTACTCGAATCCTCTCGCTATGAAGGCCAACATACCATCTGCCTTCTTCACCACCTACTGCACCTGCATGCCTATCTTCAGTGGCTGGTCCAATGTCAGCATTTTTTTTCTTTAAAAAAAAATAAATTTAGAGTACCCAATTCATTTTTTCCAATTAAGGGGCAATTTAGCATGTTCAATCCATCTACCGTGCACATCTTTGGGTTGTGGGGGCGAAACCCACGCAAACGCGGGGAGGATGTGCAAACTCCACACAGACAGTGACCCAGAGCGGGGATCGAACCTGGGACCTCAGCGATATGAGACTGCAGGGCTAACCCACTGCGCCACCGTGCTGCCCTCCAATGTCAGTTTTAATCACATGGACTACCCTGTACCCCAACAATTCAAGTGGAATCTACCAGCCTAACTTGGCAAGGCAGTCAATGCCATTTTCATAGCTGCTGTAAATGAGAATGATTGCTAGAATCTTAAAGTCCCTTTCACTGTCTCCAGCATACTGTCTCAGACAGACACCTGCAACTTAAGCTAGGCCATTCTGCCTTGCTGTCTTGTAAATTTAGCCACATGTGCAAAATTGTAGTAATCCATGGGAGGCAGGAGTTCCGTCACCACACCAATATTTATTTACAATAACGATATTACAGGAGCAGCTACAAACAGTGCTGCTAGCAGTCCAGTCAACTTAAGGCTGCTCACAAAGCCTACACATGTGATTATATGGGCCCCCTCAATGAGCTATCATTGAGGGAGCTCATACTCCAATTGGCCAACCAATAAAGCCAATTGGAGTTCATTACACCCCTCCCCCACCAAGGACCGAGGAATTCCTGCCAGCTGGCATTCCTCTGAGCTTCTTCCTGCTCCTCATGTCTGGGTCTGTCACCTCTGTGCCGTCCGCTGGTTCGTTCTCCGAAGTGGGCGGGGTGTACCTTATAGGTGCCCGTCTTTTCCTTGACGACCTCCTTGGAAGTTGTTCTTCCTCCTCCTCGGGGAGAGGTGTCGCGGCGGCCTCATAGAGTGTGTCCATCTCCGACTCTGATGACTGGATGACGGGGTCTGGAGAAATTGCTCGGGGCTGGGGTGTGGGTATCCTTTCCGTCTGGGCTATCCCAGCTTGAGGCGGTCCTGCTTCGCCTGCCTCCAGGTGTGGTTCCGCTGCCCTTATTTGGTCTAGGTGTTTCTTCAGCACCTTACCTCCTATTGCAACCTCATAGGATATGGGCCCTGTTTGGGACTCTACCGTGCCTTTGACCCACGTTGGTCCATTCCCATAATTCTTGACCCAAACCGGTGCCCCCACCTGGAAATGTCTCTGCTGCCGACTATTATTATGCCCTCTGCGTTGGGCCTCCTGTTGTTTCTCCACTTTCCTCGTTAAATTTGGGAAAAGGAGACTCAGCCTCGTTCGCAGCCGCCTTCCCTTTAAGAGTTCAGCTGGCGGAATGCCCGTTGTGGAATGCGGTGTGGTCCTGTAATCAAACAGCCAGCGGGAGAGCTTTGTGTCTATTGACGCTGCCGGCTGCTTCTTGAATCCCGCTTTAAGTATCTGGACCGCTCTCTCTGCCAGGCCATTGGTCGCTGGATGGTAAGGGGCCGTTTTGATGTGACGGACTCCGTTTTCCTTCAGGAATTTTCCAAATTCCCCACTTGTGAATGCCGTTCCGTTGTCCAACACCAATACCTCCGGAAGTCCATGTGTTGCAAACGAGGCCCTGAGCTTTTCAATTGTCGATGCTGTGCTTGCCGTGTTTACCCGGTGGACGTCCAACCATTTGGAGTGGGCGTCCACTATCACCAAAAACGTTGAGCCCATGAAAGGGCCGGCGTGGTCAATATGCAGGCGGGTCCATGGTCTGCCTGGCCATTCCCACGGGTGCAATGGCACTGCTGGTGGCACTCTTTGCCCCTGTTGGCACTCCTGGCACCGATGTACCAAGGCTGCTGTGTCTGTGTCCAAACCTGGCCACCAAACGTAGCTTCGAGCTAGCATCTTCATTTTAGACACCCCTGGGTGTCCGTGATGTAACTCAGTTAAGATTGCCTGACGGCCCCGAGCTGGGACGATTACCCGGGCTCCCCATAATAGGATACCGTCTTCTACGGTTATTTGGTCCCTTCTGCTCGAGTATGGGTGCATCTGGGGCTCCACTGGTCTTTCCAGTTCCCCCGTTAGCAGTAAATGCTTCATCTTGGCTAAAACTGGGTCTTTTTGTGTCCACAACCGAATATGTTGTGCGTCTACTGGTAGGGTGTCCAAAAAATTTAGAGTCATTACTGTCTCCTCTACTTTTGGTATTTGCGGCGGAGTGTCCGGGAGGGGAAGTCTGCTCAAAGCATCTGCATGTGCTACTCGCGTTCCCGGTCTGTGCTCCAGAACGTATCTATATGCCGCCAGTAGCAATGCCCAGCGTTGGATTCTAGCTGATGCAATCGGGGGTATTGACTTGTCTTCTTTTAATAACCCTAATAACGGCTTATGGTCCGTCACTATGGTGAATTTCCGCCCGTACAGATACTGGTGAAATTTTTTTACTGCGAATATCACCGGCAGTCCTTCCTTCTCGATTTGGGCGTACTTCCTCTCAGCCATCGCCAAGGTTCTCGAAGCATAGGCTATTGGCCGTTCTTCCCCATTCCTTCCTCTATGGGCTAAGACGGCTCCTACCCCGTAGGGGGATGCATCACAAGTGACCACCAATTCCTTCCTTGGGTCATAATGCTCTAGGACATCTTCAGATGACAGCTGTTCCTTAATGTCCCTAAATGCTCGGTTTTGGCGGGTGGACCATTTCCATTCTTGCCCCTTTTTTAGTAGCTGGTGGAGGGGTTCTAGGATGGACGCCCTATTTTCAATAAATTTTCCATAATAGGTTACCAACCCTAGAAATGATCGTAACTCCTGGACCGTGGTGGGAGCTGGGGCTTCTTTTATTGCCCTTACTCTGTCTTCTAATGGATGTAAGCCTGACTCGTCAACTTTATATCCCAGGTACATCACTTGTGGGGCCAGAAAAACACATTTTTCCCTTTTTAGCTGTCCGCCTGCCTTTGCGCAACGCCTGAGCACTTCCTCCAGGTTCCATAAGTGTTCCCTGTTTGTCCTACCCGTGATTAAGACATCGTCCAAATAAATCGCCACCTGCGGTAGTCCCTGCAGAATATTTTCCATCGTACGCTGGAATATAGCGCAGGCTGATGTCACTCCAAAAGGTAGCCTAGTATAACGAAAAAGGCCCTTCAGGGTGTTGATTGTAGCGAACTTCTGGGAGCCCTTGTCCAGTTTTAACTGCAGGTAGGCGTGGCTCATGTCTAGTTTCGTGAACAAAAGCCCACCTGCCAATTTGGCATATAGGTCGTCTATTTTCGGGATTGGGTATTTGTCCAGCAGTGCGTATTTGTTTACTGTCTGTTTGAAATCTCCACAGAAACGTATCGAGCTGTCTGGCTTCAAAATTGGTACCACCGGCGCTGCCCATTCCGAGAATTGTACTGGTCTGATAATACCGTCGCGCTGTAACCTTTCTATTTCATCATCTACTTTCTTCCTTAATGCAAAAGGTACCGGCCTGGCCTTACAAAATTTCGGAAGGGCTTCTGGGTCCATGTGCAAAGTTGCTTTGGCGCCTATGATTCCCCCCAAACCTTCCTGGAAGACCTCTGGGTATTTTTGGAGTACTCCACTCAACTGCCCGCTTCTACTCTGGAAAATTTTCATCCAATCTAATTTTAGGTCTTTCAGCCAGTTCCGTCCAATTAAGCTCGGTCCGGAGCCCTCTACTATCGTCAATGGTAATCTGAGCAATTGTTTCTCATATTCCACAGGTACATGAGTCGTGCCTAGAACTTCCAGGGGTTCCCCCGTGTAGGTTTTAAGTTTCGTTGATGTTTTTGTTAGGGTTAGTGGCTGGAGTCCATCTTTGATTTTTCTAAAAGCTGCCACTCCCATTACTGATAAGGCCGCACCCGTGTCTATTTCCATTATTGTCGGCCGCCCGTTCACCCGTGGCGTAATCCTAATGGGTTCTGCTTTCTTCGTTGTAATATTATATAATTGTTCCCCTTCGGAGGAGGATGGGGCGTCTAGGTTGTGTACTTCCCTGTGTCCCCACCTGCTATTCCTCTTTTGCCACCTCCTTCTAGGGTTTCTGTCGTTGTTACCCCACTCTGTCTGGTGCGAGAAACGGTCCTTCTCTGTTGGGGGAGCCTCAGCCGGTACTTCCCTCTGTCTCCAGTTAGTCCTGGCAGACTTGGGGGCAGTTCTGGGGTTTTCCTTTTTCCCTCTATTCCTCAGGTTTTTCCTGAGAGCGGCTATCTGGTAGCAGGACCCGTTGTGGTAGTCCCTCTCACAGGTATCTACCTCCATTGGCCAGGGGCTGGTTTAGCTCACTGGGCTAAATCGCTGACTTTTAAAGCAGACCAAGCAGGCCAGCAGCACGGTTCGATTCCCGTACCAGCCTCCCCGGACAGGCGCCGGAATGTGGCGACTAGGGGCTTTTCACAGTAACTTCATTGAAGCCTACTCGTGACAATAAGCGATTTTCATTTCATTTCATTTTTCATTGGCGTGCCCTGTAGTTCCTGCACCCTACTTGCTGCCTTTTCTAGGGACAGTGCGAGCTGTAACGCCTGCCTGCAATCTAGCTCCGTTTCCGCCAACAGGCGTTTCTGTATTGTGAGGTCATTTATACCACACACTAACTGGTCCCGAAGCATTTCATTTAGCGTCGGGCCGAACTCACATTTTTCCGCCAGCCTTCTCAGGCAGGTCAAGAAATTTGTGACTGACTCCCTGTCTTCCCGCTTCGCTGTGTAGAATCTGTACCTATGCAAAATGAGGGGTGGTTTTGGGTCGTAGTGCTCTTTCACCAATTCCGTTACTTCTTGGAAAGTTTTCGTGTCCGGCGCATCGGGATAAGTCAGACTACGTATAATGGCGAAAGCGGAGGGTCCGCACGCCGACAGCAGGATAAGCCGTCTCCTTTCGTCCGTCAGTATATCATTTGCCCGGAAGAAGTAACACATTCTCTCCACATACTGGGACCAGTCCTCAATAGCCGGGTCGAATGCCTCTAACCTCCCAAAAAACGGCATTTTAAAAATGGCAAGGCTTACCCTCCGTGTGCGGCAGCTGGTCTCCGCAAAATTCGTAGTTTACCTCGTCGCCACTGTAGTAATCCACGGGAGGCAGGGGTTCCGTCACCACACCAATATTTATTTACAATAACGATATTACAGGAGCAGCTACAAACAGTGCTGCTAGCAGTCCAGTCAACTTAAGGCTGCTCACAAAGCCTACACAGGTGATTATATGGGCCCCCTCAATGAGCTTTCATTGAGGGAGCTCATACTCCAATTGGCCAACCAATAAAGCCAATTGGAGTTCAGTACAAAAACATTTAGTAAAATAATAATATGTTGAATATACCTTGCCAAGGAAGCCCCACCCCAACCATGATAGTCAACTAGCCATTTATTTCACTGTTGTTTTTGGGAGCTTTGTGTATGAAAGTTGGCTGTCACACTTGCCTACACAATAGTGCCTAGAATTTAGGAATAATTCATTGGTTGTGAAGTACTACTTGAGGATTTGAAAGATACTAAAAATGTGCAAGTCTTTCAATTAAATTTTTTTTTAATGTATTCATTCAAAATGTTCTTATAGCTGCATTCATCTAGAGAAAGTTTTCCATTGCGTTCTTCACTTGTGCCGTGTAAATAGTGGAAATGTTTTGGGAGTCAAAGGTGAGTCATTTACCAGCAAATACCCAGACGCTGACCCGCTCTTGGAGCCACAATATGAAGTTACTGTGAATAGCCCCTAGTCGCCACATTCCGGCGCCTGTTCAGGTACACATAGGGAGAATTCAAAATATTCAATTCACCTAACAGCATGTCTTTTGGGACTTGTAAGAGGAAACTGGAGCACCTGGAGGAAACCCACGCAAGCACAGGGAGAGTGTTCAGACTTCACACAGACAGGGACCCAAGCCGGGAATCAAACCTTGGACCCTGGTGCTATGAAGCAATGTTACCCACTGGGCTACCGCGCTAGGCTGGTCCCGCTTTGTTTGTGATTAATGCTGACTGTGCCCCATCCCCCTCACCCCACCCTCACTTTTAAAGATGTTGGATTTGATCATGGCAATGTCATTAAACCTCATGGGGAGGTGGTCAGACTCTCCTTTGTTAGAAATGAGCATTTTGTCGCACTTGGGTGGCACGAATGTTACTTGCCATTTATTTGTTTTTATAAATTTAGAGTACCAAATTTATTTTTTTCCAATTGAGGGGCAATTTAGCATGGCCAATCCAGCTAACTTGCACATCTTTGGGTTGTGGAGGTGAGACCCACGCAGACACAGGGAGAATGTGCAAACTCCACACAGACAGTGACCCAGGGCCAGGATAGAACCCGGGTCCTCAGCGCCGCAGTCCCAGTGCTAACCACTGCGTCACATGCCGCCCACTATAAGCCATTTATAAGCCAAGTCTGAATGTTGTTTACATCTTGCTACATGCAGGCACAGACTGCTTCGCTATCTGAGGAGTTGAGAATAGAACTAAACACTGTAATCTTCAGTGATCATCCCCACTCTGACTTTATGAAAGAGGGAACGTAATTGTTGAAACAACTAAAAAAGGCTAGGCCTGGAACACTACCTTGAAGAATGCTTTCGCAAATATGCTGAGGTGATTAATCTTGAACAACCACAACCGTCTCCCTTGGGATGAAGATGATTACAACCGGTGGAGAGCTTCCCCTCAGATTCGCATTGACTGCAGTATTCCGCGGATCCTTGAGGCTACACTCAGTGAAATGGTGCCTTGATGTTAATGGCAGTCATTCTCTCCTCACCTGTGGAATTCAACTCTTTTGTCCATGTTGCAGCCAAGCCTGCAATGAAGTCAGAAGCTGAGTGATCTGACGAAAGCCAAGCTGAGCACCGATGAGCATGCTATTGCTGTATACGTGCCATTTGATAGCACTGTTGATGACATCTTTCATTACTTTGCTTATGATTGAGAGTAAACAGAAGGGGTGGTAAATGGCCAGATTGGATTTATCCTGTTTTTGTCTTCAGTACATAACTAGGAAATTTTCCACATTGCCAGGTATCGTAGCTGTACTGCACAGCTCAACTAGAGGTGGGGCTTTGTACTGTGCAAGCACTGCCACCAACATACTGTTGGGGCCTATAGCTTTTGCTATCTCTGGTGTGCTCAGCTATTTATTAGCATCACATGGGGTGAATTGATTTGGCTGAAGATTGGCTGATGTAAGGAAGTGGTCAAGATGGATCATCCACTCAGCATCTTTTGGCTGATAATGATTGATTGAAAATGTTCCAGCTTTGTCTTTTGTGGTCATGCTGGGTTCTGCCATTGTTGTGGATGGGGATGTTCATGGAGTCTCCTCTAGTTCGCTATTTAATTGTCTGCCACCGTTCATATTTTAAAGTGGCAGGACTGCAGAGCTTTAAGGGCAATTAAAAAGCTGAACCATTATCATGCTGATTTTCACTCAAATATAACAACGTTTTGATACAGCATACCATGTCACTTCTCCCTGTATTTGGCAAACTGAGATTGGTGGAGTAGTGGATCATGTGGAGGGCTGTTGTAGGCTGCAAAGAGACATTGATAGGATGCAGAGCTGGGCTGAAAAGTGGCAGATGGAGTTTAACCCTGATAAGTGTGAGGTGATTAACTTTGGTACGACAAATTTGAATGTGGATTACAGGGTTAAAGGCAGGGTTCTGAAGAATGTGGAGGAGCAGAGAGATCTCGGAGTTCATGTCCATAGATCTCTGAAAGTTGCCACCCAAGTTGATAAGAGCCATGAAGAAAGCCTATACAGTAGTGTGTTAGCATTTATTAACAGGGGGATTGAGTTTAAGAGCTGTGAGGTTATGCTGCAACTGTACAAGACCTTGGTTAGACCATATTTGGAGTATTCTGTGCACTTCTGGTCACGTCATTATAGAAAGGATGTGGAAGCATTGGAAAGGGTGCAAAGGAGATTTACCAGGATGTAGCCTGGATTGGATAGGTCTTATGGGGAAAGGTTGAGGGAGCTAGGGCTTTTCTCATTGGAGCGAAGGAGGATGAGAGGTGACTTAATTGAGGTGTATAAGATGATGAGAGGGACAGATAGAGTGGACGTTCAGTGACCTTTTCCTCGGGTGGATGTAGCTGTTACAAGCAGGCATAACTATAAGGTTCATGGTGGAAGATATAGGATGGATGTCAGAGGTAGGTTCTTTACTCAGAGAGTGGTTGGGGCGTGGAACGCACTGCCAGCTATGGTAGTGGAGTCGGACACTTTAGGAACTTTCAAGCAGATAGGCATATGGAGTGCATTAGAATGATTGGGAGTAGGTTGATTTTATCTTAGTTTCAGACTACTTTGGCACAACATCGTGGGCCGAAGGACCTGTTCTGTGCTGTACAGTTCTATGTTCTTATTTTATTTGATAATATGGATATTACTCTCTGTAAAAAAGACAATATAATCAGGAATCTCATTTATCCCATCTTGGCTGATCCACCTGGGTAAACTATGGGCAGGATTGTCCTGCTTGCCAATGGCGTGTTCACCATTGGCCACTGGTGGGATGTTCCGGTCCTGCTGAGGTTTACGGCAGTTTGTGTGGCTAGCCCATCCTGCCCCGAGGCAATTGTTTTCGGCAATCCGGAATATCCCGTTAACAGGAAGGGCTGGAAAATCCCACCCATTTCATAACATTCAACAGTCCCTTAGATGAAGCCAAGATTTCTGCCTCCACTACCTTAACAACAGATCCTTTGCATGCTTTTATTCATTCTGTGTAAAGGAGAACTTTCTGACCCAAAGTTTACCTTTCAGTTATTTGAAATTGGGCTCCCTTACCCGACTGATGGCATACTTTTGAAGTTGAATTTAAATCAATTTGCCTGTATTAATCTTGAGCCGGTATTATAATTGCATTAATTAATGAAACAACTGCAGAAACATATGGAGAATATGCTTTGGAACGAGCCAGTTTCATAAAAAATATAAGCGTCTTCCCTCCCCTGTGGCAGAAGGGCACAGTATTCTCTCAAGGAAACACTATTTGAATAGAGGCAGCTTGTAATTCCTGACCTGCTGAAGCATTTGCAGATCAAAGAGAAAGAGGTGAAGCCTACTGCCAAAAACAAATGGCCTTTGGGGTTTAAAGTTGGCGCATTGAAGGTAACTTTGAGAGACATTGATTAATGGTTTTCTTTCCTGCTTTCTACTTGGCAGTAGATGCATTGCCTACTTGTTCATTTGTGATTTGTTGCAGTTTTATGAATATGAAATTGGAGCCCATCTGGAGGTAAGGTGCCTGAAGTGCCACATGGAAGCGTGAAAGTGATGGAAAGAAAAAGTATACTACTGTACAAATGTATTTTAATACCGAGAAGATCTGCTGTAGTATTGCCGTCAGAGGATAGGTTACTGCCTCGGGTACCAAGATGTGGAGACTGGGGGGAGGGGCGCACATCTCCATTGAAATAATTTAGAAAGAGCTATCTTGAGAATTCAGCCATTGGAGAAACTATCCTTGGATTTGTTCTGGGAAAACAAATAATTAGTGCTTCCCTTTCCCACTGCAGCTGAATAGTATGGCTGCATATTTAAAAGAACATTGAACATACAGTGCAGAAGGAGGCTATTCGGCCCATCAAGTCTGCACAGACCCACTTAAGCCCTCACTTCCACCCTATCCCAGTAACCCCTCCTAACCTTTCAGGACACTAAGGCCAATATAGCATGGCCAATCCACCTAACCTGCACGTCTTTGGACTGTGGGAGGAAACCGGAGCTATCCACTTATGCTACCGTGCTGCCCCCAAAAGTTTAATTGTACAATATTGTCATTTTATATAGTAATATTTATGTACATATTTACTTTTAGAATATAAAAACATTTCTTACTTTAAACCCTGAATATTTTCATTTGTGATGAAAGATTTATGACAAGTATTTTGGCCCATTTGATTGCTTTGCATATTGTTCTTCCTTTGGTCCGATTTCCATAACTTCTGATAATTGCAGAGTTCTGTGTATTACTTCTGAAAGAATGTTGACTTGCTTGAGTGATTTGATTTAATTTATGTTATTTCTTGGTCGATTTTAGGGTGTATAGTACTCATAATTACAGAGTTCTGATCAGTTCTCGTTTTAGTGTAACATCAAAGTGTCCTGCCAAAGTTTGATATTTGAAATGTGAAATCTAAGTGGAACACTAAGTGTGACTCGAAACCCATATGGCGCAAGTGTGAATATTCCTGAGAGATGCTACTAGTGGTGCAAGAGATCTCTGCAGGGAGACCAACTGCTGGACCATTTGTATGGTTGACTGCACAGTATCAATATGTTCACCAGAACCACAAACAAGTTGGTAGTGGACTTCCCTACAGTCTCAAACATCTTGCTATAATTCTATTGCAAGAAGTCCAAGGCATTCAGCAATTGCTGGGGGAAAGAAAGCCTTTTTCTTTGAAAATCCCATAAAGACCATAAAGTCTACATTCCTGTCCACCACTTCAGCAGAGCTGGGATCTGAGCTGAACCTCCAACGAGGCATTTCCAAGGGTGTCCTGCTCCTGCCCACGTTTGCTCTGTCCGTGTCAGATTGACATGCTATCTGAAGTTACAACAATAAAGCTACAGTATATGCTTCAAAGCTTAGTTGAAAATCCACTTAAATTCATTCTCCAGTTCATACTAAATCATTTTCAAAACCACTAAAATTGAACTCCTACAGTATTTTGCACAAAGACACAAGTTCCCAATTCTACTGAGAAAAATAGATGTCTGGAATTCAAAAGTAAACAAAAGCTGCAAAAATTGACATTGCATTTGAAGTCTCAGTTGTTTTCCATGTCGCACACACACTGACAGCTTATCTGTTTTTTTTAAAACAGTAATCAATATAAATGAACTTGAATGAATGTTGAAATTTGTCTAGTAATTGGAAATGAAAATTGGGCAGTTTTGTGCCCAGACTACCTATTAACTTTCCCACACACAGCCCCTTTTGCGCACACGCATTTTCTCATTTATGTCTCCTAAACATGTACCTGCCCTTATTCTTCCATGTACTTTCTCACCGATATGCAGAAAACATCTTTCCGTCTCATACAGAACAATATCAAATACCTTTTCCATAAGGATCTAAGAAATAGGAACAGGAGTAGACCATTTTGCCCCATGAGCCTGCTCCACTATTGAATATGATCATGGCTGAACTTCTGTGTTAACTCTACTCTCTGCTCTATTCACATATCCCTTGATGCCATGCCAGCTTTCCCTAATTAATCCTCACTTTCCAAATGACTGATAACTTTGCCCTGCCTTATCGTCTCTAAAGGTTTTCTAATCTAGGTAGCGACAAAGCTTTTAGAGGTGATAATCTAGGACAAATTTAACAGTCACTTGGACTAGTGTCGGTTCATTAGGGGAAGCTAGCGCAAATTTGTTTTCAGAAAATTGTGTTTTGATAAGATAACAGAGAGGGTAGGAGGTCTTGTGGCACAGTGGCACAGAACCAGGAGCTGGTCACTGGACCAGAAGCTTTGGGTACGGGACCAGCGGCAGGACTTATTGGCCACGGAAGGAAGGTTTATAATGCGGTTCAGTGGGCTGATAATCAACCCGGGAATCTTTTCATCACTTCCCCACTATTCTCCAAAGGGGAAAATACTGTGGGTGTGAAGATCAGCTAAAGAAGAACAGAGAGGGTTGATGACAGTAATATGGTTGGTGCGGTGTATATAGACTTCCAAAAGTGTCACATAATAGACTTATCGGAAACATTGAAGCCCGTGGAATAAAAGAGAAAATGGCAGCATGAATACAAAATAGAGAATTGTGTTGATAGAGTTCGGAGCCTTCCTGGGCAAGAGCGAGGCATTCCCGGTGATCCGGGGGAGAAACAGAGCTGGAGGTTCTACCGTTCAAATTCGCCCGACACATGCGACCAACGGGGGCTGCCATCTTGGCTGCCATCTGCAATGCTGCCCGACACGTGCGACCAACTGGGGAAACCATCTTGGGACCACCCCAGCACCTCCGACCACGCCGGCTACCCGCAACTCAGCGCGGTCACCCTGGACCAGTTATGACCCAAACACGTCTGGAGCTCCATGATGTCTATCCGGGTAAATGGACACGAAAAACCTTGGGCAAGATTCTCCGCAAATGCGGAGAATCGTAAAGGCTGCCGTGGGACAGGCCGTAACCCACGGCAGCCTTCATGCCCACTTCCGGGGCCGATTCTCCCCCCCGGCGGGGCTAGGAGCGCGGCCCCAGGCGTCACGGCGGCACGGCCTTGACGACGGTCGTCAAGGCCGCACGTCAAGCGTCACGCCGGCTGACGTGGCCGATGACGTCAGCCGCGCATGCGCAGGTTGGACACCGCCAACCCGCGCATGCGCAGTTGGCATCTTTTCCCTCCGCCGCCCCACAAGACGTGGCAGTTTGATCCTGCGGGGCAGCGGAGGGAAAAGAGTGCGTCCATTACGAATGCACGGCCCCCTTGGCACGGCCATGGTACTGCCGTGTCAAACGGGCCCCCAGATGCCCCAAACGGGCATCTGGCGCCCGTTTCACGACGGCAGCGAGCAGGTGTGTTTGCTGCCGTGTTGAAATGGGTGTGAAGGCTCGGCCGCTCGGCCCATCGGCCTCGGAGAATCACCGCTCGCCGTAAAAAAACGGCGAGCGGCGATTCATGGCGTGGGTTGGGGGGGGAGAATAGCGGGAGGGAGTGAAAAATGTGGGAGGCCCTCCCGCTATTCTCCCACCCGGCGTGTGGGGCGGAGAATCATGCCCCTAGCCTGTTCGACTTCAGGAGCACAGAGTGCTTTATTCATCCAGACATGGTAAGACGCTGCTCGCTCCCATTCTTCCCGGTGCACCAAACCATCTCCCTCGCCTCCGGGTCGCACTCGGTGCAGATCCGGGGGTGCACAACCACAACCCTAGCAATACAGGGCGCCGCGTACGCCGATTTTAAGCTATATGTACTTCCCGCCCTCTGTGCTCCTCTCCTGTTGTGACTGGATTTTCAGTGTAACCTCAAGAGCCTAACTCTGAAATTCGGCGGTCCCCTACCCCCACTCACCGCATGTAGCCTCGCGACACTAAAAGCCGCCCCTCCCCCGCTCTTCGCAAATCTCACCACCGACTGTAAGCCAGTCGCCACCAGAAGCAGGCGGTATAGCATTCAGGACAGGACTTTTATCAGGTCCGAGGTCCAGCGACTCTTGTGGGAGGGGATCATCGAGGCCAGCAATAGCCCCTGGAGAGCTCAGGTGGTGGTCGTCAGGACCGGGGGAAAAGAACCGGATGGTTGTAGATTACAGCCAAACCATAAACCGGTACACGTACCTTTCCCGGATCGCAGATGTGGTTAACCAGATCGCACGCTACCGGGTGTTCTCCATGGCGGATCTGAAGTCTGCGTACCACCAGCTCCCAATCCATCCGGGGTCCTCCACTACACGGCCTTTGAGGCAGACGGCCACCTCTTCCACTTCCTCCGGGTCCCCTGTTGGACAAGCTTCTGCATTCCGGGCCCTTTGTTAGGGGGCCTTCCAAAATGGCCACAGTCACCGCTCTCCCCATGAGGTCGGGCCCCAGCACTCCGGAGTTTCCCTTTGTGGCATCCAACGTGGCTGCCAACTATGTGTAAGCCACGTGGATGCACCCCTACACTCCGAGGTCTACCTTCATCCTGATGCCCTCCCAGGTGGCTGTTTGTGGTGCCATCTTAGTTCCACGCCCTGCTCCATGCATGCCGAGGCATGTGTCCGTTCTGTTTCACTACCTCAACCTTCCCTTTGCTTCCTTTTTGTTCTGTGCTCCCCCACCCCCCCGACTCCTTCCCCCCCCCCCACAGCCCCTATCCCTCTGTTCCCCACCCCCGTGTTCTGCCCTCCCACTTTGTGCCAGGCGCTCCCTCTCCCCTGAGATGTGCGCCTCGGCCCTCCTTTCTTTCTGCCTCCCGTGTTGGTTGTCCTTGTTGGTATGGTGGCTCCCCTCCCCGTACTTGCCCGACTCTGGCCCTGCTTTACCCTCCTCCTTCCACCCCTTATCTCGCCCTCCTGTCTGCTTTTCTCACTCTCGCTCCCCTTGCTCTGCTCCCCCACATCACATTGAGAGAAGAGACGAGCCCGAAAACGAGGCTGCACAGCCCTGCGTAAAACAGAAAACATATGCATACAGTTCGTGATTTTATTGTCTCTGTTTGCCGTCTGTCCTCCGCTCTTTGTCCCGATTATTTTTTTACGCCCCTGCAGCTTTCGTTGTTGTTGCGGTTGTTCCTCCCCCAATTTATTTGATTAAACAAATCGTCAGCCGTCGCTGGGGTGTTGAAGTACAGTTCCTTTCCCTTGAATGTTACCCAGAGTTTGCCGGGAATAACATCCCAAATCGCACCCCACTTTTGTAGAGTGCTGATTTTGCTCTGTTGAACTCGGCCCACTTTTTTGCCAGGTCCATCCCAGTGTCTTGGTACACCCTTATGTTCTTCCCTTCGCACGTGCACAATTTCGGCTGACAGACCCACCTTAAGATTTTTTTCCCAGTCCTGGAACCAGTGCAGCTTTGCGATAATTGCTCTGGGCTGCTCCCCGGCTTTGGGCCTGGGTTGAACCAACCTGTGCACTCTGTCCATTTCTGAGAGTTTTGGAAAGCCTTCCCTCCCCACTAGCTTGCCCAGCATTTGGGTGATGTAGCTCGTTGGGTCTCTGCCCTCTATCCCCTCTGACAGACCCACTATTCTGACGTTCTGCCGTCTGGACCTGTTTTTCTGGTCCTCCACTTTCCCTCTTAGGTTGCTCTGGGTCGTTACCAACCTTCTCACCTCAGTTTCCAGAGCTACTATCCTGTCGCTCTGGTCTGAGGCGGCATTCTCCAACTCCAGGATCGTTTTCTCCTGCGCCTCTACCTTTCTTCCCAGGTCTTTGATCGTCCTCTGCATTTTGTTTGTCACCTCCGACAGCACTTCCTTGATGATTGTGTGGAGCTCTATCCTGATCGCTTCCTTTATGGCGTTTAGCTTCTCCATTGTTCCAAGCATATTCCTTTTGCGTGCCTTTCGCCTTTGGCTGGGTTTTGGTGGGCTTTTTAAGCCGATATTCTCGGTAAATTGTCTCAGTTGGGTTTGTTTGGGAGGAGAGCTACCTGATGTGCATGTGCTCATCACATCGCCGCCACCGGAACGGACAGTCTGCCTTTCTCCGATGTCACTCTTTGCTTTCCCACTGTTTATGGTGAGCTCCCCCTCCACTGTGTTAATTGGCTGGGTCTGCCGCTCTCCGCGCTGTTCCTCACTCTCGGCTTGCCCCAGGCTTGCCGGGTTTTGGACAGCCTTCTCCGCAGCGATGGCCAAGGTTGTGGGATGAGGGTGGAGCCATGCCCGAGAGTGGCAGTTTTTGGGGTAACGGACCAGCCAGAACTCCATATGGGGTAGATTACTGGCCTTTGCTTACCTTAATCGCACGCCGGAGATTTCTGCTCAACTGGCAGTCAACAGCACCACCCACAGTTGCTGGTTGGCTAGCAAACTTGTCGGAATTTCTCCACCTGGAGAAGATTAAATATACCATCCGAGGGTCAGACGAGAGCATCCACAAAGCTTAGAGGCCATTCATCAGCCTGTTGCATGACCTGTTTGAGGCCAATAGCGACGAAGAGGGGGGGGGGAACACTGGAGACCCCAGGATGGTCAAGGTAAGTGCGGGATGGCTCCTTGGCCTCCCTCTGGAACGCAGGCAGTTTGGCAATGCCCAGCTGGCACCTTGGGACTGCCGCCCCTGGCACTGCCAAGGTGCCCGGATGGCACTGCCAAGCCAGCAGGAGCACTGCCAGAAACCCACGCAGACACGGGGAGAATGTGCAAACTCCACACGGACAGTAACCTGGGGCCGGGATCGAACCCAGGTCCTCAGTGCCGTAAGCAGCAGTGCCAACCACTGTGCCACATGCCACCCCTAGAAAAGCTCAGTGATTGATGCAACATTTTTTGTCCAGAAAGTACAAGAGCCAGATTTTACTCTTGAATTTGAAACTTTGCCTGAAAGAAGCTTTTCACAGTCGTTCTCCAGCTTTTTAAAAACATAATTTGGAAAAGAAATCCTGTTAGAAAAGATGTGGTTTTAACTTATACAGTGAAAGACTCTTACTGATGGGGAGGTACGGTGCCACAGTGGTTAGCACTGCTGCCTCACAGCACCAGGGACGCGGGTTCAATTCCAACTTCGGGTGACTGTCTGTGTGGAGTTTGCACGTTCTTCCTGTGTCTGCGTGGGTTTCCTCGGTGCTCCCACAGTCCAAAGATATGCAGGTTAGGTGGATTGGCCATGCTAAATTGCCCCAAAGTGTCCAAATGTTAGGTGGGATTACAGGGATGGGGCAGGAGATTGGGCCAAGGTAATCTGCTCTTTCCAAGGGTCGGTGCAGACTCGAAGGGCCGAATGGCCTCCTTCTGCACTGTAGTGATTCTATTCTATGATTCACGATAGGAAACACAGCACTCTGTATACATTCAGATTACTGCAGCAAGATATTTTTAGGTGTACAGTGATGGGTGTTAGAAAGTACCAGCTGTGAACTCATATCTTTGAATGAGTCCTTTAAGTAAATGTCTTGATGAAAAAAGTCCAAAACATAAAGTACAACTTTTTAAAAATACATTCACAGGGTGTGAGTGACTCTGACAAGGTCAGCATTTATTGTCCATCCCTATTTGGTGTTGAGAAAGTGATAGTGAGGGTGGCACAATGGTGCAGTGGTTAGCACTGCTGCCTCACAGTGCCGAGGACTCAGGTTCGATCCCGACACCAGGTTACTCTCCGTGTGGAGTTTGCACATTCTCTCCATGTCTGCATGGGTCTCACCCCCACAACTTGAAGATGTGCAGGGTAGTTTGATTGGCCATGCTAAATTGCCCCTTAATTGGAAACATTTTTTAAAAAGAGAAAGTGATGGGGTGCTGACTTCTTGAAGGTACCTGCACATTGCTGTTCAGGACAAAATTTGTGAAATTTGACTCAATAATGATGAAGGAATTATACGTTCCCAAGTCAGGATGGTGTGTAACATGGAGGAGATCTTAGAGTTGATGGTGTTACCACGCGCCTCCTTCCCTTGTAGAGAGATCATAACATTGAGAGGATCTGTCGAAGAATCCTTAGAGAGTTCCTGCAGTGCTTCTTTATAAGTAAGTTTATTCATCTTATTGTTAAATATGTTTTATTGCTTGTTTGCTGCATTAGAAACCTATGAATTATTCATATAGATGAGGAGGGAAAAAAAATCACAGGTGATTAAAAACTTGAAGTGTGTTGAATGATTTGAGTGGAGTCTCTTGATTTGCTTTCTGCGTTTTAAGAACTTTGCATAGAACTGATTTATAATCAATAACCTTAAATTACAGTTACTTTGTTTTGATATCAGCCAATATGTATGTTCTATGACTATGTTGCCAATCAAGCACCAAATAACCACACATGAAGATAACAGCTTGTCACTGAGTGCGACTAGACACAGGGTGTGAACTTGGGAATTTGGTAATTGAGAGAGTTTAAGGTTTAATTTTAAGGATTAACCTTTTTCTAAAGTCTAATCTAGTTTGTATTTAGAATTTAACTGTAATTAATTGCAATTTGTCTTTCCGTCTTAGCCATGGATATACAAGGTCTCTACTGGAGAGGAAGTTGACATGTAGTCAATTAGATAACTAGCTTGAATGGGTGTCATAATGACAAGGAATTGTGACTAAGTGAGATTGACCTATAACTTCACCAGCGAAACAAACAAAATATTTCTATGTATCAAGAGGACTTGTTTTCTTTTTAAAAAAACAAGAAAAGACACTGAACAAAAATAGCTGTCATGAGTCACTCTCTGGGATTGTAAATTAACATTTTTCTGGAAATTTACAAAATCTATAGATCTGTTGATATCTTGCTCACAGGATTCCACATCTGGGGATGTCACGGTCCACTTCAAAAGGGACTCCATGTGCTGGACTTTAATTAACTGCAAGACAATGGGAACTGCTAACCAGCTAGATTCCCAAGAGACATTCAAAACCACTTGTGGAGGATGAAATACCCCATCTCCTGTTGGTTTCTACTATCTTGAAATGTGCCAAATGTTTCTGAAATTAAAAATCAGTAATGCAATTACTGTTCGACAATGTTGACTGCAAGACACGGTAATCACATTCCCACGTGGATATACAGACAGGAGGTTTAAGAATTGGTTTTGCCACACCAGAAACAAAGAGAGAAAAAGTAATCTGGAAACACTACTGAAGGGAGCAATGAGGAATCTCTCTGTCTCTCTCTCTCTCTCTGAAGTTAGAATTTGTTACAGCAAATGGAACTGTAACAGTGGGAATTTGCTACAGCAAATGGAACTGTTACAGTGGGAATTGCTCCTAAATTACATGTTGGAGGAGTAGATTCCATCCTAGGTATTGATCTGGCTTGTGGAGATAGTAATGTGATAACAACTGTCTTGCAACAGGCAGTTACATAGAACATACAGTGCAGAAGGAGGCCATTCGGCCCATCGAGTCTGCACCGACCAACTTAAGCCCTCACTTCTACCCTATCCCCGGAACCCAATAACCCCACCTAACCTTTTTGGTCACTATGGGCAATTTATCATGGCCAATCCACCTAACCTGCACGTCTTTGGACTATGGGCGGAAACCGGAGCACCCGGAGGAAACCCACGCAGACACGGGGAGAACATGCAGACTCCACACAGACAGTGACCCAGCGGGGAAACGAACCTGGGACCCTGGTGCTGTGAAGCCTCAGTGCTATCCACTTGTGCTACCGTGAAGTTGTTAATGATGATCTTATTTTTCTTTCCAATTAAGGGGCAAATTAGCATGGCCAATCCACCTAACCTGCACATATTTGGGTTGTGGAGTGAAACCATCGCAGACACGGGAAGAATGTGCAAGCTCCACACGGACAGTGACCCGGGGCCGGGATCAAACCTGGATCCTCGGCGTCGTGAGGCAGCAGTGCTAACCACTGTGTTACCATGCCACCTGATCATGATGATCTTAGCGAGCAATTGAAGGAAAACCTGATTAACACAGGTTAAAGACAGGTCACTGTCTTTGCGGAGTCTGCACCTTCTACCTGTGTCTGTGTCCTCTGGGTGCTCCGGTTTCCTCCCACAAGTCCCGAAAGATGTGCTTGTTAGGTGAATTGGACATTCCGAATTTTCCCTCTGTGTACTTAAACAGGCGCCTGAATGTGGCGACTAGCGGCTTTTCACAGTAACTTCATTGCACTGTTAATGTAAGCCTACTTGTGACAATAAAGATTATTATTTTATTATCTTCAGTTTTGTGGATCAGATGGAGGAGGAGTTCAAGAGGTGGGACATGCTGCCATTGTCGTTGGCAGGGAGGGTGCAGTCCGTCAAAATTACGGTGCTTCTGAGGTTTTTGTTCCTCTTTCAGTGCCTGCCCATCTTCATCCCCAGGGCCTTCTTTAGGAGGGTGACTAGCAGTATTTTGAGCTTTGTGTGGGCACATGGGACTCCGAGAATGAAGAGGGTTTTCCTGGAGCGAGGGAGGGATGGAGACGGGCTGGCGCTGCCCAACCTTTTGGGGTACTATTGGGCAGCCAATGTGTCAATGGTGCGTAAATGGGTGATGGAGGGGAGGGGGGGGGGGGCGGCGTGGAAAAGAATGGAGATGGCGTCATGTAGAGGTACGAGCCTGGTTGCCTTGGCAACGGCGCCGTTGCCACTCTCTCCTAAGAGGTATTCCACGAGCCCGGCGGTGGCGGCGACCCTAAGAATCTGGGGACAGTGGAGACGGCATAGGGGGGAAACAGGGGGCTCGATGGAGGCTCCATTAGGTGGAAATCATCGGTTCCTCCCGGGGAACACTGATGGGGGATTTAGGGGGTGGCAAAGGGTGGGCATCAGTAAATTGAGGGACCTTTTTATTGGCGGGAGGTTTGCGGGCCTGGGGGAACTGGAAGATAAATTTGGGCTCCCCCAAGGGAACATGTTCAGATACTTGCAGGTAAAGGCGTTTGCTAGGCGACAGGTAGAAGAGTTCCCTTTGCTGCCCTCATGGGGGGCGATGGACAGAGTGCTTTCAGGGGTGTGGGTCGGAGAGGGGAAGGTGTTTGACATTTATAAGGTAATGCAGGAGGTGGAGGAGTCGTCAGTGGAGGAGCTGAAGGCTAAATGGGAGGGGGAACTTGGGGAGCAGATAGAGGACGGGACTTGGGCGGATGCCTTGGAGAGAGTCAACTCTTCCTCTTCATGTGCGAGGCTTAGTCTCATCCAATTCAAGGTGCTGCACCGGGCCCACATGTCCGGGACTAGGATGAGTAGGTTCTTTGGGGGTGAGGACAGGTGCACCAGGTGTTCGGGGAGTCCAGCGAATCATGCCCATATGTTCTGGGCATGCCCGGCACTGGAAGGATTCTGGAAGGGGGTGGCGGGGACGGTATCGAGGGTGGTTGGATCCAGGGCCAAACCCTGGGTGGGGACTCGCGATTTTCGGAGTTGCGGTGGAGCCGGGAGTGCAGGAGGCGAAAGAGGCCGGTGTCCTGGCCTTTGTGTTCCTAGTAGCCCGGCGGAGGATCTTGCTGCAGTGGAAGGATGCGAGGCCCCCAAGTGTGGAGACCTGGGTCAATGACATGGTGGGATTGATAAAGTTGGAGAGGGTCAAATTTGCCCTGAGAGGATCAATACAAGGGTTCTATAAACGGTGGCAGCCTTTTCAGGACTTCCTGGCTCAAAGATAGGTATCTTGGTCAAGAGCAGCAGCAACCCGGGAGGGGGGGTGTTCCTTATTGTAGTTTCTATTTTTTTTTCCTATGGTTATGTAACTTAACATTGTGTTAATTTAAGTTGTTAATATATTGTGTTGTTCATTGAGGAGGGGTGAATGTTTATGATTGCTATTATTATTGTTGTTATTGTTGGTATTTTATTATGGTTCGATGTTGTATAAATACAAAATTTTTCAATAAAAATTATATATTTTTTAAAACTTTATAAACTGGGTAAACTTCAAGCATCAGAAGTATTTATAAAGTATTGTGGAAAATGCCTTGAAGAAGAAAAAGAGAGTTTGTGGGAAATCAGAATAATTGGTTAAATTTAAATTTAAAAACAAAACTTAATGAACTGTTTGAACTTCATCGTGAGAAGAACAATGAGATTTGTGAACTTCAAAATGGAGGAAATGAGAAAGAAGGTTGATTGTATGGAGTGCTGCAATTCTAAAATTGTTCCTGTAAATAAAAACTCATTGTTGAATAGTGATCAAGTTAAGCAAAGACCTAATCCAAGTAATATTACTGATCAGAATCAGTACTGAACTACCTGCACAATTGGAAATTGCAAATTGTCAACGAGAAGTACTGAAATTTCAAAATGATCTTTCTGAGTCAATGATCACACATTGAATTTAAAATGTTTGTGGGTGATACTGCACAAGATGTAATAGTTGGATGAAAAACAAGTGAACAAATTTGTCACAGACCATTCAAACTCTGCTGAGAACTGGACTGAGATAGTTCAGAAATTATGCAAAAGCATTTAAGGGTTAGAACGAACAATGAAACTTCATTCGAGGAAGTGATTGACATAGCACAAACAGAATTGAAAAGAATTTGTTTGAAATGGGACTGGGAGAACAACAAGATCACAAAAAGCTCAAAGAACAAACAAAGCAAGAGTACGGTACTATTTTGAGTGAACATAACAAGCATCTTAAAAACATTAACAACATTCTTGAAACAGCTAAAAGAGATTTTGACAAGAGAAGAATAAAATGCAAATTTACCATTTGTGAATTGAAAAGTGGGCGTTAGAATGGAACAATGCCTGTAAGCAATGAAAAGGACAATTGCACTGTGAATAAAATGAAACATTATTTTCTGGGTGGAAAATTGGAAATCAGAAGAAAAAGAAACACGAGACTTGAGTATGATCATGTTACCAAGTATAGATTCTGATTGGGCACGATTCAGCAGTCTTGAGTTAAACGTCCACTGAATGGCAGATTTAGCGGAGTTTTTCTCAGCGCCTGCAGCACCAAGAAACTCCTCGCTTTTCAACGGCACTCACCATTTTTCTTTTAGCCTCTGGGAGATTCTCCCCACCAAGGTCGCACTTTGAGGGATTTCCTGCTGGCAAGCTCAAGCTCTGCCAAGCGGAACGCTTCTTCACAGACCAGGGCACTATTTTGGAAGGATGGCCCCATTCTTCTCTCCCCCCCCCCCCCCCCCCATTTTAGAACCCTCCCCCCTCATCTCAACCTTGGGAAGGCCCCTCTGAATCCCACTCCTCCCTCACTGCCCTACTAGCTGGTAAGGCCCCCGCAGGCCCGATCCCTGGCAGCGTCAATCTGGCACCCGGGCATCCTGGCACTTCCAGCCTGGTGCCCTGCCAGTGCCCCTGCGAGCCTGACCGTGCCACCCAGGAATCTTGGCAGTGCTCAGGTGGCCCTGCCAGGGTGCCTAGGTAATGCTGTCAAGGTGCCAGGCTGGCAGTGCCAAGATGCCTAGGTAAGGTCTCCCACATGCAGCCGTTGAGTCCCAGGTGCCAGGTAAATATGGCTTATTTAAACATGCTGATCTGGGTCCTGTCCGTTGAATTTTGCGCGACGTTTCCAGCGCCACAAATCTCAAAAGCGGCCTCTCATGAGATTCAATGGCTTTGTCCCGACACCAAGTTGGCCGCTATGAGGCCGCTGAATTGCGCCCATTGACTTTGTTTTGGTTAAATCATTGTAATTACATAATCTGACATGTAATTGTTAACTAAGAAAACTGTACTTGTATGTTGTAATAGATTATGTGTTCAGATATTTGACATGTTAAGTTTGTCTAAAGGGAATAAATATAACACCAGTTTAAAGAAATCTTCATGGTTATGAAGATTTCCTTCTTTCAAAGAGGGAGGCGTTAGGAAAACAAAGGCCATTTTAAGGCTTGTATATTTGTATTGGTAAACATTAGAAACTAGATATAGTTTTACGTTTGTTTAATTTAAATATTTCTGTGCCTGAATGGGTAAAACCTATTGTTAGATTCATGCTGACAAAGATGTTTGTATGTATGGGTTTTGTTAAGTTCCAACTATATTTATGTTGTGCTTAGAGAGAGTTACATAGTGACGGATAAATAAAAAGCATAAACATGTGATGTTGCTAAACAACTGGGGCTTTATAAGGTAGAGAAGCTTTAAAGTTTATTTTAACTAATTTGTGGGCAGTTGGGAAGATGGGTAGTGAGAGAAAAGGCAGCTCTGATAGAAGAATTTGATTTTAGAAGCTAAAGAGGGAACATCTTTCTCAGCCTTGTTAAAAGAAAAGCCATACTGTGGAGCAATGGTTAAAAAAACAGATGCCGAATTCTAAAATCCAGCTAGTTAAAGTGGGACAATAGAGACCGCCGATGATAGGGGCTGGTTTAGCACAGGGCTAAAGAGCTGGCTTTTAAAGCTTTTAAAGGCAGGCCAGCAGCACAGTTCAATTCCCGTACCGGCTTCCCCGAACATGCACAATGTGGCGACGAGGGGCTTTTCACAGTAACTTCATTTGAAGCCTACTTGTGACAGTAAGCGATTTTCATTTCATGTGAGAGCAAGTCACATAAAAGATAACTCCCACCAGCGTCCTGTTTTTTCAATCCTTTTTACCCAATATTTGGGGATTCCTATGGTCAAAACCAGCCTGCCAAACTGTGTAAAGAATTACTGGCAGAATTATGTCAAAACATTTGTCGAAGAAGCCTGCTGGAAAGGGGTCTCAGGCTAATAGTCCAGTGAGGGAGTCGGAGGGAGGGAAGATGGAGGGCGCGGCTGCGCCCATCACAGTAGACACGCTGTCTGTGGTAATGGCACAGGAGTATGGGAAGTTTGAGATACAAATGGACAAAGTGGGACAGCAGACTTCAGAGGTAGGTGTAATGTTCAGCGAATGTGCAAACTCCATATGGATAGTGACCCAGGGCCGGGATTGAACCCGGCTCCTCAGCACCATGAGGCAGCAGTTCTATCCACTGCACCACTGTGCCTGATGCCATTTAAATACAGTCTGGGAATTGAGCAGGAAAGCAATTGTGAGCAGTTTGCAAAGCAGTCAAGAAAAATAAATCTTAAAAGGGTTGGTGCAAAATCCTGCACTGGATTCACTGGTAAGAGTGGAAGAGAAGCTTTGTTTAAACGCGTCATTTGTAAAACTGGGACTGGATTTTGGAATACAACCCACTAAGGGAAAGCGTTATTATTAAAACGTGCTTTTTGGGAGTGGAGTTTGGAAACTTTCATCGGGGGGGGGGGGGGGGGGGATACTGAGGAGAAACCCAGAGACACTGACTTAGTTTTAAGAGCGGAGTGGATATGTTTGACCACACTCATCTAGTGTGATTTATAGGGGCTTTTTATGTTAATGAGACTGTTGTAGTTTATAGGAGCATTGTCAGAGGCTACATAATCAGCTGGCTTTCATGTGGGGCCCCCCCTCTTAATTACGGCTCAGCTAAAACGCAGACTTGCGGAGACAGCAATTCTCGGGATAAGGAATATTTCTGCTGGGCTGAGTAACCTGCATTTTGTGAGTGCCTGTTCTTCCAGGAATATGGTTAAGTCTGGTTGGTTTAAGTCCCATTGTGCTTTGCACGCAATTCACTATTCCCAGTGCTCATACCCAGAAGTGTGTTGTCTGCTACTCAGGTTTATGTTTTTCCACTACTGATTCTGTCGGTCCTGTTCATGTAACAATCTAAGTATAGAAGTGTATGTTGACTTATATAATCCTGTATTTAAACATTTATCAATCTAAGTATAGAGGTGTATGCTGAGTTATATAATATTGTGTCATATTTACTTTAACGGTCTACCTCGAGCCCCCTTTCAAAGATGCAGTTTGTAATCCGTGTTAATCTTTAAATCTGTATATATTTAAGCTAATTGTATAATAATCCAAATTTATTATTTAATTTATGTTTTTATTTAATAAATATTATTATTACCGCACTGTAGCACAGTGGTTAGCACAACACTTCACAGCTCCAGGGTCCAGGTTCGATTCCCGGCTTGGGTCACTGTCTGTGCGGAGTCTGCACGTTCTCCCTGAGTCTGCGTGGGTTTCCTGCGGGTGCTCAGGTTTCCTTCCACAGCCCAAAAACATGCTGTTAAGTGAATTGGACATTCTCAATTCTCCCGTTGTGTACCCGAACAGGCGCCGGAGTGTGGCGACTAGTGGATTTTCACAGTAACTTCATTGCAGTGTTAATGTAAGCCTACTTGTGACACTAATGAAGACTATTATTTTTCCATAGTTAATCTTTTTTTTCTTGTTGCTATAACTCATGGGAAGTCCTGTCACTCTGTTCCTCCACATTTTATAAAAACAAAATATAAGCTACCGTCTTTTGAGGCAGGGTTCCATTCTGGGATTCTCCCGTCCAATAATAACGAGAACTGGGATTGTAACACTAATAAAGTTACTCTTTCTTTAGATTCAATAAAACCTGGTTTGATTGGCTCCTTTTTAACAAATAAATATATCAGGATTGGTGAAGGCATTATGGGGAAAATATATTTTTTAAACCTTTTGTCACAACCAACCAAGGGAGCCAGTTCACTCCTGCTCACCCAGTCTTAAAACGGGTTTTTCTAGTGAGCAGTGCTGACTCATCTCTACAGAGGGAGGATATTCTGTTCACATGAAAAGTTGCATCTTAAACAGACTTCAGAAAAGAGCATGAGAGTAGTGGGTCAGCAGGCTTCAAGATGGTGCTAGCTCAGTTCTCCCTCCAGAGGGGACGAGCCAGGTTCTGAGTACATCAAGTGTAACATCACAGGGAAAAAAGTAATTGATTGGCCTGTCAGTACTTTTCTCATTTACTTTTAAAAACTTGGAGCATTTTATGAAGTGCAGGTTTTTATTACTAGTGGAAAGTTTTATCATAGTCATAAAGCTTGATCGATTGGCTGTTGAGTATTTCCTAAATATCTTTACTGGAAAATTTCATTCAGGCTAAATAGAATATTTATTGAAATAATAAGAACATAAACATAGGCAGGACTAGACACACTAATTAAAATTTAATCAATAAGAATAATTATTTAATTAACTAAACGCTATAAAATTGGCAGGACAGGTGATGTGTTGCAGCTTCAGAAATGTGGGTGCTTGTTTGACCCAAGGCAAACACGCCTGCAGTAAGTTTCTGCGGCTTGGAAGAACTTCAGTAATAGAGCCGCTGAGCTGGAGGCCGAGTTGCAGATACTGCAATACATCAGAGTAGGGGAATGTTGCCTGAACACTTTGTTCCAGGAGACAGTCACAGTTCTTAGGATAGGTCATCTGATTTGATCCATGGTTAGGGAGAGGAGGGTATGAGTGAGACAGGGAAGGGATCGCAAGAATAGAGCTGGCGAATACTCAGCCTTTGCAATTGTCCACACATTTGAGGTTCTTGAGGCTTTTATGAACGAAAGCGGTGACTGCAGGTTGGATTAGCGAACTGACAGTGGCATTGTGGTACAGGAAGCTATTCAAATGGGGAGAGTTAATTGGAATGGAGTGGTAGTAGAGGACAATATATATAAGAGGACAGCCAAGGGCAACAGTCCAGAAATTGGTGTTGCCTGCCCGGTGCCAGGGATCAAGACATCTGCTGTGACTTGTGTAGGAGGGGCTAGATCACTTGTGGTCCACGGAGATATCAACGGCATAGGTACAAAAAAGAAAGACGTTCTGCTTGGAGAGTGTGAGCAGATGGGGGCTAAATTAAAAAGCAGGCCCTCAAAGATAATCTGGATTATTACCTACCCCATGAGCAAATTGGTGCATGGTAAATTAGATTAGAGAGTTAAATGTGTGGCTCAAAGTGTGGGTGAAATGAGTTTCAATTCCTGGGGCAATGGCCAGTACTAGGGAAAGTGGAATCTGTACCGTTGAGATTGTCTTCACCTGAACTTTGCTCGGTACGGTGTCCTAGCAAGTCATAATACTAGGGTAGTAGAGAGTGCTTTGAACGAAATAGTGGAGGTGAGGGAAAGTGTGAGGGAATATGTGATATATTAAAGAGAGTGGACAAGGCAAGAGAGAAAGGTAGCAATGAGGAAAGTAATCAGAATGTGGCAGGAAGGGATAGATTGTGCAAACCTAAGAGCCAGCACATAAGACTAGAGGTTGTGAAATTAATAAAAAGGATGAATTAAATGCAGTCTATCTGAATGCATGCAATGTTCACAACAAGGTAGCTGAAATGTAAGGAAACAGATATGGCCTAATTGCTCTTAAGGAGACATGGCTGCAGGGTGACCAAGGCTGGAAATTGAATGTTCAGGAAGATTCAAATTTTGGGGAGGATAGACAAAAAGGAAAATGAAGTGGGTTAGCGCTGTTACTAAAGGATGAGATAAGTATATTAATGAAAGGTAGTGAGAGATCAGAAGATCAAGGTGTAGAATTAGTTGAGGTGGAACTAAGAAACAGCAAGGGGCAGCAAACATTCATCGGTGTTGTTCATGGGGCACCAAATAGTAGTGGTCGTGCAGGACACGGTATAAATCAAAAACCTAGAGGTGCATGTAACAAAAATAATACAATAATCATGAGAGACTTCAATCTACATATAGACTGGGCAAAGCTAATGAACACGAATGCTGCGGAGGACAAATTCCTGAAATGAAAACAATACGGTTTCTTAGAAAAGCATGTTGAGGAACTAACTAGAGAATGGGCTATTTTAGATCTGGTATTGTTTCATGAAAAATGGATAATTAATAATCTTGTTGTAAAGGAGCCTTTAGGGAAGAGTATCATAGGACGCAAGAATTTTACATAAAATGTGGAAGGAATATAGTTCAATCTGAAACTAGGGTCATAAATCTAAAGAAATGAACCAACGAAGTTACCAAAGGCAAGTTGGCTGTAATAGATTGAATTTGACATTAAAAGGTATGATGATAGACAGGCAATTGCTCGTATTTAACAAATTAATATATGGTTTACAACAAATTTACATTTCTTTAATGCACACACTGAAACCCAGCTGGAAAGGTGATCCAACCATGGGTAACACGATATGTTGAAGACTGGATTAGATCAAAGGAAGAATTTTATAAAGTTGCCAAAAAAGTAGCAAGTTTGGGAGCATTTTAGAATTCAATGAAGGATGTCCAGGAAACTGATTAAGAAAGAGAAAATAGAATATGATAGTGAACTAGCATGAAGCATAAAAAGACATTAAGTGCTTCTGTACCAAAAAGATTAGCAATAGCAAATGTGGACCCATTGCAGTCAGAGATCAGAAAATTTATAAGGGAAATAAGGAAATGGCAGAGGAACTCAACAAATACTTTTTGTCTAGCTTCATGGAGAAAGGTACAAAAAACCTCTCTGAAATACGAGGGAACCAAAGGACTATCGAGATTGAGGACCTGAAAGAAATTAGTATAAGTATATCAGTTTACTGCAGAAATTAATAGGAATGAAAGTTGATAAATCCCCTGGAGCTGATTATCTACATCTCAACGTGTTGAAAGAGGTGGCCGGAAAGATATTGGATGCATTGATTGATGGTCATCTTCCAAAATTGTATAGATTCTGGAACAGTTCCTGCAGATTGGAAGGTAGAAAGTGTAACCCTGCTATTTAAGAAAGGGAATGGGGAGAGAAAGTGAGGAATGACAGATATGTTAGCCTGACATCAGTATCAGGGAAATGCTCGAATCTATTACAAAAGATTTGATAACTGGACTCTGAGAAAGTAATGGTCAGTTTGGTAGAGTCAGCCTGGATTCATGAAAAGAAAATCTTGTTTGACAAATCTGTTGGTATCTTTTAAAGATGTAACCAGCAGAATAGATAAGGGAGAAGCAGTGTATGTGTATTTACGTTTTCAAAAGGCTTTTGAAAAGGTCCCCCACAAGAGGTTAGAAAACTAAATTAGAGTGCGTGGGTTTGTGGGTAACTTACTGGCACGGATTGAGGGTTGGTTAACGGACAAAAAGGATAATTCTCAGGTTAGCAGGCTGTGACTAGTGGGGTGCCACTAGGGTCAGTGTTTGGACACCGGCTATTCACAATATATATATCAATGATTTGGTTGCGGAGTCAAATGAATCTCAGGACCGAACGTGTGCAGGATATGGGGATTTTCCAGATTTTGCGTCGGAGTGGTGGTGGGTGATGTTGTGGAATAGGATAATAATTAATACAAACTTAAAGCCCGGCTGATTTCCCAACCAAGTTGGACCCAGCTGGGGCGAGAAGCAAAGGGTTGAGGCCAGCTTCCACACTGTGAACCCCGATATGAGAAAAATAACGCCAGACCCAAAGAGCAAGGGATCACTGTGCAACAATCTGGATATGCAGTGTATCAGAAGTAGCCCTCCAGCATGTCACGCAAAATAAATCTTTTAAGTTTAAAAGTAAATGGGAAAATATCTAAGGGGGGCACAAATATTTGAGGTTGGGACTACCAATGGAATTCTGTAGATCAACCCTTTGTTAACGAAAGATATAACAGACAGCAATGGGGATTGTACAGTAGTTTTCAGGGTTGGCGTGTTGTCAGCTTTGAATGCAGCTGGTTTTCAGGTCCTTCCGGATTTTCGGAAGCCGGATAAGGAGTCCGGTGAACCTCTAATCCAGCTCCTTGCCTGCTCCAAAAACCAATTCAAATTCAAATTGAATCCAATTCATGACCCCACAGGAGAGACATACCAGATCTGAGCCAAAAGGCCGAGAAGCGATAAGCTAACATGCTGGTGCAATAAGCTGATCGGACGGAATATGGAATGTTGTCCTTTATTACAAGAGGATTTGACTATAGGTGCAAAGAAGTTTTGCTGCAATTGTACAGCGCATTGATAAGATTGCACTATAATGTACAGTTTTAGTCTCCTTGCCTAAGGAAGGATCTACTTGCCATTGAGGGAGTGTGACCAAGGTTCACCAAACTAATTTCTGGGATGATGTGATTGTCTTATAAGGAGGGATTAAGGAAACTGGGCCTATGTTCTCCAGAGTTTAGAAGAATGAGAGGTGATTTCATTGAAACATACAAAGGCTCAACAGGGTAGATGCAGGAAGGATGTTTCCACTGGCTGAGGAGGTCTATAACCAGGGGACACAGTCTCAAAAGGGCCTGAGATGAGGAGAAATTTCTTCACTCAGGAGATGGTGAATCTTTGGCATTCTCTACCCCAGAGCTGAGGAGACTCAGTCATTGAATATGTTCAAGAGAGAGATCAATACATTTCTAGATATTAAAGATACCATATGAAATGAGGATAATGTGGGAAAATGGCATTGAGGTAGAACATCAGCCATGAAATGGCAGACCTGGCTTGATGGGCCGAATGGTCTACTCCTCCTGTGTTCCTATAGTCCTTCCTAATTTATGAATACATAGTTTCAGCCAGCCAGCAAAAATGCAAAGAACTTTGCATATGATTTTGCTTAAGTTTGCTCATAAGACGGTGTGATGAAATATATCAGAAGTTTGATGCCTGGTGTATGATGATCAGGAGGTGCAGGCAATCATTGGGGTGCCCTTTAGTATGACCAAGGGTGAGTGCATCGCTCAAAGGCAAAAGAATGGAGTGACAGTGGGGGTGAGGATATAGTAGGCAACAGGAATAGTGAGAAAGTGAGGGAGAGGGGTTGTGAAGAGACTGGAGGAAGCATATATGACTGGGGAAGAGAGATGAATGGGAAAGGAGTCAATGAGGGTCGCATTTTCCCTGTAATTTCCATCCCAGGTTAAAGCACGTCTCTGTCTCTTCTGTCTGAAAGGAAATAAGTGAAAAATAGAAGAGAATGGAGAGAAGCAACATGAAATATTAAGGGGAGAGAAGCAAAAGGAAAAGAGCCAGAGAGCAGTGACAGAGAGAAAGAACAGCCACATTAAACAACAGACAAATGAGAGAGTCCAGATTCTCTGACTTACCATATGCAATGCCACAGGTGATCAATCAATAATATGCTGAAAAGATTTGTCTGAAATTCCCATACTGATATTCCTGATTCCCACTGGAACATCAGTTGAAGATTAGCAGAATCTCTGAAAAAAAATGGGAGCTCCCCCCCCCCCCCCCCCCCCCAAAAAAAGTTATGATGGGACTTTAGGATGTGGCCTGTGGAAAATGTACCACTCTGTGTCTGCACACACATCCTGTCAGCTGTACCATTAAAAGTTCCAATGTCTCTGCTTATGATGGAAACTGCCTGAGGGGCAGTAGCAGAGTAATATGTGACTGGTCTTGTCATCCATAGGCCTGGTCTAATGTTGCAGAAACATGAGTTCAAATCCCGTCACAATGGCTGGGAGAATTTAAATTCAGTTAATTCATAAATCTGGAATAAAATGCTCGTCTCATTAATTATCATGAAATGATCAGATTGTCGGAAAACCCTATCTAGCTTAAAGATGTCCTTTAGGGAAAGAAATCTGCCACCCTTAGCTGGTCTGGCCTACGAATGACACCAGATCTACAGCACTGTGGCTGGTGCATAGCTGCCCTCTGAAATGTCCCAGCAAGCCACTCAGTTGTATCAAACCACGACAGAGAAAAGCACGGTAGGTGTACCTATGTCAGATGGACTGCAGCAGTTCAAGAAGGTGGCTGATTGACCACTGCTCAAGGGCAACTGGGATGGACAGAAAATGTTGGCCTTGTCAGCCATGCTCACATCCTGAGAACGAGTTTTTAAAAAACATGACATGCTGTAATCACACCCTTCTCCTCAAGTTTACACAGACCATTCCCACTATAAATGTAGCAATTCATAATATGTTTATACAAATAAAGTAACTTTAAAATTCTGTTTGCCTTAGTCTGCCCTCAGCCTACTAATCCTGACAACACCCCCCCCCCCCCCCCCCCCCCCCCCCCACAGTAGTCCTGCCACCTCACTGTATCTATGGAAAGTGACAGATGTCCTTTGCAATGTTTGTATTGCAATTGAAATTGTGCTTTTATAAGGTAATTTCCAAATTCTGCGAAGGAACTTTGTTTAAACTTTATACCAGGTGTCAGTCAGAAAACTCCACAAATGCTCCAATTAAGAACTTATGTTTAAGAAATGACCTTTCCTGAACCTGTTGGATCTACAGCTTTTTCAGTCCCACGTTGGTTCTTTCCTCCTGTGGTATCTCTATCACCCAAAATCGTTCCATATTTGATTTTAATCAAAAACTGCCCATGTCCAGGTCACATATAAAGTACATGTCCTATAAAAATACAAACTCATCGGTTAAAGCGGCAGGAACGTTGTAGCAAATAATTTTAATACTTTAAAATAAATTTTCTGTATACATTGGAAAACAGAATATCAAGAACCAAAATAAGCAAATATCTTTCACAAGAGTCTGAAATGGGCTCGGATTTGCCACAGTAGTCTGTGTGGCATTGTTAATTGGGGCTGAGGTCTACTGAAGCTTCCTCGATGTTTGCCCACCTCAAGTCCACTGACCCGGCCGCCCCCAGGTAGGTCAGCAGCTTGAGGGGCCAGTGTGGAGCTACTGGCCCAGGACGAGCTCTGCTCCAATAATGAAGTGTTCACAGCCACCAGTACAATCGAGCATGTCTTAATACCTCGGTCCTATTTCAATTGTATTTCAATTTCAGCAACTATCAGGATCATTCCAAAATAACCTCCAAAGAAAACGTTAGGTCGTCAAAAATTCTATTTATTTTGCATGGTAGAAGTGCAGGGCCGTGCTGAAACCCCTACTTACTATCTGCAGGATCCTTTAACACTGGATTATTAGAAGAATTTACATTCGGCCTGTGTCTCAAATCAGGGAATCTGGACAGGCCTTTATGGGAGCCAAATGAAAGGACGATAATCCTGGCGCAGGTGCTTTTGGGAGTATCAAAGTCTGTGCTCCATCTGCAGTTTGTATGTCTTTCCATGTTGCCCTTTCTTGTATATATATACCTCACTGTATCTATGGAAAGTGACAGATGTCCTTTGCAATGTTTGTATTGCAATTAAAATCGTGCATTTATAAGGTAATTTCGGCCGGTCTTGGGTGGCGTTCGTGCATTTCAAACTTTCTGTTAAAGATCTTGCCCTTTATGCTGGAAAGAGATGAGTAATTCTTGTTTTGTTCCTCAGTCAATCTCAAAAGATAAATCTGTAAAAGATGTTCCAGAGCTGTTGCCCCTCCAGGTTTAATTAATCACTTTCATTGCCTATCCAATGGTGACTGGCGCGTTCTGTTACTGTGCATTGAGGTTGCTGCACCCTAACCGGACGCTCGGGCTGTTTTTCAAATGTCAGGATTCTACTTTCGAATCTGACTCCAAGGACACAGCATTTTCTCGGTCACCCCAAGGGTAGAATTTGGGGGAAGGTTGGTTCCAGGTTGTCTCTTCCCATGTCCACTCCCAATGTGCGCGACTCCTAAGCACCAATCCATGCTCAGGACGTGTTCAGCATAAATTGATGCCAATGAGCCGATCTGAAGAAAAGGCCACCTGATGGGCAGGTTGAAGTAGCTGAATGGTTTCCTTAAGATCGCTGGCATTTAGGAGCATGCTAGCAGTATATATGAGAGCTCTGCATGGCGCCTAGGGTCATGCTACAGCTAGCCTAGGAACACGAGAAGCATCAGGAATCGTTCATTCCTAGCCTGCTCGTCCCATACGAGTACACACGCGTGCCAAAAATCATTTGATTCTTGTGTTACCCCTCTGGGCATCTGTTGCATGTCACCCAGCCCGAGACTGGAAGCTTCTTCTGCAAAGACTGGGAATTTGACGAGACGTATAGTGGAGGCATTTGTTAGAAATACTTGATAGAAACTACTAAAATACAATTCCCCCTAAAGAATAAATACGTTCCCTTCTCCCTAACCTCTGAACTAAGCAGCTAATTCTGCACCAGCTAACCCTAAGTGAAGCGTCGTTGTTAGTAAACATTTGCCCTAAGACTACAACTTACTGCCTGACCTCCTCCGCCGGCAGCAAGGCTGCTATTGCAGGGATGGTAGAGGTGCCACTGAAATCAGCAGCCCTCCCAGTTTCTTCGTGTGTGGTTCCATTAGGTTTCGTGTTCACGTGTGCAGACTCCTCCTCGTACAGCCTTACCCAGAGGCCTGAATGCGTGGCCTTGGGTAAGTTTTAATTGGGTTCACGGAACTGACTGCTTGAAATGACCTTTAGTATCTCCACTGGAAAGGCCAAACTGCCCCAAAAAAACACGGTGGTGAGCTTTCCGGCGGCACCACTGCGAGATGCTGCCACATTGATCAGCCCACTCCCCTGCTGGAACCATCAATCTGCATCGAATAGGGTTGAGCAAGTTTACATCCTCCCCCCCCCCCCCCCCCCCCCCACACTTCAGCAAGTTGGCTGTGTGTGTTTACAAGCTCTGAGCCGCGGGGCTGATGCCATAAGTCAAAATGTTTACCAATCCCTCAGGTCTCTCCGAGTGGCTTGTTTATATTTTTGTTCAACAGATGGGGACAGTGTCAGACCTTTGCTGAGCTGACATTCGGTCGCGCCAACTTGATCATTTCTCCCAGGGTTAAAAGTCAAGTCATCATTTTGCAGTTGAACCGTGAATTTTGACCTGAGAGCATCTGTCCACGGCTCAGATCCTGCAGATCAGGTCTTGCAGCCATAAACGCCTCAGCCTGGATGGCTGTCAGTGGGGGTGAGGGGGGAGGAATTTCTAATTCACTCATGCAATGTGGGTTGGGGGAGGGAGGGTCACAATCAAGTCCCCAGCCATTCGGCCCCTCTAGCCCGTGCCGCTACTCGCATCAATTCAGGTATTCCAGTGATAAGCTCCTGCCGCAGCGAGCCGACCTGAATTTCAGCTCTTGGTAACAGTGCACGAAGCTGTGGTAGATGAACGTGATGGGCAGCGCCAGCAGGACGATGCCGCTGACCACACACATCCCCCCGAGGATCCTGCCGGGGACGGTGAACGGGTACATGTCCCCGTACCCCACCGTGGTCATGGAGATGATCACCCACCAGCAGGACGCCGGGATGCTGGCGTAGGCGATGTTTTTATCTTCCAGGTCCAGCCCGCTCTCCAACAACTGGGCCAGGGCGCCGAAAATGGCCATGGCCACGCAGATGAACACCAGGAGCATGACCATCTCCCGGTAGCAGCGTTTCAGAGTCAAGCCCAGCGTCTGCAGGCCAATGAAGTGACGGGCAAGTTTGATCACCCAGAAAATCCTCATCATCCTCAACACCCTGAGGGTCACCCCAGCCCGCTGGAGCTGCGAGTTCTCCCCGGTGAAGAAGGACATCAGCACCGAGATGTAATAGGGCGTGATGGCCAACAGGTCAATGATGTTCAGGGGCTTCCTCACGAAATCGCACTTGTTCTTGGAGACGAGGAACCTGACGATGCACTCGGCGGTGAACCAACCCATGCAGATCGCCTCGATTATCCTGGAGAGGTAAAACGAGAATAACAAAAGTAAAACAAGCAACGGCGATTGAAACACAACAAGATACATAATGATGTTTGGATGGAATGGCTAAGGAACAGAGATGGCAATAGGTGAACTTGCATAACAACCACCCACGCAGCACCACCAATATCACTGAAACATGTACACAAGCAGCCCAGTGTTTACCCGCCATCCAGGGTGTCGTATTAGAGTGACCAAATCTTGTGAAACATAAGGGACACGGGACTGGGAGCGGGCGGGGCTGCTGGTGACCAGAACAGCGGGAGGCGTCTGGGGTTCACAGCTTGTCTTATGGAGCCGCAATCTTATCACCTCTGTGCTGGCCGCTCAAATCACCCAACTAACTGTGTCTCCCACAGGCTGTCCGGGAAACACAGCACAAAAGGTGTCCCTCAATCACGCCGGACAAACAATCAAAAGAAGGGGCAATCCCTTCAACTGCGGGACAGTTCTTCGCCCCGATCAAAAGCGTTCCGCTATCTCTGCCAGAGTACAGACTATTGAGAGGAATAGTGGAGTACACAATATTTGATGATCAATAGTGTAGCCCTCCTTCAGTACCATCAGCTTCCCTGTCCAGCAACTCTCCACACAGCCAAACCGGTATCAAATCGATCTGGTTCAGTCTGAGCGGGGGGCGAAGCGCCAGGAGCAGAGTGGCCTTCCTGGTGGTAGGAACAGGTAGTTGGTGTCTTAGCCTCAATGATTTAAAGAATTCCTTCCCCTCCTCCTCCTTTTCTAACCTCGGACTTCTCGCATTTCACCCAACTGTGCTTCTATCTCGGCCACGGTAACTTTTTTAAAAGGCGTGTTCCTTCCAAACGTGCCTTTTGGTCTGGGAAGAAAACTTGGGGCTGTTTGCAGTAAGAAACCTGAATTTAATTGCAACATCTGGCACGTCAAACACGCCCTTCAATTTGTGATAAACTAGTTAATCACGCCTTATACTTTGATTCCATCCCCCATCAACAATTGAATTTGCTTTTACAGGGCAGGTTCCTCTGTATTCCAGGAAATACATCAAATTTATAATGTCCAATCGCGAGCTATGTTAAAACTATACAGAAAATCAATATTTTTTTTAACAATCCCCTAAAGCCCCATTTCACTATCAGTGAAGTAATTTTCAATTACTAATGTGCCAACCAGGCTCCCCACACATAGATGACCGGATAATTTGTTTTAAGCGTCCGTTGAGTGATAAATATTGAATAGGACAGCGTCCGAACTCCCCCTCTCTCCTGGGAAACCTGTTCGAGGGAGCAGAGAGCGCCTCAGTCTAAACTCTAACCGGGAAGGTGGCACCTCCGACAGTGCAGAGAAACACAATCGGAAAATTTGCTCAGAGCAAGGAGCTAAAGAATGAATATTGGGTTGGCCACCCCGGTTTTCTTCAAAGACCAGCGGGTCATTTATATGCACAGCTTCAATAATGTAGCACTCCTTCAGTACCACCAGCTTACATGGTGCGCTCAAACCTCTATAGGGTAACCTAGAGTCAAAACCTTCTCAGAGGGGAGAGGGATACTCCTGAGCGGTAACTTTACATTATATACGTGTTTTTCTCACCAAAAGATGTCATGCTAATTTGACATGGTGTGTGTCAGTGCATCTTAGCCAAATAGGAAAGGAGGTGCACTGAGAAAGTGTCTGACAATCATCCTGGAGACATTTGGAGTATAATTATTAACAGTGGGGGCATTACCGTCAGCCGCACATGGTTTTGGCATCGGAGTAATTTGAAGGGCATAATAAGAAAATGTGTGGACTGCAATTAAGCAGCCGCGAAGCTTTGAGTGTAGGTAGGTTTTTTAAGCATGTTAATTATTAAGTAATTTCATTTTCATTTAAGTACCGAGAGTTCTGTGGAGAGGGATATTTGACAGTACTTTGGACCAGAGTGTTATTTAACCCTTGATGTTCAAAATTAAATAGGCTTCTGAGGTTTGGTACCATTACAGACTTTACGCTTGCTTATTTGTTAGTTAAGCGGAAGGACTCGTGGCAGTGTTATACAAAAGGCAGGAACTTTGTCCTGCTTGGGAGCTTGGGATTGTCGCTGTTAACTGAGCATGTAAACAAGGATTGGAAGAGAACTATTTGTGTGAACATCTTTTGTATGAAAAGGTTCATTTTTCGGGGAGTGTACTTCTCTCCTGCATGCAATTAGATCCCAATTCCTAATTGAAATATATCAATTATATTTTTAATAATTCACACAACCTCAATCCCATCCAATTCACATTCAACGTTGCACATTAAAAATAATTCCAGATCTCGCCCTTGTTTGCAAATTGCAGAATTAAGCGGAAACTTCCATCGATGCTGCGATCCAGTCCCCTGATGGACAGGCCACGGAAAAACAACCCGCCTCCGATGAAAACGGGTTTCCATCCAGTGAAATCTGACACGATTTGTTGGAGGAGACTTCCTCTGGCGGGTTCTGGCATGATTTGCTTTCATATCTGTCATTTGGGAAGGTGTACGTGGAAGGGGAGATGTGTAGAGACGGAGAAAGAAACTTGCATTGTGTACCATCTTTGACGCCCCCACTCCCCCTAAGGTTTTTAGGTCAAATTATTTTTGTACCTGTCGTCAGGTAGGAAACGCAGCAGCCAAATTTGCAGAGGACATGGTCCCTAAATTGCAAAAAGTTCAGGGATAAATGCCCCCCCCCCCCCCTCCCCAAGTTTCTTCAGATCGTTTACATCCACATCTCTCAAAAGTTGGCTCCTCCAACACCGCAGCACTCGCTCAGCACTACACTGAAGTGTCAGTCCGGATTAGGCGCTCGAATGTCTGGAGTGAGATTTACCCTGAGCCTACCCGCTTTCTGGCCTAGACGCCATTTAGTCAGGCCTTGAAGGAGATCCATAAACAGCCCACTCTTATTTGCACACGAATCTGACCAATCTAAATTCGGAACTGCAACAACACGTGCGATAAGTAAACTGAGGGAGGTGTGTTTTGTCAATTTTTGTTTTGTGGAGCAGAAAACACCCTGAAAAGAGACAGAACAAGGACTACAGAGATAAACATGAGACAGACACACTTGGAGACCGCATTGGAGGACAAAAGACATTCACACCCATCGAGAAACTTAACACCACAATTTAAGAAGGAGTTATAGATACCCTGATGGTCCCATTAAACTCTCTGTGTACCTGTGCTCCTCCACACTGTTGTTCTCGGCTGTCTTCCAGTCTGGCAGTGTGCTGGCGCACAACACCACCATGGAAACGATGACGAACACCACGGACACGGTGGCCAGAATCTGGGCGGCCACCGACGAGGTGGGCTCCTCAAAAGTCCTCCTCATCCTATCCAGCCACTTCCTGTTGGACGGCGAGCTCTTTTTCAACTCTTTTTTCTTCTGTCTCCTCAGCTCTTCCTCCTCCTCGGAGTAGAAGGTGTAGGTGTCGGACATCCTGTCATCCAGGCGCCTCTGGCAGCAATATTCCAGGTGCGAGCGGTCCAGGCCCCAGTAAATTAACTCGTTGTAAAAGGACAGCTCGCACATGTGAGGGACGAAGCGGAGCTTCCCGTACTTGACGTAAAGCATGATGAAGCCAAACGCCTCGGAGTGCCTGTCAAAAAAATACTCGTTCCTCTCGTGATCATAGTCGTCGCACACCTCCAGCACCTCCTTCTCCGAGGCACAGCCGTGAAGCCTGCTCACCCTCCTGAGGGGGAAGTCCTTGATCACGTCCTTGGGGAACGAATATCGGGTCCCCCCCACATTCAGGATCAGGGGTCCGCTTCCAAACTTCATCCTCGGACGACCCCCGAAGCTGGCTGCACATTGGGCGGGGAGTGCATGGGCCCCCGCCGCTGGAGCATTGACTTGGGCAGCTCCCTCCCTCCTCAGCCTTTCCCGTCCCCCCCACTTTCCAAGGCTGACGAAGCGGGAAAGTTGTCAGTGATGTGAAGTGGAGCTCCTGGCCGGGGTGGGGAGGGGAGCGATGCTAGAGAGTGGCGAGGCTCAGGTGCTGATGCTGCTGTGTTGGTCCTGTCTCTCTCTCTCTCTCTCTCTGCCTCCCTCTGTGCCTCTCTCTGCCTCAGCCCCACAGGCTGGGTAAGCGAGCAGGACTCCGCACTGGAATGACGCGAAAGGTTTCCACTAACCACAGCGCCCCTCCAACCAACAGCCTGCAGTCGACAGAGAAGAGAGAGACTGTGCAATCTCTGATCCGCGCTTGCACGTAATGCTACACCTCCAGCCTGACTTCCTTATTTGGACCAGTGAGTGTTTACAACTATTACCCAAACAAAGATGATCTGAATAAACAATGGCACGCTTTCAACCCTTTCTGGAACAATTAATCGCGACCCGCTGAAAATTCTCTTTCAATGAAACGTATCTTCGCTCTGCTTGCCTTTGTTCAGACTTTCTTTTGATTTTTCAGTTCAAACGCTATTTCAGTTGGAGCCGTGGAGGCAGAGCGAAAGTTAAGGCAGTCCTTTACACTCTCAACCGTCCCCTAATGTCACATCAGGCGCTTCATTCCCAGGACAAGGAAGAGGGAGAAAGCGCCCAGAGTTAACATCTCTGGACTGACACCGACTCAGTGCTGTGCCTTTCCCGGTGTCTCTGTCACATTGTAGATTTCAGAAGTAATAGTCCAGCGCGATTTCTCTTTTGTAATCAAATCGCAGACGGACAGAAGTTCCTCCCCTTTAGAGTCCGCAGACCAGAACACAAATACGAGATGTAAATTATGCCCCAGAACAGTTGCTGAGAAATGGTTTTGCGCGAACCAGCATTTCCGGAGTCATAGTAAAACACGAACTTAATTATTCAAAGTCCTCGTTTTTTTCCCAATTAAATCGACAATGGATTCGATGCATTCAGTGAATATGAGAAGGGGGACTCATTATGGATACATCTCAAACCATCAGCAAATGCTTTCCTGGAACAGACTGGGAGGGAAGTTCCAGCTGCTCTGGCCAATCGATTTATGGCTGTTAGGTTTTTTTATCGCTAGGGAAACACACCGACCATAGTTCCGATCTAATTTCCCATTGCAAACAAAAACATAGTTGCAATAAAACCGAAGAATAGATAGCAGGCAGTAATTGAAGGGACAGTCGGTTCAGATGCAAAGGAGCTGTCTTCAAAGCGATTCGACCCACCAAGTTGTCGAGACTTTCAATCCGGCCTCAGAATAATTTCAAATACGATGATCATTTTTTTCCGCTAGAGCAATGTTGAACAAAGCATATTATTCAGAATTCAAAAGCTATATATTTTGCCTGTTACATTACTAAGTCGAATCAGGAGTGTTCAATATCGTGCACTTAACACATTTGATACTTTCTGCGGCTGCGGTGCAATGGGAACACTGCGTGGACTACAGCAAAGTGTGAAAGCAGAGAATTGGCTACCCCCAATGCAACTGCCAAGCTACCCCGACGGCTTTAATCCTCCTGGCCTCTACAATCATACTAAAGCAGCAGAGTGGGGGCTTCAGCACAAACCCCTCCTCCACTGTAACCAAATTCCTTAGTGTAGGTTTAGCTGTAAAGTGTGACCTCCAGACATACAGTGATGGGAAGTGGCTGATGCGATGGCTGCAAACTGGTGCTCCGTAGATGACATTTGGTCATTGGATGTACCCTGAAGCAGCATCAGCATTAGGCAGCACAATCTAACAACCCAGCTGCCCTATTTAGCACAGCTAGTCCGTTTTCACCAGCAGGACCAATAAAAGGAGGCCTGGGCCACACGGTGGCACAGTGGTTAGCACTGCTGCCTCACAGCGCCGAGGGTCCTGGTTCGAATCCGGGCCCCGGGTCACTGGTTGTGTGGAGTTTGCACATTCTCCCCGTGTCTGCATGGGTTTCACCCCCACAACCCAGAAATGTGCAGGGTAGGTGGATTGGCCATGCTAAATTGTCCCTTAATTGGAAAAAATAATTTTGTACTCTAAATTTATTTTTTAAAATAAAATGAGGCCTAAACATAGCCTGATTCTTACCCTACTGCCCAGCATTCCACAGCTGGCAACAACTCAATCCAGTGACAAGAAAGTACAGAAGTCCGAAAGTCTAAATAATTGTTTTGGGATTTTTAAAGGCCTAGTATCATAATTTAACAGGGAAGAGTAAAGATTTATTCGACTCAAATGGAACAGGGGTCTTAAGATAAGTCAAGCGAGCCATCTCAAAGTGAGTAGTAAAACTCTGGTTCGGCATCGACAGGAGTATTGCATCCAATTCTATCTTTGGAAAGATGTGAAGGCTTTGGAGAGGGGGCAGAAAAGGTTTTCGAGAATGGCTGCAGGGATGAGGTTATGCGGATGGTTTGGAGAAGCTAGGCATTTTCCTCTTCAGAGAAGAGAAGCTTGGGAAGAGATTTAATTGAGGTGTTCAAAATCCTGAGGTGCCGAGATGGAGAAGATAGGGGAAACTGTTCCCATTAGCAAACCAGCGAACATGGATTGGCAATATAAGCAATATTTTAATGCAGCGAGTGGTTAGGATCCGGAGTAGACTACCTGAGAGAGTGGAAGTGGCAGACGCCATGGTGGCTTTCAAAACTGAATTGGCTAAGCAAGTGAACAGATATAAATTGCTGGGCTGTGAAGAAGGATGGGGTTAGCTGTGTTGTTCTTGCAGAGAGCCAGCAGGAACATTGTTAACTGAGTGATCTCTCTTTCTGCTGTTACCATTCTATTAGTCTATTGTGTAAGCAATTACTTTATATTTCCCAAAACTAGCTATCCCAAACAGAAGATAGCAGGGTTATCTGAAAAATACTCTCCTTTTCAATAATATAGCAATTTGTTGAGATTTTTAAAAATGTTTGATCTAGAGTCTTCAAAATAGAATGCATAAAACATTAAATACATGCTTTAGATTGCCAGTTTAAAGATAAAATTATATTATTGTCACTGATACCTACTCATTCAGCCAAATCTCCCATATTTAACTACAGGCTGTGTTAAAACAATGAAATGCTGTTGTAGATTACATACTAGGCCTCTTCTACAAAAAAGTTGCTTTTTTTTAGAAAACATTTCATTGAAGCATTTGTAATTTTAACACTCTAAACAACCGAGCGGTCCGACACACGCAATAACCACACAGTAACATACCCAACATACCCCCGCCATATCTCCTGACTGCCCGTATATCAGATTTCCGACCCATATTCCTCACTGCCATGCCTCCTTTCCCCCTCCCCTGCCCCCCCCCCCTTTCCCCACCCCCCACCTCCTCTTCTGCTGATGGTCAGTTTTTCTTAAAGAAGTCGATGAACCTCCGAGCAAACCCCTGAATTGAACCTCTTAAGGCAAACGTAATCTTCTCCAGCCTGAGAAACCCTGCCATGTCACTAACCCACACTCCTGACTTTGGAGGCTCCAAGTCCCTCCATCCCAGCAAAATCCATTTCTTGACCACCAGGGAGGCAAAGGCCAAAACGTCGGATCTCAACCACCCTGGGCCCCCCGGGATCTCTGGCACCCCAAATATTGCCATCTCTGGACTCGGAGTAACCCTCCCTTCCAGGACCTCTGAAATGACACCTGAGAATCCCTGCCAAAACGCCCTCAGCTTGGGACACACCAAAATATGTGTATGTGATTCTCCAGGCTTCCCCACACTGCCCGCTCTGTCTTCCACCTCCTCGGAAAATCTGCTCATCTGGGCCACAGTCATATGAGCCCTATGGACCACCTTGAACTGGATCAGGCTAAGCCTGGTACACGATGAGGATGAATTCACTCTCCTCAGGGCCTTTTCCCATAGTCCGACTTCCAACCCTCCCAACTCTTCCTCACACTTCCTCTTCACCTCCCCGATTGGGACCCCTTCCCAATCCATCAATTCCTTATTTATTTCTGAGACCCTCCCCAACCCCTGTTTTTGACATCACCTTATCCTGCAGTCTCCTTAGGGGGAGGCGAAGAAAGCCTGAAACCTGCCTCCGGACAATGTCCTGTACCTGCAGGTACCAAAATCCATTCCCACCCAGCAACTCAAACTCCTCCTCTAATCTCTCCAGGCTCGGGAAACCCTCCTCAATAAAGAGATCCCCAATCTCTGGATCCCTGCCCGCTGCCACCTCCTAAAGCCCCCGTCCAGCCACTCCGGAGCAAACCGGTAGTTATCACAGATCGGTGATCACACCGATGCCCCTCCAGTCTCATGTGCTGCCTCCATTGCCCCTACACTCGCAGGGCTGCTACTACCATTGGGCTTGTGGAGTACCGAGCCGGCGAGAATGGCAAAGGTGCCGTTAACAGAGCCTCCAGACTCGTGCCCTTACAAGATGCCGCCTCCATTCGTTCCCATACTGACCCCTCCCCCACTACCCACTTCCTAACCATCGGTATATTAGCCACCTAATAATAATTAATAACGTTCGGAAGGGTCAAGTCCCCCTCCCCGTGTCCCCGTTCCAGAAGGACCTTTTTCACCCTCGGGGCCTTCCCGGTCCATATAAAACCCAAGATTGCCGCATACATCCTCCTGAAAAATGCCTTAGAGATGAAGATTGAGAGACACTGAAACACAAACAGTAATCTTGGGGGGACTGTCATCTTCACAGTCTCTACCGTCCCCATCAATTACAGCGGGAGCATGTCCCACCTCCGGAAGTCCCATTTCATTTTCCTGCCCAAATTTAACTGATGGAGCTAACCCCAGTCCCTTGCCACCTGGATCCCCAGATACCTAAAACTCCTTCCCACCACTTTGAACGGCATCAGCCTCAGTCTCCTCTCCTGCCCCCTTGCCTGGATTGTGAAGAACTTGCTCTTGCTCATGTTTAATTTGTAACTTGAGAACCGATCAAATTCCCCAATATCCCCATAATTCCTGCTGTTTCCCCCAACTGGTCTGTTATGTAAAGAAACAAATCGTCCGCATACAGCGAGACCCTATGCTCCACATCCCCTCTCACTGTCCCCCGTGAAATGTTCAATGACCTAAGCGCCATTGCCAAAGGCTCTATGGCCAGGGCAAACAGTAGTGGGAGAGAGGACCCTGCCTTGTCCCCCTACACAGACTAAAATAATCTGACCGAACCCGGTTGGTGCTTACATTCGCCACCGGTGCCTGATATAGCAACCGGACCCAATCCATGAATCCCTGCCCGAACCCAAACCCTCCCTGAACATCCCATAGGTATTTCCATTCTACCCGATCAAAGGCTTTTTCTGCAGCCATGGCCACCACCACCTCGACCTCGCGCCCCTCTGCTGACATTATTATTATCACGTTTAGGAGCCATCTAATATTGGACGTCAGGTGACGGCCCTTCACAAATCCCATCTGGTCCTCCCCTATTATCCCCGGGACACAGTCCTCTCTACGTGTGGCCAAGATCTTTGCCAGCAATTTCGCATCCACATTTAAAAGGAAGATCGGCCGATAAGACCCACAACTCTCCGGATACTTATTCTGCTTCAAAATAAGGGAAATCGATGCCTGCAATTGCGTTGGAGGGAGCACTCCCAACTCCTTAGACTCATTAAAAGCCTTCAGCAGGAGCGGCCCCAGCAACCTGGAAAACTTTTTATAGAACTCAACCGGGTATCCATCAGGTCTCTGGGGCCTTTCCCGATTGCATTGCCCCCAACCCGTCTATCACCTCCCCAAGCCCAATTGGGGCTCCCAAGCCTTCCACCAACTTCTTATCTATCCTCGGGAACTCCAACTCCACCAAGAATCGCTTCATCCCCTCCTCCTGGCTGGGGCTTCCGATTTATATAATCTACTGCAAAATTCCTGAAACACATCGTTCACTCCCGCCGGATCCACCACCACCTTCCCCCCTGTATCCTTTACTTTCCTAATCTCTCTCGCCGTCTCCTGTTTCCTCAGCTGATGTGCTGGCATCCTGCTGGCTTGTCCTCCATATTCATACACCGCCCCCTTAACCCTCCTCAGTTGTCCCTCCACCTTACCTGTGGATAGGAGCCCAAATCCCAGTTGTAGTCTCTGATGCTCCTTCAAAAGCTCATCATCTGGAGACTCCGCATACTTCCTGTCCACCTGTAAATGTTTGCCTACCAGCCTGTCCAGCTCTGCCAGTCCAGCCTTCTCCTTATGGGCCCGAATTGAAATGAGTTCCCCCCTAATAAAAGGCTCCAGTGCCTTCCACACCACCCTTGCCGAGATCTCACCCGTGTCATTAATCCTTATGTATCCCCGAATGGCCTCCCTCACCCGCTCGCACACCCCGTCCTCCGCTAGCAGCCCTACATCTAACCTCCATTGCTGCCTCTGGGTCTTTCCTTTGCTCACTTGCAGGTCTACCCAGTATGGGGCGTGGTCTGACACCACAATTGCTGAATATTCAGTATCCACCACCTCAGCCAGAAGTGCTTTGTCCAACATAAAGAAGTCTATCAGGGGATACACCTTCTGCACACGGGAGTAGAATGAAAACTCCTTACTCCTTAGCCTCCCAAACCTCCATGGATCCCCCCCCCCCCCCCCCCCCTTGCGCTCCACGAACCCCCGCAGTTCCTTTGCCATAGCTGACACCATTCCAGCCCTGGGACTTGACAGATCCAGCCTCGGATCCAGGACCTTGTTAAAGTCTCCTCCCATAATCAGTCGATGTGAATCCAGGTCCGGCACCTTCCCTCGCCACCTCCTAACAAACTCAACATCATCCCTGTTTGGGGCATATATATTCACCAATACCACAGTCATTCCCTCCAGCTTCCACCTAACCATAATGACTCTTCCCCCCGAGTCCGCCTCTATCTCCCCCACCTCGAATACCACCCGTTTTTGACCAGGATCGCCACCCCCTTTGTTTTGAAGTCCAATCCCGAATGGAAAACCTGCCCGACCCATCCCTTCCTCAACCTAATCTGGTCCCCCACCATGAGATGTGTCTCCTGCAACATGGTCACGTCCGCCTTCAGTTGTCTCAAGTGCATGAACACAAGGGCCCTTTTGACTGGCCCATTCAGTCCACGAACGTTCCACGTGACCAGCCTAGACAGGGGGCACCCCGCCCCCCTCCCCTGCCGATCAGCCATAACCTCCCCTAGGCCTGTCTTTGGCCCATGTCCCGCACCTCTCCTGGCCCGCCCTCAGGCAACTACTGCCATCAACCCTCCTCCTCCAACACCTTGAAAGTCCCCTCCCCGTCAGCAGTCTATTCCCCCCCATTCCCGCCCAACCCACCCCTCCCCTCCCATCTCCACCCTCTACATCGGTCGTCAGCTCACCCCACACTTTGCTTCTGTGAACTAGCCCTCCCAACAAGCCTGGCAGCCCCTGCCCCCACCCTGGCACCTCGCATCTTACTGGTTTCCCTCCCCCCCTGCTCTTAGTGCAAACATTCAAAACAATGGCAAGAAGCAAAAACAAACAAACTATCCCTCCCAAGGTCGGAGCACAAAGGCCCACCCCTCCTCCCTTAACAAAGTATTATATACTAGCCTAACCCCAAACAGAACCGAAAAAAAAAGAAACAAACAGAACATCCAAAATAAGTCAGAACATCGCAAATCAAAAGTTCAAAGTTTTACAAAGCATGGCTCGGTTCCCCGCAGTCAATGTTCAAGGTCCATAAGACCATAAGACATAGGAGTGGAAGTAAGGCCATTCGGCCCATCGAGTCCACTCCGCCATTCAATCATGGCTGATGGGCATTTCAACTCCACCTACCATCATTCTCCCCGTAGCCCTTAATTCCTCGCGACATCAAGAATTTATCTATCTCTGCCTTGAAGCCATTTAGCGTCCCGGCCTCCACTGCACTCCACAGCAATGAATTCCACAGGCCCACCACTCTCTGGCTGAAGAAATGTCTCCGCATTTCTGTTCTGAATTTACCCCCTCTAATTCTAAGGCTGTGCCCACGGGTCCTCGTCTCCTCGCCTAACGGTAACAGTTTCTTTGCGTCCACCCTTTCTAAGCCATGTATTATCTTGTAAGTTTCTATTAGATCTCCCCTTAACCTTCTAAACTCCAATGAATACAATCCCAGGATCCTCAGCCGTTCATCATATGTTAGAACCGCCATTCCAGGGATCATCCGTGTGAATCTCCGCTGGACACGCTCCAGTGCCAGTATGTCCTTCCTGAGATGTGGGGCCCAAAACTGGACACAGTACTCCAAATGGGGCCTAACCAGAGCCTTATAAAGGCTCAGTAGCACATCGCTGCTTTTATATTCCAACCCTCTTGAGATAAATGACAACATTGCATTCGCTTTCTTAATCACAGATTCAACCTGCATGTTTACCTTTAGGGAATCCTCGATTAGCACTCCCAGATCCCTTTGTACTTTGGCATTATGAATTTTCTCACCGTTTAGAAAGTAGTCTATGCTTGGATTCTTTTTTCCAAAGTGCAAGACCTCACATTTTCTCACGTTGAATTGCATCAACCATTTCCTGCACCACTCTCCCAAACTGTCTAGATCCTTCTGCAGCCTCCCCACTTCCTCAGCATTACCTGCCTGACTACCTAACTTTGTATCATCGGCAAACTTCGCTAGAATGCCCCCAGTCCCTTCATCCAGATCATTAATATATATGGTGAACAGCTGCGGCCCCAACACTGAACCCTGTGGGACACCGCTGGTCACCGGCTGCCATTCCGAAAAAGAACCTTTTATCCCAACTCTCTACCTTCTGTCAGACAGCCAATCCTCAACCCATGCCAGTAGCTCACCTCGAACACCATGGGCCCTCACCTTACTCAGCAGCCTCCTGTGTGGCACCTTATCAAAGGCCTTTTGGAAATCCAGATAGACCACATCCACTGGGTTTCCCTGGTCTAACCTATTTGTCACCTCCTCAAAGAATTCTAACAGGTTCGTCAGGCACGACCTCCCCTTACTAAATCCATGTTGACTTGTTCTAATCCAACCCTGCTCTTCCAAGAATTTAGAAATCTCATCCTTAACGATCGATTCTAGAATTTTACCAACAACCAAGGTTAGGCTAATTGGCCTATAATTTTCCATCTTTTGTCTTGATCCTTTCTTGAACAAGGGGGTTACAACAGCGATCTTCCAATCGTCTGGGACTTTCCCTGACTCCAGTGATTTTTGAAAGATCTCAACCAACGCTTCCGCTATTTCTTCAGCCACCTCCCTCAGAACTCTAGGGTGTAGCCCATTGGGGCCAGGAGATTTGTCAATTTTAAGACCTTTTAGCTTTTTTAGCACCATCTCTTTTGTAATGGCAACCATACTCAACTCAGCCCCCTGACCCTCTAAGGAGGTCCTCCTTCTCCTAATCAGTTTATTCTGTTTCATAAAGTCTACTGCACCCTCAGCCGAGCCAAAGTACAGCAGTCCAAACTTTATGGCTTTCTTATACAGGGCCGATTTGACCTTGTTGAAACTCGCCCTCCTCTTTGCGAGTTCTGTTCCCAGGTCCTGGTACACTCAGATCTCAACATCCTTCCGCATACTCCACCTCGTCTGCCTGGCCCACCTCATACTGCATTCCTTATCCAGGAACCAATGCAATCGTGCCACCATTACCCTCCGGGCGCTCACCCCCCAGGGGCTTGCGCATTGACGCCCTAAGGGCCCGGTCCACCTCCAACGCTCTGTCAAACGCACCTTCACCAAGCAGCTTCTCCAACATCTTCCCCACATATGCACCAACGTCCAATCCTTCTCTTTGCTCCAGCAGACTCACAATCCAAATGTTCTGCCTCTGCGAACAGTTCTCTAAGTCTTCCACTTTCTCCAGCAGTCGCTTCTGCTGGTCTTTCAGCATCCCAATCTCTGCTGCCATCGACGTGGACTGCTCCTCACGTTCCCCTGCCAGCTCCTCCAGCCTCTGGATCGCCTGTCCCTGGGTCGTCAGTCTCCCCTCCACGCGGTCAACCACAGGCTTGATCTAGTCCACCGCCCGGACCAGGTCCTCCCCACACTCCTTATGTTGTTGTGTGAACTTCTCGTTTCGGATGCTCACCAACTGGGCCGTCGACCACTGAGCTGACGAGGCTGGACCCTGCGCATCCGCCATTTCCACACTCGATTACTGCTCCTCACTCGCCACCACATCCTCCGTTTCCGATTTCTTTCTGGGCCACAGCTCCATAAAGTAGGGGTCCCCTCCTCCTGTTCCTGATTCTACACCTTTACCGTACAAAATTCCTGCAACAATCCGACGTAAAAGCCACAGACAGAGCCCCATGAGTGGGAGCTGCCAAACATGCGACCTTTCACTCCATGGCCGCCACCGGAAGTCAATAAATGTTGCTTTTAAACCACCTTGTCCAAACTATCTTCCTTAGAGCTTACAATTGCTTCCTCTGAATTGATGGTCTGGGAAGTGACAATGCATCATTGCATGACAAATTTGGAGGAGATCATTAATGAGTCTGCACGTCTTCCCAGTGTCTATGTGGGTTTCCCCCGGGTGCTCCGGTTTCCTCCCACAGTCCAAAGATGTGCAGGCTAGGTGGATTGGCCATGCTAAACTGCCCTTAGTGTCCAAAAAGGTTAGGTGTGGTTACTGGGTTACGGGGATAGGATGGAAGTGTGACTCAAGTAGGGTGCTCTTTCCAAGGACCGGTGCAGACTTGATGGGCCGAATGGCCTCCTTCTGCACTGTAAATTCTATGATCTATGGTAATGATTTTGACCTAATCACCAGTACAAAGACATGGTTGCGGAGTCAGGAACTGATTATTCCTGGAGGTATGACTTTTCAAAGTCAGTTTGAAAAGGAGGAGTAGGGTATTTAGCTCTGATAATAAAGGATGGGTTAAGGACAGTGAAAAAAGAGGGATTTTAGTTCAGGAAATCTTGATATATAATGTATTTTAGTGAAGCCGTAAAACAACAAGGGTCAGGAAACACTATTGGAAGTAGTTTATAGTCCTCTGACAGTTGTAGTGTTGAGAAGAATATAACGCAGGAAATTAGTGGTGCATTTAATAATGATAATGCAATAAACATGCAGAATGCTAATCTTCATTTGGATTGACCAAACCAAATCTGCTGTGATAATCTGGAGGACAAGTTCACAGAATGCATTCAGGCTAGTTTTCTGGACCAGTATGTTGTGGAATCAACCATGGGACAGGTTACACTAGGTCTGAGAAAGGGAATAGGGAAATCCCTGGGAATTACAGACCCATCAGTCTTACGTCGCTGGTGAGCAAAATATTGGAAAGGATTCTGAGATAGGATTTATGATTATTTAGAAAAACATAGTTTGATTAAAGATAGTCAGCATGGCTTTGTGGGGGGCAGGATATGCCACACAAGCCTCATTGAATTCTTTGAGGATGTGACGAGACACATTGATGAAGGTCGGGCAATGGATGTGGTGTATATGGATTTCAGTAAGGCATTTGATAAGGTTCCCCATGGTAGGCTCATTCAGAAAGTTAGGGGGCATGGGATACAGGGAACTTTGGCTGTCTGGATACAGAACTGGCTGGCCGAAAGAAGACATCGAGTGGGAGTGGATGGAAAGTGTTCCGCCTGGAGGTCGGAGACCTGTGGTGTCCCACAAGGATCTGTTCTGGGACCTCTGCTCTTTGTGGTTTTTATAAATGACTTAGATGAGGAAGTGGAAGGGTGGGTCAGTAAGTTTGCCGCTGACACGAAGGTTGGGGGAGTTGTAGATAGTGTTGAGAGTTGTTGCAGGTTACAACAGGACATTGACAGGATGCAGAGCTGGGCTGAGAAGTGGCAGATGGAGTTCAACCTTGATAAATGTGAAGTGATTAATTTTGGAAGATTGAATTTGAATGCTGAATACAGGGTTAAAGGCAGGATTCTTGGAAGTGAGGAGGAACAGAGGGATCTTTTGGTCCACGTACATAGATCTCTCAAAGTTGCCACCCAGGTTGATAGGGTTGTTAAGAAGGCGTATGGTGTGTTGGCTTTTATTAACAGGGGGATTGAGTTTAAGAGCCACAAGGTTTTGCTGCAGCTTTATAAAACTCTAGTTAGACCACACTGGGAATATTGTGTCCAGTTCTGGTCACCTCATTATAGGAAGGATGTGGTACAGAGATGGTACAGAGGAGATTTACCAGGATGCTGCCTGGACTGGAGGCATGTCTTATGAAGAAAGGTTGAGGGAGCTAGGGCTTTTCTCACTGGAGCGAAGAAGGAAGAGAGTTGACTTGATAGAGGTGTACAAGGTGATGAGAGGCATGGATAGATTGGATAGCCAGAGATTTTTCCCAGTGTGGAAATGGCTGTCACGAGGGGACATAATTTTAAGGTGATTGGAGGAAAATATCGGGGCGATGTCAGAGGTAGATTCTTTACACAGAGAGTGGTGGGTGCGTGGAATGCACTGCCAGCAGAGGTGGTGCAGTCAGAGTCATTGGGGACATTTAAGTGACTCGTAGACAGGCACATGGACAGCAGTAAATTGAAGGGGTGTAGGTTAGGTTGATCTTACATAGGATAAATTGACGGCACAACATCGTGGGCTGAAGGGCCTGTACTGTGCTGTACTGTTCTATGTTCTATGGCTGTATTGTGCATTCTCAAGAGGTTAATTAATAACCCTATTATAAAGTGTTATTATCCCAGTTGATGTTAGAATTGGACAGGAAGACCCCAGAATGAAACCCTGGCTCAAAAGACCATAACCTTTACTTTTTTAATATAAGACATGGAAGAACAAAATCATCAGCTCACTAACTAGTTTTAACAACAAGAAAAAGAACATGATTAAACATGAAAGGTTGGATTATTTTACAATACACCTTTACTCCCCCATTAGAACATAGAACATAGAACAGTACAGCACAGAACAGGCCCTTCGGCCCTCGATGTTGTGCTGAGCAATGATCACCCTACTCAAACCCACGTATCCACCCTATACCCGTAACCCAACAACCCCCCCCCCCCTTAACCTTACTTTTTTAGATCACTACGGGCAATTTAGCATGGCCAATCCACCTAACCCGCACATCTTTGGACTGTGGGAGGAAACTGGAGCACCCGGAGGAAACCCACGCACACACGGGGAGGACGTGCAGACTCCGCACAGACAGTGACCCAGCCGGGAATCGAACCTGAGATCCTGGAGCTGTGAAGCATTTATGCTAACCACCATGCTACCGTGCTGCCCTAGCTTAACAAATACGCATAGATTTAAATCTTAACATGGATTACAAAGTACATCTTAAACTACAATAGTCTCAGTAACACAGAAGTAATTTTCAAGCATACAAGATGAATGTGGTCAAAAACACTTTCTGCTCTGAACCCAAGTTAGTGTCTGTGGCTTTCTCCTTAGAATCCCTCCTGATGAGAGTTTCCAAACTCCACTCCCAAAAACATGTTTTCAAATGTTCTCTCATGATTATGCTTTCCCTTTAGCGGTTTGCATTTCGAAATCCAGCCCAAGTTATACAAATGGCACTTTTATTCAAAGCCACTTTTAACTCCACTTTTAACAGCGAATCCAGTCCAGGATTTTACACCAACCCCTTTAGGATTTCTTTGCCTTGACTGTTGTGAAAACTGCTCACAATTACTTTCACTCTCGGCTCACAGACGGTATTAAAAGGCATCAAGAGCAGCATGGTGGCACAGTGGTTAGCACTGCTGCCTCACAGAGCTGTGGACCCGGGTTCAATCCTGGCCCCATGTCACTGTCCGTGTGGGGTTTGCGCATTCTCCCTGTGTCTGCGTGGGTCTCAGCTCAACAACCCAAAGATGTTCAGGGCAGGTGGATTGGCCACACTAAATTACCCCTTAATTGGAATTTTAAAAAAAATATATCACAAGTTTTATCTACCTCTGAAGTCTGCTGTCCCACTTTAAATCTAGTTACTGGGAGTCTCTTTAAATCAGAACACTTTTTTTATTTTTTATTCAATTTCTCTGAACAATACCTTGGTCTGTACCTCAATATCTTGGGGCGGCACTGTGGCATAGTGGTGAGCACTGCTGCCTCACAGCCCTCACAGGGACCCATGTTCAATTTCGGCCTTGGGTGATTGTGTGGAGTTTGTGTCTCCTAATGTCTGTGCAGGTGCTCCGGTTTCCTCCCACAATCCAAAGATGTGCAGGTTAGGTGGATTGGCCATGTTAAATTGTTCCTCAGTGTCCAAAGATGTGCAGGTTAAGTGGGGTTACAGGGATGGGGCTGGGGAGTGGGCCCAGGTTAGGGTGTTCATTCAGGGGGTTGGTGCAGACTCGATAGGTCACATGGTCTCCTTCTGCACTGTACAAATTCTATGGTTCTATAGTTCTTTTTAATAAATTTTTTTTTAGAGTACCCAATTATTCTTTTCCAATTAAGGGGCAATTTAGCGTGGCCAATCCACCTAACCTGCACATCTTTGGGTTGTGGGGGTGAAACCCACACAGACAAGGGGAGAATGTGCAAACTCCACATGGACATTGACTCAGGGCTCAGATCGAATCCGGGTCCTCAGCGCCATAGGCAGCAGCGCTAACCACCTTGCCACCGTGCCGCACATGCTCCCTTAACTGCAGTTGTTTTAAACACCCTTTTTGTCCCAATTTTCTGGATATCTTATTCCTTAGAAATTTTGCAATTCACTTGTTCTGCCCAGCTTCTCCTGACAGAGTTGAAAGCTGTTCACTCCTCAGCAAGCTGGTAATGCTCTAGCTTCCAGTTAAAACTAGGAACAAAGGAAGGTCACCGCCTGTTGCTAAGCAATGCCCCTGCTACTGCAATTCATTTTTCATGCCACAGAAATACAGTTAGAAGGTAACCAAACACCATACATGCAAACACCTTTGTCCAGCATGAATCTAACTACAGATTCTACCCTCCACACGCAAATATTAAATTAAACCCACTCAAAATCATATCTTTTTTCTAATGTATACAAACATAATTTCCTTAAAACTACCTTTGTTTTCCTAATAAAAAAGGAGCTCAAAGAAATAGTCATTGCCATATGATAAAATACTATATTGAGTTTGAGATGACTTATTTAAGTCTTAAATTAGTGTCTTAAGTGTGATCAAATCAAAATAATGATAATTTATATCGTGAAATTAAATAAAAAAATATGATGGTGGATCAGGAATAAGAAAAGTTTAAAGAATTAATTAATAATTTGCAACTATTATATATTTCTTTAAGGGTTAAAAACCCCATGACTAAGAAGAGAAGCTAAAAATACTATAAGGTATAATTTGCCAGAAAGAGTAGTAAGCCTGAAGATCAGGAGGATTTTAGAATTCAGCACAAATTATAAATTTGTAAAGGGGCTAAGATAGCACATGATATTTTTATGAAATATGTATATATATGGTGGAGAGAAATGGAGTTGATTCTGAGACTCGGGTCCTGAATCCAAATAAAGGAAAATATGGTGGTATGAGGTCTGAGTTGGCTATGATGGACTGGGGAACATTACTGAATGGGATGACATTGGATTGGAAATGGCAAACATTCAAATAATGCATGGATGAACTGCGACAATTGTTCATTTCTGTCTGGCGCAAAAATAAAATGGGAACGGTGACCAAACCATAGCTTACAAGGGAAATTAGAGATAGTATTAGATCCAAGGAAGAGGCATACAAATTGGCAGAAAAAAAACAGCTGACCTGAGGATGAGGAGCAGTTTAGAATTCAACAAAGGAGGATAAAGAGACTAATTAAGGGTAAAATAGAAGAGGAGAGTAAGCCTGCGGGGAACACAAAATCTTCTGTAAAGCTTAGAACATAGAACGCTACAGCGCAGTACAGGCCCTTCGGCCCTCGATGTTGCACCGACATGGAAAAAATCTAAAGGCCATCTAACCTACACTATGCCCTTATCATCCATATGCTTATCCAATAAATGTTTAAATGCCCTCAATGTTGGTGTGTTCACTACTGTTGCAGGTAGGGCATTCCACGGCCTCACCACTCTTTGCGTAAAAAACCCACCTCTGACCTCTGTCCTATATCTATTACCCCTCAATTTAAGGCTATGTCCCCTCGTGCTAGCCACCTCCATCCGCGGGAGAAGGCTCTCGCTGTCCACCCTATCTAACCCTCTTATCATTTTGTATGCCTCTATTAAGTCACCTCTTAACCTTCTTCTCTCTAACGAAAACAACCTCAAGTCCATCAGCCTTTCCTCATAAGATTTTCCCTCCATACCAGGCAACATCCTGGTAAATCTCCTCTGCACCCGTTCCAAAGCTTCCACGTCCTTCCTATAATGAGGCGACCAGAACTGTACGCAATACTCCAAATGCGGCCGGACTAGAGTTTTGTACAGCTGCAACATGACCTCATGGCTCCGGAACTCAATCCCTCTACCAATAAAGGCCAACACACCATAGGCCTTCTTCACAACCCTATCAACCTGGGTGGCAACTTTCAGGGATCTATGTACATGGACACCGAGATCCCTCTGCTCATCCACACTACCAAGAATTTTACCATTAGCCAAATATTCCGCATTTCTGTTATTCTTTCCAAAGTGAATCACCTCACACTTCTCCACATTAAACTCCATTTGCCACCTCTCAGCCCAGCTCTGCAGCTTATCTATGTCCCTCTGTAACCTGCAACATCCTTCCGCACTGTCTACAACTCCACCGACTTTAGTGTCGTCTGCAAATTTACTCACCCATCCTTCTGCGCCCTCCTCTAGGTCATTTATAAAAATGACAAACAGCAACGGCCCCAGAACAGATCCTTGTGGTACGCCACTCGTAACTGAACTCCATTCTGAACATTTCCCATCAACTACCACTCTCTGTCTTCTTTCAACTAACAAATTTCTGATCCACACCTCTAAATCACCCTCAATCCCCAGCCTCCGTATTTTCTGCAATAGCCGACCGTGGGGAACCTTATCAAACGCTTTACTGAAATCCATATACACCACATCAACTGCTCTACCCTCGTCTACCTGTTCAGTCACCTTCTCAAAGAACGTCTTGACCTAGAGAGTGGTGAGTCTATGGAATTCTCTACCACTGAAAATAACTGATGCTGAAACATTGTATGAATTCAAGAAGCAGTTAGATATAGCTCTTGGGGATAAGGGATCAAAGGATATGGAGGGAAAACAGGAACAGGTTACTGAGTTGGATGATCACCATTGATCATAAAGAATGCTGGAGCAGGCTTGAATGGCCAAATGGCCTCCACCTGCTCCTGTTTTCTATGTTTCTGTATCATCATTCCTAATTCCTAAAATTTTAAAACAGGACAATGACCTAATTAAAATTATCGAAGCTAGGCCTGGCTGTAACATTTGAATAATAGGTGCTAATATGGTAGCATGATGGAACCATCAATTCACCAGACACGTGTTTCCGATATGAATCTAGGCTTTAATCGACTTACTTCAGAGCCAGCCTGTTACCCGTTGATGAACTCTTAGTGAACTCAGGCTGACTCTGGACAAGGGTATTTATACAGCTGCACTAGGGGGAGGAGTTGTGGGCGGAGCCAAGGGTGGAGGCCAGTACAAGTTCCTGAGTACTCCCAGAGCTACTCCCCCTAGTGGTAGGATAGCGCTACTGCGCTTACAAAGACAGTGTGAATGATCATATATACATATATATATTACATTCACCACATCGTACAAATAATTTTGCACATGATCATCCCGGAAGACACATTAATGGCGCTTGTGGACGACAGACCAAATTCAAAGGGAATTATACAAGGCCAATTTAATAAGCCTTGCTAGCAGAATCTTCTTGTCTGTTAGGACAAAGAGCCCTGCAACTTTCCTTTCAAATTCTTAATGGTTGGAACATTAACAATCTTAGGAACCCAGACAAAGGAAAGCAGAAGTGGAGGTCACGTAACATGCCATCCACCACCCCCCCCCCCCCCCCCCCCCTGTTCCCCCCCCAGCTAGGAGACTTTTATACTGTCTTGCTGTACTGAAAATCAGTCTGCCATCATCCATCTATCAAGCAGTGACACAGAAACGGGGCTCTGTCTAGGAATACCTTGCCCCCATCTACACTGTTTCTACTGGAATATATGACTTTCTGCACTATTACCTGCAAGGCTAACTCATGTCCAAAGATGTGCGGGTTAGGTGGATTGGCCATGCTAAATTGCCCGTAGTGTCCTAAAAAGTAAGGTTAAGGGGGGGTTGTTGGGTTACGGGTATAGGGTGGATACGTGGGTTTGAGTAGGGTGATCATTGCTCGGCACAACATTGAGGGCCGAAGGGCCTGTCCTGTGCTGTACTGTTCTATATTCTATGTCTGCATGCCAATCTCATTGTGGAAGTCATCTGCATTGGAAAAATGAATTATCCAGCACCAGTTTTCAACCTGCCGACATCTGTGAAGGAATACACCATTGGATTTGATTCTGGACTCTTGGTCTATGTGAAAAAATAATTCTTTATTCTCAGGTCTTTGCCCTGTAAATCTTTTTTTCTCTATCCCTTGTTTATTGTATGAATGCACAGCGGGCTACATAGCGATGCCCCCTCCTCTGTTTTAAGTGTGTGCAAATGAACAAACCCTCTGAGGATCACCCTATCTTAAGTTTGCATTATTAATAGAAATTGAATGACACAAAACTGAGGGATTAGGAAATGTACAATCCCTTACAAAGGAGAAATTATGTTCACAGATGTGTGGCGAGAGGAGAAATGAGGGCTGTTTAAATTAAACACTCTCCTGTATGTAACAAATTGTTAAAGAAAGAGAAAATAAAATATGAAAGTAAGTTAGCAAAGGATATATAAGCAGATTGTCAAAGCATTCACAGTAAAATGAAGAGATTCGCGAAACGATGGGTTCCTTAGAGACAGAAACAGGAAAAATTATAATGGGGAGAAATGACATTGGAGAAACATTAAATTTATAATTCCTATCTGTCTTCACAGTAGAACGAGCATTCAGGAAGTAGGGGAGAACCAAGAGCCGAGTGAGAAAGAAGAATTTAGGGCAATTAATATTACTAAAGAAATAGTACTGGAGAAATTAATGTTCCTAAAAGCCAACAAATCCCCAGGGCCTGATGGCCTTCAGACAAGAGTTTTAAAAGAGGTCTCTACAGAGCTATTAGATGCATTGACTTTGATTTTCCAGAATTTCCTAGAGTCTGGAATAATCCTCATGGATTGGAGGGTAACAAACATAGCCCCCAGTACTCAAGAAAGTGGGGAGAGGAAATTATGGAACTCTCTGCAGCTAGCCTAACATCAGTAGTAGAGACATTTTGGAACCTGTTATTGGAGGCATGGCAATGGGGAATGCAGAAATCATAATATAATCAAGCATACGGATCTCCGGTTGCAGCTATGCCTAGGTAGGTCGCACTGCCAGCAGCTCCCGACGATAGTGGACTTTGGGCCCTTGTATGGAGCTCCAGCAGCATTTGAACAATGATTCCCAGTGTGGGAAGGAAACAGTGAGGGTCCCCCAGCACTGTATGGAGTGGACCAGGAGTGGGGTGATTATAAAAGCGGCTTTGGAGAAGAGAGGAGAACGGGCACGAAAAAGCAAGATGGCGGCCAGCGCGGATCAGGCAGCGTGGGCCCTGTGGTCCGGGAGCTACAGGAGTTTCTTAGGAGCTGCCTCACTGAGCTAAAAGCGGAGATGCTGGCCCCTATGAAGGCTTCTATTGAAAGGTTGGTGGAGACCCAGAAGATGCAGGGGACGACGATCAACAAGGTGCAGCAAAAGGATTCTGACAACGAAGAGAAGATTTTGGGCCTGACGGTTAGAGTGGAGACGCACGAGGCCCTGCATAAGATATGGCTGGAGAAGCTGGAAGACCTTGAAAATAGGTCGAGGAGGCAGAACCTGCGGATTCTGGGTCTCCCTGAAGGCGCGGAGGGGTCGGATACGGATGAGTATGTGACCACGATGCTGGGAGCGCTGATCGGCACTGGGGGCCTTCCCCTGGAGCTGGATGGGGCACACAGAGTCCTGGCAAGGAAGCCTAAGGCGAACGAGCCACCGAGAGCTATGGTGGTAAGGTTCCACCGCTTCACCGACAAGTAATGTGTCCTGCGATGGGCAAAGAAGGAGCGAAGCAGTAAGTGGGACAACTGCGAGATCCGTATTTACCAGGACTGGGGTGCAGAGCTGGCTAAGAGGCGTGCGGGATTCAACCAGGCCAAGGCAGTCCTCCACAGCAAAGGGGTGAAGTTCGGGCTGTTACAACCGGTGGGGCTGTGGGTCACATACCAGGACCGGCACCATTATTTTGATACGCCGGAGGAGGCGTGGACTTTTATTAAGAACGAGAAGCTGGACTTGAACTAATGGACTGCAGTATGTTGTTGGGGCCCTCCAGTGGGGTGGTGGGGGCTGGGGGGGGGGGGGGGGGGGATGTTATGTTAGTTTTCCCCGTGTTTTCTTTTTTTTTCTGGGCCCTCGAGGTTCTGGGTCTGTTTGCTGTTTGTATAGACCTGCGTCACAGGCGGTGGGGATGGGCCGGACAGCGAGAGCCGTTTGCGGGGTGGGGGGGGAGTCGCTATTGTTGGGGATAGCACCCGAAGTTTGTTTGTTTGTTTGAGTTTTTCTTTCTTGACACACGGGAATAAGGGGGGGGGGGCACTCTCTCTCCCTCACTTGGGTGGGGGGGGGGGGGGGGGGGGGGGAGGTTGGAGACCCGTAGAGGGAGCCAACAGTGGGATTGGAGGTAGAGGCGGGAGCGGCCGGGGTCAGCATGAGTCAGCTGACTTACGGGAGAGCAATGGGGGGGGGAGGAAGTGGGGTTAAGTGGATGCTTGACTTGGGAGAGTGGGATCGAGGGGGTGAGGTGGGGGAGGGCTGGCATACTGCTTTGCTGGCTGTAGGGGAAGCAACTTTCGGAGTCAAAAGGGGAGTCGGGATGGGGAGCCTCCGGCTGGGGAGCAGGATAGATAAATGGGAACTAGTATATTTGGATATCCAAACTGCTTTAAATAAGGTGCATGGATTGAGGATTGGCTGATAGTCAGGAAATAAAAAGTAAGAATAAACAGGTTATTTGCCAATTGTTAGGCTATAACTAGTGGGATATGCAAAATCAGTGCATGGGTTACAGCTATTCATAATCTTCATCAATGACTTAGATGAGAAGACCAAGGGCGCGAATCTCCAGCTGCATTGGGCTCTCACTTGAGCACAACGCGGCCGGTGAATGTCAGGACAGGCCTCCAGTGAGCCTCCTGACACCCCACGCACCTCGCGGGATTATCCGGAGTCCCGCAGGACGTCAGCGTCGGTAACCCACGCCAAATAGGCAAGACCGAATGACGCTCATGGAAGTAGGTCATAAACCTACTTAAGACCTACCTGCGCAGGATACAGCAGCCTCTCTCGATTCTTCGGGTCCCCAGCTAGACTGCAGCTGGACTCCGATCAGTGCTGGTCCACACAAATGTACAGGGCAGGTAAGTAGGGGCCACCAGGAGGTTGGGGTGATAGGTGAGGGTACTGGAAGGGAGGGGGTGCTGTCAGAGAGTTTGAGGGAAGTTTGAGGAAGAGGGGTTTCCCCAGTGACCCCCATGGGGTTTCCTCACTTGGGGGTGTGGGGTACTGTCCATGTGTGTGGGTGACATTGCCCATGGATGGGAAGTGTGGGGGACCCACAAGCCCACTTAGAGATCGGGGCACCCTTTCAAAATGGTGGCCTGATCTCTGAGTTCAGCTCCCCTCTGCTAAAAAAAATTCTAGAGGCGCAATTCTCCATTCCCCACGCCGGGTGGGAGAATCGCGGGAGGGCCCCCCAACTAATTTCACGACCCCCTGGCGCCCTCCGCGATTCTCCCACCCCCCACTCGGAAGAATCGCCGCTCGCCGTTTTTCACGGCAACCGCCGATTATCCGACCCGGATGGGCCGAGCGGCCTGCCGTTCGCGACCGTTTCACGACGGCGGCAACGACACCTGGTCGCTGCCGTCGTGAAATCGCCATAAGATGCCCGTTTTGGGGTTTGTAGGGGGCCTGGTGGGGAATGAGCACCACGACTGTGCTCGGGAGGGGACAGGCCCGCGATCGGTGCCCACCGATCGTCAGGCCGGCGTCTCAATCGGCCACACTATTTCCCCTCCGCCGTCCCGCAAGATCAAGCCACCACGTCTTGCGGGGCGGCTGAGGGGAAAGACGGCCACCGCGCATGCGCGGGTTTGAGTTGTCAGCCATTCTGACGTAAGCCGCACATGCGCGGGTTGGAGCCGGCCAACTTGCGCATGCGTGGCTGACGTCACATAGGCGCCGCCGTCGCGTCACTCTCGGCGGGCCGTCCGGCAGCCAAGAGTTACGGAGCGCCGCTCCTAGCCCCGCCGGGAGGGGAGAATAGGGGGCGAGGAGCGGCCTCCGAGGCCGTCGTGAAACTCGGCCGGGTTCACGATGGCCCTCCCGACTTTTCCCGGGAGCGGAGAATTCCGCCCTAAATGTGGGCTAAACCAGTGAGAAACTCCCCAGGGCCCAAAAAAATGACGAACTGTCATTGAATGGCGGTGGGGAACACGTCAACAGTGCCAGCAGGAAACGTCATGAAAAACCTGCCACAAATGAACTTAGACATTTCTTGGGTGATAATCAGGCCCCAAGTATTAAGTATCCAAATCTACTAATACTGCAATGTTAAGTGGGAAAGTAAGCTGTGAGGAAGACACAAAGAGACTGCAAAAGTTGATAGAAAGGTTTAATCAGAAAGCAAGAATATGGCAGACAAGATCTTATATGAGGAACTGTGAAGATATCCGTTTTGGAAGGAAAATCAGAAAAGCAAAATATTTTAAATTGTGAGAAACAGAGGGCGGGATTCTCTGATCCTGAGGCTAAGTGTTGACGCCATCGGAAACTCCGTCGTGTTTCTCAACAGCGTCAACACGGCCTCAGGATCAGCAATTCTGGCCCCTACAGGGGCCCAGCACGGTACTGAAGCGGCCCACACCCCTTCAGCTGCTGATCCCGGCATCAACTGGGCGGCACGTGGTCCGCGCATGCACAGTGGCACCAGTGCCAACGTGTGTATGCACAGTGGTACCAGCGCCAACGTGCGCATGTGCGGTGTCTCCCTCCTCCGCGCTGCCCCGACGCATAATGGCGCAAGGCTACAGGGGCCGCACAAAAGAAACGAGGACCCGAGCCAGAGAGGCCGGCCCGCCGATCAGTGGGGCCCGATCGCGGGCCGGGCCACATCGGAGCCCCACCCCCACCCCAGGGTCGGACACCCCCTCCCCTCCACAGGCCGCCCCCAACCCTTCCATGCCGAGTTCCCACCAGCTGAGAGCAGGTGTGAACGGCGCCGTTCGGCCCATCCCGGGCTGAGAATCGCCGGGGGGGCCCCGTAGAACGGCCCCCGACCGGCGCCAATGCCGCCCATTCTGTGCTCTGCCGGAAATCGCATCCCGGCGTCGGGGCGGCGTGGCGCGATTCGCCAGCCCGGCCCCGGGCTGAGAGAATCCCGCCCTGAGACAGGGACCTCGGTGTCCCAGGAAGTTAGCATATCAGTACAGAAATTGGAAAACAGATAGTATTTATGTTTTATTACAAAGGGTTTGGAGTAAAAATGCATAGAAGTATTATTACAGTTATATAGGGCCTCGATGAGACTATGTCTGAAATGCTGTGTATAGTTTGGTTTTCTTTGCTAAGGAATGATAAATTTGCCTTGAAGGGAATGCAATGAAGAACCAGACTGATTCTTGGGATGAGGTGAGATAGTCTAGACTATGCTTATTCCCGAGAATTTAGATGGATGAAAGGCAATCGCAATGAAACATGTCAAATTCTTCGGGGGTTTGATAGGATGGATTCCATAAGGATGTCTTCCTGCTGTGGTCACACTCCAGACTAAACAATCAGCATTTAGAACAGGGATGAGGAGAAATTTCTTCATCAAAGGGTGTACCTCTGAAACTCTGAACCCAGAGAGCAACGGTTTCCCTCTTGTTGAGCATATTCAAGACAGAGATCGATAGATTTTTAGATAAGCAGGAAACCTTGGAATATCTGGATAGCATGGGATGGAGAGTTGAGGTAAAGATCAACCATGATCTTAATGAATGGCAGAGCAGGAACATTGGGTTGAATGGTCCATTTGTGCCCCTATTTCTTGTATTCTTATGTTATGACTAGGGTGATGCAGATTTAGTGGCACTGTACACGGGAATGAGGATCTGCACCTGGTGTGCTTCTCAAATAACTGTTAATAATTAAACATGGAATTAACCAAATTCATTGTAAAAGTTGACATGCAAGTGGTAGCTAATTGGAATTTGATATTGCCTCATCACTACCAGAGTGATTTATGTGCCAATGTACCTGACATTTTAACATTCATTCCAAACGATATCACATTGATATTGCACTTACACCAGATTTTATGGTAACAATTCCATTAAGTTTATTTAAATAACTCAGACCACAGTCTTGAACGCTTCTTTAAAAAACAGAAATGTCTGAATTTATGTTTTGGGAATGTTTATGCTTATCAGGGTTCAAGGGTTGCGGATGCTGACAAATGGAATGCTTTTAAACTTTGGCACTGACAGTCAATTTTGAGCACTCACATGTGCAATGTAAAGTTAATTTTGCCACAATCCAACAATATACTTAACTCAGAACCTCAGATGTACACAACTGTCATGTCAGCAAACATGTTTTATTAAGCATCATTAATCGTAAATTGCCTACTGTAGATTCATTTAGATTTTAAATTCAGCACGGTTCATTTTTATATTTTATATCACTCGATTGACTGGCAAGACATTTAGGGCGCAATTTTTCAGAAACATTTCTAAGTGTGGTAGTGAGTGGAAATAGCCGCGAGCTTCCCAGCGCTCGGCCCAGCGAGGCCGGCAACGCAATTCAATGTTAATTAGTCCACTTAACGAGGCCTCACGGGCTTCTCGCTGCAAATGAATGCTCACAGCTGATTCGCCAGGACCGCGCTTGCCTGACCCCCACTAATAAGGTCGAGCAGCACTTGAGCTGCACTCAGCCAACCCCAGCCAGCTCACAACAATGCCGCCAAGGAGACCGGCCCAAGATTCAGACATGCTGACCTGGGGAGGATCCTAGACAGAGTAGAGGCCAAGAGGGATGTCCTGTTCCCCCGAGGGTCCCAGAGGTTGAGCCACAGGGCAGACAGTTCTGCCTGGGATGAGGTGGCAGCAGCTGTGAACTTGGGGAGTGTGACCAGGAGGACTGGCCAGCAGTGCAGGAAGAAGGTCAATGACCTACACAGGGCAGCACGAGTGAGAAGAAACCAACTTCCCCCACCTCCCTCTCCAAGGGAGCATCCGCTGCCTAATTCCTCATGTGACCCCCAGCCCTCCCTCCGACCCCCCTCACCCCTCAACACCCGTCCAACCCCTCCTTCACACCCCCTCTCCCACCACTGTGAACAACACGTGTGGCTAACGATGCCTCCTCTGTGTCTCCTCAGAAAAAGCTCTCCCATAATCGCCGGGAGAGGGCCCAGACTGGTAGTGGGGTGCCGGACATCGGAATCCTCACCACCTTTGAGGAGCATGCCCTCGAGGTGACTGGGGTGGCTGAGGACAGATCGGTCACCCACGCGGAGGCTGCCGGATGCCACAGAGGTGAGGAACCATAGGCTCCACCTAATTTCCTGTCAAACGTGAGTAGTGATTGCCTTACTGAATACCCATCCCTCCCACTGACCACATGTCCATTCTCCCGCAAGTCCTCCAGCCGATGGCGCAGGCTCATCCCTGGCAGCACCTCTCTTGACTCCAAGGAGAACACCTCAGAGGAGGGCTCCAAGCATGCAACAGTGGTCGCGGCACAGCTATCATTCCCACCCTCCACCAGCACAGACACACACACGTCGATGGGACATGCTAGTGGACAGGCTTCAGCACCACACCACTGATGATGCACATCAGGTGGAGGTAGGAACCCCCAGGTGAGACAGCAGTCTGAGGTCTGCTGGATCCCAGGACCCAGCTGGGTCCCAGATGGATGCTGAGCCTGTGGTACAGAGGTATGTGGAGCTGATGGAGATGATAGGGAACAACCTAGGCATTCAGAAGGAGGCGTCAGCATCACTCCAGCAGATCCATTACCGTTTGGAGGAGTCCCAGAGGCTAGGGATGCAAGAGATGGCGCCGGCAATGCCTGGCAGCGAGGCCAACACTGCTTGGGTGACGACCACAGTGGAGAGCCTAGTGCATGACGTTGGCACCATTAGTGAATATGTCCAAGGTGTTGCGCAGTCGGTGACGGCCATGGCCAAGGGTCTCCGCAGAATGTCTAACTCCTGGCCGACCTTGATAAAGTTCTGTGGGATATGTCCCGCTCCCATATGGGACAGTCACTGAGGAGCATCGCTAAGGGAGTCAACACTATGGTGCCCTTCCGCCAGATTCACGTTTTTCAAAAGGAGTACTAATCAGCATCAGCATGATCACCCATTGGGGAGGTCGCTGAATGATGGGAGGCCATTGCAGGTGGAATCGCTCTTGTTAATTGGGACTTAAATGGTGATAATTGGTTTCTTGCCACGCTATGGTGAGATCCCGATTTTGCCTATGGGAACGGGTCGGTTGCATCGCAAACTGTTTGGCACCTTGGCACGGTTCTCGTTTTTGGCCTCTCCCGCTATTCACCGGCCTCGTTACGCTTGAGCGAGAGCCCAACGAGGCTGGAAAATCGGGCCTTTAGTTTTTTAACATCACTGCAAAGAATAAAATACAATGAACAAGAAGAAATCCTACCCTCGTCTTCTCAGAGCAGCTAGAGGTGGGCAATTAAAGCTGACTATCCAAGAAGCTCCCAGATCCTCAGAATGTATGTTTAAAATTACTGCCTAGTTCTAGTTGACAATTTTGGTTTGTTAAACAGATTCAAATGGTACAAATGTTTCAGAAATACAGTCATGTACCTACCATCTGATTGTTGTTTGCAATGTTCTGCGTTCTTACTTCTCTCTATATATGGCTGGCAATCAGTGAATCCCATGCTATTGTTATTAGTCACAGAACCTATTCCCTGATGTTGCAGTTTACATTACTGTATAATCCAGCCATGCTCTTCTTTGCCTGCTTCTTGAATATTACCATCAACTTTTCCAGAGAAAAACAACATCCTGTTCTTATGAATAATATGCCCCCAGGCCATATTTTGTTTTATCATACAATCAACCTCATCACTTCCATCGTTTAGGCCTTTTAGCCCATTTGTTCATGGGTCGCATCATTCATCATTCTTCCTGCCCAGTTAATTTCCAGCGTGCACCTGAAGCATTGTGTTCAGATGTTTCCAATTATCATCTTACCTCAGCATTGACAGCCCAGTTTTCACATCTGTACAATATTGTTTACTGCACATATCACTTAAGGATTCTACATCCTGTCACCAGTTTTATTTTACAGTTGCAGAGAAATTCATGCATGCTCTTAAATGTTCCTTCTACAGTTCTAACCCTCCATTTAGCCTCGTTTTTGCTTCAGCCATCTGACGGTTTTGGACCACCAAAGTAAACAGTTTCATCCATTTGCTCCATTTTCATTTTGATCTAAAGAAGTTTACAGGACAGCAGGAGGCTTTTCAATCCATTGTGTCCACTCAAGCACAGTTCCACAGTGTTGAATAATAGAGGATAAGCAAGAGGAGAGATAATATGATCACTCAGGTTAAATTATATCCACTACGTTATTTAGATTGTTGCCCATGTCAGTCTTTTCCCTCTGACCCCCTTCTTCCCCAGTTGTACTTAACTGTCGTCAGTATATTGTTTTTAACTTAGTACTCTTAACAGTGGATTGTTTCAAGGATCAATGGATAACAAAGATACTAATTATATTGCTTTTTAATCATGAAGAAGGCCGCAAACAGTCTCAACAGAATGAGATAACTTTTTGTAAGGAAAATAGTTAGAAATTTCAGATAAGTCACTGATTGTCTAAGGGGAAAAGACAAGATACTCAGCACAGATAGACACAATACAAGAATACTTGAAGAAATGGTAACCAAATCTACGACATATCGGGGGCGATTCTCCCAAATGGAGCCCAAGCTATCGCGCTGTCGTAAACGCCGTCGTGTTTCACAACGGTGCGAAATGGGCACAGGGATGACCGATTCTGGCCCCCACAGGGGGCCAGCACGGTGCTGGCCTCCCTTCCCGGCGCCAAATGGGCGCCGCGCCAACTCGCGCATGCGCAGTTGGGCCGCGCCAATCTGTGCATGCGCAGAGGACTTCTTCAGCGCGCCGGCCCCGATTCAACGTGGCATCGGTGTTCAGGGGCCTGCCGCGCAGGAAAGTAGGCTCGAGGGGGGAAGAGGCCGGCCCGCCAAAAGGTGGGCCCCGATCGCGGGCCAGACCCCATCGGAGGCCCCCCGGGGACGGAGCCCCCTTCCTCCCCACCACCACTCCCCCCCTCCACAGGCCGACCCCTCCCCAAACGTTTGCGCAGAGTTCCCGCCGGCAGTGGACCAGGGGTGAACGGCGCCAGCGGGACTCTGTCGTATCCGCGCGGCCGCTCGGACCATCCGGGCTGGAGAATCGGCAGCCGCGCCGATTCCAGCAGCCCGCAGCCGGCGCCACACCACCCGCGCCAGCGCAAATGACAAATGGCACTGATTCTCTGCAACTCGGAGAATCGCGCGCTGGCATCGTGGCACGGTTGCGGCGATTCTCCGGCCCTGCACGGGGCTCGGAGAATCACCCCCATTATTGCCACTAACTTTAGAGACAATAGGACTGTACTTAACGATTGATTAGTAGATAATATTAAACTAATCTTTAAGATACAGATTTGGGCTGAGCCAGAGAATACAAGCCAGCGAATCTAATGTCTGTTCAAGGTATAATGAATGAAAGGATTATGAAACACTGTTTAAGAAGGGAAGGAGGCAAAATATAGGAAATTAGACTGGTTAACCTGACTTTGGTTGTTGGTAAGATTTTGGAGTCCATTGTTAAGGATGAGTTTGCCGGGTACTTCGAAGTGCTTGGTAAAATACGACTGAGTCACATAGCTTTGTCAAGGGCAGGTCATGCCTGAAAAGTCTGTTAGAATTCTTTGAGGAGGTAATGAGGAAGTTAGACAAAGGAGATCCAGTGGACGTGATCTATTTGGATTTCCAGAAGGCTTTTGTCAAGGTGCCATACAGGAGGCTGCTAAATAAGGTAAGAGCTCATGGTATTAGGGGCAAGGTACTGGCATGGGTAGAGGGTTAGGTGACTGGCAGAAGGCAGAAAGTGGAGATAAAGGGGTGTTTTTAGGATAACAACTGGTGACTCATGGTGTTCTGCAGGGGTCGGTGCTGGGACCACAACTACCCACGATATACATTAACGATCTGGAAGAAGTAACAGAGGGCAGTGTTGCATAGTTTGCAGGTGATACAAAGATCTGTATAGGGACAGGAAGTGTTGAGGAAGTGGGGGTGGGGGGCTGCAGAAGGACTTGGACAAGCCAGGATAGTAGGCAAAGAAGTAGCAGATGGAATACAATGTGGAAAAGTGTACGGCTATGCACTTTGGTAGCAAGAATAGAAACATGAACTATTTTCTAAATAGGGAAAGGCTTTGGAAATCTGAAATACAAAGTGACTTAGGTGTCCTAGTTCAGGATTCTCTTACAGTTAACGTGCAGGTTCAGTTGGCAGTTCAGAAGGCAAATGCAATGTTAACATTCATTTTGAGAGGACTAGAATTTAGATTTAGATTTATTGTCACGTGCACAGGGCTACAGTGAAAAGTATTGTTCTGCGTACAGTCCAGGCAGATCGTTTCATACATGAAAACATAGAACATACGATAAATACATGTGGATACATAATGAAAATAGATAAACATAGACAGCGGGTGAACTATATGGTACATAGCGCTACAACTGTAGAATAGATGTGTAGGAAGATCAGTTCAGACCTAAGAGGGTCATTCAGGTGTCTAAGCAGTGATGTACTGCTGAGGCTGTATACGGTTCTGGTCAGACTCCGTTTGGAATATTGTGAGCAGTTTTGGGCCCCGTATCTAAGGAAGGATGTGCTGGCCTTGGAGGGAGTCCTGAGGAGGTTCACAAGAAAGATCCCATCTTGTTGTTTGAGGAGCGGTTGAGGACTCTGGGTCTGTATTCAAAGGAGTTTAGAAGGATGAGGGGGGATCTCATTGAAACTTGCAGAATACTGAGAGGCCTAGATAGAATGGATGTGTAGCGGCACAGTGGTTAGCACTACTGTCTCACAGCACCAGAGATCCGGGTTCGATTCCGACCTCAGGTGGCTGTCTGTGTGGAGTTTGAACATTCTTCCCATGTCTGGGTGGGTTTCCTCCGGATGCTCCAGTTTCCTCCCATAGTCCAAAGATGTGAGGGTTAGGTGGATTGGCTATTCTAAATTGTCCCTAGGTGGGGTTACGGGATAGGGTGGAGGAGTGGGTCTGGGTGGGGTGCTCTTTCAGTGGGTTGGTGCAGACTCGATGGGCAGAATGGCCTCCTTCTGCATGGCAGGGATTGTATGATTCTATGATTCTAAGATGTTTCCACTAGTAGGAGAGACTAGAACCCATGGGCACAGCCTCAGAATGAAGGGACGATCCTTTAAAACTGAGGTGAGGGGAATTTCTTCAGCCAGAGGGTGGTGAATCTGTGGAACTCAATGCCGCAGATGGCTGTGGAGGCCAAGTAACTGACTGTCTTTAAGACAAAGACAGATAGATTCTTGATTAATAAGTAAATTGGAGGTTACGGGAGATGGCAGGTGAATGAGGATGAGAAACATATCAGCCATTCATGAATGATGGAACAGACCCGATCAATGGCCTAAATCTGCTCCAAATCTTATGCTCTTATAGGCATGGTAAGAGGAGGTCACATGGATTTTGAGATAGAGTTCTCACCTAACAAGCTTACTGGAGCTCTTAATGTATTTTGTTGAAAGAAGAAATTCTGTAGATCAGATAAATATATGGAGTTATAGTCATAGAGCAGAACCTTACAAAAATGCCTGCTGACTCAGCTGGCAGGATCTCTCGCGGAATCTTGCAGTCTTAGGAAAAATAAACATAGTCGGGGTGGTTAATGCCGTCCCTCTGGTGAGGTGGGGACATGTAGAGCCAGGAACTGGCTCCACACAGAACAGGGTGCCATCTTTAAATGGCACCCCCGAGCAGCGCTGCAGCCTAACCCCCCCCCCCCCCCCAGGCCACTTCTTGGAAGTCTCGCGGCTCTCCCTCCCCCCCCAACAGAGATTGTCTGCAGATGCCTCCCACCCTCCAGACGGAGATCACCGGATGGTTCCCAGATCCCCCTCCTCCATCCCTCAATGTCCCCTCTCCCTGAGACCTCCGAGATGTGGCCTGGGGGCCATTCGGCTGCAGCACTGCTCGGGGCTCCCACTTAGCTGGACATCCCGGACATGCAGGAAAAACTGGTGCCTAGTTTGTCCCTAAAGTAAGAGATGAGGCTCCATGAAAAATTTGACTTGGAGCTCGAATCTATAAGGAGGCATCCCTTTGATCTGGTTCAAACAGTCCACGCCATTTGCTTTGGAATCTACCTCACAAATACGCACCCCGCTCCCCACCCCAAAGGACTCTCACCAGGTTCCTCTGCTGGCACTGCCCCCTTGCACCAGTTACCACTGGCAGGTATTGCCGGGCAGTGCCAACTGGACAGCGCTAACCTGTGCCAGGGGGCAGTACCAGGGCATTGCCCAGACACTTAATCCTGCATCCCCAGATGGATCCCCTCAATTGCCTCACACCTGGCCAGACTTGGAGTGAGGGGGAAGTTCTGGAGAGTGCTTGCTAATGACATGCTAATGCATTAAAATCGCTCCCATGGAGCGATTCTCACTATTCCAACGGAAAGGAGGTTGGGGGATGGGGTGGGGGAGGGGGTTCAAAAGCCAATCCTGCCAGATGGAATCACGTTTTTGCCATTCTCTCTGGATTTTCTTACCGAGTTTCTTACAGTCGGAGAGAGAGGGCTCAAAATTATCCCCATAGAGTTTTATAGCACAAGAGGCCCTTTGTTGACAGGCCAACAAGAGGCGAGGCCACATTGGATTTGGTTTTGGGTAATGAACCAGGCCAGGTGTTAGATCTGGAGGTAGGTGAGCACTTTGGAAACAGTGACCACAATTCGGTGACCTTTACGTTAGTGATGGAAAGGGATAAGTATACCCCGCAGGGCAAGAGTTATAGCTGGGGGAAGGGCAATTATGATGCCATTAGACATGACTTAGGATGTGTTGGTTGGAGAAGTAGGCTGCAAGGGTTGGGCACACTGGATATGTGGAGCTTGTTCAAGGAACAGCTATTGCATGTTCTTGATAAGTACGTACCAGTCAGGCAGGGAGGAAGGGGTAGAGCGAGGGAACCGTGGTTTACCAAAGAAGTGGAATCTCTTGTTAAGAGGAAGAAGGAGGCCTATGTGAAGATGAGGCATGAAGTTTCAGTTGGGGCGCTTGATAGTTACAAGGAAGCGAGGAAGAATCTAAAGAGAGAGCTGAGACGAGCAAGGAGGGGACATGAGAAGTCTTTGGCAGGTAGGATCAAGGAAAACCCAAAAGCTTTCTATAGGTATGTCAGGAATAAAAGAATGACTAGGGTAAGAGTAGGGCCAGTCAAGGACAGTGGTGGGAAGTTGTGTGTGGAGGCTGAGGAGATAAGCGAGATACTAAATTAATACTTTTCGTCAGTATTCACTCAAGAAAAAGATAATATTGTGGAGGAGAATGCTGAGACCCAGGCTATTAGAATAGATGGCATTGAGGTGCGTAGGGAAGAAGTGTTGGCAATTCTGGACAAGGTGAAAATAGATAAGTCCCCGGGGCCGGATGGGATTTATCCTAGGATTCTCTGGGAAGCCAGGGAAGAGATTGCTGAGCCTTTGGCTTTGATTTTTATGTCATCATTGGCTACAGGAATAGTGCCAGAGGACTGGAGGATAGCAAATGTGGTCCCTTTGTTCAAGAAGGGGAGTAGAGATAACCCCGGTAACTATAGGCCGGTGAGCCTAACGTCTGTGGTGGGTAAGGTCTTGGAAAGGATTATAAAAGATACGATTTATAATCATCTAGATAGGAATAATATGATTAGGGATAGTCAGCATGGTTTTGTGAAGGGTAGGTCATGCCTCACAAACCTTATCGAGTTCTTTGAGAAGGTGACTGAACAGGTAGACGAGGGTAGAGCAGTTGATGTGGTGTATATGGATTTCAGTAAAGCGTTTGATAAGGTTCCCCACGTTCGGCTATTGCAGAAAATACGGAGGCTGTGGATTGAGGGTGATTTAGAGATGTGGATCAGAAATTGCCTAGTTGAAAGAAGACAGAGAGTGGTAGTTGATGGGAAATGTTCAGAATGGAGTTCAGTTACGAGTGGCGTACCACAAGGATCTGTTCTGGGGCCGTTGCTGTTTGTCATTTTATAAATGACCTAGAGGAGGGCGCAGAAGGATGGGTCAGTAAATTTGCAGATGACACTAAAGTCGGTGGAGTTGTAGACAGTGCGGAAGGATGTTGCAGGTTACAGAGGGACATAGATAAGCTGCAGAGCTGGGCTGAGAGGTGGCAAATGGAGTTTAATGTGGAGAAGTGTGAGGTGATTCACTTTGGAAAGAATAACAGGAATGCGGAATATTTGGCTAATGGTAAAATTCTTGGTAGTGTGGATGAGCAGAGGGATCTCGGTGTCCATGTACATAGATCCCTGAAAGTTGCCACCCAGGTTGATAGGGTTGTGAAGAAGGCCTATGGTGTGTTGGCCTTTATTGGTAGAGGGATTGAGTTCCGGAGCCATGAGGTCATGTTGCAGTTGTACAAAACTCTAGTACGGCCGCATTTGGAGTATTGCGTACAGTTCTGGTCGCCTCATTATAGGGAGGACGTGGAAGCTTTGGAACGGGTGCAGAGGAGATTTACCAGGATGTTGCCTGGTATGGAGGGAAAATCTTATGAGGAAAGGCTGATGGACTTGAGGTTGTTTTCGTTAGAGAGAAGAAGGTTAAGAGGTGACTTAATAGAGGCATACAAAATGATCAGAGGGTTAGATAGGGTGGACAGCGAGAGCCTTCTCCCGCGGATGGAGGTGGCTAGCATGAGGGGACATAGCCTTAAATTGAGGGGTAATAGATATAGGACAGAGGTCAGAGGTGGGTTTTTTACGCAAAGAGTGGTGAGGCCGTGGAATGCCCTACCTGCAACAGTAGTGAACTCGCCAACATTGAGGGCATTAAAAAATTTATTGGATAAGCATATGGATGATAAGGGCATAGTGTAGGTTAGATGGCCTTTAGTTTTTTTTCCATGTCGGTGCAACATCGAGGGTCGAAGGGCCTGTACTGCGCTGTATCGTTCTATGTTCTATGTTCTATGTTGTCCCATCATAAAGCACCGAGCTATTCTCATGCCATTTTCCAGCACTTGATCCCCATAGCCTTGTAAGCTCTGATGTTTCAAGTGCTCATCTAAATGCTTCTTAAATGTTAAGGATTCGTCCCTCTATCATCTTTCAGGCAGTGAGTTCCATATTTCCATCATCCTCGGGATGAAAATTATTTTCCTCTTGTCCCCTCTGAATCTCCTGCCCCAACCTTAAATCTATTCCCACCGGTTATTGACCCCTCTACCGAGGAGAAACATTCCTTCTTTTCTATCCTAACTCAATCCCTCATAATTTGTGCCCCTCAATTATGGCCTTAGCTGCTCTAAAAAAAATCAGCGCAAACCTAACCAGCAATTCTTCATAGCTGAAAAGCTCCAGCCCAGGCAAAATCCTGATCAACTTCTCTGCCCCCTCTCCAGTGCAATCACATCATTCCTATAGTGTGGCAATCAGACGTGCACACAGTCTAGCTGTAACCTGACGAGCATTTTATACAGCTCCATCTTAACCTCCCTGATCTTATGGTATATACTTCAGCTAATAAAGACAAGTATCCCATATGCCTTCTTAACCACGTTCTCTATCTGTCCTGCTGTCATCAGGGATCGCTGAACATGCACCCCAAGGTCTGGTCCTCTGTACTTCCTCGTGACCTACCGTTGCCCAGTTAGTCCTCCCAAAATGCATCACTTTACACTTTTCAGGGTTAAATTCCATTTGCCACTGTTCTGCCCACCTGAATAGCCGATTTCTTATTGTCCTGCTTTCTTCTTCGTTATTTACCATACCACCATACCACCAACTTTCGGGCCAATTGCGAACTTATTGATCATATTTCCTACTTTCACACCTAGATCATTAAATGTACACAATAAACAGCAAGGGAACCAGCACCAATCCCTGTGATACATCACTGGACACAGGCTTCCAGTCACAACAACAAAATTCGACCTTCACCCTCTGGCTCCTGCCACTCAGCCAATTTTGGATCCAATAAGCCAAATTGTCCAGGATCCCATGGACTCTTGCCTTGAACAGTCTCCCATGTGGAACCTTGTCAAAAGCCTTACTGAAGTCCATGTGGACTATATCAACTGCACTGCCCTCATCTACACACCTAGACACCTCTTCGGAAAATTATGTCAAATTTGTTAGACATGATCTCCCCTGGCAAAGCCATACCTGCCTAACCTTGATTAATCCTTGCCTCTCCAAATGGAGATGAATTCTGCCCCTCAGAATCTTTTCAAATAATTTCCCTACCACTGATGTTAGACTCACTGGCCTGTAATTACCTAATTTATCCTTATTTCCCTTCTTGAATAATGTTACCATATTAGTTGTACCCCAATACTATGGCAGCTGTCCTGTGGCCAGAGAGGATTTGAAAATTAGCGTCAGATCCTGCAACTCCTTCCTATCCTCCTATAGCAGCGTGGGATACATCGTGTCAGGGCCTGGGGAATCATCCACTTTTAAGCCCACCAATACTTCCTCACTCCCAATGCTAATTTGTGCAATTATATCACAGTCCGCCCTCCCTGCTTTCTATCCCTACATCATTCTTCTCCATAGTGAAGACAGATGCAAAAATGTCATTTTAAACCTTACCTACGTCTTCCAGCTCCGCACACAGATTACCACGTTGGTCCCAAATGGGCCCTACATTGTCTGGTTACCCTCTTGCCCCTAAGATACTTACAGAACACCTTGGGATTTTCCTTTATTTTGCCCACCAGTGTTTTTTCAAGCCCCTCTCCGTTCTCTTAATTTATTTTTTAAGTACCTCCCTGCGGGGCAGCACGGTGGCGCGGTGGGATCGCACTGCAGTTTCACAGCCTTGAGGTCCCAGCTTCCATCCCGGCTCTGAGTCACCGTCCGTGTGGAGTTTGCACATTCTCCCCGTGTTTGCGTGGGTTTCGCCCCCACAACCCAAAGATGTGCTAGGTAGGTGGATTGAACACGCTAAAATTGCCCCTTAATTGGAAAAAATTAATTGGGTACTCTAAAAAAAAAATTTTAAGTACCTCCCTATACTCTGCTGGGGTTTGTTACAGCAAGTCTTTTGATTTCATTTGACACAAATTATTATTCCAAATGTGATAAAGCATGGAATAGGATGGAAATAGGTGAACAAAAGAGTAGTTAAGCCCGAAAAAGCAAAGGGTGGTTGTGAATGATAGAATCCCTACAGTGGAGAAGGGGGCCATTCGGCCCATCGAGTCTGCACTGACCCTTTGAAAGAGCACTCCACCCTAGTCCACTCACCCGCCCCATGCCAATAACCTCTTAACCTAACCTACACATCTTTGGACACTAAGGGACAATTTAGCATTGCCAATCCACCTAAGATGTACATCTTTGGACTGTGGAAGGAAACCAGACCACCTAAAGCAAACCCACGCAGACACGGGGGGAAAGTGCAAACTCCACACAGACTGTAACCAAAGTCGGACTTGAACTCAAGTCTATGGCACTGTGAGGCAGCAGTGCTAACCACTGTGCCATTATGCCGCCCGGAGCTGCCAGCATGTCAAGTAATCACTAGTAGGTGCCACAGTGATCATTACTGGACCCATTCCCACTTGTAGTGTATAAAGATTATTCAATGCTGCAACAGAAACAAATCTGTCAAAATTTGCTGATTAAGCCAAATAGGGAAAGGGGTTCAAACAATAGAGAATTGGCAAATTGATGACAAAACGTTGTCGGTAGGTTGGGGTGATTGGTTAATGAGAAGCAAATTTGGATAAGGGCAATGTAATTAGACTCGGGAAGAAAAATAAACAAAGAGAATTTAAATAAATTAGCACAGAAATTAGCACAAGCAATGGTGTAGCGGTGTGAGATTGGAATTTGAGGTGGAACCCAGATCTGCCATGTTTATAAAGCACTTTTAGCAGTCCCTGAAAATTCAGGATGGGAGCCTGGCAGGCTCATTTACTGTCTACCCAGTTTATATCCTGTCAGGGTTTGGGGGTCATATGTAGAGGTATTCTGCCATGAACTGTTCATTGCACCATTTTTCCACCCAGCAGTTCTCTCTCTCCTGTCGTGGGCATAAAACAGGCTCAAACATGTAATTCAGCCAAAATAATTGATCCCTCTGGAACCGATTACCCTGTACAGATAGTCATTGAACTCCTTGGGGGGCACAATAGAATTTTTGAACTTTTCTTTTTTTGGCCCAATCAAAGCTTAAATCCCAGTTCCTTGGAACATTTGAGATTAAATTGCATAATGGGATAGGTGCCTCTGTTACACTTCTTTAAGCATTGATTAGAATAATTGTCTTCCGCAATTATTCTAATGACCATGTTCACTCAATTTGGTCTGGGTTCTTATTAGTTCAAAGTTGCAGGAAGAAATTCTGTTCTGCTCCACTCTGCAATCTCATGGAATTTACAGAAGCTCTCTGCCATTGGCTATAAGCCACAGATGCAACACCAGAAAGGAATCTCGAGAAAACTTGACGGATCACTCACTAATCCGAATGACACAGCCTGTGGCAACTATAATGTTAACTAATTGGATCTTGGATTGTAGAGCCAGCATTATGGAGCACATTCTTAGGGGGTGATAATGGGGTAATTTTTAATTTTGCTGCCAGGGAGACTTCCGGTTGCGACATGTAGAAGAAGGTCGCTCATAAGGTAGCTCCTGCAAGTGTACTTGGTTTTTGGTTCTGTTCACCCGGTTCCCGGGAGTAATTTGTGGACAAATTAGTCCCATTTGAGAGTCTTTTGGGTGAAAATGTCAATATCTGTGTGGTGAATGAGATTCACACGGTATTATAAGTTACCAATGTCACTCTGTTCCCATTGTACATATGTACTGATATTGTAAGTGCAGTTGCACTACCTGACCACCAGGGGGAGTAGCTCTGGGAGTACTTGAGAGTTTGTACTGGGCTCTCCCCTTGGCTCCGCCCAGAACTCCTCCCCCTGGGGCTGCTGTATAAAGATCCGTGCCACAGAGCCAGCCGGCCATTTCATCGAATGTTCAATGGCAAACAGGCTGGCTCTGTTGTAAGTATATTAAAACCGCTATTCTAATCCTACAAGCACGTGTCCGTAGAATTGATGGTTCCATCAATCTGCAAAAAAGAATATTGGAAAGAAAGGTGTGAGTGGTGGCTCTTGTGAGGAATTGAGCAAAGTGCGGAGTCCTGCTGGATTGAAGATAGCGGAGGCATGCTCGTTGGGTGGAGCTGCACCTGTTGCAGTGGACAAGTGTCGGAGGTAATAGCTGTCAAATTTGAAAGACAATTCAGCAAGCATTTCGAGAGGCAAGGGAGAGAAATGATGGAGACCCACAAAAAATCGGAGGATGATGCATTGTTCCCGATAAAGGAGGCTTTGGGGGAGACTTCGTAAATGGTGCAGGAGCATAGTGAGTTGTTGAAGGGTTGGAGGAGACACTGTTGCAACATAGCGATCAGCTAGCCTCGCTGGATGCCAAGCTGTGGAGGGCAGGAACAAGAGCCTGGAGCAAGGCCAAGGATCTGGAGAATAGGTCGAGGCGGCAGAACCTCAGGATTGTGGGGTTGCGAAGGATGTGGAGGGTCCGAGGCCAACTGAATATTTTGAGACGATGTTTATGAAGTTGGTGGGGGAGGAGGACCATGTGCCCCCCACAATGAGCTGGACCGGGTCCATCAGTCACCCGGGTGAAACCACGAGTGAATGAGCCACCGCGAGCGGTGATAGCATGTTTTAACAGCTATCGGACGAGGGAGAGGGTCCTGAAGTGGGCCAAGGAAAATCGGGAGGTTTGGTGGGAAGGCAGCAATATTTGAATATACCAAGATGTCGCGCAGGGGCGCCGAGATCCCGGGTTTGATCCCGGCTCTGGGTCACTGTCCGTGTGAGTTTGCACATTCTCCCCGTGTTTGCGTAGGTTTCACCCCCACAACCCAAAAATGTGCAGAGTAGGTGGATTGGCCACGCTAAATTGCCCATTAATTGGAAAAATGAATTGGGTAATCTAAATTTATTTTTAAAAAGATGTTGTGACAGAATTGGCAAGGAGGCTGCCGGCCTTTAATAAGGTGATGTGCTGTTTGTTGTGGTGTACCCAGTGAGGTCAAGGGTTACGCATACTACCAAGGACCACTTCTTCGAGACAGCAGAGGAAGTGGAGGCTTACATTAAGGCTCAAGGACTTGGGCTGAATTAGTGGTTTTGCAAGAGGCTTTGTTGGTGTTTGGGATGGGTTTGTATGGGGATGTTTGTTTTAGAGATGTAAAGATGTATGATTTGTTCTATTTTCTCCCAGTTCTCCTTGCCCCTTTTTTCTTGTATGTAGAGTTGTTGTTAATTGAAATTGATGTGGTTTGTTTGGGGCTTTTTCTTTTGGTTGTGCTCTTTTCCTTTTTCTTTGGAGGGCATTTGTGGTTTAGAGGGGGTATCTGGTTCGGGAGAGGGGGAGGGGTGTGGGCTAGATTCAGGGTTGAGGGAGGGGATGGGGGGGGGTTGGCTTTTGGCTGTTTTATGAGTTTTTCATTTATTTATTACTTGATTGTTTATTTTTGTGAAGAGGTCTCTGGTGTGGGGGGAGAGGGTGCAGGTGGGGGGCTACCTCACTAGCACGCCAAGGTTGGCTAATAATTGGAAGCGAGGTGGGGAGTGGGACTGCGGGTTGCTAAACCTGTTATTACAGGTTTCGATGAGTCTAGGTGTGAACAGTGGGGGAAGGGGTTAGATGGGAGGGGTGTTGGGTTGAGATGAAGTGGCTGAGGTATTTCTGGGATCAGGGGGGAGGGGGAGTAGAGTGCTGACAGTGACCGGGGGTTGTTCTATGTAGGGTCCAAGGTTTGATTCCCGGCTTGGGTCATTGTGCGGAGTCTGCACATTCTCCCCGTGTCTGCGTGGGTTTCCTCCGGGGGCTCCGGTTTCCTCCCACAAGGCCCGAATGACATGCTTGTTAGGTGAATTGGACATTCTGAATTCTTTCTCCGTGCACCTGAACAGGCGCCAGAATGTGCCGACTAGGGAATTTTCACAGTAACTTCATTGTAATGTTAATGTAAGCCTACTTGTGACACTAATAAAGATTATTAGATTATTATTATCAGGAGGATGGGGCTGTGTAGCCACCTGGGATGGCCACTTCCAGAATACAAAATGGATGATCGCAATGACTGTCGGGAAATATGGACAATGTTAAGAAAGCAAGCAGACACAGAGCCTGTATGCATATTGGAGAAGGCAGCTCCCAGACGAGACTGAAACTATAGGTCAATTAACATATTGATGGCCCATCTCCGGGAACAAAGGAAAGACACTCAAGCAACCGATCTAGCTCCAGACACCCTGGCGCCAGTTCCCCAAACCGAAAGTGTAAACAAAGCAAGGCCAACGGCCACCTAGGACACGCCCAGCCATCAGGACACCCACTCCTTTATTGGTCACGATCAATACGAGTGATCAAGATACAGCCCAATTAATTGGGGCCAAGTTCAAGGCCCGCCCAAAAGCACGTGAAGCCCCCTTTGGGTATAAGAAGAAACCCCCGAGAGAGAATCGCTCTCTTGGACTCGGCTCTCGAAGCGGAGAGACCCCCCCACCAGCTGCACCAGAAGCAAGTAAGTCCAAGGTCAACGTTCGCTATCAGACAGACGACCTTAGCTGTTCACTTGTACCTCTTCGAACCTAACAACCTCAGATCTGAACAACGGCCATTGTTCCTCTGACTGAGTGGGCACCCGAAGTTAAGTATAGGTGTTAGCGTTAGAGATAGTTTAGTTTGTAGTATTTTGTGCATGAGTAGATATTACTGTGTGTGTAAATAAATAGTATTGACTTTGAACTAACTGGTGCATTGGTTCTTTGATCAGTATTCAGGTTTGAACATTGTGGCGGTATCGAAAGATACCTGGCGACTCTAGAGCAAACGTAATTAGGATTGAGGAAGGCGACCATATTGACTGCTATATTCAGAACCGAATAAATATAGCAACAGCTGGCTGCCATCTTGGTTGGGCTTTAGTTTTAGAATTATGGGGGATGGAGGAATAATTCTCTCATGGTGGAAATGGCTGACTTGGGGGGGGGGGGGGGCTGGTGAGAGACCTCGGGTTCGATTGGTTACATGGAATGTACGGGAGGTGAGAGACCCAGTGAAGCGAGCAAGAGTTTTCTCGCATTTGAGGACTTTGAGGGCCAATGTGGTGCTTTTTGCAGGAGACCCACCTGTGGGTGAGGGACCAAATTAGGCACCATAAGGATTGGGTGAGCCAAGTGTTCCACTCGGGCTTTGGCAGCAGAGCCCAGGGGGTGGTGATACGAATGAACAAAAGAATTTGGTTCCAGATGGGGAAGGTGGTAGCAGAGCAGAATGGTGCCGGATAACGATAACGGGGCTTTAGAGATGTTTTACAAGAACCTCTATATGTTGGAGTTGCCGGGAGAGGAGTCGGATTTGCATGAACTTCAGGGGTTGGAGTGTCCTAAGGTAGAGGAAGAGGCCCAGGAAGGATTAGAGGAGCCATTGGAGGTGGAGGAGGTCCGGAGAGCAATTGCGCATACGCAAACAAGGAAGGGGCCGGGTTCCTGGTGGAATTTCATTAACGGTTTGCTGATTGACTGGTGCTGCTATTGGTGGAGATGTTTGAGGATTTGGTAGTGTGGGGATCTCTTCCAGAGACAATGATGCAAACGTCCATCTCGCTTCTGTTAAAGAAGGATAAGGACCCGGTGGATTGTGGGTTCTTCCACCTGATTTCTTCACAAAATGTAAATGCCAAGATTTTGACCAGGGTATTAGCACCAAAATTGGACGAGTGTTTCCCTCAGCTTATTAGGGAAAACCAGACGGGGTTTCTGAAGGGGCACGGTGGCGCATTGGTTTGCACCACTGCCTCACGACGCAGAGTTCCCAGGTTCGATCCCAGCTCTGGGTCACTGACCATGTGGAGTTTGCACATTCTCCCTGTGTTGCGTGGGTATCGCTCCCACAACCCAAAGATGTGCAGGTGAGGTAAATTGGCCTTGCTAAATTGCCCCTTAATTTAAAAAAAAATGTAATTTTGTCTCCGGCAGAAGGTAGAAAGCAGGGAGTTATTGTGGAGTTGGATACCGAGAAGATTTTTGATAGGGTCGAATGGGCGTATTTGGTTGCAGTATTGGAACGGTTTGGGAGAGGGCCTAAATTTGTAGCGTGGGTCTGGTTGAAATACAAGGCACCCAGGTCAGCGTCTATACAAAATAGCTTGGGATATTTTCAGTTACAGTTACTCAGGGGAACGAGACAGTGGTGCCTTATGTTACTCCTCTTGTTTGGATTGGCCATTGCCCTGAGGCCCTCGGGGGACAGTGGGGTGGAATGCAGGCCGTCCTTGTATGCCCATTATCTTCTTTTGTATGTGATGGATCTTGAGGGGAGGCAGTGGCGTAATGGTATTGTCATTAGACTAGTAATCCAGAGACCTAGGATAATACCCTGGGGTCCTGAGTTTGAATCCCATCATGGCAATTTTAATTAAATAAAAATCTGGAATTAAAATGACCACAAAACCATTGTCGATTGTCGTAAAAACCCATCTGGTTCACCAATGTCCTTCAGGGAAGTAAATCTGCAATCCTAACCCTGTCTGGCTTACATGTGACTCCAGACCCATATAGTGATGCGGTTGAATCTTTTTTTGCGTGGAGTGGAGGAATTATTTTTTCTTTTATTTGGGTGGTTAAAGTGGCAAGGATTCAGAAGATGGTGCTCCAGAGAAACCGACAGTCAGGGGGCTTGGCGTTGCCAAGCCTGATATATTATTATTGGGCGGCAAATGGAGAGAAGGTGCTGAGGTGGTCAAGGATCCGGAGGCTGTATGGATGCTGAAGGAGTCGGGATTGTGTAGGAAGCCGGGGTTCAGTATGTTAGTGACGGTCTCTCTGCCGATACCTCCGGGGAAATATTCAGCGAACCCGATGGTGGTCTCCACGTTGAAGATATGGAGACAGGTTCGGCATAAATTTAATTCAGGTATCAAAGCTGTCACTGATCTGTGCAAACTACTTGTTTGAGCCGGCAAAACTGGATGCTCGGTTTAGGGGATTGGAGGGGAAGAGAGTAGAAGGGTTGAGGGACGTGAGGTGTTTTAGAGGGGTGATTTGTGAATATGGAGGAATTATCGGTGAAATTTGGGCTTTCACAGGCGGATGGTTTTAGGTACCTACAGGTTGCAACTTCGCACAAAAAGGGGCGCGATTCTCCGATCCCGCGCCGGGTCGGAGAATCGCCGGGAGGGGGGGGGGGGGAGCGCGAATAACGCCATGCCGCTCCAACGCCGGGCCGTCGATTCTCTGGTGACCAGAGAATCGGCACCAATGGCGCCAGCGCGGTCGCCATGGTGCCAGTCGGGGGCCACTGAACGTAGCCCGCCCGGCGATTCTCCACGCTCGACCGGCTGAGTGCCCGCTGAGTCCCACCAGCGTCATGAGCGTGTGGTCCTACCCGGCGGGACCCCGGCGTTCTGACTGCGGGGGCTGTCCTGGTGGGGGAGGGGGGGATCCGGCTCTGAGGGCGCCTCCATGGTGGCCAGGCCTGCGATCAGGGGCTACCGATCGGCGGTTGGGCTAATTCCTGGGGGTCCTATGTTCCTCCGCGCCGGGCCCCTGTAGATCTCCACCATGTTGCGCGGGGGCCAGTGCGGAGACGGCAACCCACGCGCATGCGCGGGCCCGCGCGGCCGTTGCGTGCATGCACGGACCCACGCTGGCCGTGCTGGGGCCCGTATCGGCAGCTGGAGCTGCGTGAAGTTGGGTTGGGCGATCGCTGTTCCTAGAGACCAGATGACGGCATTGTACAATGCTCTGGCGTTTACGACGGCGTCAACGCTCTGCCGCTAAAACGGAGAATCCCGCCCAAGGTCTTCCCAACATTCCGTTTGGTGCTTCCTTCCTCGTTGTTGGAGTGAGTTTTATCACTGGCAGGGAAGGAGGAGGGGAGCACATCGGGGATTTATGGTATGATTATGGCTGAAGAGGCAGTGTCTGTGGAGGGGGTGAAGGCTAAGTGGGAGCAGGAATTAGGGTTGGAGATGGAGAATGGGGTGTGCTGCGAGGCTCTGCATGGGGTGAGTGCAACATGGTCATGTGCGATGTTAGGGTTGATACAGTTGGAGGTAGTCACCAGGCCCATTTGACCAAATCCAGGATGAGCAGGTTGTTTGTGAATGTGGAGGACAAGTGTGGGCGGTGTGGGTGTGTGAGGGACCTGGCTAATCATGTGCACATGTTCTGGTTGTGTCCTAAGCTCATGGGCTTCAGGTCTCTTTCTTTAGCACCGCGTCGGAGAGTCTACAAATGGAACTGAAGCCCTGTCCCTTTGGGTCGAACCTACCAGAGCTGCAGACTGGGGCAGGGGCAGATGTCCTGGCCTTTGCCTCGCTGATTGCTCGAAGGTGGCTGCTGCTGGGATGGATGTCAGCTTCTCTACCCAGTGCCTCGGTATGGCTGGAGGATCTTATGGAATTGTTATATCCCGAGGAAGTTAAGTACACTGCGAGGGGGCAATTGAGGGGTTCTACCGGAGATGGCAGCCGTTTATTCTGTACTTTAAAGAGCTGGTCACCATTAGTTGTTAGGTCAGCGGAGGGGTGTGGGGGGCAGGAATTAGAGGAGGGGGGTCTCTCTATTGGGGGCTGTGCTGCACGGAAGACGGGGGAGGATCTCAGGGGATTAGTTTATTGTTTTACTGTGGCATTGTTGATGAATAAAATTTGAAAAAGGTGAATAAAAAACTTTTTTAAAAATGTTGCTGCCAGGGTGGCAACCTGTTTTAGCAAACTACCCACCCATTGTACAATATCCCGCCCCCTCTTGCTTCACATTTCCAGTATCTGTAGTTCTATTTGCTTTTTGTTCAGTTTGACTGACCTATTTAGTTAAGTTGCATTAAATGAAATGAAACGAAAATCGCTTATTGTCACAAATAGGCTACAAATGAAGTTACTGTGAAAAGCCCCTAGTCGCCGCATTCCGGGGCCTGTTCAGGGAGGCTGGTACGGGAATTGAACCTGCGCTGCCGGCCTTCCTTGGTCTGCTTTAAAAGCCAGCTATTTAGTCCTATGCAAAACAGCCCCATAATCCTATGGGCTGCAGCAGTTACATTTGCTTGGATATATAACCATTTTGAATGGTATGAACGTCTGACCACCTGGAGGCATTTATGGGAATTGCAATGTTAATACCCTTTGCTGTTGTCTATTTTTATAGAATTGGGACTCTAGTTTGAGAGTATGTTCCTGTTCCTTCTGGCCCCAGAAAAACCTTTAAAGACAAAATGAAAATGGACCTTCTGAGCGAGGCCTCCAGGGGTTGATTTGGGACCATTGGTGTGGCCTGATGGGAGTGAAGTTGACATACCCATTGTTCCTGCGAGACCATGCAGACGTTGCGACAATGGATAAACGGACATCGCGCGACAATCACCAGGCAGGAATGTTCCCTTCCAGTCGGGGAACACTTCAGCAGTCAAGGGCATTCAGCCTCTGATCTCCGGGTAAGCGTTCTCCAAGGCGGCCTTCAGGATGCGCGATAACGCAGAATCACCGAGCAGAAACTTATAGCCAAGTTCCGCACACATGAGTACAGCCTCAATCGGGACCCTGGATTCATGTCGCACTACATTCACACCCCACCATCTGGCCTGGGCTTGCAAAATCCTACCAACTGTCCTGGCTTGAAACAATTCATACCTCTTTACACTGTGATTATCTCTCTCTCCAGTCGCACAGTCTGGACTTGTGAAGACTTAATTACCTGCAAAGACTCGCATTCAAAGTATCGTATTGCATCTTTGACTTTGTCTATATATATGTTTCTGGAACCCACCTCTTCACTCACCCGATGAAGGAGCAGTGCTCCGAAAGCTAGTGATTTTAAACAAACCTGGTGTTGTAAGATTTCTTACTGTCCTTGAAAATTGCAATTGGGATGTACAAATGTACAACAGGCATACACAATTTTTAAAAGCTCGCCTCCTCTTTGTTTGGATGTGCTGAATGCTAATGTAAAGGCCCGTGAATGGATGCAGTAGGATATCAACAGATTTTCAAAAGCTCAGAACGGGCGGTCAGCAGTTGGGAACCTCCATTGTTGTATGGTGCACATTACAACTGAGGGGGCCACCAAATATCTGTTGTCATTCTTCCCTTTATTTCCAAAGTTTAAAAAAACAAACTTGTTACATTTCATGGCTTTGCAGCAGTTCATTGTTTTTTGTCTCTGCTAAAATCAATTTTTGCTGGAGCTGTTTTGTCAAGTACTATCGATTTCAACAACAAAAATAATTGGATTGTTGGCCCAGCTTTCACTATAAATGCACTATTCACTCTTATTAATTATTCAACCCTTTATAATACTTGTTTGTTAATGCAGGGTCAGTTAAAGGTGTGCATTGATAGTTGCTCTGTTTGGCACTCCAGGACATTCTGTCTGGCAGGACAGAGTTGTCATGTTCTATGTTGCAAGCAAATCTGAGTAAAGACATGTAGGGAGGTGGCATATAAAAGAAAGCCATGCAGCAGTTCCATTTTCTAAGCTCATGGCTTATCTGTAAAATTGTTGCCAGGAAACCTGTTGCACATTTTCTGCTGGCTCACACCAATGACATTGCAACTTGTTTATCGCTGACCATAAATACTCAAAACACACACATTAGATTTGTAACTTGCAATTGAAAGCCTTGAAGCACTAATTCCAAAATGATTCAGACATGAACACAGTGACACAACCGAGCTATGTGCTTTATCTTTGAAAACTTTGAGGACTTGAAACAGGCATAGGATGATCCCAAGGCACTCCTGGCCAGCCTCCCATCTCACACCCTCAGTAAATCTAAAGTCATCCAAAATCCTAATGTCCATATCCTAACTCGCATCAAGTCCTGTTCACCCATCATTCCTATGTTCATTGATCTACATTGGCTTCTGGTTAAGCAATACCTCTACTTTAAAATTCTCATATTTGCTTTCAAATCACTCCATGGTTGCGTCCCATCCTATTTCCATAGCCTCCTCCACCCCTTAACCCTCCACGTAGCCATACCTTCAGTTGCATGAACGCTTGGGCCGGGATTCTCCGAACATGGGGCTATGTCCCCACCCCCGCCGGAAAACGGGCGCAAATCACTCCAGATGTTTTTCAAAAAGTCCGGAGTGATTCTCCGACTTCAAGAGGGATAGCAGGGCCTTGGTGTGTGCCGCACAGCTCCTGCTGCCGATATGGGGCCCTGCACATCCGACCGCAGGTCCGCGAATGCGCGCGGCGGCCGTTTTCGCGCCGGCCCCCACGTAACATGGCGGAGCCACACAGCAGGCCGGCGCGGAAGAAGATAGCCCCCCCCCCTAGATCGCGCGAGCCCGCCAATCGGTAGCCCCTGATTGCGGGCCTAGATGTCGTGGAGGCCCCCCGGAGTCTGATCACCCCGCCTATCACACAACAGTGGAGCGGAATCTACAAAAATGGGTATACAAAAACGATAAAATACACATCGAACAGGTATACATCCAAGGGCGTACTGCTTTAATTATGTACATTCTGCCACCGGGACATAGCAGGAGGTGTGTTTGGCATCATCCGGGTGTGCCTCAGCATTGCTGTTATGGTCGCGCCCATGCATGTTCCCTGTTCTCGTCCCTTCTTGTTCCCTGCTTGCCCTGTGTTTTGCTTGTTGTCCTCTCCCCCTGCCATTCTCCCCCACCCCCCCCCCCCTCCCCCCCTCCTGCCATCGTGGTTCCCCTTCCCCTCCTCAGCAGGGGGCGAAATAGCAAATATCCGCGTGTAATTTACCAAAATTCGCTGGGGTGGTTCCAGCAGTTTGGAAAGCAGCAAATGTAACGCCACTGTTTAAAAAGGAGGTAGAGAAAAGGCAGGTAACTATAGGCCGGGTAGCTTAACTTCTGGAGTGGGGGAAATGCTTGAATCTATCACCAAGGAAGAAATAGCGAGATGTCTGAAAAGAAATTGTCTCATTGGGCAGCGCAGCATGGGTTCATGGAAGGCAGGTCATGTTTAACTAATTTAGTGGAATTCTTTGAGGACATTACGAGCGCGGTGGACAATGGGGAACTGGTGGATATGGTGTATCTGGATTTCCAGAAGACATTCGATAAGGTGCCCCACAAAAGGCTGCTGCATCAGATAAAGATGCATGGTGGTACGGGTAATGTATTAGCATAGACAGAGGATTGGTTAACTGACAGAAAGCAAAGAGTGGGGATATATAGGTGTTTTTCTGGTTGGAGATCAGTGGATAGTGGTGTGTCTCAGGGATCAGTGTTAGGTTTAGAATTTACATAGATGATTTAAAGTTGGGGACCAAGTGTAATGTGTCAACATTCGCAAATGACACTAAGATGAGTGGTAGAGCAAAGTGTGCAGAGGACACTTAAAACCTGCAGAGGGATATAGATAGTTTAAGTGAGTGAGCAAGGGTCTGGTAGATGGAGTACAATGTTGGTAAATGTGAGGTCATCCATTTTGGTAGAAACAGCAAAATGGACTATTATTTATATGGTAAAAAATTGCAGCATGCTGCTGTGTAGAGGGACCTCGGCGTCCTTGTGCGTGAATCGCAAAAAGTTGGTTTGCACTTGCAGCAAGTAATTGAGAAGGCAAATGGAATTTTGTCCTTCATTGCTATAGGGATGGAATTTAAAAGCAAGGAGGCTATGTTTCAGCTGTATAGGGTGTTGGTGAGGCCACACCTGGAGTACTGTGTACAGTTTTGGTCTCCTTACTTGAGAAAGGATGTACTGGTACTGGAGATGGTGCAGAGCAGATTCACCAAATTGATTCCGGTGTTGAGAGGATTGGCTTATGAGGAGAGACTAAGTAGACTGGAACTATACTCATTGGAATTTAGAAGAATGAGGGGGAGTCTTATAGAAACGTATAAAATTGTGAAGGGATTAGATAAGCAGGGAGGTTGTTTCCACTGGCAGGTGAAACTAGAACTAGGGGGTATAGCCTCAAAATAAGGGGGAGCAGATTTAGGGCTGAGTTGAGGAGGAACTTCTTCAGCCAAAGGGTTTTAAATTTGTGGAATTCCCTGCTCAGTGAAGCAGTTGAGGTTCCCTCATTGAATCTTTTTAGATAGATAGATTATTGAACAGTAAAGGAATTAAGGGCTATGGCGAGTGGGCGGGAGGGTGGCATGGGGGTGCAGTGGTTCCTCATGGCACCGAGGACCTGGGTTCGATCCCAGCCCTGGGCCACTGTCCGTGTGGAGTTGCACATTCTCCCCGTGTCTGCGTAGGTCTCACCCACACAACCCAAAGATGTGTGGGTTTGGTGGATTGACCACTCTAAATTGCTCCTAAATTGGAAAAGAATCATTGGATGCTCTAAATTTATTTTTTTTAATGGTGAGCAGCGGGGTAAGTAGAGCTGAGTCCACAAAATGATCAGCCATGATCTTATTGAATGGCGGAGCAGGCTCGAGGGCCAGAAGACCGACTCATGTTCCTAGTTCTTATGCTCTGATGTTTCCCCTTTCTTTTATCCTTCTATTGTCCTTTTCAATCCTCCCTCCCTCCCTCCCCTTCTCCCTTCTTCCCCGATTTGTTGCTGGTCAGAAACAGATCTTGGAAAAGGCTAAAAGCAAATTACTGCGGATGCTGGAATCTGAAATGAAAGGGAAAATGCTGGTAAATCTCAGCAAGTCTGGCAGCATCTGTAGGGAGAGAAAAGAGCGAACGTTTCAAGTCTGATGACTCTTTGTCAAAGCTAATAGACAGAGAAAGTGGTAAATATTTATACTGTGGAGTGAGAATGAAAGATGAGATGATCACTCCACAGTATAAATATTTCCCACTTTCTCTGTCTTTAGCTTTGACAAAGAGTCATTGGACTCAAAACGTTAACTCTTTTCTCTCCCGACAGATGCTGCCAGACCGGCTGCGATTTTCCAGCATTTTCTTTTTGGTCTTGGAACAGGCTGATGAATAGCCTCCATGTGTTGTAGAAGCCTTCCTCCGATCCTCAAATGGCGAATTTTCATTTTTCCAATTTAAAGTATTCTGCTCGGTCGGACATCCTGCCTCCAGGCATTGGGTAGCGCTTCTGATCGCCGGCCGAGCAGGAGTAATGGCGGGCGATCAGGGAGGCAAAGGTTAGGGTGCCTGCGCCTCTCCCTGTAAAGAGTTCTGGCTGTTCTTGATACCCTGAAGATCGCCACTAGTCAGCTTGGCACCAGCCTCCGCCTCACAATGTTGGACAAGATCTCGAAAAAGTCTGTCCAGTACCCGATGAGTCTGGGGCATGATCAGAATATGTGGTTGTGGTTAGCTGGTCCTCCTTGGCACCGTTCACATTTCTCCTCCACCTCCAGGAAGAACCCGCTCCTGCGTGTTCTGGTTAAGTGCAGCCTATGCACTACCTTTAATTGTGTTAGGCTCAGCCCTGTGCCAGAGGAGGTGGAGTACGCCCTGTGCAGTGCTTCGATCCAGAGTCCTGTGTCCATGCCCAGTTCTTTCTCCCACTTCTCCCACATCTTGTCCAGTGATGACTGTACCTCCTCCAGTAGTCGTCAGTACTTGCCCACCCAGCTGCTGTCCCCGGGTTTTCCCTCAGTCAAAACGTCTGTCCAGTAGGGAATGTCCTGGAATTTGGGCAACATTGCTATCTCCTTGCAGAGGATGTTCCTTATCTGTATGTACCGGAGCTTGTTCCCTTTTGGGAGTTGGAGCTTATCTGTGAGTTCATCCAGGGTGGCTACTTTGTCATCTATGTATAGGTCCCCTACCATCAGTACCCCTTTAACCCAACTCCACTTTTAATGGAAGTGTCCATTGTCGCGGGGGTGAATATATGGTTCTTGCAGATGGGGGCCATGGTGGGCATTGCGACCAGACCAAAGTAGTGTATAATTTATTTCCATGTTCTCCGTGTGGCCCCTACCACTGGGCTTCTTGAGTATTTGACTGGAAGAAATGAGAGTGGGGCCATGGTCAATGCTCAGAGGGACGTGCTCGGGAGCTCTCCTCTGTTTTTACCCACTCCATCCCCGGCTCGGTGACCCGTCCTCTTTTTCTGTGGTCGGGCCCAGTGGTAGAATAGGTGGTACGGGAGGGCCAGGCCCTCCCCCATTCCTTCTTCTCTGTAGTACGCTCTTTTGGATCCTTGGGTTCTGCCCACTATACAAACACAACGATTAATTTGTCGGCTTTGGTGAATAAGGCCTTGAGGATGAAAATCGGGAGGGATCTGAACAGGAAGTGGAACCTAGGCAACATGTTCAACTTGCTTGTCTGCACTCTACCCGCCAGGGAGAGCGAGAACGAGTCTCATCTCCGAAGACCCCTCTTTACATCCTCTACCAGACTCGATAGGTTCCATTCGTGCATCCATGTTCAGTTGTGGGCTATTTGGTGCCCCAGATATCGGAATTTGGTTTGGGCCAGCTCTGGGACTCCTCCTCGCGGGTTCACAGGGATGATTTCGCTGTTTCTCAGGTTGGGTTTGTAACATGAGAAGGCTCCGAGCTCTCTTAGGAGTTCCATTATTCTTCCCAAGCTGGCTGGGGGGCTTGAGATGCAGAGGAGCAGGTCATTCACATACAGTGAGACTCTGTATCCCACTGGATGCCTCTCCACCCCTTCAACGCTCTAAGGGCGATAGCCAGTGGCTCGATTGCCAGGGGAAACAACAGCGGGCATCCCTGCCTCGTGCCTCTGTGAAGCCGGAGTTATTCAGAGCTGGTGTTCCATAAAGGCGTTCAGTTCCCTTGCCATGACTGATTGCTTCCCTGATGTGGGGCTGGATTTTTCCTTCCTTGAGTCCTGTACGCAGTTGAAGTCCCTCCCCCCTTGATGAGTCCGTGGGAGTCTAGGTCGGGTTTTCTGTCATGGGGCGGAATCCTACGGACCTTAAGGGGCTAGGTGGGGGGGACTTCGGCCCATCGCGGGCCGGAGAATTCGGGAGGCTCCGGCGCCCATTGAGTCGCGCCGGACCCCGCCATTCTCCCACCCCTGGCGATTCTCCCACCCGGTGGGGGGTCGGAGAATCCCGCCCATTGTCTTTTTGATAAAGTCTGTGTCGCCCCAGTTAGGGGCATATATATTCACAAGTACCACGGGTGCCCCTTCCAGGACACCTCTGACCATTACTTACCGGCCCCCTGCTCCCGGCACCGTATTCGTCACTGAAAAGGTCATCCTCATACTGAACAGTATGGCCATCCCTCTAACCCTCATCCCGTGGCCATCTTGGTACGTTTGTCCTATCCAACTATCTGACTGTGAACCACAGTCAGACCTGCTCCCTCAGGAGGAAGGCGATATCGGGCCCCAGGCATTTCAGATGAATGAAGACTCTGGATCTTTTCGCTGGGCCGTTAAGTCCCCTGACATTCCAGGTGACTATTCTGATGGGTAGTTTATGTCCCGCCCCTCCTGTAGGGGGAGCCATACTCACCATGTGGACATGCCCCTGCACTCCGGTCTTTCCCTTTATCTGGGGGCCACCCAAGGTGTTGTCTTCTTTGTTACGGCCGTCCCCATGTATGACCTGTTGTAACCAGCATTCTACCCTCCCCTCTCTTCCCCTCACCTATTCCCCGATCCCCCCCCTCCCCTCCCACCTGAGTCCCACTACCCTCACTGACCCCACCCCTCCCTGTGCCCATGTGGTCTCTCCTCCTTTGCCTCTCCCTCCCTTGCCCTACGCCCCCCTCCCTGACGTGTATTTCGACCCTGCTTCTGCCAGGTACTCCCTCCTGCTCGAGAGCTGTGCCGCGGTCCCCTGTCTTCTTACTCCTGCGTGCTCGCATGCTTGCCAGTCCGGTGGCTTCCCCCGGGAGTGTTTCCTTCTATCCTTTTGTTCCTCCACCCCCCACCCCCTGATGCAGGTGGCCATTGCAGAAAGCGCCACAGGCAAGCCTGATAATATTGAAAAAGAAAAGAAAAAGAACATCTTTGTGGTCCATGTGTGTCCAATACTGCTGTCTTCCCAATCCGTTTTTCTTAACAAATTAATCCGCTCCTCCCATTATGTTCAAGTAGTACTCCTTGTTCCCATGTGTCACCCAAATTCTTGCTGGGTACAGTATCCCGAACCGCACTTTGTTTTTAAATAGGGCCACCTTGGCTCTGTTGATCTCGGCCCAGCGCTTGGTCAGGTCGGCCCCAATGTCCTGATATATGCGGACCGTATGCCCTTTTCATTTGCAGTACTGCGTGCCCCTCGCCCAGTTCAAAATTCGCTCCTTGTCTTGGAATTGTTGGAGCTATACAATGATCGCCCTTGGTGGTCCTCCTAATTTGAGTCTTTATCGGAGTGACCCGTGTGCCCTATCCACCTCTGGGGGTTTGGCGAAGCTTTCTCTCCCGACTGGCTTCCCTGGCATCAGTGCTACATAGTCCATTGGGCTTCTGTGCCCTCAGGTTCTGAGGGTCTGGGAGCGGGATCTATTTTCCTGGTCCTCCAACTCCCCTTGAACGTTCCCTCAGCCACCACCAACCTTGCCACTTCTGTTTTGAGCGAGGCGATCCAATCGCTCTAGTCAGTCGCCGCTCTTTCCAGTTCCCGCACCGTCACCTCCTGGGTCACCGACCGCTGTACTGTCCTCTCCAGCACCTCTTTGAAGGCGGCCGAACAATTACTATGGCCACCTTCACGGTCACCATGAGGTCCTCCTTAATGGAGTCCCTAAGTTTTAGATGCTGTTCTGCTAGGAGCTCCATCCACTGCCCCGTCGGTGGAGGGGCCGAGGTTTGCGTTGGCGATCACTCTCAGTCCGCCATGTCCTGTTCTGCTTCACTGCTCGTGTCCGCAGTCTGAGTATTTCTCTCCTGACTCTTGTCGCTCTTGCTGTCTCTTCTGCTTCTTGATGGAATTGAGGGCATTTCCACGGGTGGTTGTTTGTTTTGGGTGAGGGTAGCTGGGCGGGGGCGGGGGGGGGGGGGGGGGGGGGGTTAGTTAGTTGGTGTAGTGGTCGATTTCCAGGTTAACAGACCGTAAGTTAAAAGGGTACTGCCCCCATCACCTCCTCCACCTCAGGGTAACCGATGGCCCCCCCCCGATTACTCCGTAAGATCGGGGTACGGGCGGAGCTAACCACTGAGGCTCCCCGCCATGTACCGCTGCCACTTCTGGAAGCTCACACCCGTCCCGACCAGGGTCTCAATACTCGCAGCCATGAGGCACAGGGAGTGAACCACCTCCCTCTGGGACTGCGCCACATCACGCTGTAACTGTGCCACCACCTTCTGGATCTGTGCCACATCAGCCAGTGACTGCGCCACCTCCTTCTGGATCTGTGCTAATACGGCCAGTGCCCAGGCAATGCGCCGATGTCCTCAGACATGGCCTGCTGTGACTGGGCTATGGTCTGGAGCGCCGTTGCAATGTTCATGTGGCCCTTATACATGGCTGCCTGCGGTAGGTCAGCATTTCCTGTGCCCCAGCAACCACCCGCACAGAATGTCTCAGGCCTTGGTCATCTTGACCCGTGGCCAAAACCTTCCCCGCACAAGGCCTTGTCCGCAGAAGCCAGCCGTGCGGTGGTAGCCTGGGTGGCACGCATGGTCAGCACCATCCCCTGCTTCTGCAGGTAGTTGGACTCCTCCAACTGCACCTGCAGGTACTGGATGGCTGCCGACATCCAATCAAGCAGTCACTGGCTCTGAGACTGCACCTACTCTGTAGATGGGGCCACCCTTTCCAGAAGCCCAAAACCCATTTGGACGACATGTAGTCCCTGGGGTTGGGCTGACCTCCAACCGTCCGCCATTTCAAGGGTTCCTACCTCCACCTGTTGTACCACTGCACGTGTGTGGTGCACACCAGATAATGCACCAGGAGCCTCTTTGCTAACATGCCCAACCGAGATGAGTGTCTCTGGGATGGTGAAGGGTGTTGGAGACAACTGTGATGGAAGGTCAGTGCCATCCCCGGACTGGTGCTCCGGTGTGTCTTGGACTGCGGGTTGAGGGCTCCCATCGCTATTCATATCCTCATCTTCCTTGCTGCTCTCCTAGTGGGGATGTGATTGGGGCCAGGGGTGAGGGACACCAGAAGGGCCGCCTCATTACCAGGAGATCCTGCAAGACACAGGACAAGACGCATGATTGTACTGCGAGTTGGGGTGACAGGCAATAGTGGTGGATGAGGGGGGGGGGGGGATGCTGGGGTGTGTTGGGGTGAAGGGGGTGGTAATGGAGGGGGTGCGGGTTGTGGGGGGGTTGGGGTGGTGGATGGGGTGGGGAACCGCAACTCAGCGGGGTCTCACTTGCTCGCCCGATGCCCACCTCTGCCTCGGTGACTGCCCTCTCCCTGGGCTCACCGATCAGTTCCATTGCCCACTGCTCTGCTGCGGTGAGGGGCTGCAGGTCCAGCGGTTATCCTCTGGTCTCACGCGGTTATGGGCAGACTTCTGCAGAGGGGTGGAGACAGAAAACACACAATGTTAGCCAGTCAGACGTATGCAGCACAGGGGTTGGGCAGCTAGTGGCCTTTGTGGCCCCACCTACCCCCACCCTGGGTTAGTGCCAGGGGCATAGTGCTGCCTACTCACCCTGGCCGCCCTGAGGAGGTTGTGCAGTTTCTTATGGCACTGCTGGCCGGTCCTGGCGGTGTTGCCCACGGTGCTCACGGCGCCTCCCACCTGCACCCAGGCCCAGTGCACAGTGGCGGGTGGAAACTCCCTCCCCACCCCGGGGTACAGGGTAGCCTGTCTCTCCTCCACGGTGTCCAGCAGTGTCTCCAGCTCTGCGTCGGTGAAATGGGGGTGCCATTCCTCTTGCTGCCATCTTGTTGGCTGGGATGAGTGTGTATGGGGAGTGGAGTTCATATGCGGCTGCAGCTTGTCAGCCTCTTGAGTGTCATCCCGACTCCAGTGACTCAGACACTGTTTTTCATTGGAATTGGCTGTGTATAATGTGGAACCGGTGCTAGCACATTAACCTTTGATGAATTGCTTTGGGAATAGCACTACTTTTCCTGTCGTAGAACACCACCGATTTAGTACCGGCCTCAACACGTAGTTTCTGAAAGGAGAACCCCGCCAACAGAGGATTACATTTCTCTCCCAGTATCCACATGCATATTTAGCCGTGAAGTCCTTCTGGCTACTATTCCCCATACGAAAGTCTGCACCGATTATTTTTCTTCTGTTTTCCACCAGAGGACGTGCTGTAGGGTCAGGGGTTGAACCAAGCTGTAACTGGACTATACTAATGACCCGAATCTGAGGTCTGGACAAACGGAGTGCAATTTTGCTGTAATATGTTGGTCCAGTGCCTGGACAAAATGTTGGGAAGAAATATGAGCCCCATATCTCATTACTGTACTGCAGATTATTATCATTTTATCTTTCCCTCTCTCTTTTTCCCAGCTAATCTTGTTCTCTCGCTGGAAGTTAGCAAACAAATTCAAACTTTTGAATTTCTGCATGAGTGGATTGTTTAATTCCCCCATGACCAAATCATCTCATTAATCAAAAGCATTCTTGTTTAGCTGTATTTTGATCTGTTACTTTCAGTTTTTATTATGACCAGATTAATGTAGCCACAGTGCATCACATCTACCGGGATTGCGAAAAGTATTGCAAGAACTGATTTCCGATTTTGTTACAGTTAGTGAGCAGAGGAAATCTTCCTCATTATGTCATTTAAATGCTCTTTTGCAATTTTTTACCTCCATTTAACCTAATGTTACTGGGCTGCAATTTTGTCTACTTTCTCTATTTCCATATTGTTTACTCTAAGATCAATTTTTAAGAGGCCCTCTTTCTTTTTGATGGCCACTAACATCACCTTCTTAGAATTTATTTTCAATCCATGTTCCAAACTTGCTGGATTTACCTTTTTATGTCTTTCCAGTGTCTGCAACCAGGTCTGCACTGTCAGCATAGCTTAAACAGTTTATCAGTTTTCCATTGATCTCAAACCCAACTTCTAACCATCCAAACTGCAGAAAAAGAATTGTGTGGTGTAACAAATTCATGTTGCACTCCTTTTCTGGTCTTTGTCCAATTCTCTTAACTCATTTGCATCTCTTGCTGCTGTGCATTGTTCTCAGTAAAGGGGCGAAATTCTCCGACCCCACGCAGGGTCGGAGAATCGGCCGGCAGTGGCGTTAATCCCGCTCCCGCCGGGTTTTTAATTCTCTGACCGGCCAAAAACCGGCGCTGTGCAAATCCCGCCGGCAGCCTCTGAAAACAGCTGGCGCCGGCGGGATTTCATTATATTTTTGTTTCCACAAATCTCCGGCCCGGATGGGCCGAAGTCCCGCCGATGTGGCAACGGGTCACGTCGGGGAAAATCACAGTTGCTTTAAAATGGCGTCAACCATTGATGATGGTTGACGCCGTTCAGTGTCGGGGGGGGGTGGGTTGTGGCATCGGGGGGGGGGTTGCGGCATCGGGGGGGGTTGCGGCATCGGGGGGGGGTGGCGGCATCGGGGGGGGTTGCGGCATCGGGGGGGGGTTGCGGCAATCGGGGGGGGGTTGCGGCATCGGGGGGGTTGCGGCATGGGGGGGGGTTGCGGAATCGGGGGGGGTTGCGGCATCGGGGGTTGCAGCAGCGGGGGGGTTTGCGGCACCGGGGGGGTGGGTTGCAGCATCGGGGGGGGGGGTTGCGGCATCGGGGGGGTTGCGGCATCGGGGGGGGGGTGCGGCATCGGGGGGGGGTTGCGCATCGGGGGGGGCGTTGCGGCATCGGGGGGGTTGCGGCATCGGGGGGGGGTTGCGGCAATCGGGGGGGTTGCGGCATCGGGGGGGCGGGGTTGCGGCATCGGGGGGGGGTTGCGGCATGGGGGGGGTTTTGGGGGGCAGCGGCTTGCAGAGAGGGGGGGGGCGACGGATGCCCGGGGCCAACACACCGTCGCCCCCCCCCTCTGTACGCCGCTGCCCCCTACCCCAACCACCCCCCCCTCACCACCCCTACCTCCCTCCAACGCCCCTACCCCCTTCCCCACCACCCCTACCCCCCTCCCCACCACCCCTACCCCCCTCCAACGCCGCCCCCCCATCTCTCGCAATGCCGCAACCCCCCACTCTCAACGCCGCAACCCCCCCTCATCGCCGCAACCCCCCCCTCTCAACGGCGGGTCCCCCCCCTCTCAACGCCGGGTCCCCCCCCCCCCTCAACGCCGGTACCCACACCCCGTCCCCCTCCCTCTGAAGGCCGGTACCCACACACCCCCCTCCCTCTGAAGGCCGGTACCCACACCCCCCCCTCTCCTCCTCCCCCCCTTCCTTCCTCCTCCCCCCCTTCCTTCCTCCGTTAGTGGGGGGGGGGGGTGCGGCGTTAGTGGGGGGGGGGGCGGCGTTGGAGGAGGGTAGGGGTGGTGGGGAGGGGGGTAGGGGTGGTGAGGGGAGGGGGTCGGGGTAGGGGCAGCAGCGTGCAGAGGGGGGGCGACGGTGCGTTGGCCCCGGGCATCCGTCGCCCCCCTCCTCTGCACGCCGCTGCCCCTACCCCAACCCCCCCACCCCCCCTACCCCCTTCACCCCCCCTCCCCCCCTCCAACGCCGCCCCCCCTCCAACGCCGCCCCCCCTCTCTCAACTCAACACCGCAAACCTCCCAAATGCCGGTCTGTCTCTCTCTCTCCCCCCCCCCCCCCCAAATGCCGGGCTGTCTCTCTCCTCCTCCCCCCCCCTCAAAATGCCGGTCTGTCTCTCTCCTCCTCTCCCCCCCCCCCAAACGCCGGGCTGTCTCTCTCCTCCTCCCCCCCCCCAAAATGCCGGTCTGTCTCTCTCCTCCTCCCCCCCCCCCCCCCCAAATGCCGGGCTGTCTCTCTCCTCCTCCTCCCCCCCCCCAAAATGCCGGTCTGTCTCTCTCTCTCCTCCCCCCCCCCCCCCAAATGCCGGGTCTGTCTCTCTCCTCCTCCCCCCCCCCCCAAACGCCGGGCTGTCTCTCTCCTCCTCCCCCCCCCCCCAAAAAATGCCGGTCTGTCTCTCTCTCTCCCCCCCCACCCCCAAAATGCCGGTCTGTCTCTCTCTCTCCCCCCCCCCCCCCAAATGCCGGTCTGTCTCTATCCTCCTCCGCCCCCCCAATGCCGGTCTGTCTCTCTCCTCCCCCCCCCCCCCCCCAAAATGCCGGTCCTGTCTCTCTCTCTCTCCCCCCCCCCCAAATGCCGGGTCTGTCTCTCTCCTCCCACCCCACCGAAATGCCGGGTCTGTCTCTCACCCTCCTCCCCCCCCACCAAAATGCCGGTCTGTCTCTCTCCTCCTCCCCCCCCCCCCCCAAAAACGCCGAGTCTCACCACTTCCGCAGCTGGTGAAACTGACGCGTTATCGCGTCAGTCCACTGCTGGCCCCTCCGGGAACTGAGAATAGCCGCCTAAAAGAAGGCCCCCACGCCGGAGTCATCCACACCAATTTTGCTCGCGGAAATCGGCGTTACGACGGTCTGCAGAGAATTTCGCCCAAGATTCGGAATGGTTCTAATGGTCTTTCTCAAAAATCTAATCTCTGAAATGCAGCTACTCAACTTAAAACTACCTTTGAAATATATATTTTCTTTAATGGCTTATTCAGTTAAAATGGTGTGACTCTCGAGTCTTAGAGGTTGCGGAGGTGAGCTATTTAATCCCTGGGCTGTGTTGCGTTATCAAACAGTGGAAAAAGCACTTGGTGTTAGTGTACTTTAGTTACCATCTAATGGCTCAGAAACCAGATGGCTCCACAATGGCCTACAGTTGAGCAATATACTTCCATTCAGTAGGCTCATGCATTACGATGGTCCACTTGGGGGAGACACTTGAAGAATTCCTACCTTCCGCATAAAAGGAAAGAGTTGAGTGAGAAGGTATTTTCCCACATTGGTCTACAAATGATCTTTTTCCAATTTTCTGCAACATGCATTCACCATTTCACGGGGCAGCACGATAGTATTGTGGATAGCACAATCGCTTCACAGCTCCAGCGTCCAGGTTCGATCCGGCTTGGGTCACTGTCTGTGTGGAGTCTGCACATCCTCCCCGTGTTTGCGTGGGTTTTCTCCGGGTGCTCCTGTTTCCTTCCCACAGTCCAAAAGATGTGCAGGTTAGGTGGATTGGCCATGATAAATTGCCCTTAGCGTCCAAAATTGCCCTTAGTGTTGGGTGGGGTTACTGGGTTATGGGGATAGGGTGGAGGTGTTAATCTTGGGTAGGGTGCTCTTTCCAGGAGCCGGTGCAGACTCGATGGGCCCAATGGCCTCCTTCTGCACTGAAAATTCTATGAAATTTCGGAGGGTAGCTCCATCTTATTCCTAGCTACGTAAGAAGGGAGGGAGCAACTCAAGAAAATTACAATCACTAGGGAAGTGGCACTTAGCAAATTGCTGGAGCTGCAGGTTGACAAGCCCCCAGGCCTTGATGGATTTCATCCTGGGGTCTCAAAAGAAGTGTCTGGTGAGATTGTTGATGCATTGGTTTTAATTTCCAAAATTCATTAGATTCAGGGAAGATTCCATTCAATTTGAAAATAGCTAATGTAACTTCTTTATTAAAAAAAGGAGGGAGGCCAGAAAGCAGGAAATGGTAGCTTAACATCTGTCACAGAGAAAATGTTACAAGCTATTATTAAAGATGTTATAACAGGGCACTTAGATAAATTCAATGTAATCAGGCAGAGACAACATGGTTTTGTGCAAGGAAAATCATGTTTAACCAATTTATTAGAGTTACTTGAAGAAGTAGCAGGTGCAGTGGATAAAGGGGAACCAGTGGATGTACTGTACTTAGATTTTAAGAAGGCATTTGATAAGGTGCCTCATTAAGGTTATTGGGGGAAGTAAAAGCTAATTATGTTGGGCGTAACATATTGGTATGGATCGAAGATTGGAAACAGCAAACAGGAAACAGAGAGTTGATATAAATGGGTTATTTTCTGATTGGCAGGGTGTTGGTGAGGGTACTACCACTACTATTGTGTGCTCTGATAATTAGCTAGATGTCAAACTTGAAATTCATCAGCCAGTTCGCAGCCTCCTCATCAGCCTGGTGTAGGGCAATGAGACCACCACTGAAGCACAGGTTGGGGCACTTGTCTATTATCTGCACCATGGTTTGCACTTCTCCGCAGTTACACATGGGTGAGTCAGGATGTCCCCAACAGAAGATGTTAATGTGGGAAGCTCTAACTCCATTGTGAAACCTGCTCAGTTTAACCCATTCTCCACTTGGGAGGTTGAAGCCCGGAATTTCCAACATCAGTTCATCAACCAAGTGCTGATTTTGGGGTGTGTTGTTGGTGTTGTGCCTTCCACAGGTCCGCAGCAGACCTGCCAAGCTTGGGCAGGTTGATCCAGAATGACCACCTTGAGATGAGGTATTTTCTGGCTGGGTGGTTGATATCTTCTACCAGTGGAAGATCCGTATTTTTGTGCACCACATGGTGGTGTGCCACAGGGATAAGTATTGGGGCCTCAACTCTTTACAATATATATTGTGATAAATGTAAGAAATTGTTATATTTTATGTTTTATATTTAGAACATAGAACATAGAACATAGAACAGTACAGCACAGAACAGGCCCTTCGGCCTCAATGTTGTGCCGAGCCATGATCACCCTACTCAAACCCACGTATCCACCCTATACCCGTAACCCAACAACCCCCCCCTTAACCTTACTTTTATTAGGACACTACGGGCAATTTAGCATGGCCAATCCACCTAACCCGCACATCTTTGGACTGTGGGAGGAAACCGGAGCACCCGGAGGAAACCCACGCACACAGGGGGAGGACGTGCAGACTCCACACAGACAGTGACCCAGCCGGGAATCGAACCTGGGACCCTGGAGCTGTGAAGCATTTATGCTAACCACCATGCTACCCTGCTGCCCCTTTTTGCATTTGTTGCAGTAATATTATTTAGAAACAGTTTAAAATGCAAACAGCCAATATGTCTGCTTAAGGGGTTGTAAAATCATTAATTTTAACCATTACATGTTTACAGATAGTGGGCTAATGACATGTTGTTTGGGTTTTGGAGGATCCTGGGTTAAAGATAATTCATGAGGGATTTATTTTGGTCCTAGCTAACTAGGTCATGGGACATCTTGTGGGTAAGTGAAAGGAGAATGCATAATGCTTAGGGTACAGATAATGCAACTTAAGGGGAGAAGCCAGGTCTGTCTGTAGTTTCAGTTTGCCATAGGATTTTAAGTTAAACAGAAGTGTCTTGAGTTGACTCCTAAAAGTATTCTCTCCAAGATCTCAGCACAGAGTAAAACAAGTAACCTTGATTGGTTAGCTTTATTTGTAAGTGGTCTTTGAATTATATCGGGTTACATAATTGGAATATATATATAGTTGCAGGTGTAGGGAGAAAGTTAAAGTTTTCCTTTCATTTAAGAACTGTTTTAATTGTTAACTGTAGAGCTACTACTGTATTGCTAATGTGATCAATTTTCTGTTTAAATTAAATTTTGTTTTAACACAAAAGATACCTATTGGTCAGTGTTATCATTCCTGTGTGAAGTTACCGTTTGTCACTCTTTTACACATCACAAATAATTGGGTTCTCATCCGGGATCTAACATGGTGTGGTTGCTAAATTTGCTGATGACAGAAAGATAGTGGGAAAGTAAGTTGTGAAGAAGACATAAGGAGGCTACAAAAGGATAGATATTGGTTAGATTTGTGGACAAAGATCTGGCAAATGCAGTATAATGTGGGAAAATGTGAGGTTGCTCATTTTGGCAGAAGGAATGAAAGAGAAACATTTTATCTAAATGGTGAGAGATTGCAGAGCTCTGAGTTGCAGAGGGATCTGGGTGTCCTAGTGCATGAATCGCAAAAGGCTAGCATGCAAGTAATTAGCAAAGCTCATAGAATGTCATTGCTTATTGCGAAAGGAATTGAATACAAGAGTAGGGAGGTTATGCTTTAGTTATACAGAGCATTGGTGAGACCACATCTGGAGTACTGTGTACAGTATTATTCTCCTTATTTAAGTAAAGGCGTAAGTCCTTTAGAGCAATTTAGAGAAGGTTTACTAGATTAGTACCTGGAATTGACGTATTGACTTTTGAGGAAAGGTTGGGCAGGTTAGGCTTGTATCCCCTGGAGTTTGGAAGAGTAAGAGGCAACTTGATTGAAACATATAAAATCCTGAGGGTACTTGACAGAGTGGATGTGAACAGGATTTTCATCTGGTGGGAGAATGTAAAACTAGAGTTCGCTGTTTCACAATAATGGGTTTGTTCATTTCAGACAAGATGAGGAACATTTTTCTTTGAGGTTTGTGAGACTTTGGAATTTCTCTTTCCTCGAAAGCTGTTTGAGACAGAGTCCTTGAATCGTTTAAAGCAGAGGTAGATGTATTGTTGATAAGCAAGGGGTTTGAATGGTTATCGGGGGCAGGCTGGAATGTGAAATCAAAGTTAAAATCAGATCAGCCACGACCTTATTGAATGGCTGAGGGGCCGAGTAGCCTACTCCCTCTCTAATTCCTATTTTCGTATGTACATATGTACATAGGAAATGGAACAATATGGCATGGTTGTCTTGAATTCTACTTGTCTTGAATTCTACCTTGCTCAGAGGAAGTGTCTAACCTCTCACTGACCTCCAGATTATTGGACAAAGTTCAGGAACTTATTACATGCAGAATTGCTTGGAAAAGCCTCATCTATCATCCTGCAGGACACAACTCCAGTGCCATAGAACCCACTTCCTTATTATTTCAGACTGTCTACATGAGTGAATGTAATTTACAGATAATAAAATAAACACATGCCCTGTGATGTTAATGATTCATTGCACAATATCATACACTAGGCAATTCAACCGCATTCACAAGAATGAGGTGAAGGCTTCCTTGGACATTAATATCTTGAGTGTTCTAAGATTAAAGATATAAACAAGGATCAATGAGAGATTCAAGTAAGTAAGTCTAAAATAAACAGTGAAACAAATACAGATCCCCTAAAACTAAATTCCATGCAATGTGGCCTATATGAAAATATGTTGTTCAAACATTTTATAACGCACAATAGATGAAATATTGCTCTGGGAATAAAATAGAAAATAGTTAGGGATAACTCACGATGATAGATTATAGTTCTTGAATGCTTTCATACGTATTCCAATCTATGAGTAAAGTACAGACAAATGAGCAATGGCACATAATAATATGTACCTGTGCACTCCGGCAGAATTATTACTTTGGTGAGCTTTTTGTATCGCCAAAGTCTTGAACATAGAATCCTAACACTAAATGAAAGCATTAAGTCAATAGGAGCATATTCAAGAATGCTCTACAATATTTAGCTAGCTTATACATGCTAATAATAATAATCTTTATTAATATCACAAGTAGGTTTACATTAACACTGTAATGAAATTACTGTGAAAAGCCCCTAGTCACCACACCTCTGGCGCCTGTTCGGGTACACAGAGGGAGAATTCAGAATGTCCAATTCACCGAACAAGCATGGGCGCGATACTACCGCAAATTCGGCGAGTCGTAAAGGCTGCCGTGAAACTGGCCGTGTTTCACGGCAGCCTCCGCGCCCCCCTCCCAGGACCCGATTCTCCACCCCCGGGCGGGGCTAGCAGCATGGCCCTGTGAAGCACGGCATCGCAGGCTTAGCGACCGTCGCTAAGTCCGCGCGCCAAGCGTCACGGCGGCTGACGCACACGATGACGTCAGCCACGCATGTGCGGGTTGGACGGCTCCAACCTGCGCATCGCGGATGACGTCATCACGCAGACGCGTCAAACCCGCGCATGCGCGGGCCCGTCATGCCCCTCAGCCGCCCCGCGGACTGATCCTGCGGGGCGGCGGATGAACAAGTAGTGCGCGGGTATCGGACCCGCTGCCCGCGATTGGTGCCCACCGATCGCAGAGCCGTGCCAATCGGTGCCATGGTTGTCCGGGACGGCACTTTGCGGCCGTTTTCACGAACGTGAGAGCAGGTGTGATTGCATTCGTGAAAACGGCCGTAAAGGCCTGGGAACTCGGCCCATCGGCCTGGGGAGAATCGCTGTTCGCCGTAAAAAACGGCTAGCAGCGATTCGTGTCGTGGGGCGGCCGTGGGGGGGGGGAGAATAGCGGGAGGGTGGGAAAATTGTCGGGAAGGCCCTCCCGCTATTCTCTGACCCGTCGTGGGCAGCGGAGAATCGCGCCCCATGTCTTTTGGGACTAGTGGGAGGAAACCGGAGCACCCTGAGGAAACCAACACAGATACGGAGAGAACATGTTGACTCTGCACGGACAGTGATCCAAGCCGGGAATCGAAACCCGGGTCCCTGGAGATATGAAGCAACAGTGCCAACCACTGTGCTACCAATAAATATGATAGGCATAATCTTATGCAGCAATGAGCTACAGAGAAAATTGCAAAGACTATCTTGTTAAAGGAATAAAATGTAAAACCAAGACACAGAAGGAGGATGTGGTGGTGGTGGTGGTGGTGGTTGGGGGAGGGGGGGGGGGGGGTTGTATGCCATCTTATATAAAGGCATCACCATCCAAAATGCTTTAAAAATGGAAAATAGAGACTGTCTGGAATTTACAGAGGGAAATAAAGGGAATCATACTGAACGGGAAAGCTCCAGTGACTCTAATGATTCTGCTAAATCTTTGAAATTAAAGACAAATCTGATCAAATTGGCACTTGGAGAAGATCGGGCCCTCCGCAGTTTCTCCCAGTGCTGAATAACCAACTCTCACTGACATGGCTGATTCATTAGCAACATCCAATTTGGTGAGATGTGATAGGACACTCGGTGATCACACAATATACCAATGTGAGTCCGTATGTTTAGGACAGAAAGGGGAAAAAAAGACAATCGAATGGTATTAAAAATTGAGGGAGCAAACCAACATCTTTGCGTCTGTTTTATGGATGCACAAAGGGCACAATCATGAAGGACACAGCTTGTTAATTTGACATGTGTAATTGGGCCACTGATCAATTTGATTTCACTTCTCTCTTAGGCAGAGGTGGGGCGTGATTCTCCGACACCCCGGCAGGTCGGAGAATCGCCGTGGGGCGGCGTAAATCGCACCCGGCCGCCCCCCGATATTCTCCGGCCCCCCAAAAATCCCGTCGACGTGAATCGCTAAAACGCGCCTCGGAGAATGTCGAGGACTGGCACGACGCAATGGGCCCCGATGCCGCCCCAATTTTCCAGGCCTAATAGGCAAAAGTCCCGCCGACGTGACCACGGTTCACGCCGACATAAATCAAACCACCTATTTAACGGCGTCAACCAGTCGTGCTGGTTGACGCCGGCCAGCGCCGAGGTAGGGTTTGGCCTGGGGCAGCCGCCGGAGAAGTGACGGCACGGCCGCAAGTGATTGGCGGGGGGGTCGCAGGCGTGCCGGGGGGGGGTGGGGGAAGGAGCTGGGGGAAAGCGGGAGGGGCTGGGGGGAGGGCGCGTGATGGAAAGGGTGCGTGACGGGAGGAGAGGGGGCGTTTGGGAAGGGTGCGTGCCGGGAAGGAGGGGAGGGGGTGTTGGGGAGGGCGCATGCCGGGGAGGGGGGAGGGGGTGTTGGGGAGGGTGCGTGCCGGGTGGAGGGGGTTGGGAAGGGTGCGTGCCGGGGAAGGGGTGGGGGGCCAGAGAGGGCAAGCGATGGAGAGGATACGTACCAGGGAGGAGAGGGGGTGCGGTTTGGGGACGGGTCATGCCGGGGAGGTGGGGGGGGGGGGGGGGTGCGGTCCGCCTGGCCATGTGCCAGCTGGCAACAGTTGTGACCATACAGCCCAGGGCACCTGGCAGCGGGGGGGGGGGGGGGGGGGGGGGGGGGTATGGGCAATGGTGACATGTTGACTATCCCCCCAACCCCCACCCCCTGCAGCCATATATTTGGCCATACCCAGCGATGTTGGCCGCCATGGCGGGAGCCGCCCTTCTACATGTTGCTCTGGGGGAGCTGTAGCAGGAGCGTGCCAGGGAGGCGGCGGAGGCTGCCACAGAGTCGCGGGCCGCAAGGAGGTAGGTGGCAGCCGCCCAGGCTGGAGAGCCGCCTGCACAACAGGACGAGGGGAGGAGAGGAGGAGGTGCTGGTGAGTGATGGAGACGCCCGATGAGGCCCCGTGGTGTACCGGCCCCGTTCGTCGTACCAGGACCTCACGGGACCGGGCACGCAGGAGGAGACTCCGGATGAGCCAGGAAACCGTCGCCCATATCTGCCACCTGATTGCACACCTGGCACCATGTTGCACTGGGGGAGGACACCCTCTCCCCGTAGCTGTCAAGGACACGGTGGCCCTGAACCTTTATGCCACGGGGTCATTCCAGGCTCTGAGTGGGGACCTGTCCGGCATCTCGCAGGCATCGATGCACCGTGCAATCTGTGCAGTGACAAACGCCCTATATGCCATTGCAGACCCTACATCCCGTTCCCTTTGGACCGGGCCAGCCAGGATGCCCGGACCGTGGGCTTCGCTGCCGTGGCCAGGATGTCCATGGTCCAGGGGGCGATCGATGGGATGCACGTCACCGTGCGGCCACCTGCAGATAACACGGCCGTGTTCACCAATAGGAAGGGGACCCATTTCATGAACGTGCAGGTGGCCTGCGACCACCGCTTGAGGATCCTGCACGTCTGTGCCCAGTGCCTGGGCAGTGTACATGACTCATTTGTATTGGCGCAATCTTTCATCCCCACCATGTTCAAGGGACATCCCCCCCCCCCCCCCGCCCCCCCCGGCAGAGGGGCTGGTTGCTGTGCGACAGGGGTTACCCGTTGCGGTCGTGACTGATGACGCCGATACGGAGGCAACAGGCTGACGCGGAGAACCGCTACAACGATGCCCATGACGCGACCAGGGGTGTGATAGAGAGGTGCTTTGGGCTGCTGAAGATGCGCTTCAGGTGCCTGGACCGCTCTGGAGGGGCCCTCCAAGTACCCGCCAGATAGGGTCGGCCGCATCGTTGTGGCCTGCTGCGTTCTGCACAACATAGACTAGCAGAGGGGCGATGTGCCGCAGGCAGAGGGGGGAAGGGGAGGAACAGCAGGACGAGGCGCAGACCTCCCCAGATGAGGAGGATGGGGGCAATGGTCAGGCAGATGGGGTGGACATGGACAGGAGGCTGCCCACTGTTACTGGCTGGGCCAGCGGGCACGGGACAGGCTGATAGCCGCTCGGTTCCACGGGCTAGGGTGGCATAGGAATCTCCGAGTATGGGCACAGACTGCACATCACGGCACCAGCCTACCACCCTCACCCCCCCCACCCAACACCAACACCCTCACCCCCCCCAAACACCCACCACCAACCACCCTCACCCCAGCCACCCAACACCAACCACTCTCACCCCATCTGCATGCACACCACCCCTCCATTGCACATCCACCTGCGGCACAACGGGCCGCGCTCACACGGTTGCCGGTGGAGGCGGGTCTATTGCAGACCATGGAGGATGATGACAACCCGCCCTGCTATGAGCTCTGGGCTCTACATCGTTGGACAATGTCTGACCCATGGCCACAGTACCACCCTCCACCCGGACAGTCCCTGCATGCGGCCGTGACACTGCAGCGCACGGTCCCGTCCTCTGCCCAGGGGGGATAGCGAGGGCGACTCGGGGGGGGGGGGGCACACTCACCTGAGGCCGACGTTCTATCACCCCTCACACACCCACTGGCGCTCGCCTCACATCACACCCCCGCACACATCGGACAGAGCACAAAGGCAGCTTCTATAGGTGTGAAAGTGATTTTAATAGCAAACAATTCATACACCTGCCCTGGCCCCTATAACTAATCTGTGCCCTGCACCCGTGCCAACTTACTCAGTGTCTAACATTTTGGCCTTACGGGCCCTTTGACTATGCCTAGGTGCTCTCTCAGATGGTACAGCAGAACTGGATGTGGACTCCTGTGATTCCGGCCCTGTGACTAGATACATAGAATTTACAGTGCAGAAGGAGGCCATTCGGCCCATCGAGTTGCCCACCAGATGCACCTGGGACAGAGGGGTGGGGGGGGGGGGGGGGGGGGGGGGGGGGGGGAGGTGGAGTCCAAGGTGTCGCGTTGTTCCGGGACCTCCCCTACAGGGGGACACAGAACGGGTACCAGCACCTCCTCCTCCCTTAGGGTGCCCGATGGCCCCCGGGCCTCTACATGGGTCGGGGATGCAAACGGGCTGAGCACCCGATGCTCCCCCCCCCACCCCCGGACACCTGGCGTTGGCAGTCCTGGAGGCCCGTGCTGGTATCGACAAGGGTCTGCAGGTTTGCAGCCATGGAGCTGAGGAGTTGGCCATCCCTGTCTGGGGGCGCCGGACAGCACCTGGGCAATGGCGCCGATGCCCTCAGTGATGGCCTGCAGAGACTGGGCCAGGGCCTACTGAGACTGGGCCATGGCCTGCTGAGACTGGGCCATGGCCTGCTGAGACTGGGCCATGGCCTGCTGAGACTGGGCCATTGCCTGCTGAGACTGGGCCATGACCTGCTGAGACTGGGCCATGGCCTGCTGAGACTGGGCCATGGCCTGCAGAGACTGGGCCATTGCCTGCTGAGACTGGGCCATGGCCTGCAGAGACTGGGCCATTGCCTGCTGAGACTGGGCCACGGCCTGCTGAGACTGGGCCATGGCCTGCAGAGACTGGGCCATTGCCTGCTGAGACTGGGCCATGACCTGCTGAGACTGGCCATGGCCTGCTGAGACTGGGCCATGGCCTGCTGAGACTGGACCTTGGCCTGCTGAGACTGGGCCATGGCCTGCTGAGACTGGACCTTGGCCTGCTGAGACTGGGCCATGGCCTGCTGAGACTGGGCCATTGCCTGCTGAGACTGGGCCATGGCCTGCTGAGACTGGACCTTGGCCTGCTGAGACTGGGCCATGGCCTGCTGAGACTGGGCCATTGCCTGCTGAGACTGGGCCCCATGGCCTGCAGAAACTGGGACATGGCCTGCTGAGACTGGGCCATGGCCTGCAGAGACTGGGCCATTGCCTGCTGACACTGGGCCCCATGGCCTGCTGACACTGGGCCCCATGGCCTGCAGAAACTGGGACATGGCCTGTTGAGACTGGGCCATGGCCTGCTGAGACAGGTCCATTGCCTGCTGACACTGGGCCCCATGACCTGCTGAGACTGGGCCACGGCGTTGAGCACCTCTGCGATCTGCTGCTGGCTCTGGCTCATGGCTTCCTGTGAGAGGGCAGCCATGTCCTGGGCCACGGATACTTGCTGTATGGAAAGCCCCAGGCCTTGCATACTGCTCCCCATGTCTGACACCGTCGCACCCATTGTCTCCACCAATGACGCCACCCGTGCGGTGTCGGCCTGGGTGGCACGCATGACCGGCACCCCCACTTTCTGCTCCTGCACGCGGTGGACTGCGCCACCTGCGTCTGCAACTGCCGCAAGCTGGCCGTCAGCCCCTTCAATCATCCCTGGGTCCATGACTGCATCGGGTCTATGGGAGGGTGTGGTAACTGCAGGAACCCGGGGCCCGTCTGGGCAGCAGATGGTTGCTTGCGCTGGGCTGCCCTCCGACCGCCCGGCCCCTCGGCTGTTCCTGACTCCACCTGCTGCAGCGGGACGGCTGTGTTGTGCGCACCAGCTAGCATCCCAGATGTCTCATCGCTAAAGTGCCCAACTGAGGTGAGTGTCTCTGTGATGGTGGAGGGAATGGGAGATAGCAGTGGCGTAGTGTCGTGCTCCTCATCCAACCCGAAATCCGGGGTCCCCTGGAGTGGTGATTCCTGTCCATCCGTCCCCTGTGGTGTGGGTGTCGTGTGCGTCAGTGTCCTGGGCGTCAGTGTCCTGGGCGTCAGTGTCCTGGGTGTCAGTGTCCTGGGAGTCAGTGTCCTGGGCGCAGTGTCCTGGTGTCAGTGTCCTGGGTGTCAGTGTCCTGGGAGTCAGTGTCCTGGGCATCAGTGTCCTGGGCGTCAGTGTCCTGTGCGTCAGTGTCCTGTGCGTCAGTGTCCTGTGCGTCAGTGTCCTGTGCGTCAGTGTCCTGGGTGTCAGTGTCCTGGGTGTCAGTGTCCTGGGCGTCAGTGTCCTGGGAGTCAGTGTCCTGGGCATCAGTGTCCTGGGCGCAGTGTCCTGTGCGTCAGTGTCCTGTGCGTCAGTGTCCTGTGCGTCAGTGTCCTGTGCGTCAGTGTCTTGGGTGTCAGTGTCCTGGCGTCAGTGTCCTGGGTGTCAGTGTCCTGTGCGTCAGTGTCCTGGGTGTCAGTATCCTGTGCGTCAGTGTCCTGGGTGTCAGTGTCCTGGGTGTCAGTGTCCTGTGCGTCAGTGTCCTGGGCGTCAGTGTCCTGGGTGTCAGTTGTCCTGGGCGTCAGTGTCCTGGGCGTCAGTGTCCTGGGCGTCAGTGTCCTGGGCGTCAGTGTCCTGGGCGTCAGTGTCCTGGGTGTCAGTGTCCTGGGTGTCAGTGTCCTGGGTGTCAGTTTCCTGGGCGTCAGTGTCCTGGGTGTCAGTGTCCTGGGTGTCAGTGTCCTGGGCGTCAGTGTCCTGGGCGTCAGTGTCCTGGGTGTCAGTGTCCTGGGTGTCAGTGTTCTGGGTGTCAGTGTCCTGGGTGGTCAGTGTCCTGGGTGTCAGGATGTGGATACCTCACCATTCACCTGAGGAAGGAGCAGTGCTCCGAAAGCTCGTGTTTGAATCAAAACCTGTGGACTTTAACCTGGTGTTGTAAGACTTCTTACTGGGTGTCAGTGTCCTGGGTGTCAGTGTCCTGGGCGTCAGTGTCTTGGGTGTCAGTGTCCTGGGTGTCAGTGTCCTGGGTGGGTGAGTCCTGGGTGTCAGTGTCCTGGGTGTCAGTGTCCTGGGTGGGTGAGTCCTGGGTGTCAGTGTCCTGGGTGTCAGTGTCCTGGGTGGGTGAGTCCTGGGTGGGTGTGTCCTGTATGTGGGTCTCCTGGGTGCTTGTGTCCCATTTGTCAGTGTCCTGAGTCGGCTGCTACAGGAGCCTGTTGCTGTGGCTGCTCTCTTCGTCGGGGGGTCCGACGCCGGAATCATTCGTGCCGTTTTTGCCGCCGGGTTCGGGCCAACGTGCCGATTCACGGAGAATCCCACCCGTGGTGTCTGCCTCCAACACATGCAATTTCTAATTCAATATGCAATGAATGCCCTGTGTTTGTTTCAAGATCATTTGTTAAATTCCTTGAGACTAGTTGGAGCTTGCACCATGCAGGTTCTGGCTAGTTATTCTGGAGCTTTAACAGCCAAACCATCATGTCTTAAACGGAACACAAGCAAAGTTCTGCAGATCCAGTTTCCCATCCTCAGCCACTATCTCTGACATGGACTCATTCCATGTGGATTCCAAGTGAAATTCCATCCTTCAGGTTTCAAATCCGTCCATGAGTATAGGTATCTCTGAGATCTTCAACGTTCCTTGAACTGCTGTTCTTGCTGCATGCCGAGGTTTACACTCAGTGCCATATACTGCCTTCAGGGCCTGGGGGAGGGGGAGCACATGGTGCTAATAACCTCTATGCTCGATAGAGGCACAGGCTCATTGGCCGAGTAATTCTGATCAATGACTACCATGGCCGAATGGGACGCGCCAGATTCCCAGCTCCTCTTTTCTTGCTTATCATGTGTGATGACTGGTGTGAGGACTGTTCTGGGTTGTTGGATCTTTCTTCACTTCACTCCTAATCAGAGGCTACCAGAGTGAAAGGTAAGGTGAAGCATCTAGTGCCTCACCTCTACTCCCTCTACAACTCTACTTCCCAACTTTCTCCGTTGATGGTATGCGGCCTTAGTTTGAACCCATCCCAATCTGATCTCCTTCCTCTTGATGATGTATGGCATCTTCCCCAGCTTTCATCCCAACCTCCACCCTCACGGTGGTGTATGTCCTGCCCTGGTGATTCACATTGCTGTGTTTCCCAAGGTGAACACAAGTGACCAGGGAGAAGCAGATTTTATCCACTGTACCTGGGCCAACACTCATGGATAAGCCACTGCAAAGCATATTGCTAGCAAAATATGATTAATTAGATTGCAACTCACTCGGACATATGTAATACTGAAAGCTGTTAACTGGATAGCTACGCAAGGAACCTAACCCAATAGTCTTGTTGAGTTCATTTTAATCTTAGAGATTGAGTGGAAACCAGTAGTAAGTAGAACGCAATTGATGTTGACTTATTGTGAAATATTAAACCTATTACGATGTAAACTCTATTGGTTAATCTATATCTATCATGTAGTAGTATACTAAGGGTGATACAGTGGCATAGTGGTTAGCATTGCTGCCTCACGGCACCGAGGACTCTGGTTCGAAAACCCGGGCCCGGGTCACTGTCCATTGGTGGAGTTAGCACATTCACCCCGTGCTGTGTGGGTCTCACCCCCACAACCCAAAGATGTGCAGGTTAGGTGGATTGGCCATGCTAAATTGCCCCTTAATTGGAAAACAATTAAGTTGGGTACTCTAAATCTATTTTGAAAAGTATTAGTATACCAGTCCCTTTCTGGGCCAGGTCCCTGGCCTAACCTCTTCCTCTCAAAGGTGTAGTGTAGCCATTTCCTTGGTTTCCTGGCCAGGTCTCCTCCCTTGATGGTGTGGTTCTGGTTCTATTTTGCTTGTTAATTGTTTTATTGAGTGCCTTTTACAACCTCACAAACATGCTTTTCTTGGCCGTCTCAGTCACTGTGAAGCAATTTTGCGGTCGACATTGTTATGTGGGAATTCTGAGACCCCATTTGTACTTAGCAAGATTCACAAACAGATCAGATGCTGTGATTGGGGTCAACTTTGGATTACTGGGTTGTATAAGGCACCTTAAAGTTCCAACATGGAATTTGCGGCACATGCACACCATTCGATGCAAAGGGTGCCGTCTAGTGGCTGAATGCCATATTGGCGAGGGATTAATGATATGCACCTAATGTGTCCCAGGTTTATGCAATGTAGGCAGATCATGACATCAATCAGCGAATAAACACTGATCTGATAGCAGCGCTGCCATTTTAGGGCAACAGGCATTCTCTCTTAGCCTCACACCTGTTCAACATGCAAGATCGAGGAGATGGGTTAAAGTGGGGGAGGAATAAGGGGCCCCAATCATGGGGAGCACCAGAGCACATGATTCTTTTCTCTGATTCTGGTCGGCCTAAATGTGCTCTCCACCTCACTCCCTGCAGCTTATTCACTCTATTTCAAAGCTGTCCGCTCCGCAGTTTCATTTCATTCTTCATCTGATGCTTTAACAAAAAAATTATTTTCTACCTTTTAGGGTTAAGGAAAACAAATTCTAACAGCTCAATTATACCAATATCCCTGTAGAATGTTCTCCCCTTCACTTCCCTCTGACTCCACCATTAGAACAAAGAACGTTACAGCACAGGAACAGGCCCGTTGCCCCACCAAGACTGCGCCAATCCAGATTCCTTATTTAGACCTACTGCTTCTTGCCCAACCTGTATCCCTCCGTCCCCCGTCCGTTCATGTGTCTATCAAGACATATCTTAAATGTTGCTATGGTACCTGACTCCACCACCTCGACTGGCAACGTGTTCCAGGCACCCACCATCCTCTGCATGTAAAACTTTCCCCCCACATCTCCCCTAAACTTCCCCTCTCACCTTGAACCTGTGCCCCCTTGTAATTGAGTCTTTCATCCTGGAAAAAAGCTTCTGACTATTCACCCTGTCTATACCTCTCGTAATTTTGTAGACCTCTATCAGGTCTCCCGTCAGCCTCCGACTTTCCAACGAAAAAAATCCGAGCTTAGTCAACCTCTCTTCATAGCTAACACCCCCCAGACCAGGCAACATCCTGGCACACCTTCTTTGCACTCTCTCCAAATAATCCACGTCCTTTTGGTAGTGTGGCAACCAGAACTGCATGCAATATTCCAAATGTGGCCTCACTAAAGTTTTATACAACTGTAACATGGCCTGCCAACTCTTGTACTCAATGCACATGCCAATGAAGGCAAGCATGCCATGTGCCTTCTTGACCACCTTGTCCACCTGCATTGTCACTTCCATGGAAATATGGACCTGAACACCCAGATCCCTCTGTCTGTCAATGCTCCTAAGGGTTCCGTATAATTCACCTGAATTTGATTCTCCAAAATACATCTCCTCACATTTGTCCTGATTGAACTCCATCTGCCATTTCTCTGCCCAACTCCCCATCTATCTATATTCTGCTGTATTACCTGACGGTCCTTTTCACTATCTGCAACTCCACCTATCTTACTGTCATCTGCAAACTTGTTAATCAGACCAGCTACAATTTCCTCCAGATCATTTCTATATATTACAAACAACAGTGGTTCCAACACTGATCCCTGTGGAATACCGCTAGTTACAGATCTCCATTCTGAAAAACTCCCTTCCACTGTTACTCTCTGTCTCCTGTTGCCAAACCAGTTCTCTATCCATCTAGCTAGCACACCCCGAATCCCATGCGACTTTACCTTTTGTACCAGTCTGCCATGTGAGACCTTGTCAAACGCCTTATGTAGACGACATCCACAGATTTTTGTTTCTATTATTAGCCATGTATTTACAGTACCCTCTCACCTTTCCTTTCCTTGCCACTGAACGCTCTGCTCCTTTGCAAGGATTCAGTTTTATCCTTTTATGCTCCCACCTCAATTAATTTTGAGCTCTGCATGATGTTGAATTCTTCCTTCTGTTGCCTGCACCTCTGGGCTTACTTCTTTGGCCAGGAGACCTTACCCAATCAGTGGACCCTTCTACCTGCCTTTAATATTCTCCATCCACCTGGGCCCCTCCCTCTGACCTCTTACCCAGTCTTGACAATCTCATGAGAACTGCCACCCTGACTTCAGCATTCTCAATTTCCCTGCTCCCCTCACTCACTCTGACCTGTCTCCCTCTGAACTTGCTGCCCGCTGTTTGCTCAGATCTAAACCTCACATAAACCTGCTGACAAGCTGTCATTGTCTGGTGCACCGACCTCTATCTTGCAGTGACTGAGCGCCAACTCTCTGACTCTTCCTTCTACCTTTCCCTGGGCCACTACCCCACCACCGATCATCAAGCCATTGTTTCCACGACTGTCACTGATCTCATCTCCTCCAGAAATCTTCCCTCACAGCTTCCCATCTTGAGGTGCACCAACCTTGAACTTTGACTTCCTTCCCAAAATCCTCCCTGATTGACCCATTGCTTCAGGTGGTTTCTACCCCACTAAACTAATTTATTTATTCTTACCTTGACTCTATTTCCCCCTTGTCTAGTCTGTTACTATTTTGATGCCCTACGTCATTTCAACAATTTCCAGTTTCCAGATCCCAACTTCCTCCTCTTTACCACGGACGCCCCACTCTCTCTAAACCTCCATATCCCACCAAGAAGGCCTGAGGGCTCTTCCCCTGCTTCCTTGGATGTAGGCCCACCCAGTCCCCATCCACCACCAATCACTTCCACCTGCTGAATTTGTTTTCTCATTGTTGCTCTGGGCATCAGCATGGGTCCTGCCATTTTTGCAGGAGATGTGTAAAATTTCTTCTTCGAGTCCTACACAGGCCTCTCCCTGTGGATTCCATACAGTTTTTCCAGTTTCTCTGTCTCCACTGCATTAGTTCTGATGATGGTACCTTCCATAACAGCGCTTCTGATATTCCATTCATTTCTCTCAACAAAGAACCACCCCCTCCCCACACCCAGGGCAGCACAGTGGCTCAGTGGTTGGCACTGCTGCCTCACATAGTGGCACAGTGGTTAGTACTGCTGCCTCACATGGTGGCGCAGTGATTAGCATTGCTGCCTCATTACGCTGAGGTCCCAGGTTCGATCCCGGCTGTGGGTCACTGTCCGTGTGGAGTTTGCACATTCTCCCCGTGTTTGCGTGGGTTTCGCCCCCACAACCTAAAGATGTACAGAGTAAGTGGATTGGTCATGCTAAATTGCTCCTTAATTGGAAAAATGAATTGGGTGTGTTAAATTTATTTTCTAAAAACTCCCCCCCACCCCCCCCCCCCCCCCCCCCCCCCCCCCATGGTTGACTGAGCCCACAACCACGTTTGACCCTTTTCCTACATCCTACTCTCACCCCTTCCACTCCCACTTAAAACCGCCACAGGGTTCCACTTGTCCTCACCTACCACCCCACCAGCCTCCACAACCAACTGATCATCTGCCATCACTCCCACTGTAGGGGGGAATCCCCTCCCCTTTCTCCCTCAGAGACCCTCCCCACACTCAAGTTCTTGACACCAGATTCACGAGTGTGTCACTTGAACAGGATTAGCGGTGAGAAACGTTTCTTCTGATAATTCACAATCGCTTGTTGAATCACCTCTGAGAACACTCAGCAATCACAAAATACAGTTACAACTCTCGTTACACTACCTGGTACTCTGTCCTGTTAGAGACTAAACCCCCACCCGGTTCCTAACGCCTATATGGCGCGAGGGGTGGAGAATTTTGCCATTAATATTTAATTTTTATATTCTAACTTACTACTTAACTTTAATACTTAACTTTATATCCTAACTTAATACATGCAATTCCCCCTCGGTTGGTCTGATGGTGTTGCAGGTCCCTCAGTAGAGTGGATCAACCCTCCCAACTTCCTTGGTTGCCTGCAGAAACATTGGTGTCCTACGATTTTTGTGTTCAATTCTATAATTACTGCTGCTGGTCTGGCCAACTCATTTCCCAAATTCGGCAGTACTTCCAAACTTTTAGTCCTGATTGGCTGCTTATGATCTCATCCTTGATATATTTTCTGTGAAAGACGCAAGACGCCTCTTTCCTGCCGATAATCAACCTCCTGAAAGACAGTCTTTCACATCTCTGATTCTTGTATTTATACCACATTGGCGCTGATCTCCTTCCATTGTCTGGTTCTTGACGTCATCAGGCACTTATCTCTTCCCCCATTGTAGGTGCAGGACACATATGTTTACTGAGCCTTATTTCTCAATTGGGCGATGTGATTGTCTGCTCCCATCAAAGCTTGTAATTCCAGCAGAAGCTCAAACAAGGAGTTAACCTATTGTTGTCCTTCACCACATCCTCCAGTGTGATGCCATTACCAAACGCATCTTCCTCTCCCCGATCAGTATTTTGGCTGGTTTAGCACACTGGGCTAAATAGCTGGCTTGTAATGCAGAACAAGGCCAGCAGCGCGGGTTCAATTCCTGTACCGGCCTCCCCGAACAGATGCCAGAATGTGGTGACTAGGGGCTTTTCACAGTAACTTCATTGATGCCTACTTGTGCCAATAAGTGATTATTATTATTATTTGAAGTGATCGTTCCCTCTGCGACACTCTGGTCCACATCTTAATCAACCCCGACAACTTGTCCCATTCCCACAGCACCTTCCCATGCAATAGGGCAGCACGGTAGCACAGTGGGTAGCACTGTTGCTTCACAGCTCCAGGGTCCCAGGTTCGATTCCCGGCATCGTTTATTGTCTTTGCGGAGTCTGTGCGTTCTCCCCTTGTCTGCGTGGGTTTCCTCCGGGTGCTCCGCTTTCCACCACTCCCACAAGTCCCGAAAGACGTGCTGTTAGATAATTTGGAAATTCTGAATTCTCCATCTGTGTACCTGAACAGGTGCCGGAATGGGGTGACTAGGAGCTTTTCACAGTAACTTCATTGTAGTGTTAATGTAAGCCTACTTGTGACAATACAGATTATTATTATTGTTATTATTATTAATCGTAAGAGGTATTACCTCTTCTCTCCTCATCATTCCAGGCCCCAAACACTCTTGAGAAGTTAAACAGCAATTAACCTGTGCTTCTTTGAATTTATTATGCAATATTCGCTGCTCTAAATATGATTTCTTCTACATTTGGGAGGCCAAACGAAGGTTGATTGACCCCTTTATGGAATACCTCCTCCACTCAGTCTGCAAGCATTGTCCCGAACGTGAGGTTGTTTCCATTTTGATTCTTGACCTTACTCTCCCATGGACATCTCCATCCTCAGCCTGCAGCCAATCAAGCTCAAGCCAAGCTTATCCTTCAATGAGGTACTCTCCTCTTTAGGAGAGTGACTAGCAGTATCTTGAGCTTTGTGTGGGCACATGGGACTCCGACAGTGAAGAGGGTTTTCCTGGAGCGAGGGAGGGTTAGAGGCGGACTGGCGCTGCCCAACCTTTTGGGGTACTATTGGGCGGCCAATGTGTCAATGGTGCGTAAATGGGTGATGGAGGGGGGAGGGGCGGCGTGGAAAAGAATGGAGATGGCGTCATGTAGAGGTATGAGCCTGGGTGCCATGGTAACGGCGCCGTTGCCGCTCTCCCCTAAGAGGTTTACCACGAGCCCGGTGGTGGCGGCGACCCTAAGAATCTGGGGATAGTGGAGACGGCATAGGGGGGAAACAGGGGGCTCGATGGAGGCTCCACTGGGTGGCAATCATCGGTTCATTCCAGGGAACAGGGATGGGGGATTTAGGGGGTGGCAAAGGGTGGGCATCAGTAAATTGAGGGACCTCAGTAAATCGGCGGGATGTTTGCGGGCCTGGGGGAACTGGAAGATAAATTTGGGCTCCCCCAAGGGAACATGTTCAGATACTTACAGGTAAAGGCATTTGCTAGGCGACAGGTAGAGGGATTCCCTTCGCTGCCCTCGCGGGGGACGATGGAGAGAGTGCTTTCGGGGGTGTGGGTCGGAGAGGGGAAGGTGTCTGACATCTATGAGGTAATGCAGGAGGTGGAGGAGTCGTCAGTGGAGGAGCTGAAGGTTAAATGGGAGGGGGAACTTGGGGAGCAGATAGAGGACGGGACTTGGGCGGATGCCTTGGAGAGAGTCAACTCTTCCTCTTCATGTGCGAGGCTTAGCCTCATCCAATTTAAGGTGCTGCACCGGGCCCACATGTCCGTGACTAGGATGAGTAGGTTCTTTGGGGGTGAGGACACGTGCACCAGGTGTTCGGGGAGTCCAGCGAATCATGCCCATATGTTCCGGGCATGTCCGACACTGGAAGAATTCTGGAAGGGGGTGGTGGGGACGGTGTCGAGGGTGGTTGGATCCAGGGTCAAACCAGGGTGGGGACTCGCGATTTTTGGAGTTACGGTGGAGCCGGGAGTGCAGGAGGCGAAAGAGGCCGGTGTTCTGGCCTTTGCGTCCCTAGTAGCCCGGCGGAGGATCTTGCTACAGTGGAAGGATGCAAGGCCCCCAAGTGTGGAGACCTGGGTCAATGACATGGCGGGATTGATAAAGTTGGAAAGGGTTAAACTTGCCCTGAGAGGATCAATACAAGGGTTCTATAAACGGTGGCAGCCTTTTCTGGACTTCATGGCTCAAAGATATCGTTGGTATTTTAGTATGGTTTGATGTTGTTGTGTAAATACAAAATTTTTCAATAAAAATTATTTTTTTTTTTTAAAATGAGGTACTCTCCAACCTTCTGGATTCAACACCAAGTTCAACAATTTGAGACGGTGGATTCTGACCCTGGTCTTGTGTTTCATGTTTATACTTTTGGACACAGCTGTTTATTATTCCGCCATTCACACCTACTCTGGGAAAATCTTTTTTTTAAACTACAACCATGCCGTTTGTCTCATGGAATATTTTGTCAGTTAATCTCTCCCACCTTCCACCCTATCCCTTAAAAGCTGATGGCAGCCACTTGCTTAAATTCTTTTTCTATTATCGTTCAGTTCTGAAGAAAGGTCCTTGGCATGAAACTAAGCCCCAGATTTTCTGGTCTCCAGATCGTCAGAGACTGGATATTTGACCTCAATTTTCCCACCGGGACACATGGAAGAGCCGGTGCACCCATTCCATGCGAATTGCCTGTGAAGTGTGATCTTCCACTCGGCAATTCTCCTGCTCCCCAGAAACCCTCTGCAAAGGTCTCTGACTCGAACTCAGTGTTGGAGACTTTGGACAGTTCTGACATACTTAAAAGAATAGTTACCCAGGAAATGTTAGCCAGCAAAATTCTGGTGTAACTGCATCGTAACTTTACAACTGACCTTGCCCAATCACTCACAGTGACTCCCCCCACCACCAACTCCCCCCCCCCCTAAACACTTGATTATACCTCTGACCCTACCCACTACCCCAAACCCAACATAACTACCCCTCCCGACCCAACCTAACTACTCCTCCGACCTGACCTGATTAGCTGTCAACCTTGACAACCCGGCCTGACCTGACCCGACCTTCTACCCACTTGCCCAAGAGTCACCCCACCCGCGAGAAGAGGTAGTGGCGCAGTGATATTGTCGTTGGACTAGTAATGCTCTGGGGACGGGTTCCAATCCCACCATGGCAGATGATGAAATTTGAATTTTAAAAAACTTGGAATTAAAAGTCTAAAGTTGACCACGAAACCATTGTCAATTGTCATTAAAAACCCATCTAATTCACTAATGTCCTTTAGGGAGGGGAATTTGTCGTCCTTACCTGGTCTGGCCTACATATCCACAGTGATGTGGTTGACTCTTAAATGCTCTCCGGGATGGGCAATAAATGCTGGCCCAGCCAGCATTACCCATATCCATGACGAATAAAAGAAACGTACCCATCCCCTTACTCACACTACCACACTGAGCATTAATGCACTCAACCATTCACTAACGTTCATAGTGGGTAGTTAAACTTCCCCTTACGGCAGTTCATCAAAAAAGTGCATGGCCTCTGCGCTGATTCTCATTGCTGATTCTCTTTGCTGCTCTTGCCATGGATTCCTGCGCGAAGGGAGTTCTTCTGCATCGTGGATCGGAAGGCTGGCCTTTTGCAGTGTATTCAGGTAAGTGGGCAGCATTTGGTTCGATCCAGTCAGACACAGTCATTCCAAGGCCGAGCGGAGGAATTGGGCATATGTTCTATTTCCCTCTCCACGGAAGCCACAAGACCTATTGAGTATGTCCAGAACTTTCTGGTCTGAAATGGTCTTCTGGAGGCTGGTAAAGAAGCCATCAGGCAAGCTTGTTTTAATGCTTACATTAATGGATAGGCAGTGGCTAATATTTAAGGAACAAATGTATGCATGGCAACAGTGCATACTGCGCCAGGGTCCCAGCTTCGATTCCCGGCTGGGTTTACTGTCTGTGCGGAGTCTGCAAGTTCTCCCCATGTCTGCGTGGGTTTCCTCCGGGTGCTCCGGTTTCCTCCCACTAGTCCCGAAAGGTAATTTGGACATTCTGAATTCTCCCTCAGTGTACCCGAACAGGCTCCGGAATGTGGTGACTGATAGAAATGAGGCAATGACAGGTGAGGACCTTGAGAGGATTGTTATCACTAAGGAGGGAGTGATGGGCAAGCTAATGGGGCTAAAGGTAGACAAGTCTCCTGGCCTGATGGAATGCATCCCAGAGTGCTAAAAGAGATGGCTAGGGAAATTGCAGATGCACTAGTGATAATTTACCGAAATTCACTAGACTCTGGGGTGGTCCCGGTGGATTGGAAATTAGCAAACGTGACGCCACTGTTTAAAAAAGGAGGTAGGCAGAAAGCAGGAAATTATAGGCCAGTGAGCTTAACTTCAGTAGTAGGTAAGATGCTGGAATCTATCATCAAGGAAGAAATTGCGAGGCATCTGGATAGAAATTGTCCCATTGGGCAGACGCAGCATGGGTTCGTAAAGGGCAGGTCATGCCTAACTAATTTAGTGGAATTTTTTGAGGGCATTACCAGTGCAGTAGATAACGGGGAGCCAATGGATGTGGTATATCTGGATTTCCAGAAAGCCTTTGACAAGGTGCCACACAAAAGGTTGCTGCATAAGTTAAAGATGCATGGCATTAAGGGTAAAGTAGTAGCATGGATAGAGGATTGGTTAATTAATAGAAAGCAAAGAGTTGGGATAAATGGGTGTTTCTCTGGTTGGCAATCAGTAGCTAGTGGTGTCCCTCAGAGATCCGTGTTGGGCCCACAATTGTTCACAATTTACATAGATGATTTGGAGTTGGGGACCAAGGGCAATGTGTCCAAGTTTGCAGATGACACTAAGATGAGTGGTAAAGCGAAAAGTGCAGAGGATACTGGAAGTCTGCAGAGGGATTTGGATAGGTTAAGTGAATGGGCTAGGGTCTGGCAGATGGAATACAATGTTGACAAATGTGAGGTTATCCATTTTGGTAGGAATAACAGCAAACGGGATTATTATTTAAACGATAAAATATTAAAGAATGCCGCTGTTCAGAGAGACTTGGGTGCGCTAGTGCATGAGTCACAGAAGGTTGGTTTACAAGTGCAACAGGTGATTAAGAAGGCAAATGGAATTTTGTCCTTCATTGCTAGAGGGATGGAGTTTAAGACTAGGGAGGTTATGTTGCAATTGTATAAGGTGTTGGTGCGGCCACACCTGGAGTATTGTGTTCAGTTTTGGTCTCCTTACTTGAGAAAGGACGTAATGGCGCTGGAGGGTGTGCAGAGGAGATTCATTAGGTTAATCCCAGAGCTGAAGGGGTTGGATTATGAGGAGAGGTTGAGTAGACTGGGACTGCACTCGTTGGAATTTAGAAGGATGAGGGGGGATCTTATAGAAACATTTAAAATTTTGAAGGGAATAGATAGGATAGATGCGGGCAGGTTGTTTCCACTGGCGGGTGACAGCAGAACTAGGGGACATAGCCTCAAAATAAGGGGAAGTAGATTTAGGACTGAGTTTAGGAGGAACTTCTTCACCCAAAGGGTTGTGAATCTATGGAATTCCTTGCCCAGTGAAGCAGTTGAGGCTCCTTCATTACATGTTTTTAAGGTAAAGATAGATAGTTTTTTGAAGAATAAAGGGATTAAGGGTTATGGTGTTCGGGCCGGAAAGTGGAGCTGAGTCCACAAAAGATCAGCCATGATCTAATTGAATGGCGGAGCAGGCTCGAGGGGCCAGATGGCCTACTCCTGCTCCTAGTTCTTATGTTCTTATGTTCTTAAGTTCACAGTAACTTCATTGCCATGTAAGCCTACTTGTGACAATAAAGATTATTATGTTATATTATAGTTATACATTGCTTTGCGGTGCAAAAACACATCAGGAAAAACATTCAACCATGGCTTACAAAAGAAAATAAGGACACTATTACATCCAAAGAGGAGTCTTAACAAATTGTTAGAAAAAGTCACAAACCTAAATATTGGGAGAAGTTCAGAATTCAGCAAAGGAGGACCAAGACAATGATTAAAGGGGGGAAGTAGAGTATGAGAATAAAGTTTCAAGGAACATAAAAGCAGACTGTAAAAGCTTCTATAGGTATTTAAAAGGAAAAGGTTTGATGAAGACAAATGTAGGTCCTTTACAGTTCAAAACAGGATAATTTATAATAGAGAACAAGGAAATTGCCTCGTCTGTCACAGCCACATCGGGTGTCATTTGTGACTTTAGTAAGAAGTCTCACTAAACCAGGTTAAAGTCCAACAGGTTTATTTGAAATCACAAGCTTTCGGAGCACTGCTCCTTCATCAGGTGAAGTGGAGGCAGGTTCACAAGCACAACATATATAGGCAGAGACACAACTGCAAGACAATTGCTGATTAGAATGTGAAGAATGGTTGAAATGCAAGTCTTTTTTCAAATAAATTTAGAGCACCCAATTCTTTTTTCCCAATTCAGGGTTAAGGGACAATTTAGCTTGGCCAATCCACCTAAGCTGCTCATCTTTTTGGGTTGTGGGGGTGAGAACCAAGCAGACACGGGGAGAATGTGCAAATTCCACACAGACAGTGACCTGGGGCCAGGATTGAACTCGGGTCCTCGGCACCATGAGGCAGTAGCGCTAACCACTGCACCACTGTGCTGCCCTCGGAATGCGAGTCTTTACAGGTAAACCAGTCTTTACAGGTAAAAACAGTGTGAGTGCAGTGGGGGATAATCATAGGTAATCGAGGTGTGAATCATCTTAAGCCAGGACAGTTAATAGGATTCTGAAAACCCGGGCAGTATGGTGAGGGTTACATGTAATGTGACATGAACCCGAGATCCCAGTTGAGGCCGTCCTCATGCAGGCAGCATTTGGCTACCAGTTTTTGCTCGCCAATTCTGCATTGTTGTGTGTCTTGAAGGCTGCCTTGGAGAATGTATTCCTCGACGGGAAGGGAACACTCCTGCCAGGTGACTGTTGCACGGTGTCCGTTCATCCGTTGTGGTAGCGTCTGCATGGTCTCGCCGATCTACCCCGGCTCGGGACATCCTTTCCTGCAGCGTATGAGGCAGGCTTGAGAGGCTGCCACACATTCAGGAACTTGGAGAGAAAAGGAAAGTTGGAGAAGGGATGGTAGTTTACAAGAACGGTGGGGTCAAGGATTAACTTTTTGAGGCAGGGGTGATGAGGGAATATTCAAAGGACAGAGGGACAACACCTGAAGCGAGAGAACTAGAACATAAAATTCCATCCTTCAGTAAATTCAGCAAAAACTAGTGTTCCCCAATTAAAGCTCACGTCAACGTCTTCACTAAAATTAACAAAGGAATTTCTTTTGCTTCTCACCAGATGTTGTCATTTATCCATTGAGCCACAGGAGGGAGCACTTCTGATCAATTTGCACCATATGTTCTTGCTGTTCGGAATTACTATTTTTATGAACCAATATTTTTCTACTCTAATGTAATTATTACGGAATTACATTGATTCCAGTCTCCAAAGGCTACTACACCCGGACATCATATTAAGTAATCCCAAATAGCGTTTCATTATTAAATAGCTAACAAATTACTACTGATGTATTTGTTGTGTATAACACCTACCCCATTATATAGTAGTTGGCCAAAACAATCAATACCCATCCTTGTTGGGCATGCAGCTAAAAAAGATTGTGGACTTAACACAGCTCTCACTTAGGCCTTTGATACCTTTGATGCTGTCCAATGTTCAACAGCACAACAGCATGTCTACAGGCTGCCCAAAAAGGCCTTTGATACATTATTTAACAGGCATAATATTCCATGCATTTGCACAGACCATTCAAGAAGGCCTGGAGCTAGTAAGATTCTGCACGTGTGCAAACTTTCCAAGGTACAATAGCTGGTACCTTAGCTGATGTTGCTTTATTTTGCTACATTATTTTACTTGAGTAAAGTCTGAAAAAATGCAATATATGAGGCAAATTATTACTTAGGACCAAAAATTAGAAGTGCGACTTTGCGATGATACTGGTGAGAAAGCGATAGCTGTAGTGAATTCACTTGGATTTCCGCTAATGACTGCGTACGCCATCAAGAAGAACAAAATTAAGATAACTGCTAATTTTTTTACTATTTGTTCGTGGGGTGTAGGCATCACTGGCTAAGCCAGCACTTATTGCTCTTCCCTAATTGCCCTTAAAAAGGTGGCAGGTGCCACCTTCTTGAACTGCTGCAGTCCATAGAACATAGAACAGTACAGCACAGAACAGGCCCTTCGGCCCTCAATGTTGTGCCGAGCCATGATCACCCTACTCAAACCCACGTATCCACCCTATACCCGTAACCCAACAACCGCCCCTTAACCTTACTTTTTTATTAGGACACTACGGGCAATTTAGCATGGCCAATCCACCTAACCTGCACATCTTTGGACTGTGGGAGGAAACCAGAGCACCTGGAGGAAACCCACGCACACAGGCGGAGGACGTGCAGAGTCCACACAGACAGTGACCCAGCCAGGAATCGAACCTGGGACCCTGGAGCTGTGAAGCATTTATGCTAACCACCATGCTACCCTGCTGCCCCATGTGGTGTAGCTACACCCACAGTGCTGTTAGGAAGGGGGTTGCAGGATTTTAACCAAGTTACAGTAAAGAAATGGTAATATAATTCCAAGTGAGGATGGTGTGCGACTTGAATGGGAACTTGCAGGTAGTGGGAACTTGTCCCCCTAGATGTCACGGGCCTGGAATGTGCCTTCAAAGGAGCCTTGGTGAGTTGCTGCAATGCACCTTATAGATGGTACACACTGCTGCTATTTGCCCGGCATGTTCTGGAGCACACGTCTTCATAACTATTATCGGAATATTGTCAGGGGCATTGCCTTTTCAGTATCCAGTGTCTTCAGCCATTTATTGATATCATGTGGTGTGAAGCGAATTGGCTGAAGACTGGCATTGTTGATGCTGGAGACCTCAGGAGGAGGCCAAGATGGATCATCCACTCGGCACTTCTGGCTGAAGATGATCGCAGGTGCTTCAGCCTTGTTTTTTGCACTGATGTGCTGGGCTCCTCCATCATTGAGGTTGGGGATATTTGTGGAGCTTCCTCCTCCTGTAAGTTGTTTAATTGTCCACCAGCATTCACGACTGTGTGGCCGAACTTCAAAGCTTAGATCGGATTGTGGGACCGCTTAGCTCTGTCTATCACATGCTGCTTTCACTGTTTGCAAGTCCTGTGTTGTAGCATCATCAGGTTGACACCTCATTTTTCGGTCTGGTTTGGTTTAGGTCTGGTTCGTGCTGGTTCAGCTCAAGGGGCTGGTTTAGCTCACTGGGCTAAATCACTGGCTTTTAAAGCAGACCAAGCAGGCCAGCAGCACGGTTCGATTCCCGTACCAGCCTCCCCGGACAGGCGCCGGAATGTGGCGACTAGGGGCTTTTCACAGTAAATTCATTGAAGCCTACTCGTGACAATAAGCGATTTTCATTTTTCATTCATTTTCATTTCTATTCCTGGCATGCTCTCTTGCACTATTCATTGAACCAGGGTTGATCCTCCAGCTCGGTGGTAATGGTAAAGTGGGGAATGTGCTGGACCATGAACTTGCAGATTTAGTTGCACACAGTTCTGCTGATGATCTATTGCTCCATTGAATACCCAGTTTTGAGTTGCTAACTCTAATTGAAATCTATCGCATCTAGTGTGGTGGTAGTGCCACACAACATGTTGGATGGCATCAATGTGAAGATGGGACTCCATCGCACAAGGCCTGTGCGGTAGTCACTCCTCCAGATACTGTGATACCATCAAGGACAGATCCATCTGTGACAAGTAGATCGGTGAGGACAAGGCCAAGCTTTTCTCTCTTGTTAGTTCCTTCACTTCCAGTTACAGACCCAATCTAGCAGTGATGTCCTTTAGGCCTCGGTCCGCTCAGTCAGTAGTGGTGCTACCGAGCCACTCTCGGTGATGGGCATTGAAATCCCTCACCCAGAGTATATTCTGTGCCCTTGCCACTCTCTGTGTTTCTTCCAGTTGGTGTTTAACATGGAGGAGTACTGATTCATAGCTGAGGGAGGGCTGTAGTTTGTCACCAGCAGGAAGTTTCCTTGGCCATGTTGACATGATTTCATGAGGTCCAAAGTCAATGTTGAGGACTACCAAGGCAACTCTCTCCCAATTGTGTACCACTATTCCACCACTTCTGGTGTGTCTGTCCTCTCAGTGGGACAGAACATATCTAGGGATGGTGATAGCGGTGCCTGTACATTGTAAGGTATAATTCCATGAGTGTGACTATGTCAGGCTGTTGCCTGACTGATCCGTGGGACAGCTCTCCCACTTTTGGCACAAGATTCCAAATGTTAATAAGGAGACCTGTGGCCACAATGCGACTCCTGGAAGTGCTATGAAGATTACCCATACCAGGTGCAGCGTGTTAGAAAATATGGAATCATTATTGAGTGCACGTATCAAGGTCCAGAAAGAAAGGAACATGCCTGTTACCGCACTGACTACCACGGATAGGCGAAGAATGTGTTTAGCAATCTGAAAAAGCAAAAAAAGAGTAAGTAAAACAGTTAACTTTTTTTTTGATAAACAATTTTATTAAGACATTTTGGCACAATAAACAACAATAATATAAAACAGTGTGCAAAAAACAGTCATTATAGTACAAGAAAACCAGCTCCCCCCCTCCCCCCCAAGGACCAGCCTAACAACCCCCTAACCTACGTTACCCTAATCCCCCCCCCCCCCCCCCAGCTGGCGATTAATTTTCCGCAAAGAAGTCGATAAATGATTACCAAATGATTAACATCCGCCAACCCCTGACAGTACCCCCTGAGTTTTGGACATGCCCAAAACATGTGGACATGGTTCGCCGGCCCTCCCGAACATCTGGCGCAGCTGTCCTCCAATCCGAAAAATCTACTCATCCGGGCCACTGTCATGTGGGCCCGGTGGACGACCTTGAATTGAATCAGGCTGAACCTGGCGCATGTTGAGATCGCGGTTACCCTGCTCACCGCCTCCGCCCATAAGCCCTCTTCTATCTCACCTCCAAGCTCCTCTTCCCACTTGTGTGGACCAGTACTGAACAGCGTCGGGCTGCAGCATCGCTGGAGAGACTGATAGATCCCAGGAGGCCCGTCAATCCCGGGTGAGCTCACGTCCCTTTTGGGAGGCATTCCGATTCCGACCTCACAGAACTTGGGTACATTCCACAAGGCGTAAAAGCTGCCTGGAAACCCACGTTAGGCATCTCCCAGCATCTACCGACCAGTAGACCATGCCCACAGTGTGATGCACTATCGATTACGCAAAGGTGAGAGTAGGATGTAATCGAGGCTTTATTACACTGAGATGTGTGGCCTCCTACAGCAGCTGATGAAATGGATGCTGTATGGGGAGCACACATATTTATACTCCGCCTACTGGGCGGAGCCAGCAGGCAGGGATCTACCCCCGTACCTGTAGTACAGGGGCCTTACCATAAAGCACCTATATCAACATCCTATATATATACAATATATACATCAGTGGTGACTACCACATTCACCCCCTGTTAAAAAAAATGAGTCCGGCGGGGGTGGTGGAGAACTATATACAGAAAGTTGTGTTTTAAAAGTACACATAACGTTACAAATTCAGGCGGTCTGGTGCCTTGATCTGTCGTCGAGAGCGCTGCAGTGCTGGTGGCGACTCTGGCGGCGGCTTGGTCTTCGGTGACTCCGGGAGCATGTCGGAATCCTTGTCATCCCCGGGTGTGAGCAAGGGGAGGACGGATTGTTCTGGAGTGCGTGCTGCAGTGGAGTGCGCCGGGGGAAGGGAGGGTGGTGCCCGTGCCCGTGGGGGGGGGGGGGGGGGGGGACCAGCTGGTGCCAGATCCCTGAGGGAGACTGTGATTTGTAGTAACTGTGCTCTTCCAAAGTTGGCATGTTTGTGGACCTGCTTTGGGGGTCATAGTAAATTACATTTCTGGTCTTTACATTATGCTTTGATTTTTTGGGGAGTTGCTGACAGATTGCAGACACTGTGACAGAGATACCATTGTGTCCAAAGCAAATCCAACTTTTAATTTTAATTTTTTTGGGAAATTTTAGGTTTTTTGCTTCATGATCACTTCAAAAAAGGGTGAGGTGACAGTTTCAGCCTCCTGCCTTATTTTGCTATTTTCTCACCAGCCGGCCATCTCTTTTTGAAGGGGCAGCCAAAAGAGGCAAGCCTTGCATCCAGCCCCATACAGCTAGAGGGTCAGTTGGACAGGCAGCAATCCTGAAGGTATTTGAAACAGAACATAATGGATAAGATCAGCAGGTCTGGTGGCCTTTGTTGGGAGAGAAACAGGGACCGGGATTTTCTGCTTGTGTCCGGCAGGCATAATGGCAGACGGGAGGGGAAAATATTGTGGGAGATAGAAAGTCAATTTTCCCGTTGTGTTTCCTGCCGCACAATGTCGGGAAGGCCATTTGAATACATTAAAATATCAAGAATGCTCATTATCAAGGCAGCTGACTGGAATCATGCCCCCAAGCTGCATCAAAAGACCACGCCAGCGTCCAATTAGACCAGTGTGCATCACAACTAGATAGACGTGATGTGCACCTTTGAAACTACTCCTCACTCTTAACTTCAAGGTACGTTCCCTTACCCTGTGTGGTGAATGTATTATGACAATAATCCACCAGTGTATTTGTATCTGTGCTGTTGCCCTTGTATTTGTATCTGTGCTATGCTGTTGCCCTTGTGGGCTCTTCCTATGGGCCATTATATGGCATTATCCATAGGGGAACATATTGGGGCCTGTATGGGCTCCGCCCATGGCTCCTCCCCTTGAAGGGAGGTATAAAGAGCAGTCGACCTGTAGGCGGTTCTCAGTATTGGATCAGTCGCAGGCAGGCACTGTTCTAAGTTGATTAAAGCCACGGTTTACTTCGACTCATGACTCGAGTGAATTGATGGTCACATCACCTTGTGCTGTGCTCACCCCTCCACTGACTCTCTGCTAGGCTTCAGCACGTTCACTGGGGGCTGTTTCAAGCAAGACCCCATGTACAAGATCAGTGGGAAGACGGGTGGATTCCCATGTGCTTGGAGTTAAAGGTTTGGCGGGGGTGGGGGCTGGGGAGAGAAATGACAGAAGCAAAGGAAGGGGCTGGAGGGAAAAGGCTTGACTGGGGTGGGGGGAGGAGATGACCGGGGAATGTTGATCGCAGACACAGGAATGGGGGTGTGCATGAAGACTCGAGGCAAAGAAATCACATTGCCAGATAGTAAAAAGAGTCAAGGGCAGCAGTCCCAAGGGAGTCCCAGACAGAATGGCAAGATGGCTAACTAAAGAGATTGAGAAGACTGTCCTGGTACCAGTCCAGGGAGGGGAAGGGCGTGTCAGTCCACTGTCAATAATGCCCAGTATGTTGTGTGAGGGCATGGTCAGTACTTCACAGTGGTCCGGGAGGTTTCTGCCATACCGTAGGCCCCAAAATAAGTAGGGGTAAGATCTACAATGGGGTAGAGCTGGGATATGTTGGAGTATCGCTGCTGCAACCGAGGCAATGATGAGCCATCAATGTAAAATTGAATTTATGTGAGATTAATTTTAATTTGTTCCAATCGTTGACCTCTGCACAATGGTCCTTTATTGCCCTCCATGGTCATAACTCCAAAAACAAGTGGGCACTTGGATAAGCAGGATAAGCCTTTTGAAAACCCCTCCTCAGAACCTCATTGTTGCCAGGTTCAGTGATGTGAATCCCAGGCCCCAAAAATGAATCTCATCCCCTCACAAAACATGTGCCCTCATGTAAATCTGCAAATGATACAGCTGTTCAGTCCTTTGAATGAGTAATGTGCAAACTGGAATAAATGCAGACCATTCAAGTCCATCTCATAGCAATGATTGTTTTGGTTTTTTTTTAAATGTTTTTATTCTCCATTTTCACATTTTCCTCCAAAATTCACACCCCACCCACAAACAGTAAACGGGAACAAATACAGAATCAATCCCCTTAACAATAAGAACGATCCCATCCTCCCACCACCCCAAACAACGGGACACCTGTAAATATATGCATCCAATAAAATAAACACTCCCATGGTGGAAACAAAAAAACAAAGGAGAAAAAGAGAAAGGCGTCCGGCACCGTCCATGGTCACCATAGAATCCACCCCCCCCCCCCCCCCCCCCCCCCCCCGCACCACACCCCATACCGTCCAACCTCTGAAAGAGTACCGTATGTGATACCCAAGAGTTATAAACCCCGCCCTCCTGTTGGAACCAACAATTCTACGGACACGTGCTTGTAGGATTAGAATAGCGGTTTTAATATACTCACATCAGAGCCAGCCTATTAGCCATTGAACTTTCGGTGAACTGGCCGGCTGACCATGTGGCACTGAGCTGTTATACAGCAGCTTCCGGGGAGGAGTCCTGGGCAGAGCCAAGGGAGAAGCCCCGTACAACTCGAGCATTCCCAGAGCTACTCCCCCTGGAGGGCAGGTAGTGCAACTGCACTTACAATACAGACACATGTATATACAGATTATAATCTGGTGTGAATCACATTCACCACATTCACCCACTGTGAAAAAAATCGAGTCCAGCGGGGGTGGTAACTCACAGAGTTAGTCTGTCCGGTGGATGAATTGTTCTTTTCGATCTGCAGAGCACCGGGGTTGCAGCCTCTTGCGGTGGCTGGGTGGGTGTTGAGAGCTGGGGTACGATGGCAGACTCCGGGGCGGGTCTCGTCCGAACTTTATACACCTCTGGCTCGACCAGAGACTGGGGGCGGGCTAGTTCTGGCGCGTGGAACCGGTGAGGTGAGCTTGCGGAATTGTGGGCACAAGGGGGCGGCAGCATAGGGAACGGGGTAAGGGGTTCCTCAGCGGGGGTGGAGGGGGGCTGGATCCAGCGGGTGCCAGGTCCCGAAGGGATACTATGTCCTGGTGACCGTCCGGGAACTCCACAAATGCGTACTGGGGGTTGGAATGGAGGAGGTGCACCTTTTCAACAAGGGGGTCAGTTTTGTGCCCCCTGGCGTGCTTCCTTAGGAGAACCAGGCCTGGTGTCCTCAGCCACGCCGGAAGTGAGACTCCCGTGGTAATGCCCCTAGAAAAAATGAAGAGACGCTCGTGAGGGGTTTGATTTGTAGCTGTACAGAGGAGGGATCTGATTGCGTGGAGCGCGTCTGGGAGGACTTCTTGCCACTAGGAGACTTGGAGCTTTCTAGACCGGAGGGTCAGTAGAACGGTCTTCCAGACCGTCGCGTTCTCCCTCCCCACCTGCCCGTTCCCCCTGGGGTTGTAACTGGTAGTCCTGCTCGAGGTGATGCCCTTGTCGAGCAGGTACTGACGCAGCTCGTCACTCATAAAGGACGAACCCCGGTCGCTGTGCTCGTAGCTGGGGAAACCGAACAGGGTGAAGACACTATGCAGGGCCCTAATGACTGTGTGGGAGGTCATATCAGGGCATGGAATGGCAAAAGGGAATCGGGAGAACTTGTCGATGATGTTGAGGAAATAAATGTTTTTGTTAGTGGAGGGGAGTGGCCCTTTGAAATCGATAGCAAGGCGTTCAAAGGGCCTAGAAGCCTTGACCAGGTGGGCCCTGTCTGGTCTATAGAAGTGTGGTTTGCACTCCGCACAGATCGGGCAGTCCCTGGTGACCGCCTTTTCCTCCTCGTTGGAGAAAGGCAGGTTTCGGGCTCTGATGTAGTGGGCGAGCCGGGTGACCCCTGGATGGCAGAGGTCAACATGGATGGCTTTCAGATGGCTGATCTGCGCGCTGGTGCATGTCCCGCGGGATAGGGCATCCGAGGGCTCGTTGAGCTTCCCCGGTCGATATTTAATATCGTAACTATAGGTGGAGAGTTCGATGCTCCACCGAAGGATTTTATCATTTTTTATTTTGCCCCTTTGCGAGTTGTCAAACATAAAGACAACCGATCGTTGGTCGGTGATGAGGGTGAACCTCCTACCTGCGAGGTAGTGCCTCCAGTGACGAACAGCCTCCACGATGGCTCGTGCTTCCTTCTCGACTGAAGAGTGTCGGAGTTCTGAAGCGGATAGGGTACGGGAGAAAAATGCAACGGGCCTCCCTGCCTGATTTAAAGTGGCTGCGAGAGCTACCTCTGAGGCATCGCTCTCAACCTGAAAGGGAGTGGATTCATTCACCGCCCGCATGGCTGCTTTGGCGATGTCCTCCTTGATGCAGCTGAAGGCCTGGCGCGCCTCAGCTGACAGGGGAAATCGTGTGGCCTTAAAGAGTGGGCGGGCTTTGTCCGCATATTGAGGGACCCACTCGGCGTAGTATGAGAAGAACCCCAAGCACCGTTTGAGGGCCTTGGGGCAATGAGGGAGGGGGAGTTCTAAGAGGGGGCGCATGCGGTCCGGGTCGGGGCCCAGGACTCCGTTCTCCACGACTTAGCCGTGGATGGCCAGTCTGTTTGTGCGGAAAACACATTTCTCCTTGTTATAAGTGAGATTTAATTTCTGTGCCGTTTGGAGAAAACGGTGGAGGTTGGCGTCGTGGTCCTGCTGGTCATAGCCGCAGATGGCAACATTGTCCAGATACGGAAACGTGGCCCGCAGCCCGTACTGGTCTACCATTCGGTCCATTGCTCGTTGGAACACACCGAAACCCCGTTAGTGACGCCGAAAGGGACCCGGAGGAAATGGAAGAGGCGGCCATCAGCCTCGAACGCCGTGTAGTGGCGGTCCTCCGGGCGGATTGGGAGCTGGTGGTATGCAGACTTCAGATCCACCGTGGAAAATAGCCGATATTGGGCGATCTGATTAACCATGTCTGCAATTCTGGGGAGGGGATACGCGTCTAGGAGCGTAAAGCGATTTATGGTCTGGCTATAGTTGACGACCATGCAAAATTTTTCCCCGGTCTTGACGACCACCACTTGAGCTCTCCTGGGACTATTACTGGCCTCTATGATCCCCTCACTGAGCAGCCGTCGGACCTCCAATCGGATAAAGACCCTATCCTGTAGGCTGTATCGCCTGCTGCGAGTAGGTACTGGTTTGCAATCTGGAGTGAGATTGGCGAAGAGCGGAGGGGGGGAGATGAGCCGTGGGAGGGTTAGAGGCTGGGGCTTTCTTCGCCAGACACACTCTGGCATAGTGTCCTTTTCGCCCGCAGCTGCTGCAGGCAGCGTAGTTAGGCTGCAGATACTGAGTGGGGGCAGGGGCCCGCCGAAGCTGAGGGTGAGGCTCTTGAGGTTGCACTGGAAATCTAGGCCTAATAAGAGTGGCGCGCAGAGGTCGGGCAGGACATAAAGTTTAAATTTAGAATAACTAGCGCCTCGAATTGTGAGCGTAGTAACGGTGCATCCTTGGATTTGGACTGAGTGGGAGCCCGAAGCGAGGGCGATAGTTTGGCTCACCGGAAAAATAGAAAGCGAACAACGTCTTACCAGCTCTGGATGTATAAAGCTCTCGGTGCTCCCGGAGTCAAAGAGGCATGGCGTGCTGTACCCATTGATCTGGACCTCCGCCATCGAACTTCGTAGGTGCTTGGGGCGGGATTGATCCAGGGTGACCGCGTTGAGTTGCGGGTAGTCGGCGGCTCGATCAGCTGTGCTGGAGTGGCCCCGTGATGACTGCCCTCTGAGTTCGTAGTCGTCGAGGTGAGTTTTAGAGTTTGAAGGGGATGGATCCCAAGATGGCCGCCCCCATGAGTCGCACATGGCCGGCCGCATGGAGGAAGATTGCCAAGATGGCTGCCCCCATGAGTCGCACATGGCTGGCCGCATGGAGGAAGATTGCCAAGATGGCCGTCCCTATGAGTCGCACATGTCGGGTGGGGGCGGAGCCGGCATACAGGCTGCAGCATTTCGGGGCCTGCAGGCCTGTGAATTCAGGGAACGAGTGCTTTGAGCCGTGGGAGGGTTAGAGGCTGGGGCTTTCTTCGCCAGACACACTCTGGCATTGTGTCCTTTTCGCCCGCAGCTGCTGCAGGTCGCGTTACCGGCTGGGCTGCCGCGGGTGCTGGCTTTGGCCACAGAAATGGCGGGCTGGAGCAGCTGAGTAGCTGGCTGGGGCAGCAGAGTAACTGGCTGGGGCAGCAGAGTAACTGGCTTTGGCAGCAGAGTAACTGGCTGGGGCAGCACAGTAACTGGCTTTGGCAGCGCGGTAGCTGGGGGGTCGTGCGGCACATGCTTGGGGGGGACTGTTGGTCGGGGGTCCACGATGAGGTCGCGGGGTCCGCGGGAAACGAGGTGAGGCTGCGGAAGGAAACTTCCATAGTGGTAGCAGCCTCCACAGTAGTGTCTAAGTCCTAGGCCCCCTTTTCTAGCAGTCTTTGGCGCACATAGTTAGACCTAAGGCCCGCCACAAAAACGTTCCGCACAGCAAGCTCCCTATGTTCAGCCGCGGTAACGGCTTGATAATTACAGTCATTGGAAAGATTGTTCAATTCCCGTACAAACTCGGCAAGCGTTTCTGTAGGCCGCTGACGGCGGGTCGTAAACACGTGGCATGCATAAACCTCGTTAATGGGCCTAACGTACATTTTGTCCAATATTGCCAGCGCTGCGTTGTAAGAACCGGACGGATTTAGCTGTGTAGAGATTCTGTGGCTTACCCTCGCGTGCAGTAGGCTGAGTTTTTGTTCCTCCGTTGTTCCGGCGGTGCTGGCTTCTGCCAGGTAGGCTTTAAAACATCTCAGCCAGTGGGAAAAAATTTCCTTAGCCTCTGCATCCTCTGGGTCAAGTTCTAGGCGTCCGGGCTTGAGGGCTGCTTCCATGATTTCTTCGACTGTTTCCTGAGTATATTAAATTGTTGGAACCAACAATTCTACGGACACGTGCTTGTAGGGTTAGAATAGCGGTTTTAATATACTCACAACAGAGCCAGCCTGTTAGCCATTGAACTTTCGGTGAACTGGCCGGCTGACCATGTGGCACTGACCTTTATACAGCAGCTTTCGGGGGAGGAGTCCTGGGCAGAGCCAAGGGAGAAGCCCCATACAACTCGAGCATTCCCAGAGCTACTCCCACTGGAGGACAGGTAGTGCAACTGCACTTACAATACAGACACATGTATATACAGATTATAATCCGGTGTGAATCACATTCACCACACCTCCCCTCCCCTCCAACTCCTCCCGCCCACTGCCTCTTATAAAACTCCTCCCCCCAACCTCGGGTCCTTCCCAACTTTCCACTCCGGCTAGACCACACGGACCCTGTTCTGCCAGGCTCCGATGGCCGCAGCCCCTCACCCCACCTCACTCCCGTTCACTGGCCGGTTTAAATCAGCCAGCGCGGAGGCCCCCACCCGGGTCCCTTTCCCCCTTGCCCGGCCCCAGGAAAGCCCCAGAAAACCCCTTTTAGCACTCACACCCCGCATATCCACCTAAACCCCAAAGAGCCCTCACTTCTAGTGCAAGTCCCATCACTTCCCTTGTCCAAATATATACACCATTGGCTCCTTTAGCCCATACACCCAGACGCAGTGAAACAAAAATGAAGAGACAAAAAAAGAAGAAAATACAGTCCTGAGGTTACATCGGCACATAGCCATTTCTCAATTTCTCAGTTCTGCCACAGTCCTTCTGCCTTCGCAAACTCCTCCGCTGCTTCCACCGTTCCTAAATAAAAGTCCTTGAGTTTATAAGTCACCCTCAGCTTCGCTGGATATACAATGCCGCACTGCACCTTGCTAATGTATCCTTTACCCGTTTGAAAGTAGCCCGCCTGCTCGCCAGCTCCACCGTAAAGTCCTGGTGTACACGTATATCAGCTCCAGCCCACTGCACCACTCGCTTCTGCTTGGCCCAGCACAGGACCTTCTCCTTCGCACTGTAGCTACGGAAGCACAGAGTCACTACCCTTGGTGGCTCACCTGCCTTTGGTACAGGCCTCTCCGACCGATGAGCCCGATCCAGTTCATATCGGGAGGGATCCTCTCCCTGCCCCAATAGTTTCGCCAGCTTAGCGGCAAAATACTCCGTCAGCCTCAGCCCTTCAACTCCTTCGTGCAGCCCTACAAACCTCAAATTCTGTCGCCTGGACCTGTTTTCCAGGTCTTCCAATTTTCCGCGCAGATCCTTGTTCACCTCCATCACCTTCCGCATCTCCTTCCCTATCGACGTACGTTGATCACCGTGCTGCAACACCGTCTCCTCCACTACCTCAGCGCCTCCCCTTGCACCCGCACCTCCGCCACTGCACTCGCCACCGCCGTCGTCACCGGGGAAATCGCCTCCTCCACCAGAACACACAAAACCTCCCTCATCTCCTTCCTCATCGCCTCCAGGTGTTTTGTAAACTGCCTTTCAAATTCTGCAGCCATCACCTTAGTTATTTCTTCAGCCGTAAGCAATGCGGCCTCCCCTGGTGCTCCAGCCTCCTTTTTCCCTAGTGACCCTGTGGTGACCTCTCCTCTCCCCAACGGGCTCTCAGCTGCTTTTTAACGGCCGTTTTCTTACCGACCCTTGACATCGTCTCCTGCTGTGTCTCCTCTGCGCCTTCTCCGTGCCTTTGACGCTTCCGTGGACCCTGGGACCGGGCTTAAAGCCCCGAAAATGCCGTTCATGATTGCTTTGGTTAATAGGTGCTCATTTTGTAAACAAGCTCTTAAAATCACAACCACTCATAGTCAGCAACATAAGAAGAACCTTTGCAGACTGATGATAACTCACGTTTTTATTTCAATGATCCAACCAAGAGAGGAATGTGAAGAAAATGGAGGCTGCATTTAATGTTGCATAAATCATTGCAAGGCAGGCAGGGCCATGTACAACTTCCACGTATAGGCTTTTAGGTTGCAGACACTCAGGGATGACAGAGAGAACATGGAGATAAAGAAGAGATGACACTTCTCCATGCGCATTTACATCCATCCTTGTACAGTACACCTTCACCTTTCTACAATGCAGACAAATTGGGGATGACATGAACCTCCATCTTGCATAGGCAAGAATAAACACCATGTGTACCCACAATGCCTGTCGCACAAGCACTTCTTACATGGAGGGCGGCACAACACTGATGTCGGAGAAGAGCTGAGAAGGGCAACACATCGAGATGGCTTCACACAACATGGATCGTAGGCACACAATGTAATGTAAGATCAGTAGGGGGAGGGAACATTGTGATAAACCAACACACAACTCAGCACACAAAAGAGAAAGCATGGAATGGGCTCAGTTGTATTTAACAGGTGGAAAGTGTGGTGAACACCCATGCCACCATTGTACTCCTACTATTTCTTGAATTTCCTAACCCTGCTGCTAAGTCTTGGTGCTTCCCCAACTTCCACAGCAGAGGTGGAGGCAGCCTGCTGACAGCTTATTGTCTGTGACAACTTTGAATAGAACATAGAACATACAGTGCTGAAGGAGGCCATTCGGCCCATCGAGTCTGCACCGACCCAATTGGCAGGCATCCAGGGGAGGACCGAGACTTGGAGGGACCAGGCTGGCTTTGGACTCCCTCTGTGGAGCAGGTTGCAACTTCTCAGTCGGTGGAGCTGGAGGTTATGAGGGTCACAGGAAAAGGGAAATGGATTGGCCAGACACTCCCGAAGTCACCTGGGTGGATGGCCTTGGTGTGCCCAGTTGCTGGTCCCCGTCCCTATGAGGGTCCCCTGAGGAGAAGGAGCACCTGGAGTGAGATTGAGGTGTCCTAACTCCCTTTCATGTAGCCACTGATAGATTCCACCAATGTTTATGAAACTCCTAGTGCAGTACAGAACTGAAATCCAGAATGAAAATCTCCATGGCATCTGGCATCCTACTGTTGTTAATTCTCTCTGCCCTGGTATGCCAGTGCAATGACTTCAGGCTGAACATGGAGGAACTCTCCATCTTATGTTTTTGATATAACCCGCCTGATTACTACTGGCTGGGGAAACTCATACTCACTAAGGATTGTGGGATTGCCTTTAGTCCCCAGCCAGTAGTAATCAACAGTTTTAATCTGGAGAATGCAGCTGACACCTCTGCCTGACATTCCATTGCCTTTTGATGCAGCTCCATTATCTGTCCAAAGACCAAATTCGGAGGCTCATCATCTGACCGAGACTCAGCAGCACCCAGGCCTCCAGCAGTCCTCCAACTGCCTGTGACCTTGGATCCCCCGCCCCCTCCTGCTGTGGACCAGAATCTGTGCTGTGCTCTCCAGATTGTGAGCCTGCTCTTGATCTAGGACCACTGTGTTTGTGTCTCTGCGCTGATGGTGGGAGTGGGTAAGCGCTGTGATGGACCGTCATTTATTGCGCCCTCGAAATCCTCATCCAAAGTGTCAAGAGGGTTGGCGATGAGGGGCTGGCTCTCAGTGTCCCGAGGAAGCCTGGCGAAAGTGCTTAAGAAAGAGAATAGAGATAATTAATGCCCGGCATCAAAATACAATTAATAACATTGCACTCACAGTCTCGCCATCTGACTGATGTTGGTGGGTTCTCGCTTCAGTGTATGCCGCCGCACTATCACCGCAGACACAGTTCCAGTCTTCCCTAGCCAGGTGGAGAGAACGCTCTTCATACTGGTTGACGGCCCTGATCTCTGCCAAGCTCCCACTGGTCCGGGACCTCTCCCTTTTATTATTGGTGAGCTTGGCCGAGGTAAAGAGAGGTGGAGAGGATGTGAGCATGAAGCATGCCAAGGCAGATGATAAGGATGGCTGTGTGTGGTCTGAGTGAAGCTGTCCTCAGGGTGAGTACTGCAGGTGCACAGGATGTGAACCAAGATGGAGAGGTCAAGTTGTGTGTGGGCGAGTGAATGGCGATGTCCCTTGTGATGGAAGTGTGTGAGATCCCTTTGGAGTTTGATCCTGTACATGTGTGAGGGACTTGTGAGACTGTGATCTGAGGGGCATGAGAACGTTGTCTCATCCTGGCTGTGCAGATTAAGTCATTTGTCTGTTTTATGCACTGTGTGGTCGATTTCCTTTGGGTGGAGTTGATCCTCACCGTCATAGACACCTCTTCCCAAGGATGCTTCTTCCTTTTGTGGGCCATCGCTGTCTCACAGCAGTCCTCGGCTTTAGGCAATGAAAGATGCATGTTCATCGCGTCTCGGCCTTTTGGCTAAGATCAAGTGTAGTAGCCTTTTGGCTCGGATCTATTATGTCTCTCTTGCGGGGACCATGAATTGGATGCAATTTGAATTGGTTTTTGGAGCAGGCAAGGAGCTGGATTAGAGGTTTGCCCCTGACCCACACTCTGAACCCTGGCTTTGTAACTCAGAAAAAGTAATAAAAAAAAGAAAGAAAGATGTATGTTCAGGTCTAGTTTAAGCACAGCACCCAGCGCGATAACCCACTGATGTCATGGCAGGGAGGGTGGACAATCGGGCAGAAACCCACTATTGCGGCCGTGTGGAGAAAATGTTGCTTTCCCTGCCCGTCGCTGCACTTAGTCTGCAGAGCAGAAAATTCTGCCCCTGGTTAAAGTTTCCGGTGAGTAATCCTTCGCCAGGGGGAGGCGGTGGCACAGTGTTATTGTCACTGGACTAGTAATCCTTCGCCAGAACAGTTCGAACAAAGGGTCATCGGCCTGAAACATTAACTCTGTTTCTCTCTCCACAGTTACTGCCAGACCTCTTGAGTATTGAGTATTTCCAGCATTTCCTGTTTATGTTCCTAATCTCCACATTTGCAGAATTTGTTCTTACAATCCCGTGGGAAGCCTCTTTTCTCCGGCCCAGGTCACTTCCATGTGGAGTTTGCGCAGTCCCCCTGTGTCTGCGTGGGTCTCACCCCCACAACCCAAAGATGTGCAGGGTAGGTGGATTGGCCACACTAAATTGCCCCTTAATTGGAAAAAATGAATTGGGTACTCTTAATTTTTAAAAACATTTTTAAAGTCTCTTTTCTGCTTTTGGGAGCTGTCAAGCCACGATCATGGGAATCTTCTGATTTCTGGTTTAGGACAAGAAGATCCCAACCAACATGCGGCTGCAGGCTACTAGTTTGAAGTTGCTAACTTTCTTCTCCACCTCCTAACACTAGGGACCAGCCAGGTAGTGAGCCTGTACCAACTGGTCCATTCACATTCACAAGCAGCACGAGGTACTGATGCCTGGACAATTATGGTGCATTTCAGGCATACTGTTCCTGTTGAAGAAAGCGAACAGGAAAATTGGCCTTGTTTTTTCCAGTATAAATATTGATGATAAACAGATTTATTGTTCACCCAAGCACACAACATTCTATGAGATCATCTTTCTGTTTATAGGAGGCAGGAGCCTTGTGTCAAGCACCAGAATCATAAACACATCAAATTAAAAAAACATTTGATTTCTATTAAATGTTATTATTCTAACATTTTTATTGTTTAAAAGTTGTTTTGTATTATTCTGTGAGAAGCATTTTCAACCAGAATTTAGTGCGCTTCTTTGCCATATTAGCAGACAACCAAAGGACAATGATTAGGAGTAGTTGCTGAGGGCCGGTTTAGCTCAGTTGGTTTGACAGCTAGGTTGTGATGCAGAGGAAGGCCAATAGCACAGGTTCCATTCCTGTACCACCTGAGATCATTCATGAAGGCCCTGCCTTCTCCATCTTGCCCCTTGATGCTCGATCAATGACTCCAGAAGCAAGATTGGATGACAATTAAAGGCTTTATTGGACTAGATGTTCCCCCAGCAGTGCAGGTACAGAATGCAGCAGCTGGGGAGACACAGACTCATATACTCCGCCTTACTGGGCGGAACCAGCAGGCAGGCTTCACCAATGATCTTGCTGCTCAGGTACCTCCCATACCAATGGTCTTACAGCCTCACCTGGGTACCGTAATACCCCTAATACCGACTACCACACCCTTTGCCTGAGGTGTGGTGATCCTCAGGTTAAATCACCACCAGTCAGCATATGGTTATCTGGGACTACAGTAACTTTACTAATCGCAGTGGTTCAAGAAAATCGAAGAAGTTGTGGCTGTTTTTCTTGGAGAAGAGAAGGTGGAGAGGAGATTTAATCGAGGTATTCAAAATCATGAGGGCCCTAGACAGAGTAGAAAGGGAGAAACTGATGCCATTGGTGGAAGAATGGAGATTTAAGGTAATTGGTACAAAAAAAATCAATGGTGACTTGAGGGAAAAACTTTTTCGCACAGAAGCTGGTAAAGATCTGGAATGCACTGCCTGAGAGGTGGTGGAGGCTGGTTCAATCGAGGCATTAAAAAGGTGCCTGTTATCTGAAAAGGAGGAATGTACAGAGTTATGGGAAGAGGTCAAGGGGGAATGGTACTTGATGAATTGCTCATTCGGAAAGTCGGTACACACATGATAGGCCAAGTAGTCTCCTTCTGTGACATATCAATTCTGTGATTCTGTGAAAAGATCACTTTGGGCGCGATTCTCCCAAAGGGGAACAAAGTCCCCTTGCGAGTGCGTTTAGCCGCGTGTTCCTGGTGCTCATAGTGCTGAGAAACACATGACTATTCATCGCGACTCGCGTTGAATAAGGGGCCTAAACAGGGTGCACACAGCCAAGGCCGCACATAGCCCGCATTTGAACAGTGGGGAGCTCCGCTTGCCGGAACTCCCCATTGTAGCAAGAGATCAGGCGCCATGTAGGGAACCCCCACCCCCAATGACCATGCAAAAGAATCCAGGGGCGAAATTCTCCGACCCCCCGCAGGGTCAGAGAATCGCCCAGGGCCGGCGTAAATCCTGCCCCCGCCGTGGCCGGAATTCTCCGCCACCTGGGAATTGCCGGGGGCGGGAATCGTGCCGCTCCGATCGACGTGCCCCGCGCGGTGATTATCCGGTCGGTGATGGGCCAAAGTCCAGCCGCTAAGAGGCCAATCCCGCCGACGTGGTTTCAACCTCCTCTGGTGGCGGCGGGATTGGCGGCGCGAGCGGGCCCCCGGGGTCCTGAGGGGGGGGGGGGATTGGACCCCGGGGGTGCCCCTACGGTGGCCTGGCTCGCGATCGGGGCCCACCGATCGGCCGGCGGGCCAGTGCCGTGGGGGCACTCTTTTTCTTCCGCCGCTGCCACGGCCTCCACCATGGCGGAGGCGGAAGAAACCCCCCTACCGCGCATGCGCCGGTGGTGACGTCAGTGGCAGCTGACGCACCGGCGCATGTGCGAACCGGCGAAGGCCTTTCGGCCAGCCCCGACGCCGGCCGGCGGGCATCAAAGGCCGTTGGCGCCGGTTTTGGTGCCAGTCGGCGTGGCCCCAATCACTCTGGCGCGGGCCTAGCCCCCAAAGGTCCGGAGAATTCCGCAGTTGGAAGGAGTTCCCGGGTATGGAGGAAGCCCAAAAATAATCAAGTTCAGGCTTTGGGAGGGAAGGGTCGGGATGGAGTGGTGTGTCTCTATTGGAAGCCCCTTTTAACTTCAGGCGCTCACACTCCAATTAAGATCCAATAGGTGCTGGACCTCCCTCCTCTGACGTCCTAATGCAACACCACCCCCTCTCCCGACCCTGCGCCAGCTCCTCCCCGGACCCTCCCCACCCTGACACTCCCAAACTTAGGTCTAGGGGTCCAGGAACTTCGACTCTGGAGACTGCTTGCATGCCCAGTCCTGTCCACTGCAACTTCTGGCATTGGCCGGCATCTCTCGGAAGTGGGACTTCCTCCTGAGCAAGTGCAAGGAGGGGACATGAGAAGTCTTTGGCAGGTAGGATCAAGGAAAACCCAAAAGCTTTCTATAGGTATGTCAGGAATAAAAGAATGACTAGGGTAAGAGTAGGGCCAGTCAGGAACAGTGGTGGGAAGTTGTGTGTGGAGGCTGAGGAGATAAGCAAGATACTAAATGAATACTTTTCGTCAGTATTCACTCAGGAAAAAGATAATGTTGTGGAGGAGAATGCTGAGACCCAGGCTATTAGAATAGATGGCATTGAGGTGCGTAGGGAAGAAGTGTTGGCAATTCTGGACAAGGTGAAAATAGATAAGTCTGATTTATCCTAGGATTCTCTGGGAAGCCAGGGAAGAGATTGCTGAGCCTTTGGCTTTGATTTTTATGTCATCATTGGCTACAGGAATAGTGCCAGAGGACTGGAGGATAGCAAATGTGGTCCCTTTGTTCAAGAAGGGGAGTAGAGATAACCCCGGTAACTATAGGCTGGTGAGCCTCACGTCTGTTGTGGGTAAAGTCTTGGAGAGGATTATAAGAGATACGATTTATAATCATCTAGATAGGAATAATAAGATTAGGGATAGTCAGCATGGTTTTGTGAAGGGTAGGTCATGCCTCACAAACCTTATCGAGTTCTTTGGGAAGGTGACTGAACAGGTAGACAAGGCTAGAGCAGTTGATGTGGTGTATATGGATTTCAGTAAAGCGTTTGATAAGGTTCCCCACGGTCGGCTATTGCAGAAAATACGGAGGCTGGGGATTTAGGGTGATTTAGAGATGTGGATCAGAAATTGGCTAGTTGAAAGAAGACAGAGGGTGGTGGTTGATGGCAAATGTTCAGAATGGAGTTCAGTTACGAGTGGCGTACCACAAGGATCTGTTCTGGGGCCGTTGCTGTTTGTCATTTTTATAAATGACCTAGAGGAGGGCACAGAAGGTTGGGTGAGTAAATTTGCAGACGACACTAAAGTCGGTGGAGTTGTAGACAGTGCGGAAGGATGTTGCAGGTTACAGAGGGACATAGATAAGCTGCAGAGCTGGGCTGAGAGGTGGCAAATGGAGTTTAATGTGGAGAAGTGTGAGGTGATTCACTTTGGAAAGAATAACAGGAATGCGGAATATTTGGCTAATGGTAAAATTCTTGGTAGTGTGGATGAGCAGAGGGATCTCGGTGTCCATGTACATAGATCCCTGAAAGTTGCCACCCAGGTTGGTAGGGTTGTGAAGAAGGCCTATGGTGTGTTGGCCTTTATTGGTAGAGGGATTGAGTTCCGGAGCCATGAGGTCACGTTGCAGCTGTACAAAACTCTGGTACGGCCGCATTTGGTGTATTGCATACAGTTCTGGTCGCCTCATTATAGGAAGGACGTGGAAGCTTTGGAACGGGTGCAGAGGAGATTTACCAGGATGTTGCCTGGTATGGAGGGAAAATCTTATGAGGAAAGGCTGATGGACTTGAGGTTGTTTTCGTTAGCGAGAAGAAGGTTAAGAGGTGACTTAATAGAGGCATACAAGATGATCAGAGGGTTAGATAGGGTGGACAGTGAGAGCCTTCTCCCGCGAATGGAGGTGGCTAGCACGAGGGGACATAGCCTTAAATTGAGGGGTAATAGATATAGGACAGACGTCAGAGGTAGGTTTTTTACGCAAAGAGTGGTGAGGCCGTGGAATGCCCTACCTGCAACAGTAGTGAACTCGCCAACATTGAGGGCATTTAAAAGTTTATTGGATAAGCATATGGATGATAATGGCATAGTGTAGGTTAGATGGTCTTTAGTTTTTGACTTCCCATGTCGGTGCAACATCGAGGGCCGAAGGGCCTGTACTGTGCTGTATCATTCTATGTTCTATGTTCTATGTTCTAAGTGGTGCCAGTCCCACCTCCAGCCAATTAACTCTCGTTGGAGCGTCAAATCGCTGCAGGACAGACATGGTCAGCGGGGTTGTGTTCCCCGCCGACTCGCCCAACCATGGGACAGGGAACCCCACCACCCTAGAAATCCTGCCTATGTTTGCTGTTAGATGTCACGTAATCAGTTATTCTTTTGCTCACTTTAAAAGTGGGTTTTGCCGTTTGTGTCATTAAGGTCACTGGGTCAAAATCTTGGAATCCCCTTCCGAACAACATTGTGGGAGTCGCTACATCACATGGACTGTAGCAGTTCAGGAAGGCAGCTCACCATCACCTTCTCATTCAGTCATTGCCATTCGGGATGGGCAATAAATGCTGGCCTAGCCAGCGACAGCCACATCCCATGGACAAGTAAATAAAGCAATTTAACAGCCTCTCAATACCGCTGCTGCTGTTGTTACCTCTTTTTCCCCTTTTACGCGATATCGATATTTTTCAAACCTTTTTTCCAGGAGCCCATTTTTGGCAACCGGACAAACTTCAGGAGCCTTGCCAGCCGGCCTTCGCGACCTCTGCTGGCCAACCTCTACAACACATGCCAACCGACCATCGTGACACACGCCATGTTCGGTTACCTTTTCATGTGAAAATGGAGCCTGCTTTGTCCTCACAATCTCACTTGAATCCGGTTCAAAGGAGCAGAGGGCAACGGGCATATCAGTTGCAGACTTCAGCCAGTTTCTTTGTACCATGTTCATCTTTATGAAAACAGAAAATCAAACCTCGCACATGTCAGTCGTCATGAAGGACAATAGCAACACAATGTGTGTTTTACTCAGTGCTGGATACTCCTGGGAGATACTACACCAGAATGCTGACAGCCTTGTGTGCTTTTGGTGCATTTTCTATGTGGTATTACAGGTAAGCTGCAGCAGTGTAGTCTTTTAATTTGGAGTCAGCACTAAGTTAATAACTGACTCTTGGGTCTCAACCTCAGAAGGAAATTTTCACCCACCACTTCACTTTCAAATTCTGAAACTTCTCTTGTTTGCCAGTACTTCCCTGCATATAATACACTTGGGCTTTGCCTCCTTATCTGCATTGTCATAGTTGACAAAATCATGCATAGATACATAGAAGATGGGAGCAGGAGGAGGCCTTTTTGCCCTATGAGCCTGCTCTGCCATTCATCACAATCATGGCTAATCATCCAACTCAATAGCCTAATCCTGCTTTCTCCCCATAACCTTTGTTCCCATTCATCCCAAGTGCTATATCTAGCCGACTCTTGAATATATATATTCAATGTTTCAGCGTCAACTACTTCATACCTCAAGAAATCATCTTTATACTTCTTTGTTCTGAAGTTTCTTTTTTCAGGGTTGTTAACCAGAGGCCCTGGAACTCTTAACACTGCCATTGTTCTGTCTTACCCTGGACTCTCCTATGCAGTTCTCACCAGCAGATTCTGCTGTGTGATCCTCTCTAATAGCTAAAGTGTCTATTTGAGTCTCTGTCTCTTATTTTTTTTAAAACAGTGATCTTCACAGTTCACTTGACTTGCTTGCTAGCAGCTACAAAATTGATGCAACTCTGCTCCCTTCTTTGGCAGCAAAAGCATGTCCTTGGACGGCACTGCACATCAATTCTACATGCAAAGCATGTGACCTACTCTCTGCTGCCACTTCTGGCCGGAAGACTCCATGCGGCCTAATCTGTATCTCCATTTAAAAGGTGGCAGCAGCCGTAATTCTCCATGTAAAAGCCGGTCGGGATTGTTCGGAGCTTCTCCCGCAATCGGGACCATTGTGGGAATGGCGGGACCGATCCTCCCAACATCCGCCTGCAACCCTGAGTTTTAAAAAACCTGCTCTAAATGCTTCCCTTCAATATTTTAGATTTAAACTTTTTTGAGAATATCTTTTCTAACACCAATATCGAAATTAATTTCTCAGGGTTGGCTAAGGATAATGAACAATATACCTTTAAATAAGTTGCCAAAACGACAAGCTCCAAAGAACTTTCTTCCCTTATTGTAAAACAGCTAACCATTAAAACAGAAGTCTTTATTTTCGGCTTCAACAAGGATTGTAAATAAACAATTGAACGGCCCAATACAGAACAGTAATATAAAATATAATTTATGAACAATATATTTGACACTTCCCTATTGCTCAATGTAAAATCAACATGTGAAGCAACGCTATAAGGTAGAAAACACCTGCAGATTCAGGACATAACAGGCGAAACAGCAAAAAACAAACGACAGATGGAATAGAGAGACAGCAGCCACATGACCTTGCAGAAAGGTATAATAAGTCCAGTAAATGAGGATACAATTCAGCAGTCAACAGCTCTGTAGTGAATATATTTATTGGATCTAATTTGATCCAAGTTTTTAAGAAATTAATGACAAAGGCAACAGCTTCATCAACAATGTTATTTGCAAACCACCATATGCTTTTTTAAAATAAATTTCAAGTACCCAATTTTTTTTTCCAATTAAGGGACAATTTAGCATGGCCAATCACTGCACATCTTTGGGTTGTGGGGCTGAGACCCACGCAGACACGGGGAGATTGTGCAAACTTCACACAGATAGTGACCCGGGTCCGGTATCAAACCCGGGTCCTCAGCACCGCGAGGCAGCAGTGCTAACCACTGCGCCAACGTGCTGCCCCAAGCCGCCACATGTTTAACAAAAAAGCTTCAACCAAATGGTCAACATGATTACTTAGCAGTAGGTTTGCCACATTTATTCCTATTAATCTGATGGACAATACGGCCCTTGAAATTTTAAATTGTGCAATTCTTAATGCAAATGAGTTAATCGCACCTATTGAGGTAAACTCTGTCCAGCTGGGCAGCATGGTGGCCTAGTGGTTAGCACAACCGCCTCACGCGCTGAGGTCCCAGGTTCGATCCCGGCTCTGGGTCACTGTCCGTGTGGAGTATGCACATTCTCCCCGTGTCTGCGTGGGTTTCGCCCCCACAACCCAAAATTGTGCAGAGTAGGTGGATTGGCCACACTAAATTGCCCCTTAATTGGAAAAAATAATTGGGTAATCTAAATTTATTTAAAAAAAACTCTGTCCAGCTGTTTCTTTAAAGAATGGCTAATCCAGGCCAAGGCTAAACCAACCATCCTTAAATTATATGATCTTTAGTTAGCATTGCCATCATTACCTAATCTGCACCAGATTTGCAAGCCACTCTCAATCTTCGAGAAACTCAGTCTGCCCTTGAATGTTGCCAAAGCAACACTCATAACAAATCACACCTGGTCGGCCAAATATTCGACCTGCCATCTCTGTGGAAGGCGGGACTCTGGAATATGTTGAGCATTTCCTACAGCAGACACCTCTCGGAAAAGGCCACCATTGATGAGGAAATCCAACACCACAGCAGCTGCTCCACTTTCTACAAAAACATGTCTACAAAAGTCCGAGTGTACGGCGCAATTGTCGTCACCGCGCACCTGTACTTCAGTGAGGCCTTTGCCGTGTATCAGCAACACATAAAAACGCTAGAGAAATTCCACCGGCAATGCCTCCGCCACATTCTTCAGTATCAATGAGAGGACCATCGAGCAAATACTAGTGCCCTTCTGGAAGTCAACCACACTCAGGCAACACTCCTTCAAAATCAACTTCAATCAACTGGACACCAAGTCTGGATAGCCGAAAACCTTTTTCCTCATCAGGTCCTGTTTTCTCAACTGTCAAAAAGCCAGTGTTCCAGGGGAACAAACAAAATGCTTCAAAGACACTCTGAAGCTCCCCTTGAAGCAGGGACAGCAGCATTGACATTAATGACTGGGAGGAGCTTGCTACCAACCATTCAAAATGGCGACAACTTATCCATCAAGCACAACATGCTTGATGGACAACAAATTAATTGAGTCCCAACAAATTAATGATGATGCAGAGAGATGGCAGAGACTTAGGGTCCCACCACCTCGTGGGAAATTCTGCCCCTGGCACTGTGGGGCAGCAGTGCGAAACACTGTGCCACCCATTGTGGGTAAAGAATCAGCCTTTTCAGTCATATGATGACCCAGGGTAGATATTTGTGGCCTGGAAGTCACTCCATCCTCAAATCGAGACACAGCTGATGACAAATGCGGCAGGAGAAACCCACTCAGCAGAAATGCATCCACAGTCACAAACCTAGTGGTCTTGCCCCAGTGTAAGGCTTTGTGGAGGGACTAGAGTGCTTTCACGGGAACAAGGTAGGATACAGCACGAGGAAATCCAAACCCTAGGCATAAGACCTAAGGTTGCGGAATGTGTGTCAACATTCATTTCAAAGATTATGATGGCATTCAAATGGCCGATCTTAGAGAAAGGCCATGAAACAGAAAATATTGGATAAACTCAGCAAGTCTGGCAACATCTGTGGAGAGAGAAACAGAAACACAGTTAACGCTGAGCTCTGTGGAAGAGTTATATGGACTGTAAGTGCCACAGATGCTGCCAGACCTGCTGCATTCTTCCAGCATTTTCTGCTTTTATTTCAGATTTCCAGCATCCGCAGTATCTTGCTTTTCTATCAGAGAATGGTCAGTCGATTGCTAACAGTTCATGACATCAGCACCAGCATGCAACAACGGACACCTAGGGGATGGGTTGGCCCACATTCACAGTCCAGTTGGATCAGTTTATGTACTGATGCCGGAAGCACAATGAGACAGAGGTGAATGAAATCTAGCTGTTGACATACGTGTGCTCTTTGAGGTTCTGTTTGGGAAGGTTGTGAAGTATAACAGACACTTATGGTTAAAAAGGAGATGAGTTAATTGGTTACCTTGTTCCAGGCCAAGATTGTGAAATTAAATTGAGCTAAATTAACAGTTACAACAGGATCGTAGCAGTGAGTTCAGTCAGAGAAACCTGAAGCAGCAGGCAGGCACCAAGGTGAGATGGTTCCTGCTGCTGTAGGAGCGCACCAGACATTCAGATAACACGTGCAAGGGCAAAGAGTTCACTGTTCATTCCCTGAGAACAAATAATTTACTGAAACATCTGGACAAATTTAAAAATCCTCCACAACACGGTGGGGGGGGGGGGGGGGCACTAAGGTTTACCCATAGTCTACAATGCAGAAGGAAAATAATATCGGCTGTCGGTCACGGTTGAGTCCTGCTGTGATGTCCTCTACCTCTGCCCACAGGGCAGTCGCAGTGGTGGTCAGTGCGAAAGGCCAGCAGAAGAGTTCAGCCACCCAGTGCAAGAAGAGGATGAATGATCTCCTCTGTTCCACCAGGGTAAGTCAACCATCTCATCAATCTCAACTCGTACACTCACAAGTCCATCACGCATTCACAAGGGTCTCACTCGCTGCCATCTCAAGGAAGATCACCACTCACTGTCACACACCTTCAGATCTTCATCTGGCCTCATCTCCTCTGGAGCCTATGTCCTTATGCTGTCCAGGGATCAATTCACCAACCACACATTGCAGGCATCCTTATCGCCTGCCCTCCCATGCATTTTCCTCACAGTCTCTCCATCTATCTTCACGCAGGACAAGCCGGCTCAGAATGAAAAGGAGGTCCACCACCAGCAGAAGACTCACCGAGATCAAAGCTTGACAGATCCACGCAACTGGCCGGAGAGAATGTGAACTGTGCCTGCACTGATGGTGAGGTTTGCAGTGCTCGCCGACATGAGGATCCTGCAGTACAGCATCCATCAGAAACCACAGTGTGAGGGACATCTCCTATATCACAGTCCCCTGTCATGCAACAATTGTCTCACTTTTCTTTCGCAGACACCTCTGGAAAGCTGATGAAGGCAGCCATGAACCGATGAGGATCCTGAGGACAGTACCTTTGAAGACCCATCACAGCGCTCAACCACCCACGCTCACCCACATTGTCAATGTGATTCCCAAATCACAGACAACAAAGACTTATAAGAAAGTGTAGTTCATTCACTAGCTTAGCAGCAACTACAACACTTGTGCTCGGTCCACGTTACCCAAGATAAATCCTGTGGTCTCAACATCTGACCGCTTTTGTAGCCTTGTCATTGTGTTATCATGTGATCACTCGGTCTACACACAGCCTCCAGCATTGCAGGGACACCTCGGTGGGCTCTAGTTCCAAAGCAGTCTTGGGGTCACAGTCTGAACAAAGAACAAAGAACAAAGAAAAGTACAGCACAGGAACAGGCCCTTCGGCCCTCCAAGCCCGTGCCGACCATGCTGCCCGACTAAACTAAAATCTTCTGCACTTCCTGGGTCTGTATTCCTCTATTCCCATCCTATTCATGTATTTGTCAAGATGCCCCTTAAATGTCACTATTGTCCCTGCTTCCACCACCTCCTCCGGCAGCGAGTTCCAGGCACTCACTACCCTCTGTGTAAAAAAACTTCCCTCGTACATCTCCTCGAAACCTTGCCCCTCGCACCTTAAACCTATGCCCCCTAGTAATTGACCCATCTACCCTGGGAAAAAGCCTCTGACTATCCACTCTGTCTCTGCCCCTCATAATTTTGGAGACCTCTATCAGGTCGCCCCTCAACCTTCTTCATTCCCGTGAGAACGAACCGGGTTTATTCAACCTCTCCTCATAGCTAATGCCCTCCATACCAGGCAACATCCTGGTAAATCTCTTCTGCACCCTCTCTAAAGCCTCCACATCCTTCTGGTAGTGTGGCGACCAGAATTGAACACTATACTCCAAGTGTGGCCTAACTAAGGTTCTGTACAGCTGCAACATGACTTGCCAATTCTTATACTCAATGCCCCGGCCAATGAAGGCAAGCATGCCGTATGCCTTCTTGACTACCTTCTCCACCTGTGTTGCCCCTTTCAGTGACCTGTGGACCTGTACACCTAGATCTCTCTGACTTTCAATACTCTTCAGGGTTCTACCATTCACTTAATATATTCCCTACCTGCATTAGACCTTCCAAAATGCATTACCTCACATTTGTCCGGATTAAACTCCATCTGCCATTTCTCCGCCCAAGTCTCCAAACGATCTAAATCTGGTAAGCACCGCGCATATTCTGATCCACAACAGCCGGAGTTAGGGACATCTCAGGGTGCTAGCACTCTGAGAACCTCTGGAGGTTAGGAATCTGCTGAGTCCAAGTCAGATGACGAGTCTGTGGTCTCAGTCCTAAACCAGTTGGTGGAGCTTCAGTGACAGTCAAGGCAATATCAGGAAGGGATGTCACTTCTACTCCTCAGATTGATACACACAATGGAATTTATCCATCTTTAGTCTGAAGTGATAATGCCTTTATGCCAACACACCAAGGTCATCACTGGCAGTTTGGTGGTCACGTGGAGACCTTGGTCCAGGACATGGATCCTCCACTGCCGCAGGAGCTGTACTCCATGGCTGTAGCCACTGGTTGCATTCACTAGTATCAACGCAAGAGGGCTGCGGGACATCTTCTACTCACTCCTGTTGCTCCTTCTCAAGGAATCAGCCAGGGATCATTGGGCACCCATAAAATAACCAGTAGCTCGACACCCCAGGGCCATCCAGCCAGGTTACTCCAGGAGTTTCTGATCGATCCAAACCCTCTCTTCCCGTGACCCCATCATCTCCAGCCCAAGGAGGGTGCACCTGCCCCACAGCAGGATACCCAAAGTAGGCCGGGGCCCTCCAGATTTCAGCCCTCCAGACGGCACTCATCAAGGTTATCACAGAAAAAGGGCACAGCAGACTGCCTCCACCTGTGCTGTGGATGTCGGAGGAGCACCAGAAAGTAGCTGCAGGGTAAGGAAAGTTAAAAGGTTGTAATTACACAATGCAGGCACGGGTGGAACCATATGTATATCATGTCAACAAATGTAAATACACTCGCAATTATTTCATGTCTCCTCTTGTCTCTACCTCCTTCTTCTGATGAGCTGTGTTAATGTTCATCACATGGGAAAACTTGGTTCCTGCACACACTAATGGTAATTGTCTCTATCCTGGTCCTCTCATCTACACAATGTGTTGCCATCTCATACCAACGAGTGCCACATTTCAACCTCACCCTCCATATCAGTAATATCTGCATCTTAATGCATTCTTGGCTGTGCACCATTGGGGCAGAGGTGTTCCCTAACTCATCTGCATTCTATGGGGAAGGTATGGTGTTGAAGGAGAGATTGATAACACATGCAGAAGCTCATGTACCATCCGACTCCATCTGCCTGCTGTTTCTCAGCAGGTTTTCAATGATATGAGCCAAAGCAGAGCTTGTGTGTGCTTCCCTCAACCAAACAGGTGTCCGATGTTCCCACAGCCAATATGTTGATCTCAACAAAAAGTGTGAGCACCTTGCCATCTCAAAGGGACTAAGCAATGACACACTTGTGTGCAGTCACAAAGACACCCAATCTTAAGCATCTCTGACCCTGTAGTTTTGACTATAGTGGGGAGAAGGGTTTCATCACTAAGTTGGTTGACAGTAATATATGTCCCATCGCCATGACACTCCAAGAGATTACTAATGGAATTTCCAAATGGTGATCTCTGGAAGGCACAACAGCCTTTAGGCATGCCATTTGTTTCTGACAATGTGTAGGGGAGCAATGGGATAGGAGCAAGTGTGTGATGACCCGAAACAGGGCTCCTCATAAACAAATATGTGAACCCTTGAGGGCTTCATGTTGTCTGATCATTTTGAACTTGCAAAAGCAAGGTGTGGCCACGAGGACACATTGAGATGCCTTCCCTGATACACAACCAATGTCATGCAGGTAAATGCCTGGCCTTGTCATTCTCAGGAGCTCTGCCTTAGGATTAATGCAACTCAGGTACCCAAACTGAAACGGCCGGATACGAGTGTCCTACAGCCGACAGAGTCATCTGTGAGTGCAGGCACACCAGTGGAATTTCATTGGCTCCCCTGTCCCAAGTGTCATTAATCAATATAACATATTGTGCGTGGCTGTGCGCGGCTGCCTTGGTCACGATGGATCTTCTCGAGGAGTCTTGCCAGATTGAAGACATGCAGCCACAATCTCATTGATGATTGTGCAAGTACCCATAAATCTTATAAGGCACTGTTGCTACTTTGAAAATGGATGGATATGTGGGAAGGCAGCACTTCCTGATGTCTGATACCAGGATGTCTTCCTCCGGGTAGCACCTTAATGCAGCATGGGCACATGCCCTCAAATCATGCACAGTCAATGCATCAGGCCAAAGTGAGAATGGTGTACAATGATGCACTATCATCTGGAGATTCATGGCTGAAATTAGAGGAGCAGCAATGATAGTGTTAATGCTGGCCCAAGATGGAGGAAATTTGTCCAGGAGAGTCTTCAGTGCATCTCATCATCTTCCTAATCGATTCTGCTGACAGTGAGAGCCTCACTGGCATGCCTGCCTCCTCTGGCCCATGTAATGGCCTCTTTCCCAGCATCCTTGGCTTCCAGGACCTCATCACCATCACTTCCTTCAACATCCTCCTCATTGGAGGAGATGTGCAGCTCCTCCTTTTCATCATCTGAGAAACCATCCCCCCTTTGCAGCATGAGGTTGTGCAGAGCACAGCAAGCCACGATAATGTGTAACACCCCCTGGGGAGTGTATTCTTTGTGCTCTGCCAGATCTGTCCAGACATCAGAACCGCATTTTCGATATCCCTATGGTGTTCGAGAAATGTCTGAGGTGCGGTTATACCATCTCTCATCGGGGGTCTGAAGCCACCGCACAGTCACCATCAGCCACATCCTTTACAGGTAACCCTTGACCCTTTGTCCCCTGTGTGATCCCTCGGAGATGTGAGAGATCTGGTACAAATTTGCATGCTACTTATTATGGTCACACACCAGCTGCACACTGGGCGAGTGGTAGCCTTTGCGGTTGATGTACTGGACTGCTTGTTGCCGGGGAGCTTTTATAGCCACTAAGTGCAGTCGGTGGCATCCTGCATCTGTGGGCATCTAGAAATCACAGCAAGGCCCAGAACTTTTGTGCCCTGGCTTGCTGGATCACTCTAAAAGGTTACAAAATTATGCACCTTGCAAAATGGTGTCTGTGACCTCCTGGGTGCATTTGTGGTTGGATATTTGAGAAATCCTGCAGTGCTCCCCAATGGAGCCTCGGAAAGAGCCAATTATTAAAGAAGCTGAGTGCAGCAGATACTTTCACTGCCACTCACAATGTCCTCCCAGTCCTCGGCTCCAAAATCCTGCAGAATATGTCAAATGTGAGTGACAAGATCCCTTGACGTGCACCCAGTCTTGTGAGGTGCTTAAAATGACGATGCTCTGAAGATCCTCTTCTGTGAATAAAGGAGGATCTGCTGCCACTTGGTCTTGAGGGTTCTGCATCTCTCTTTGGCAAGAAAAGGTCTCTTTTGCATTCTTCTCCTTCTCTCATGTCTAGCGGCAATAATTTTTCTATAAATGTTTTTATTGGGTTTTTGAACAAAGTATATTTACCGTTGTGTACAGGGAATAAGAAATATATATATATGTGCGTATATAGAAGAAAATGGCACACCCAAACATACCAAAAAATGGAAAAGTAATAATCAAAAATAAAATAAAAAATAAAATAGAATAACTGGTAGGGTATTGTGCACCAGCTCAACAGCAGCAACACTGTACAACTGGCAAAATTATTTACAACACATAAGTAGGCGACTGTTTGTGAGGGGGGGAGGGAGGGGGAGATGGAGACTGGGGAGATAAATATACATTTGGGTACCGGAGAAACAATTACAGAGGGCAATACTCGAATGGGTTTGGTATTTGTGTTGTCGCTCGCTTCTCCCAGACGGATCTCGCTGCCGTTGTCATCTCGCGCTCACCTCTGTTTCAGCCGTTCCTCCTGTCTTTCACCTGTATTCTCCTTGTTCTCTGTTCCTGGGGATGCCAAGTTTGTTATCGTATCTCGTGCCTTCCTACCGGCTGACATTTCCCTGCCTCCCCCCCTACCTCCCTGGGATTCTCCTGTCTTGTTCCCTGTCCTTTCCCTCTCCACCACCGCCCCCCCCCCCCCCCCCCACCCCCCTCCTCTCCGATGGTTCACCTTTCTTTCCTCTTAGGTTTAACTGTTCCCCCTCCCCCTCTATCTCTCCCTCTCATGCTTCGGCTACTTTCCCCTGATTCTTGGCTACCTGGCTATTCTTCTGCTTGTTCGATGGCCACAAACATGCCCGGAACAATTGGGTGAATGGCTCCCACGTTCTGTGGAAGTCGTCGTCTGGTCTATCAGCAATAATGCAGGCATCGACAACACCCTGCTCCATCTTCCTGATGGTCTCCTTATTACAGCATCAAAGAGAGACATGGGAGAATCAACATTTGTTTCTAAAGGTCCACTTCTGGTCAAGAAAACGTCTGCAGTTGTGACCTCAATGCCTGTCTGTGCACGCCAGAGGGTCCTAGCCCCTGAAATAATGCCCAGTGCGTGATGTACATGAACATTCACCACAAACCTGCTGCCTTCACCCTTCCCTCAGGCAATATGACCAACTGTCAACAGGCTCGGCCAGGCAATTGAATGTTCTGCTTTCAGTTTAGGCTTTGGGCATCAATCGTGACCTGCATTCCAAGACCCGATCCCAGCCCCGGGTCACTGTCCATTTGGAATTTGCATATTTTCCCCATGCCTGTGGGGGTCACACCCCCACAACCCAAAGATATGACCCTTAATTGGAAAAGAAGAATTTGGCACTTTAAATTTAAAGAAAAAACAGTAAAACCCCTGCTGGGCAGGCCTATAAACTGCTCCACCAGAATTTTATGACCCTTGATACTTTTAATCTTCACCAATACTGATTCTAATTCCTAATTTTCTAAGACAACGTGTTTTCTCACAAATGGCCTGTCATCCTTTCTTAGCAGGTCTATTGTTTTGCTTTTTCCATGCTGCCTGTCATTTTGAAATGTTGTGTACCTTGGATTATTTATGTCCCAGCCTTAGTCACCCTGGAACCTGTCTCTGTAATAGCACTTACATCTAAACTATATATCTTGATTTATACCACTAGTTCATCTATCTTATTGCAGATGCTCCACAGATTCAGGTAAAGTGACTTCAAATTTATTTTTTTACTACTATTCTTGCATAGACCTGACTCTCTGATGGACTATCACCATTAAATTCTTTGTCTCTTCCTGTCTCACTCAGTTTGCCTTAATGCACACTTTTCTATTACCTCAACTTTTATCGTTGGATTTCTAAACCTCCCTTCACTTCAACCATACTCCCCCATTGTTAGTTTAAAGTTAGTTTCCCTACTCTGACCATATTTGCTTGTGCAATCTTACGTCTGTCCTTACCTGTAACACTTCGGTTATCATTACCTGTTGCTACCCTGCAGTATTGCTCTGTCTTTTTTATTTAACTTCCCAAATTTGCCCTAATGTGAACCATACTCCCACTATTTAGTTAAAGCTCTCTCTGCAGCCTTCATTATACCACTCACCAACAGTTCAGATGAAGACCAGCCAATGGTACAGTTCCCTCTTTCCCCATTTGATGGAACCATCAATTCTACGGACACGTGCTTGTAGGATTAGAATAGCGGTTTTAATATACTTACAACAGAGCCAGCCTGTTCGCCGTTGAACTTTCAATGAACTGGCCGGCTGGCTCTGTGGCACGGATCTTTATACAGCGGCTCCAGGGGGAGGAGTTCTGGGCGGAGCCAAGGGGGGAGCCCAGTACAAACTCTCGAGTACTCCCAGAGCTACTCCCCCTGGTGGTCAGGTAGTGCAACTGCACTTACAATATCGGTACATATATACAATGGGAACAGAGTGACATTGGTAACTTATAATACCGTGTGAATCTCATTCACCACACCATTACAAATGCTGGTGCCCCATGATTCAAAACCCGTTTTCTCTTACTCCAATCTTTAACCATACATTCAACTCTCTGATTTTATTTACCCAGTGCCAATTTACTTGTTGCTCAGGTAGTAATCCAGGGATTACCACTTTTCCGGATTTTTAGATTTAGCTGCCCATATTCCCTCAGCAGATAATCTTTCTGAGTCCCACCTATGTTTTTGCTATCCATATGCACCACTCCCACTCCAAGTTCCTCTCCAGTCTGGATATCCTTAACTCCAGAGCCAGGCAGTAAATACGACCTTCAGGACTCAGGCTCTTGGCTGCAGAGAATAGTATATATCCCCCCTCCCTCCCCCTCAAAAATACTGCTCCTCCTACAATCACATTCCTTTTTCCTCTGCCTATTTTAATGGATCTCTGTACCACAATGTCATGGTCACTTTGTTCATCCAACCCACAGTATCTGCTGTCTACCACACAAGCTGCAAGAGCCTTAAACTTGTTAGACAAAGGGCAGCACAGTGGCACAGTGGTTAGCATTGCTGCCTATGGCGCTGAGGACCCGGGTTCGAATCCCGGCCCTGAGTCACTGTCCGTGTGGAGTTTGCACATTCTCCCCATGTCTGCGTGGGTTTCACCCCCACAACCCAAAAGATGTGTAGGATAGGTAGATTGGCCACTCTAAATTGCCCCTTAATTGGAAAAAATAATTGGGTACTCTAAATTTTAAAAAAAACAAACAAACTTGTTGGACAATTGTAGGGCTGAGGTTCCAACATTGTTACCTTCTGGGTCCTCATACCTGCCTCACTCACAGTTACACTCCCTGACCATGGACTAAATCAGGAGCACCGAGCCTAAGGAGTGTAGCTGCCTCCTGAAACTAAATGTCCAGGTAATTTAGCTCTCCCTAATGCATTTCTGTGTCTGAAGCTCAGACCTGCAGCTCATCAGCTCTGATAAGAAATTCCTTGAGCTGCAAAAGCTTACTGCAGATGTGGTTGTGAGGATCACACAGGTGTCCACCACAAGCTACAGCTGCAACACAGCCATCTTTATTGTGTTTTATTCAACTAATTAAGTTTATGTATTGAAATATCACTCAACTGTCATCTGTAGATATATTAAGCAGTTTAACCGGTTATGCTCAAATTTAATGTGACATTTATATCTCCCCAGTCCTGGTTCAAACTACTGCCCCCATTTCAAGGGATAAAATCTTAAAAGTTAGCAACCAGTCACCTACCCTGGGCATCCCTGATTAACACCGTTGAACCTTCACCAGCTGCTGGAAGCTGAAAAAGGTATAATAGTAGCACTTTCTTCCTCCTCTGCACCAAATTCACAAGTTAGCACTGGTTCTTTTCATCTCCATTCTGGATTCCCACTTTTTGTGCTCATAAAATCTATCTGTTTTTATGACGGGTTAATGATTCATACTTAAATGCAACTGCTAAGTCAGCTTCCTGCTACAGCAATAAAATCCTATTTAGGTAACAACTTACAAAAGGTTGTAAGGATAGCTCCAGCAATTAAAGGCCAGTCAGTTTAACATCAAGAGTAGGCAAGCTTCTTGAAACAATTATTTGGGATAGAATTAATGGTCACATGGTAAAATATGGATTGATTAGGAAGAACCAGCATGGATTTCTAAAGGGGAATTTGTGTTTAACTAACATGCTGGAGTTTTGAAGAGGTAACAGAAATGGTCATTGAGGATAATGATGTTGATGTGGTGCACTTATACTTGGACTTTCAGAACGCATTCTATGCAGTGCCGCTCAACAGAATTGTGAGAAAACGTTACACTCATGGAATAAAAGGGACAGTAACAACATAGATACATCATTGGTTGAATAACAGGAAGCAAAAGGTAATGCTAAATGCATATCTTTGAGACTGGAGGAAGGATTGTTGTGGTATTCCCCGGGGTCGGTATTGCAACCCATGCTTTTCCTGATATATATTAATCATCTAGATTGGTGTTCCGGAGACAATTTCAAAGTTTGCAGATGATACAAAACTTGAAGGTATTGTGAACTGTGAAGAGGACAGTGTAGAACTTCAAAAGGACAGAGACAAGTTGGTGGAGTGGGCAGATAGGTGGCAGATGAAGTTCAATGCAGAGAAGTGTGACATGATGCATTTTGGTAGGAAGAACATGGAGAGACAATATAAAATAAGGGGTAATTTTTTTTAAAGTGGTGCAGGAACAGAAGAACCTGGGTGTATGTGTGCATTGATCATTGAAGGTGGCAGGACAGGTGGAGAGAGCAGTTAGTAAAGCTTCCTTATTTGGGGAGTAGAGTACAAGAGCAAGGAGGTTATGCTGAACTTATAAAAGACTTGAGCTGGAATATTATGTACAGTTCTGGGTGCCACACTATAGGAATGATGTGAACGCATTGGTGAGAATGCAGCAGAGGTTTGCAAGAATAGTTCCAGGGATGAGAAACTTCAGTCAAGAGGGTAGATTGAGAGGTTGCGACTATTCTCCTTGGGGAGAAGAAGGCTGAGAGGAGATTCGATAGAGGTGTTCAAAATCATGAGGAGGTTGGACAGAGTAGATCTGGAGAAACTGTTCCCGCTTGTAAAAGGATCAAGAACAAGTGAGCACAGATTTAAAGTGATTTTCAAAAGAAGCAAATGTGATGTGATATAAAACATTTTCACACAAGTGGTTCAGGTCTACAATGCACTACCTGAAAGTGTGGTGCAGGCAGGTTCAACTGAGTAATTCAAGAGGGAATTAGATCATTATTTGAATAGAAACAACCTGCAGGGGTACAGGGAAAAGGCAGGAATAAGCACCCATAACTGTCTCCTTATTAAGCTATTACGCTCGTTTGGAGAGCCAGTGTAGACACAATGGGCCAAATGGCCTCTTTCTGTGCCATAGCAATTCCATGATTCTGTCATATTTTCAATTAATTGATAACTCCCACTGCCGGGTAGCTTGTGTTAAACCATCCTTTTAGGGTGGCACGGTTAGCGCTGCTTCCTCACAGTCCAGAGGACCCAGGTTCTATCCTGGCCCCGGGTCACTGCCCGTGTGGAGTTTGCACATTCTCTCCATGTCTGCATGGGTCTCAGCCCCACAACCCAAAGATGTGCAGGGTAGGTGGATTGGTTATGCTATAATTGCCCCTTCATTGTTTTTTTTTAAACTTTCATTTTAAGTAGCTTGCAGTTTAAAAGTTCTAAGTCAGAATCTGTTATTCTAAATTATAACTTGAGAAAACTTTACCAGATATATTACTCATCACACTCTGGACTCATCAGTCTCCATTCTGTGCTTCCCTTTGACATCATGCTTATATAGGTGGATGTAATGTTGGTAGTAGCCGAACATCTGTCTAGTTGAAGAAGATGAACTTCTCTACTCTATCCAATTGCTAATTGGATAAATGATCTGTTTTAAACTGCAAATTACTGCCTCCACAATTTAATGTTAATCCCTGCTGTGTGCCGAAAAGGTTTGCTGTAGCCAATTGTTATCAAGTTTGAATCTCTTGAATTCTGACAGCACCGATAACTGTCTTCTCATTAGCAACAATCCCAATTGCACCGTCCTCCTGTTTCATCAACCTTCTGATCCAGCATCTCAGCTGAGGGCAACTTCCGTATCTTCAACTGACACCATGCATCATTGCCACTTTGTTTTTTGTTGGTGGATCAAGTGTCTGTCTGGACCTACATTACAACGGTGACTACAGTAGTACTTGATTGGTGGTAAGGCACTTTGAGACACCCAGGTGCCATGAATGCAAGTCTTTTTTCCCCACTTTGCCCTCCACAATGTCTAGTGACTTTGGTTATACCTGCCATCAATGGAATGCAGCAGAGGCTCACTAGGTTGATACCGGGGTTTGCAGGACTGTCCTATGAGGAGAGGTTGGTTCGACTGCGTCTGTATTCACAGTTTAGAAGGATGAGAGGAAATCTGATTGAAATGTATAAAATTCTAACAGGGCTGGACAGACTAAATGCATGGAGAATGTTTCCCTTGGCTGGGGAATCTAGAGCCAAGGGACACCGTCTCAGGATACGAGATAAACCATTTAGAATTGAGATTAGGAAAAATGTCTTCACTCAAAGGGTAATGAACTTGTGGAATTCTCTACCACCGAAGGCTAAGTCACCGAATGTATTCAAAAAAGAGAGAGATCATTTTTTAGATTTTAATGGCATCAAAGGGTACATGGACAAAGCAGGAATATGGCATTGAGATTGATGATCAGCCATCATCATATTGTATGGCGGAGCAGGCTCGAAGGGCTGAATGGCCTTTCCTTATCCTAGTTTCTATGTTTCTAAACCTTTGCCAAACATTGGCCTTATTGTAAATGATTGTAATAACACCTGGGCTTTGACTGAAATTTACTTCTTACTGAAGCCTCACTGCCTGACTGTATTTTGCACTGCCTACGCTCCCAAACCACTGAATTAGTGATAAAGCCCTTATCACAAATTATAGATTAGCAACTTCCCCTACTATTCACCTGTTCCACCCCTCACTCCTCCTTCTGAATTCTCCTTGTCTAGGCCCCTACAAGCTTGCATTCATATGTTCAGCATTATTGACATTTTAATACAATAAGTTTGGAGCAGGTTGCACATTACCACTGTTATTAAACCAGGCAGAGACAGGCGAAAATGTAGTACATAAAGACTTTATCAATAGCCTTTCACCCCCTCAGTACACCCTGGGGCTCTTTGCAACCAATTAAATGCTTTTGAAGTGTAGTGACTCTGGTATGCTATAACATACACAACTACACACATTAAAACAAAATTTGAAAAAATACTTAAGCAACATTAGACAGAATGCAATTTATGTCAAAAATAGAATCCAAAATCTAGTTCTTATAGACTTTTTTCTAAAAAAAACACCTTTACATTTTTGTGCTCTCTATTGAAATCAGTATAATATGAATTTGCAATTTCCACTGTCGCTGGGGAGTTGACTAAAATCCACAAATATTAATAGTGGTGCACTCTGTGTAACAGCAAGGTGACAGAGCGAATGAGCTCCACACACTGTGACATTCCCAAGCGTTTTTGATATTGCAGTACAATTACAGATACCTAGCGTCAGATCATTTAATGAGGGTACCAGATCACCTGGACAACACTTCAAATGGACAAAGATGGCAGTTCTACTCCAAAACTCACTTCGATCACAGGGCTTTCTGCAGGATTGTAGTTCCAACACAGCAGAGGTCTTGGCTTACTGTCTACTGCATGGCTCTCAACATGTTTAACTTCAGAACCAATTCCTCGTGTTTGTTAAGTGCCAGCGAGAGGGAAGTGTCACTTTCTGCCACTTTGAACACGGTTAATGATTATGTTACTTACTGGTTGCAATTTACATTTCTAATGTGATCTATTTCAGAACAAATCAGCAAATAGAACCAGTGTGAATAATATATACCAAACCTCTTGTGTTGCTAAATTAGATTGAGAGATAAAGGGTTATCTATTTTATGAAAAGATTGGAAGCAGAACCTTGTGGCTCATCATGGAAGGTCCGATGAGATGATGACAAGTGAGGGTGTCTAATTGCAAATTAAAAATGTTTTTAATTGTCCGATTGAACGGTAAACGTGCATTTATTCCAAAAATCGGAAGGTCACACGAAAACAGTATTTAAAGAGAGAAAAAAACTGCACCGAGACAATTCTCAGGACTGTCAATTCCAGTTGTTTATGACAATTCTTTAAGTCTAAATATAAGTTAACATATGCAATATATAGAAAATTGTCTGTACAGGGCTTCTCCAAACATAAAAGAGGCTGCGCTTTTGTTTTACAAGTGACACGGTATTGAATAGAACAAAGAACATACAGTGCAGAAGGAGGCCATTCGGCCCATCGAGTCTGCACCGACCCAATTAAGCCCTCACTTACACCCTATCCCCGTAACCCAATAATCCCCCCTATTCCTTTTGGTCACTAAGGGTAATTTATCATGGCCAATCCACATAACCTGCACATCTTTGGACTGTGGGAGGAAACCGGAGCACCCGGAAGAAACCCACGCAGACACGGGGAGAACGTACAGACCCCCCACAGACAGTGACCCAGCAGGAAATTGAACCTGGGACCCTGCACTGAGGAGCCACAGTGCTATCCACTTGTGCTCCGGGCTGCCCATACAAAATAAGCTTGGGTTTTACATAGTAAACAAAATATATTAGTCACTCCTTGCATCACACACAATGAGGTGCCTAACCTTTCGCTTCAGTTGTTGGCTACTCATTTAAGACAACAGCTTGATCATAAAAGTTCCAATTTACAGGGGGCAGCACGGTGGCACAGTGGTTAGCATTGCTGCCTCACGGCGCTGAGGTCCCAGGTTCGATCCCGGTACTAGTTCATGGTCCGTGTGGAGCTTGCATTCTCCCCGTGTTTGCGTGGGTTTCACCCCCACAACCCAAAAGATGTGCAGTGTAGGTGGATTGGCCACGCTAAATTACCCCTTAATTGGAAAAAATGAATTGGGTACTTGAAAATTTCAAAAAAAGTTCCAATTTACTTACATCTGTACACCTACAACACCCGCCACACTCGGGACTTTCTGAAAGCTGCTCTGTATTGTTAAGAGTTGCTTTGGAATTTTAAAAAATGAAATGAAATTTTAAGAAAAGGATGAACACCCCCAAGAGAAGCATTTTCTTTTTGTATTGCTGAATGCTAAAACAATATCTGAATATCGTTTAGACTTCTTGGTAGTCATGATTTCACAGAAACATTAATTGTAAAGCAGTCCATAGAAGATATTTTTATGGACCTTAATGTGACAATTTAATTCTGACTCCCCCTCAGCCTTTTGATCAATATCACAACATTTTAAATGTACACTAAAATATCATAATCCTGACTTCATATCCATTTATATTCACTGTCAATGTGCATATATGATTTGTTGTGAACTGCTCGGCGTCCAATATTGTACTAAAATATACAGAATAACTAAATAAAGATAACATAGCGAGGCGTCTTCTCAAACATAGAGAGGAGCCGGCTGAAGTTGTATTTGTTGCCACTTGCCGCCATAAATGATGTCTAGTTAGATAGAATATCGTAGGGAGGCACTTGGCAATTCAGAAATGATTAGCTTCGACCTGAAGATAAAAACTTAGAGCTCACAGCAAATTGTGAAACATGCTAAAATGTCATCATGTTACTTAAACTGGAAGGATGGCACAGATATAACACCAATAAAAATGCAGAATCTCCTGCCTTTTACCTGTTTAAAGGATCTTATTCTCGCTTTGTGCTGTTTTTAAAGCTGTGCTGATTATCAACCTCTACAATTTACACTCTGAGCAGCATTAAAGGTATAATAGACATTTTATAAGCAATGTAAACATTGTATTGGTGCATGGCCAATGGCGCATGAATATGCACAGTGCTGTTAACTTCATTGCCAACATGTCTGGGAATATTCTAAAAGACTCTGGTTTAAATGATTTGAAACATTCTATTCTACACTGTGTGAACTTAAATATGAGTTTAATTTAAAATGCCCAAGGATGGTTGAGCAGCGGGTCAGCCATGTGCAATGGAATATAGAACAAGTACTCAAGAGGCCAATTTCCTCACCCCAACCCCTCCCCAGAAACACCCATCTGTTGCTATCACAAGTTTTAACACAGAAAACTTTGCAGAGATGTTCATCAGTTGTGATTTTTAAAATTATTTTTTCACATCGCATCCTTCTCCAAATCGGCTCTCTCATTCTGGTGGATGAACTGGTACAATAGGAAGTCGAATGATTTTTTTTCCCTCACTCCCTGGCCTTGCCTAATTATTTGATGGCAAATGCCCGCTGTTTCCCATTGACCTCGACCTTGGGTAACGTTGACCAGAATATAATCCCTCCAGAGACCATCCTGCCCGGGTCTCAGGTAACTGCCCCTTTTTAAATGTGTTCATTGAAGGTGCTCCGTCCCGCATTAGTAAACCAAGCCCCAGAAGTCTGACCACGGTGATCATGGTTTCTGGGTCAGAGTTCACCCATCCTCTGGGTATTTCCTGCCACATCCCGCCGTCAAATTAACCCACCCCCGAACAGTGTTTCTCTGCAACATGTATTTGCGCCCGGACAGCAACATCCTGTCTGCGGGGAAGGGTCCTGTTAAATGGTCCAGGCTGCTCCCAATTCAACCTGCTGCCCAACATGTCTGTTTGGAAACGAGGAGTGTGGTGCCAGCCGATTGTGAGAATGCAATGATTAACCCTCACTGGAAAATGTGTCAGTGTGCAATGTGTACAAACAATGTGTATATTCATAATGTCCATGTTATTACTGGTGAATTTCTCTGCAGTGGTGTATGTTCTCTGTCAATGGGACGCAAAAAAAACTCTATTAAAGACTTGGCTCACAAGAAAGTCAGTCATTAATGTTCTGCATTTATGTTGATTTCTGAGATGTGCACTGAGCGGGCAGAGTTTTGTTTCATTCTTTCATGGAAAATGAGTATCGCTGGCAAAGCCAGCATTTATTGCCCCTCCCTAATTGCCCTTGAGCTGAGTAGCATTTTTTAAAAAGAGTTAACCACATGTAGGTCAGACCAAGTAAAGACGGCAGATTTCCTTCCCTAAGGGATATTAGTTAACCAGATGGATTTTTACAACAACCAACAATGGCTTCATGGTCACCATTAGACTTTTAATTCCAGATTTCTTTGTTATTGAATTCAAGCTTTGCCATCTGCCGTGGCGGGATTCGAACACGGGTCCCCAGAGTATTACCCTGGGTCTCTGTACTACTTGTCCAGTGACAATACCACCACACCATCATCATCCCTTAATATATGCATGAGGTTACTTCCGATGGCTGGGCTGGATAACTGCACAGCCTGTACCTAATAAAGCTCCTCTAGTTTGTCAGCCTTGGTGTCCCGTGGCACCTATCCTGCGAACACAACACAAACGGATGACGAAGACAGCGACCATCGCTCGCTAACCACCACGGAGGAGGAAACAAATCATTGGGAAAAGGGACTTTGAAGAAAAGCTCTACCTCCCGCTTGTGGGCATGAGTAATGGTCGCCCTACAAGGTGATTAAAGAGCGATTGCAGAAACAAATGTAGAGCTGGGGGTGTTTAAGGAAATAGACCGAAGCTTGAGTTGCGCCTTGTTTTCAAAAGGGAAAATCAAAGTACAGTAGCTGCTGAAAATACATTGCAAAGTGTCAGACAGGTAACCACCCAACCACTGTTAGGAAGAAAATGGGAGGTTTTGACGCCATGGGCCCTTCCGACCAAAATGGAGCTCCCATACCGAATGGTTTGACTATTTTGTGCAAGCCTGCAAAATAGCAAACGATGTTGGGATTCCCACATTCCTCAACATAATGGGGTGAGAAACATGGGGCGGGATTCTCTGATCCTGAGGCTAAGTGTTGACGCCGTCGTAAACACCGTCGCGTTTCCTGACAGCGTCAATATGGCCTCAGGAGCCGCAATTCTGACCCCTACTGGGGGCCAGCATGGCACTGGAGTGACCCACGCCGTTCCAGCTGCTGATCCTGGCATCAGATGGGCGGCGTGGGTCTGTGCATGCGCAGTGGGACCGGGGCGATTTCCACGCATGCTCGTGTCTCCCTTCTCCGCGCCGGCCCCAACGCAACATGGTGTGGGGCTACAGGGACAGCGCGGAATGAAGGAGGCCCCCAGCCTGAGAGGCCAGCCCGCCAATCGGTGAGCCCCGATCGCGGGCCTGGCCATAGTGGAGGCCCCCCCCAGTGTTAGACCCCACCCCCTAACAGGCCGCCCCCAGATCCTTCCACGTTGTGGTCCCACTGGGTAAGACCAGGTTAGAACGGCGCCGGCGGGACTCGGATTTTTTTGTATGGATGCTCAGCCCATCCCGGGCAGAGAATCATCGGGAGGCCCCGTAGAGCGGCCTCCTCCCGGCGCCGCGCCCTCCGCGCCGGTGCCAATGGCGCTGATTCTCCGCTCTCCGGAGAGTCGCGTCGGGGCGGCGTGACGCGATTCGCGCCGGTCGCGGTGATTCTCCGGCCCGGCCCCGAGGTGAGAGAATCCCGCCCATGTAATCTCCTCAGAAATTTCGTTCAGTCAGAGAAGCTAGGCACTAAATCATAGGAATAAATTGTAGATCTGCAAGCACACTACAGTATTCACAAAAGCCCATAGTGATTGGAGAGCATTTCAGATTTCACAAGCGTAATCAAGAATGGGAATCAACTGCCTAATTCCTGGCGGTATTAAAATGACTTGCAGAGTATTGTGAGTTTGCTGATGTATTAAATGATACAATTCAGGACAGACTGGTCTGTGGTCCGAGAAGGGAGGCAATACAGAAGCGGTTGCTAACCGAGAGTAGCCTTGCCCTGAAAAAGGCCACAGAAAATGCTGTGCCAATGGAGATGGGAGTAAAGAAGCAACTTGCACTGAACACACCACCTTAATAGAACTCCTTTAGTTTGTCAGCCTCCGTGCCTCCTACCATCAATCCTGTGAACAAAACACAGAAGCTGTCGACAAGGATGGGATTGTCACCATCATCAGTAATGCTGGAGAAATGGTTGTTGAATAAAATGAAAATCGCTTATTGTCACGAGTAGACTTCAATGAGGTTACTGTGAAAAGTCCCTAGTCGCCACATTCCGGCGCCTGTCCAGGGAGGCTGGTACGGGTTCGATCCGTGCTGCTGGTCTGCTTGGTCAGCTTTAAAAGCCAGCGATTTAGCCCAGTGAGCTAAACCAGCCTCTACTTGTTGAATGAGTTGTATTCCTATACAAGAGTAGGAATTGATTTAGGCGTTTGGTCAATGGACCTTGTCAACCAGTTGCAATCTGTTTTAGGATTGTTGGAACTACTACGGAAGATTTTTTCCAAATTTGACGACCATTTTAAAACCGTTGCTGTGCGAAAACAAGAAGTGGAAGTAGTCAGATCAGTAGAGCAACACATTCGGGCAAGCCAAGACATTGCTCAAATCTAAAGTCCTGACTCATTTCACTCCAAACCTACCTCTACAGTTAGCATGTCACGCATCCCCCTACGGTGTTGGAGCAATGGTATATCACATCATGGTGTTGGGTGAAGAGACTTTTGCAGACAGAACATTGAACAAAGCTGTAAGTAACTACACACAAATCGAAAGAGAAACCATAGGAATAATCTTCGGAATAAAGATATTCCCCCAATTCTTGTATGGAAGGTCACACTATTTTTTTTTTAGAAAACGTTTTATTGAGGCATTTATAAATTTAACGTATTAACATTCTAAATAACAGAATGGTCCGACACACGCAGAAACCCCAGTAACATACACAACTTCCCCCTGCCCTAACTCCTAACTACTCATATATTAGATTCCCTGCCCTTATTCTCCACTTCCATGCCTCCCCTATGCCTGAGAAACTCTGCCATGTCACTGAATCCCGACTTTGGAGGCTTTGAGTCCCTCCATCGCAGCAAAATCCGTCTCCGGGCCACCAGGGAGGCAAAGGCCAAGACGTCAGCCTTTCTCCCCACTGGGCTCCCGGATCTTCCATAGCTTCAAATATTGCCACCTCTGGACTCGGAGTCACTTTCCCTTCTAGGACCTCTGACATGACATCTGCGAATCCCTGCCAAAATCCCCTCAGCTTCAGACACGCCCAAAACATATGTACATGATTCTCTGGACTTCTCCCACACCTCCTACACCTGTCCTCCACCTCCTCAAAAAACCTACTCACCCGGGTCACAATCATATGAGCCCTGTGGACACCTTGAACTGGATCAGGCTCAGCCTGGCACACGACGAGGATGCATTGATTCTTTTCAGGGCCTTTTCCCATAGCTCAACTCCCAACTCCCCCCCCCCGCCCCCGATCCATCTTCCTACTTCCTCTTGACCTCCCCGATTGGGGCCCCTTCCCACTCCATCAATTCCTTATATATTTCCGAGAACCTCCCCAACCCCTGTTTTTGACATCACCTTATCCTGCAGTCCCCTTAGAGGGGGGCGAGGAAAGCTTGGAACCTGCTTCCCGACAAGGTCCCGTAATTTGTTCCCACCCGGAAACTCAAACTCTTCCTCTAGCTCCTCCAGGCTCGGGAAACCCTCCTCAATGAAAAGGTCCTCAAATCTCTCAATTCCTGTCTGCTGCCACACCCTAAAGCCCCCATCCTACCCTCCCGTAGCGAACCGGTGATTGTCACAGATTGTTGCCCACACCGCCACCCCCTCCAGTCTCATATGCTGCCTCTATTGCCCCCACACTCTCAGGGCTGCTCTACCACTAGGCTTGTGGAGTACCGTGCCGGCGAGAACGGCAGAGGTGCCATTACCAATGCCCCCAAACCCATGCCCTTACACGATGCCGCCTCTATCCACTCCCACACCGACCCCTCCCTTACTACACACTTCCTCACCATCGAAATATTAGCCGCACAGTCATCAACCCTCCTCATCCTCCTCCTCCAACTTAAAAGTCCCCTCCCCATTTTTTCCAATTAAGGGACAATTTAGCGTGGCCAATCCACCTACCCTGCACATCTTTGGGTTGCGGGGTGAAACCCATGAAAACACGGGGAGAATGTGCAAACTCCACATGGACAGTGACCCAGAGCCGGGATCGAACCTGGGACCTTGGCGCCATGAGGCAGCAGTGCTAACCACTGCACCACCGTGCTGTCCCTGTGGATTTGGATTCCTGAGCAATTAGTGATAACGGTCCATAGTTCATCTCTCAAGAATATGAACGTTTCTTGAAAAACAACGATATACAACATATTAGGTCTCCACTGTACCATCCTGCTATGAACAGACTAGTACAACGTTTCGAGCAAACAATGGCGCACACATTAAGGGCAACCAGGGAACAAGGTTCATTGACCAAATGTCTAAATCAATTCCTACTCATATATAGGAAGACTATGCATTCAACAACAAAAATAGCTCCAGCAATACTGATGATGATGAAGCAATAATTACATTTGGCATTCGACTTATTGAAACCTCCAAAGATTAAATAAATAATTCAAAAGAAACAATAAGATCAGATCGAATGGCAGAAAACAAGGGGGCATTTTTTTTCATGTATGGAATGACCTGTCTGGACAGTATGCAGAAGAGCCTTCCACCAAGGACATGACGTTCTGGCTAGGAACTACTTTACAGGAGAGGGTTCCTGCCACGATCATCAAACAGAAAAGGCCTGTCTCGTATACCGTCCAGACCCAGCATAATGTCATCTGGAGGAGGCTTGTGGATCAATTGTTAGCAGGAAGAACCAATCCGTCAGATAGAACCTGACCAGATATAACCCAAATTCAACTGTACAAGTTTCTGACCTGAAACCTGAAACCCAGACACCAACAGAACTGGTTGAGAAAAACAACACCTCAATTTCAGACCAAGCACAGAGTTAATCTCTAGTTACAACATTGACACCGGTCAAAACAACCAGCGATGATATTCATACAAAGTCTGAAATGCCAAAGGCTACAACTAGTGCTAAGAAGCAGATGTCTGAGGTTCACTGGTAACCATACAGAGAACAACATCCCCCAAACCGTCTGACTTATTGATTATTGTTGTTTGATTATTGTTCATGTTACACTTGTTTAAATTTGTTCAGGGCATTCGATTTAAAGGGGGAGAAAATTTTATGTATTATTGATTTCTGAAAAGCAGCACTGAAGCTGCATTGAGCACTATAGAATGATATATGTATGACGGCATGACATGACTGGAAGTCACGTTACTGATCGCTAGCGTGGTTAACAGTGCAGAGTAAAGAAGCAGCCTGTACTGAACAGGCCTCGTTAATAAAGTTCCTTCGGTTTGTCAGTCTCCATGTCTCCTAGCATCAATCCTGTGGAGACAATAATTAATAATACTCACTACAGACAATTATCAACAAATTCATCATACGGACGTCATGTTTTTCTCACGTGACTTTTATTTCACAAAGCTACAAAGCATAGTTCACATGGCGTGGAATACAATGGCAAAGCCATCTTGGCTCACCAGATAAGGCAACACACATCCATAAACTCAGTCGGAGTACAATGTACCGTGGCTAATTCCTGAAGGAAAACACGGGGAGGGAATGTTGCATTTCTATTGAACCTTGGTTCAGCCACACTCGGAGCACTGTGTACTGCTCTCAATTCAAAACTACAAAAACAAAATCACAACACTGGAGAAAACGTGGAAAATATTCCAAGGCTGCTACCAGAATTGAGAGGATATAACTATTTGAATATATTTAAAAGAATGGGCCTTTTTAAGGAGAAAGCTAAAATTATACCAGGGTGAATGGGAAGAAACTATTTGCACCTGTGGGTGACTCGACTCCAGCACAAGAGAGCACAACCAGAAGATAGTTTTTTACCGAGAGAGTAAGGTGAATATGGGACTCCCTGCCACATGGATAGTGTTGATGCATTTAAAAACAAGCTTGATGTCAAATGAGGAAGGAGGGGGTAGGATATACTCTTTTGGTGGAATCGAAGGATAAAGCAGGGGAGGGAGGGATATTTAGAGTTAATGAGGCGTTCAGTGGAGCATAAAGAGTGGTACTGGCGCGGCACTGTGGAGAGGTGGTTAGCACTGTTGCCTCACGGCGCCGAAGACCCGGGATGATCCCGGCCCCGGGTCACTGTCCGTGTGCAGGTTGCACATTCTCCCCGTGTCTGCTTGGGTCTCGCCCCCACAGCCCAAAGATGTGCCGGTTAGGTGCAGTGGCCATGCTGAATTGCCCCTTAATTGGAAAACAAAATTGGTAACTTTAAATTTAAAAAAACAAAAAGTAGTACTGACCAGTTGGTCCGAACAGCCAATGTAGCTCTTTGTAGGTTAATATTTAAAATTCATCTTGAATGCTATGTTAACTAAGGGATATGCTTTACTGAAGTTTTTTAAAATTCTAGAACATAATGATAATGGTAACGTAAAGTCGCCACAGTCCCAGATAGCCAGCGGCTGCTTTCCCCTTTGAAGGGGAGAGCTGATTAATGGTGATTTAACCTGAGGATCACTAAGCCTCAGGCGAGGGGAAAGGTTGAGAAGTCGGGGTCTTCATGAATCACCTCAGCCAGTAGGGAAATCAATGAATATGACTAAACATTTGACACCATATTTAGGTTACTTGGCAATTATCCGAGTTACAAAGTGAAATTCAGTTTTGCTCCATGCTCAGACTTGAAACTATAAAAAACTCGATTTGAATACATTCTAAAATATTGTTCTATATATTGAAATTAACCGTACAATTTGACAAAATGCAATCACCTCGAGAGCAGTGGAAATAACTTCTGCAGCAGAATTTTTTTTTGTATTTTTTCCAATTAAGGGGCAATTTAGTGTGGCCAATCCATTCAAACTGCACATCTTTGGGTTGTGGAGGCGAGACCCATGCAGGCACGGGGAGAATGAGCAAACTCCACGCGGACAGCGACCCGGGGCTGGGATTGAACCAGGGTCCTTGGCGCCATGAGGCAGCAATGCTAACCACTGCGCCATCCTGTCTCTCCAACAGCAGCAGAATTAATGCTGTGACTTTTGGGTAATTGGAGTGAAAGACAAGGGTAAGTCACAGAGTGACAAGTAGAAATATTGTTAAGGATAAGGTAAGGATCTTTCCAGTAGTTTTATTTTGTATTGTAGGTTATCATCAACAGGTGCACAACCATTGTTCGGAGAAATAGCAGTTTCTCAGCGATATATATATATTGTTGGGATGGGATAGTGCAGTTGGCTGGACTGCTACTTCATGATGCAGAGCGACACTAACAATGTAGGATCAATTCCTGTGCTGGCTGAAATTATTCATGTAAGATCTGTCCTTCACAAAGTGGCCCTTTGCCTGAGGCCTGATGAGTGGTGGTGTCTTCAGGTTAAATCAGCTACAACCAGTCAGCTCACAAAGGGGAGAGCATCCTACTGTGCTCTGGGACTGTGGTGACATTTATATTAATTGCTATCATTCTTTATAAAGAAATTGGGAATATATTTATCAGTACTGGAATTAAAAGAAATTGCCTATTTAGCGCAACAGACAGGAATTCAGAGATTGTTCTGGAATCCCACCCGAGACGGATACACTGTTACATTCCTGGTGAAACATAATAACGTCTTATTCATTCCAAAGGTTTAGCATAAAGAATGAGTGTTTTAGTAGAAAGGGGTTTATTTGGAAATAATGTAATTGACATTTTCAACACAGACTAAGACGATTGAAAAGGTTCAGAAGGTTGACTGGAAATGGAAAGCACCACATTTAATTTCAAACAAACAATTGATTGCATGTGTATGCAACTTTTGCCATTACACTTAATTGATTTAACACCACGGAAATACACAGAACAATGTCACTGTCTCAGGGGAGTCTGCGCATTCTCCCCGTGTCTGCGTGGGTTTCCTCCGGGTGCTCCGGTTTCCTCCCACAGTCCAAAGACGTGCAGGTTAGGTGAATTGGCGATGCTAAATTGCCCATTAGTGTCCAAAAAGGTTAGGAGGGGTTACTGGGTTACGGGGATAGGGTGGAAGTGAGGGCTTAAGTGGGTCGGTGCAGACTCGATGGGCTGAATGGCCTCCTTCTGCACTGTATGTTCTATGTTCTATGTTCTAATGTTCTTGCACTACAATAGATTGCACACCAAGGAAGCAAACATTTAGAATACCCAATACTTCACACTCAGCGTGTTACATATAAAATAAAGTGTCTCATCCTCATTCGCTTTTAATGTAACTCGAAAAATCAGCAAATGTCTCCGTTTTTGCAGGAGTCTGATATCATTACATTTCCAAACATAATAATATATCGGATTGAACAGCGCTGAGAACTTGGGTTCGATCCCGGGTCATTGTCAGTGTAGAGTTTGCACATTCTCCCCATGTCTGCGTGGGTTTCACCCCCACAACCCAAAGATGTGCAGGTAAGGTGGATTGCCCACGTTAAATTGCCCCTTAATTCGAAAAAAATAATTGGGTACACTAAATTTAAAAAAATCTCGGATTGCTCTTCTGGAGCTCTGAAATGATATTAAGGCTAGCATTAGAAGTGTTTCCGTTCCTACGTGTTTGTGAAAGGCTATTTTGTGAAAAACACACAAGTCGACTTCAGGGCTTTGCAGTACCTGTCCCGTGTCCCCTCCCGGCTAGTAACTGATTTCTGTAACAGCTATGCTAACTAGACGTCTGCTGGTCAGATTTACTCTCTTTTTACACTGAAATTATATTTACTATTTTCCCACATGTTGATTCACTGGCCCAAGTATCCATTGGGCACCAAACGAATCCGTTTCGGTGCCACAGTGGGACCTCGGCCACAGGCACCCAGGTAACATGCAGTTGCTGCACCGAGGATAAGGGCTCAGTAAAGAGCCGAATACGACATTCTCTGTGCACCTTTAATAAATTCGATTTCGGCTGAAGAAAAGGGCTTTTGCAAACTGAGAAAACTCGGTTCAGTAAGTTGCACAGACTTTTTTTTTTAGATCATGCACACCCTCAAGCTCTCTGACCAGGACAATGATGAAGGTGCACTCTCTGCAACACGTTCTCTTGGGGTATTTTCATTACTTCGGGGAGAACGTTGGATATTTAGTTGATAAACTATTTAATGTGCATTTACAAATGGCAGAAATTCCCATGAACGGAAGGGATACCAGATGACAGCAAAACCAGCCTTGACGAGCGACTTTCCGACCTCTTCTCTGTAGCTGAACCCGCAATTCCCTTGGATGGTGAGACAGGGTCCAAAGTGACAACCTGCTGTAAGCTGGTGCTTGCTGCGTGCATGCTGCTTATTTCATCTCTCAAGTCAAACAACCTGCCTCCAATGCACAGGGATTGCCACACTGACCATTCTTCCGAGAAATACCAAGCTCGGAAAGTGACATCCGAGAATGTCACTCAGAACAAGGTCAGGTTCCATCGGTGCAAAGCAGCCGGTGCCACCACTGCCCATGACATTGTTCATATGGATTGTTCTTGCCGCACTTTGGAAGTTCTGGGTGTCCGTGTGCACAATTATTCTCAAGCTTTAACCCTCACTGTGGGCCGAAGTGCCCACGCTTAGACCAAGCCAGTCCCTTTGTCAACCCTGAGAGATTGTGGAAGATCCTCCTCAAATTCGGCTCTTGGTCACCATTCTCCCCCCAGCTCCACGATGACATGCAAGCCACGATCCTCACCAACTAAACCCCCGCAGACCCAATAGTGTGCAAACGGGGGAAGAGGGGGTTGGCTGGATGGGCGAATGAAGAGGGAGGGGTCAGAGGGTGTGGGGAAGAGGTGGGGTGCGGGAGAGAGACAGGGTCTTGTGAGAGGGAAGGGGGCCTTGGTATGTGGGGGGATGTGGGAGAGGGGGTTTGTGGGAGAGGGGGTTTGTGGGAGGGTTTTTTTGGGAGGAGGGGTTTGGGAAGAGGAAGGTTTGTGGGAGAGGGGGGTGATGCACGATCAATAACTCTCGAAGCGAGATTGGAGTATAATTGAAGGCTTTATTGGACGAGATGTTTCCCCCAGCAGCACAGGTGCAGAATGCAGGAGCTGGGGAGACACAGACTCTTATACTCTGCCTTACTGGGCTGAACCAGCAGGCAGGCTTCACCAATGATCTTGCTGTCTCAGGTATCTCCCACACCAATGGTCTTAGAGCCTCAACTTGGGTACCATAATACCCCTAATACCGATTACCACATTCACCCCGTTTAAAAAAAAAGAGTCCGGCGGGGGTGGTGGTCTTGCGTTATACAGTGGTAGAGGTTGAGATTATGGTGGTACCCGTCGGTGGTACAGTGCCTTGTTACATGTCACAACTATTTACAGTATTTATTTACATGTACATATCAAAATGAAGCAATTAGTCTATTGGGGGCCCTGGTCGTCCTCTGTGAACGTTGCAGTTTCGGCAGTGATGCAGGCGCCAGCTCGGGCATTCGAGACTCCGGGAGCATGGCTTTGGTTTCTTCGGTAGCTTCATCACCCCAAGATAGGACCAGTGGGAGAACTGATCCACCTGGGAAGGGGGCGTCCGTGGGGTGCGCCGGTGGGAGGGAGGGTGGGGAGGGTGGGTGTGGGTGTGGGTGTGGATCCAGCGGGTGCCAGGTGCCGTAGGGAGACCGTATCCTGTCAGCCATGGGGGTACACCACGTAGGTGTACTGAGGGTTAGCGTGAAGGAGGTGGATCCTCTCAACCAATGGTTCCGACTTGTGCACCCGCACGTGTTTGCAGAGCAGGATGGGTTCAGGAGCTGCCAGCCAGGTTGGGAGCAAGGTCCCGGAAGAGGACTTCCTAGGGAAGACAAGGAGACATTCATGAGGTGTTTCATTTGTCGTGGTACACAGTAATGATCGAATGGAGTGGAGAGCAACGGGAAGGACCTCCTGCCAGCGGGAGACTGGGAGATTCCTGGACCGTAGGGCTAGTAGGACAGTCTTCCAGACCGTTCCGTTCTCCCTCTCTACCTGTCCGTTTCCCCAGGGGTTATAACTGGTCGTCCTGCTCGAGGCAATGCTCTTGCTGAGCAGGAATTGACTCAGTTTGTCGCTCATGAAGGAGGATCCCCTATCGCTGTGGATGTAAGCGGGGAAACCGAACAGGGTAAAGATACTGTGGAGGGCTGTTATGACGGTGGCTGCGGTCATGTCGGGGCAGGGGATGGCAAATGGGAACTGGGAGTACTCATCAATCACGTTCAGGACGTACGTGTTGCGGTTGGTGGATGGGAGGGGCCCCTTGAAGTCCATACTGAGTCGTTCAAAGGAATGGGAAGCCTTTACCAGGTGCGCTTTCTCTGGCCTGTAGAAGTGCGCTTGCACTCCGCGCAGATTTGGCAGATTTGGTAGTGGTTCTGACCTCCTCAGTGGAGTAGGGCAGGTTGCGGGTCTTGATAAAATGGAAGAATCGAGTGATCCCCGGGTGGCAAAGGTCCTCATGGAGGGCCCGGAGTCGGTTCACTTGTGCGTTGGCACATGTGCCGCGGGATAGGGCATCAGGAGGCTCGTTTAGCTTCACGGGACGATACATGATCTCATAGTTGTAGGTGGAGAGCTCGATCCTCCACCGTAAGATCTTATCGTTCTTTACCTTGCATTATCGAACATGAAAGTAACCGACCGTTGGTGAGTGAGGAGCGTGAATCTCCTGCCGGCCAGGTAACGCCTCCAGTGCCGCACAGCTTCTACTATGGCCTGTGCCTCCTTTTCAATGGAGGAATTACGGATTTCTGAATCATGGAGGGTGCCTGAGAAGAAGGCCAAGGGCCTGCCCACTTGGTTGAGGGTGGTCACCAGAGCTACGTCGGACGCGTCGCTCTCGACTTTGAATGGAAGGGATTCATCGATTGCGTGCATATTGACCTTTGTGATGTCCGCTTTGATGCGGCTGAAGGCCTGGCGGGCCTCTTCTGACAGGGGGAAAACCGTGGATTGGATTAGTGGACGGACCTTGTCTGCATAATTGGGGACCCACTAGGCATAATATGAAAAAAAAATCCCAGGGAGCGTTTCAGGGCCTTGGAGCAGTGGGGGAGGGGAAACTCCATGAGGGGGCGCATGCATTCGGGATCTGGGTCTATAACTCCATCATGCACTACGTAGCCGAGGATGGCTCGACGGTTGGTGCTGAACACGCATTTTTCCTTGTTGCAGGTGAGATTAAGGATTTTTGCGGTATGGAGGAATTTTCGGAGGTTGGTGTTGTGGTCCTGCTGGTCGTGGCCGCAGATGGTGACATTGTCGAGGTACAGAAATGTGGCCTACAAACCGTACCAGTCAACCATTCGTTCCATCGCCTGTTGGAAGACTGAGACTCCATTTGTGACACTGAAGGGAACCATTAGGAAGTGGTAGAGTCGCCCATCTGCTTCGGATGCAGTGTATTTGCGGTTGTCTGGGTGGATGGGGAGCTGGTGATAGGCGGATTTGAGGTCCACCGTGGAAAAGACCTTGTATTGTGCAATCTGATTGACCAAATCAGATATGCGGGGGAGAGGGTACGCGTCGAGCTCCTGTTGATGGTCTGACTATAATCGATGACCATCCTGTGCTTCTCCCCAGTCTTTAAAACCACTACTTGAGCTCTCCAGCGGCTGTTGCTTACCTCGATAATACCTTCTTTCAGTAACGCTGGACTTGCGACCTAATGAAGGTCCGGTCCTGGGCACTGTACCGTCTGCTCCTAGTGGCGACGGGTTTGCAATCTAGGGTGAGGTTCGCAAAAAGGGAAGGCGGGTCGACCTAGAGGGTCACGAGGCTGCAGACAGTGAGGGGGGTATAGGACCGCCGAATTTAAAGGTTAAGCTCTGGAGGTTGCATTGGAAGTCTAACCCCAGGAGCGTGGCAATGCAGAGGTGAGGAAGGACATAGAGTCGGAAATTTTTTAATTCCCTTCCCTGGACCATGAGGTTAGCTATGCAGAACTCTTTGATCTCTACAGAGTGAGACCCAGAGGCCAAGGAGATTCTTTGGTTAACTGGGTGGATAGGAAGAGAACAGCGCCTGACCGTGTTGGGGTGTATGAAGCTCTCTGTGCTCCTGGAGTCGATCAGGCAGGATGTTTTGTGTCCGTTGATGAGCACGGTCATCGTCGTGGTCGAGAACGTTCGGAGCCGGGACTGGTCCAGGGTCACCGAGGCGAGTCGTGGTAAAAGTTGAAGATTTTCCTCGGACGGTGTGTGGTCATCCGAATCGGGGTCCTGAGACTCCAGCCAAGATGGCGGCGCCCATGGGTCGCACATGGCTGGGGGTGTGCAAGATGGCGGCGCCCACGCGTCGCACGTGGTCCCTGCGGATCAAGATGGCGGCACCAGGGGCCCGCACGTGGCTCGGGAAAACGAAGATGGCGGCACCCCCTGCCCGCACGTGGCCCATGGAGAGAGTTGTGGTGGCGGCCCTGGTTCATCCCCAGAGACGGTGGCGACCGCCCGGGCCTGGCATACCACCACGTAATGGCCCTTTTTGCCACACCCTTTGCAGGTGGAGGAGCGGGCCGGGAACGCCGCCGTGGGTGCTTGGCCTGCCCGCAGAAATAACAGCGGGGCCCCCCGGGGTTGCCAGGTAGCCGCGCGGCACAAGCTTGTGGGGGGGGGGGGGGATGGGTGATGCATCGGGGTCGGCCGCAGGCGGGTTTCACGCTGCCCAAGGGGCTGCTGCGCGGTCGGGAACGTACGCGCGGGCGTTTCGGGAGGCCTCATCCAAGGAGCTAGCAAAGGCCCGTGCCTCCTTGAGGCCTAGTGTCTCTTTCTCCAGCAGCCACTGACAGATTTGGGAGGACAGCATACCTGCAATGAATGCGTCCCAGATTAAAAGTTCTGTGTGGTTGCTGGCTGAAACTTGCGGGCAGTCACAGTTCCTACCTAGTACCAGAAGCGCACGGTAGAATTCCTCCAGTGATTCCCCTGGGATTTGTTGCCTTGTCGCTAGCAGATGTCGCGCGTAGACCTAGTTTACTGGGCGAATATATTGTCCTTTCAACAGGGCCATCGCGGCTTCGAAATCGTCCGTATCCTCGATGAGGGTGTAGATCTCCAGGCTCACCCTCGAGTGGAGAACTTGCATCTTCTGGTCCTCAGTGGGTGTAATTGTGGGCGTCCTGAGGTACCTGTTGAAGCACGCCAGCCAGTGTTTGAAGGTTGCCGCTGAGTTTGCCGCGTGGGGGCTGAGTTGCAGACACTACGGCTTGATTTGGAGCTCCATTCTTTAAAATCTAGTCTAATAAATTGATGCTCGATCAATGACTCCAGAAGTGAGATTGGACGACAATTGAAGGCTTTATTGAGTAGATGTTTCCCCCAGCAGCGCAGGTACAGAATGCAGCTGCTGTGGAGACACAGGCTCTTATACTCCGCCTTACTGGACAGAACCAGCAGGCACGCTTCACCAATTACATAGCTGTCTCTGGTACCTCCCACACCAGTGACATTACAGCATCAACCTGGGTACCGTAATACCCCGAATACCGATTACCACAGGGGGTATGTGGGAGAGGGGGGGGGGAGACGCGGGAGAGGGGGGGGGGGGACGCGGGAGAGGGGGGGGGCGCGGGAGAGGGGGGGCGCGCGGGAGAGGGGGGGCGCGCGGGAGAGGGGGGGCGCGCGGGAGAGGGGGGGCGCGCGGGAGAGGGGGGGCGCGCGGGAGAGGGGGGGCGCGCGGGAGAGGGGAGCACGGGAAAACATAGAACATACGGTGCAGAAGGAGGCCATTTGGCCCATTTAGTCTGCATCGACCCACTTAAGCCCTCACCTCCACCCTATCCCCGTAACCCAATAATCCCTCCTAGCCTTTTTGGTCACTAAGGAGAATTTATCATGGCCAATCCACCTAACCTGCACGTCTTTGGACTGTGGGTGGAAACCGGAGCACTCGGAGGAAACCCACGCAGACACGGGGAGAACGTGCAGACTCCGCACAGACAGTGACCCAGCGGGGAATCGAACCTGGGACCCTGGCACTGTGAAGCCACAGTGTTCCATCCCTCCATGGACAGGAGGGCGTGGGGGAGACAAGATACCCACAATATACCATGTATGTGTGGTCTCACACAGGTCCTATACTAAGACTTCTTGCAGTGAAGGCGAACATACCATTTGTGGTGAATGTAATATGTATATATATATATATTATAATTCACACTGTCGGGGGCAGCACGGTGGCACAGTGGTTAGCATTGCTTCCTACAGCGCTGAGGACCTGGGTTCGAATCCCGGCCCTGGGTCACTGTCTGTGAGGAGTTTGCACATTCTCCCCGTGTCTGCGTGGGTTTCGCCCCCACAACCCAAAAATGTGCAGGTTAGGTGGATTGGTCACGTTAAACTGTCCCTTAATTGGAAAAAAGAATTGGGTACTCTAAATTTAAAAATAAATAAATAATTCACACTGTCTTTGTAAGCGCAGTAGCGCTATCCTACCACTAGGGGGAGTAGCTCTGGGAGTACTCAGGAACTTGTACTGGGCTCCACCCACAACTCCTCCCCCTAGTGCTGCTGTATAAATACCTTTGTCCAGAGTCAGCCTGAGTTCACTAAGAGTTCATCAACGGGTAACAGGCTGGCTCTGAAGTAAGTCGATTAAAGCCTAGATTCATATCGGAAACACGTGTCTGGTGAATTGATGGTTCCATCAATTTAATCGACTTAAGAGTGGTAAAGATCGATTATGGAATCGGCCCTCAAGCCTAGACCTCGACCCGCAGGATGCAGAGGCTAAAGAAATCTTCTCCCACTGGATGCGGTGCTTCAAGGCCTACCTGGCAGAAGCGAGCACAGCCGAAACGACAGAGGATCAGAAGTTAAGTCTACTGCACGCGAGGGTGAGCCACAGAATCTCTACGCAACTAAACTCAGCCAGTTCATACACTGCGGCGCTAGCAGTTCTCGATAAAATTTATGTAAGGCCTATTAATGAAGTTTACGCTCGCCATGTGATCACGACTCGCCGCCAGTGGCCTACAGAATCACTCGCCGAATTCCTAAGGGAACTCAATAATTTGTCCAATGACTGTAATTACCAAGCGGTTATCGCGGCTGAACACAGGGAATTGGCGGTACGCGATGTTTTTGTAGCGGGCCTCAGGTCTAACTATGTGCGCCAACGACTGCTGGAAAAGGGGGCCCAGGACTTAGAAACGACTGTGGAAGCTGCTACCACGATGGAGGTCTCCTTCCGCAGCCTTAACTCGTTCCCCGTGGGCCCCCGACCAGCGAATCCCCCAGGCCTGTGCTACGCGGCAGCCCAGCCACCATGCTGCCCCAGCCAGCCACTATGCTGCTCCAGCCTGCCATTTCTGCGGCCAGAACCAGCATCTGCGGCAGCACTGCCCGGCCCGCAACGCGACCTGCAGTAGCTGCGGGCGAAAAGGCCATTATGAAAGAGTGTGCCTCGCTAAAAGAGCCCCAGCTTCCAACTCCCCAGCTACTCGAAGTAATCGACCCCCCCACTCGCAGGCCCGTGGGGCCCGAAATGCTGCGGCCTATGCCCCGACTCTGCCCCCTCTAGCCACGTGCGATCCATGGGGGCCGCCATCTTGGAAAACCTCCACCATGCGGCCGGCCACGTGCGACTCATGGGGGCCGCCATCTTGGACGCCATCTTCCTCGCCGCCCGCCATGTGCGTTCCACGGGCCCGATCAGCGGAAGAATACGAATATGAACTCAGAGGGCAGTCATCACGGGGCCACTCCAGCACAGCTGATCATGCCGTCGACGACCCGCAACTCTAGACCAATCACGACCATAGAATCTACGAAACTCGATGGCAGAGGTCCATCTCAACGGGTACAGAACGCCATGCCTCTTCGACTCCGGGAGCACTGAGAGCTTCATACATCCAGACCTGGTAAGACGCTGTTCGCTCCCCGTTTTCCCCGTGCAGCAAACTATCTCGCTTGCTTCAGGCTCCCATTCAGTCCAGATCCAGGGGCGCATCGCCGCGACACACAATCCGAGGCGCTAGCTACTCGAAATTCAAACTCTACGTTTTGCCCGAACTCTGCGCGCCACTCTTATTAGGCCTAGACTTCCAATGTAACCTCAAGAGCCTCACCCTCAGCTTCGGAGGGCCCCTGCCCCCACTCACCATCTGCAGCCTCGCTACGCTGCGAATCCCCCCTTCGCCAACCTCACAAAAGGACTGTAAACCCGTAGCCACTCGTAGCAGGCGGTATAGCCTGCAGGATAGGGTATTTATCAGAGCAGAGGTCCGAAGGCTACTCAGTGAGGGGGTTATAGAGGGCAGCAATAGTCCCTGGAGACTATCGTTAAGACCGGGGAAAAATTCTGTATGGTGGTCGACTACAGTCAGACCATAAATAGGGCGGGGAGCCGCGGGTAGGGCGGGGAGCCGCTGGTGGGTGGGGGGGGAGGGAAGAGCCACGGGTGGGGGGG